>NC_137770.1:147597302-148797302 GCF_963455305.1 Plecotus auritus
GTATAGCATTTGGAATGTTGATTTTTCAGAGTCAATTTTTAAAGATTACTTAATCCTAGCTAGGCCTATTTTGGGTATCTCATATCCATTTCAAAGCAAACTTTTAAAAAATGGATGTTAATGACCTCAGGTAAATTATAGATCTCTTGACTTAACATGTAAACTAGGAAAATGTATCCCAAGAGAACTCTTTTTACATAATAATTTTTAAAATATATATTTTTTATTGATTTCAGAAAGGAAGGGAAAGGAGAGAGAAATAGAAACATCAATGATGAGAAAGAATCACCCATTGGCTGCCTCCTACATGCCCCCTACTGGAGATCAAGCCCACAATCTGGGCATGTGCCCTTGACCAGAATCGAACCCTGGGACCCTTGAGTCCGCAGGCAGATGCTCTATCCACAGAGCCAAACTGGGTAGGGCCAGAATAATTTTTACATTTAAGTGAACCAAATTATTTAATTTTTATTTTCAAATCACAGAAATTGTCCATGGGCCTTTTGAAAAAATAAGAATTAGAACCATATATGCAGAATCTCCCAAACCTTGCCCTAACCAAAGGCCCAAAGCAGAGAGCTTTAAAGCTGCATATCACAGTGCTATGAGAGATGTGATTATTCTTGTTTCTTTAGTATTATGCAGTGTAATAATAAATTCTAGCCTCAACAAATAAGGATTTTGAACTAGAGCCAATTAATATGAGCTCCTTTAGATTTTGCTACAGATAAATATGTACTGCACATTGACAAGCTTGGATTAACTTTCTGTGCTGTTACCTTCCTTTAGCATATTATCAAATGGCAAATGAGTCAGAACACAAGTGAGTGAGCAGTAGGAGTAATCAATCATCTCTTCAGTTTTGCAGAGCAGGTTTTGAGGGAACGATAGTTATTTTCAGTAACTTTTTACTTAAAAATTATTCTTTAAATTGTTATCACTTCACAAATTACATTTGTTATGTTTATTTTCATATATTGATGGTTGATAATATAATCTATAATGAAATAATCCAAGTGTGACCCAGGGGTAGGAACTGTGTGTAGAGTCCATCAACTAAAAAAACTTCACAGGATTGTTGAGAAGATTAAATGGAATAATGCCAGTCAAGGACTAAGATTGCTTTGAACATAGTATACCCTCAGTAAAGGTTATTTATTATTATTATTATTTTATTTATCATTACTAAAGGTATCTCTGGCTTTATTTAGTTTTAGACAATCTTGAAGTAAGTAAATTTCTTATTTTTATCTTAATGAATATAATCTGAATCAGTACTAATCACTCTATAACATATAGCAACATTTCAATGAAAAATAAATTATAGAATACTAGAGGCCCAGTGCATGAAAATTTGTGCACTCAGGGTGGTGTCCCTCAGCCGGCCTGCACCCTCTCACAGTCCAGGAGCTCTTAGGGGATGTCCTACTGACAGCTTAGGCCCAGAGTGGGCCTAAGCCACCGTCTGGCCTCCCTCTGCAGGAGGCGACCAGATGGGCCCGTCAGGGTATGGTGCCACCCCCATCACCCCACTGCTACTGCTGCCTGCCACCGCTGGCCTCCCTCTGTGGGAGGTGACCAGGCAGCGATCAGGGGATGGCGCCGGCCAGCGGCCCTGCCCCCGCTATCACACCACCACTGGTCACTACCACCACTCCCCCCACCACCATCATCGTCCGCTCTCTCTGTCCGCTGACACGCACCTTGGCTGGCCTAGCGCTGCCTGCTCACTGGCCCTGGCCCCTGCCGACTGGTTGTCCCGCTGTTCGGTCGATTTGCATGTTATGCTTTTATTATATAAGATATGCAAAGACATATTAACCTGAAAGTATTTCATTTTAAAGTGATTTTAGTACTATGATTATTGAGTTTTTGATGGAGTTTTTTGAACCATGTGCTCCAAACCTGGAGCTCTAAATTATGCTCAGTTTAGTTAGTTAGTTTATCTATCTATCTATCTATCTATCTATCTATTTATTTATTTATTTATAGCAACATCTGTATGGGGCATCTAGGCATCCTGGGGCATCCAGGTGTCCTACAGCCTGAGAGCTCAGTCTAATCTTGAATGGCATAATTATTAGAAAGAACTACTAACTTGAAGTAACATAAATAAAAGGCCTCAGAGTTGTGATTTTTGTAGCTATGATTTACTAAAATATAGCATACATAAGGAAGTGCACACGTCATGAGTATATAGCTCAATGCATTTTCACATAATTAACACACATTTGTGTAACCAGTACTCAGGTTAAGAAAGAGAACATTTTTATCACCTTAGAATAGTGGTTCTCAACCTTCTTAATGCTGCGACCCTTTAATACAGTTCCTCATGTTGTGGTGACCCCCCAACCATAAAATTATTTTCATTGCTACTTCATAACTGTAATTTTGCTACTGTTATGAATCGTAATGTAAATATCTGTGTTTTCCGATGGTCTTAGGCGACCCCTGTGAAAGGGTCGTTCCACTCCCAAAGGGGTCGCGACCCACAGGTTGAGAACCGCTGCCTTAGAAGAATCCTTCAGTTCCCCCATGCTTTTCATTAGCCACCATCAAAGAAAACCACTATGAAGAATTTTAACACTAACTAGTATATATTAGTTTCCCTATTTCTGAATATACCATGCCATGTACTTTCCTTATGTACTTTTTCACTCAGTGTTATATTTGGAAACTTCCTCCAAGTTGCTGTGCGTAATCATAGTTTGTTCAATCCTATTTCTGTATGGTGTTTCATTGTATGTATACACAACAATTTTTTGTCCATTCTGTTGATGAATTGCTCTGGGGGCAATTATAAAGAGTGTGCCTTTGGTCATCCTTATACATGTCTTTTGGTAAACATGGGTACATTTCTATTGGGCATCTATTGGGTCTATACCTAGGAGAGGAATTTACTGAGTCATAGGATATGATTTTCAGCTTTAGTAAATACTGTCAAACAGTTTTTCAAAGTAGATGTTCCAGTTTCTATTCTCAGAAACAGGAAGAATTCTAACTGCTTTATGTCATTTCCAATACTTGGTATCATTAATATTTTTATGTTTAACCATTCTAGAGGTTATGTAGTGTCAAGAACTCTGAGATTTTTATTCTATATTCAGACTAGTTAGCTTATTCCAATGTCACAGACCTTGAAAGAAGGCTTAACATTCCCAGGTAGAAATAAAGGACATTTTATTACTTCACAGCAATTATAGTAACCAGATGGAGATGTAAGTACAGCACAGGGAATGTAGTCAATAATATTGTAATAGTTATATATTGTGTCAGGTGGGTACTAGACTTACTGGGGGGATCACTTTGTGGGTTATATGGATATCTAACCACTATGCTATATACCTGAAACTACTATAATTTTGAACGTCAACTGTAATTAAAAATTAAAGAATAAAAAAATTACAGTAACCAGAATATCAACATTTCTGCATGGGTTCTCTTGAACCCCAATTCCTAGAGAGTAATGCCAAGAAAGGCAGATAGAACCATCCTTGTAGAGAGTTGTGTTTCAGGAGTGGAATCCTATACTTAGAGATGAAGCTCTTATAGCAGGCAGTAAGCAATCCTGCTTTGCTTCAGAGGGATACACTATACCTTCCGAGGCTGTACACTATACAAACATCTTTGAAAATGTAATCTGAAACAGAAATTGAACTTTTAAAGCAGAGCATTACCTCTGCTTGCAACATGTGCAGGGCCATGAGAGACCCATGGGGAATTATTTCTCACTGGTTGTGTTAGTACATCATGGTTTTAATTTGCACTTTACTGATAACTAATGGAGATTAACACCTTTTTATAGTTATTGGCCATTTGTATGTCCTCTTTTTTAAAAAGGACACATTCCAGTCTTTTGCTTATGTTTCTATTGGATTATCTGGTTATTATTATTTTTTTCTCATTTATTTCTGGAAATTCTTTACATATTCTGGATACTAGTGATTTGTCTGATATATATTTTGAAAATATCTTCTCTCACTCTGTGGCTTGCCTTTTTATGTTCTTAATTGTAATTTGATAAATGAAAGTTTTTAATTGTAGTATTGTCCCAAATATAGATAATAAAACAGCAAAAAAATTAAGAGTCCAGAAACATACCCACATTTTTATAATAATTTGATTTTTACAAAAAACATGGGTGGAAAAGTATTTTCTTTTAAGTAAGTGGTTTGTTCAATTGTATATACATTAAAAAATAAATATAGAGAAAATTAATCTTGATTCCTACTTCACAATATAACATAAAATCAAATTTAGATGGACTATAGATGTAAATATGAAAGTTTAAACAATAAAGCTTTTAGAAGAAACCATAGGACAATATCTTTGTGACTTTGGGGCAGTCGAAGATTGAAAAAGATCTCCATACATTAATCATAAAGGAAAGATTAATAAATTTGACTACATTAAAATTAAAACTTGGAGTTATTGCCCTGACCGGTTTGGCTCAGTGGATAGAGCATCGGCCTGCGGACTGAAGGGTCCCAGGTTCGATTCCGGTCAAGGGCATGTGCCTTGGTTGCAGGCACATCCCCAGTGGGGAGTGTGCAGGAGGCAGCTGATCAATGTTTCTCTCTCATCGATGTTTCTAACTCTCTATCCCTCTCCCTTCCTCTCTGTAAAAAATCAATAAAATATATTTTTAAAAATAAAAAAAAAACTTGGAGTTATTAAACTGAGTCTTAGATAGGCATTTAAAGAAAATTTATTCTTACTGATATATTTTTTCTACCAGGCCGTTTTCTAATACTATAGTACACTTGAATTCTAAGAGAATAAAGAAGGTATAAGAAGTAATTATAACATCAGAATGTAACTTCAAAAGCGTAGAAGACTGGGCATTACAATAATGGAGACTTCATATACATTGCTAATGGGAGAGAAAACCTAGAAATCTAGTAGTTTCTCACTAGTGGGTTCAAAGTTTTTTCTGTTGCACCAGTGATCAGATAAATAAATACATCTACTGATTTGCTAACCTGCTATCAGTGAGGTTGTACACATTCCGTGTTTGAATCAGGTTTTTCTTGCAAAGAAACACCTCATGCAAACTAAATGGTGTTTCTTCTGAGGATGCTCACCAATTTGAAAAAAATGTCACACCACCGTTAGAAATCAAGCCTGTCTAATGGTTAGCAGGGGTGGGTTTTCTGTGAATTCAATAGAGCTTAAGCTTTGAGACCTATGACTTGCTTGGATCTTTACCAAGAATCTGGGACAGTCTCGAGGATTTTATATTTAAAATTTTGTATTATTCTTATTATATAAGACCCTTAGAATTGAGTAACCTTCAGACCCTAAATATATGTGTCTGTCCTTGATGGGCAGTTAACCCTTTCATTTCCTAGGCAGCAATGATTCTCTTAAGTAGGTTAATAGTTTGCTTCCTACAAACTGGTGTCTTTTGATTATCCATAATTCCTGCTTCCCATGAGCTCAGCATTCATGACCAAGATGGCTTCCCTGGTCACTTTGGCTTTCAACATGACTTCAGATTCTCTCTCATTATCAACTGCCTCATTATGTCAATATTTCCCAGTTAAAATACAAGAATAGTATAGGGATTGGGCCAGCTGGTCCTTTTGTACTAGACCCTGTCCTAAATCCCTGCTCAGCCTATGGAACTATTACTGTGTCAGTTGTCTAGTGTAGAGACAGGAGGGCCCCCAGGTCACAGCACCCTGCTCTCCTCTTCAACAGGGGCTCTGATTGTTCATCTTCAATATGCACATAGGATATCAAAGGTTAATGCAACAGAGAACCTCAGCTTTGGAGTGACAGCTGAGAGACTGAAATATGGGGCATGCAAGCCTCATTGAAGAAATTAGATAAGGATATGGTAAGAATCTGTAGCTTTCAAATATGTAAGAGAAAGTTCCAGATCCATAGAAGTTTGGCATCAGCTTGTGTTCTCCAAGCCAAATAAATGCTGGTCTCAGAATCTCTGAATTAGGGAAATCTTAAAATAGCCCAGACCAGCTCTTCTGTGGAATCCATGGTGACCCTGCACCCTTGACGTGGAGGGACCAGAGGGATGACGGCTTTTCCCAGAGCAGCCAGACTTCCCGTGTGCCATTCAGTCCTGCTCCCAAAGTTATCAAACTCAGGAACATTGCTGACCTGTGAGACATACCAACTGTTAATAAATTATTCTGAAGGTAGTTTAGTAGGTGGTTTTGAAGATACTTGATTATTAGAATATGTTGGGAAGAGAAGTTTAGAGTGTACTTCTATACTAGGTCAGTTCTCACCAGTGTTTAGAACTGGCTATCTAGACATGGAACAGAAAGAGAACTAATTTAGAAACACAAATTACATTAAAGTTTTACAAGGAAAATAAAAAGTTTGTCCCACAGGGGAAATCAGCCCCATGTGTGGGAGTGGACAGATAGTTGGGAACGTAGGAACAGAGCCAAAGAGAGGAAAACACTGCAGCATCAGAAGAGGGGGAGGGAAAGTGGGCAGGAAAACCACCCTTCTATTCCCAGTGAAGCCACCAGACAAGGACTTTGGTTGATTTACAGCTAGGTTACCCTGAAAACTGCTGGGCTGTAGGTGTGGTGGTACAGTGGAGACAGCATTTCCCCCTACTGCTTAGCTTTCATTAGTCACAATAAAATAAAAAATAAAATAATAGTTCCACGAAGTTTCACAACTCTTCTCGCTCTCTTTTCTCTCTTTTCCCCTCCTCTCTCATTCTCCCCTTCTCTCCTTTTCATCTCTTGCTCCTTTCTCCTTGCTCTTGCTATCACTCTAGCTCCCTCACTCTCCCCTCTACTGCTATCTCTCTTCTCTTATTATGAAAACGTTAGGTGAACTAATGGGTTGAACTACAATATAATATCCTATATAATAGAGGTAATGTGCAAATTGACCCTCACAACCTTGCATAAGATGGCCACCCTCATGTGGTCAAAGATGGCTGCCACAAGATGGCCGGCAGGGGAGGGTAGTTGTGGGCAATCAGGCCAGCAGGGGAGGGCAGTTGGGGGCGACCAGGCCTGCAGGGGAGGGCAGTTAGGAGTGACCAGGCCGGCAGGGGAAGGCAGTTAGGGGCGAATGGGCTGGCAGATGAGGGCAGTTGGGGGTAATTGGGTTGGCAGGGGAGCAGTTAGGCGTTGATCAGGCTGGCAGGGGAGTGGTTAGGGGGTGATCAGGCTGGCAGGCAGGCAAGCGGTTGGGAGCCAGCAGTCTTGGATTGTAAGAGGGATGTTTGACTGCCCTTGGAGGATATCCCAATCGGGCCTAAACTGGCAGTCGGATATCCCCCAAGGGGTCCCAGATTGGAGAGGGTGCAGGCTGGGCTGAGGGACACTCCCCCCCCCCCCCCAGTGCACGAATTTCATGCACTGGGCCTCTAGTGGTATAAATAAAAAAGAGTGGGAAAAAGAAAAATATAAGAGAGTATGTATTTTTTCTTTTCTACATAAATAAATGAGTCAACACCTACATGCACACTCATTGAACACCAACCATGAATAAAGTATTGTTCTTGTTCAGGAAAACAGAGATAAATCTTGATCCTATTAATACAGGTAAACTAATGAAGCCAGTACTTATGTCAGGGCCTATATCTTCTCAACTTCCTAAAGATATCAATCCAGGAATTTTCCCACTTCTCTTATTTTTCATCCAACTCCACTCCTCCTTTCGGATTATTCCCATCAACACACAATACGTTCATTTAAAAACAAACAAGGAAGCAAACAAACCAACATATTTCTCTCAACACACTTCCTCTAACTAGTTTCCAACCAATTTCTCTGCTCCCCTGAGAAAATGTCCTTAAAGGGTCTGTTAACACTCACAGTTGTCAACTCCTCTCCTCCTTGTTCTACAGAAATTGCTGTCTCTCAGTTCCGCATCTTATGATCAGTTCTTAACTGATAGAGTTATCTTACTTACTTCCAGGACACTCACAGGTTTCCTCACACCTTGCTGGTGGTTCCTCAGTCTCCTTCGTTAACTTGCCCTGTGTCCTGACCAGTTTATGGTGGAGGGTTTCTGGTTCACTCTACACTCACTCCTGTGGCTCTCTCATCCAGTCATGTGGCTTAAAATCCATCTACACACTGAGGATGCCCAAATATTTACCTCCAATTTAGACTTCTCTCCCTTACTAGTTCAAACACCCAAATGTCTACTTGATATATCTACTTGGATGTTGAAGAGACACTTCTAATTCAACATGTCCAAAACAGAGATACTGATACTCTCAAACTTACTTTATTCCAAGTCTTTTTTAAATAAAAAGACTTTCACAGAAAGCCTGATCTCCCAGTTACTCAAACCAAATTCTAGAAGTCATCTTTGATTCCCCTTTCTTAAATTCCTATTGACTCTACACTCAACAGATATCCAGAATCTGACCATATTTTACCATCTGAAATTTTATTTCCCTGGCCCTAGCCACCACCATCTTATCTCAGTTACTATAATCACTTCATAATAGATTTTATTGTTTCTCACCTCTATTCCCTTATAGTCAGTTCTTGCATAGCAGCCTGAGGGATCCTTGTAAGTCAGATGTCAGTCTGTGCTTAATACCCTGAAGTGGCTTCTCATGTCATGTTGAGTAAAAGCCAAAGCCTTTTTGACCTCGAGGAACTCTATGATATATAGTTCCCATAATGCCTCCAATCTTCTTTCTGGCTCAAATGCTATTGTTCATTGTCTGTGTCCCTTGACCAGGATGCAAGTTCCTTGAAGGGCAGATATTTTCATATTTGTTCACTGATGACTTTCAAGCACTTTGATCACACCCTGGCACATGGTAAAAGCTCAATCATCATTTACTAAATTAGGATTTCTATCTTTGAGGAACTTACATTCTAGTGGAAGATAATGTACAAGAATAATTAGTGTTCTCAAAGTGCTTTGAGAATACATAAAACAGAGTCATTTATTGTGTTGGGGGTGGGGATTTGGTGAAAGCTTTGGTCAAAAAAGAAAAAGAAAAAAGAAAGGCATCTCAAAGCTAAACCTCAAGGGATGAGTAGGTGAAGCTGAAAAACTGATCCAGAAGCTCAGGGCAAGGGAAGAACATTCCAACTAGAGAGTTCAGTATGTAAAAATACAACAATGTCAAGTTATAAGGTCCATTGGTATAAGAGGGGCCAAAAAAAATGAAACTTAAAGATTTTTGTCCTCTGTTATCTTTATTTACCCATTCATTCTCAAATAACATTGCCTTCTAGAGTAATTTTTATTTTTTTATTCTTCTTCTTAAATACTGGACTCTGTTGTATTGATGGGTAATAACTATCATTTCTGAATTGAAGTATAGAGAGGGCATGAGATAAGATGAGGAAGACACCAAGAGAAAAAGATCCAGAGTGGTGAACGAGTCTGGGGTGATGGTAGGGATAGAACCAAAAAGAGGAAGAATTTTCAATGGTATGAGCAGTTATACGCATGAGATAAAATAACATTAGACCATTGTCAATTGAGATGGAGTAACCATTTCATCTCTTCTGCATGCATGGTCTAGACATGAAAAAAAAAAAAAAAAAGAGGAAGAAGCTGCGGAGACATCAGGCAGCTGCCATGAAGACTGGAAATTTAGAAAGAATATATTTCGTTGAGTTATGCAAAGTGTTTTCTTTCTCCACCAGAAAACTTTAGTAAAGAACAATATTGTAGACAATAGTTTTGGAATCAATTTGTGTTGATTTTCAATAAAACATCCCTACCAAAAAAAAATGAGAGGTGATTTAGAAGTAGAGTTGATAGGTGAGTTGACTTAGAAGTTCAGGTTCAGCTTGATTATGAAGTTATTAAGATAGAGGTTTGGGGTAGCTGATGATCCTACTGGCCAATGAAAGGAACTCAGGAGGAACATGTTAGCATCCAAGAGAGGGGTGTAAAATAATGTGTCTAGATTTTAAATGTTGATTTTGAAAAGATTCAGGCAGATCCCTAACGAGCCACTGGTATATAAATATAAAGCTCAGGAGAACTGGAAAAAAAATTTTGGTGTTTTATTATACATGTGAATGTTGAGACAATGGGCATGGATAGATGTGATCATCCAGGGACAATGTGGAGAAGGAAACAAGAGAGCTAAGGACAGATTGGAGAGAGGTGGCTGGAAAAAAATGAAGCCAGCCAAAAGGTAGAGGTAACTGTAGAAACAAAAGAATATTCAGAAGTTGTACCCTAAAAACTAAAAGAAGTTTCAAGATTCTCTCTCTCTCTCTCTTCTCTCTCTCTCTCTCTCTCTCTCTCTCTCTTTCTCTCTCTCTCTCTCTCTCACACACACACACACACACACACACACACACACACACACACACACACTCCCTTTCATGAAGGAATGAGGTTAAGAGTCTAAGCATTAAAGGCTGTGAAAGAACACTGCACTTTTGCCTATTTACCCAATACCTTCTTAACACTTAAGTTAACTCCAGAGTGTGTCAGATTCTTTGTAGAGAAAAGAAAATAATAATAATAATTAACATTTTAATACGGAATTTTTGGACTGGAACCTGGATTCCTTGTCCTCTGGAATCGAAGAATTAATCCACGGACAGAAAGCAGTATAGCAAAGGTGGAGATTTACTGAAGAACAAGTACAGACTCCCACATGGGGAGAGGGAAAGAGTCCCACAGAACGGACTCCCAAGTAGGGAGGGGGAAAAGGTCCCACTGAGTTCCTTTTCCCTGTGGCTTATAAAGGCTGCAGATCCTGGTACCTTGATATCCCCTCTGATTGGTCACTATTCCCTTAGACTGGTTACAAAGGCTGAATCTCACATGGGACATGTGAAGTTCTCCCCCCACTCCTTCCTTATTGTTTTCCTATTCCCTTTGGGCTTTCTTCCTCTCCTTCTGAATGAAGGGCTTCCTTCTCTTTATTTTGTAAATAGAGACCTTTGGCTGTTCCCAGCTCCCTCATTCTATGGAAATGTACCTGTTGCAGCTTTTCAGCTCCCCTATTCTATGGAAATATACCTTCTGCTGCTCTGCAGCCCTGTGCTTCCTCCATGGTCCCCCTAATTTCCAAAATTTCTAATATTTCCTCAACCTGTCCTATTTCAATTTGTTAAGGACCAGTTACTGAACTAAGGTTTTGTATAGATTAGCTCATCTAATGCTCACAACAACTCTATGTGGGTTTTAAAATTTCTATTAAATATACAAAATCTTAGTCTCAAACTTTTAAGTAATGGCCTAAGGTCAAAGATCTGGGCAAGTGGCCAAGCTGAGATATAAATCATCTGCCTTGGTCCCTGCTTTGAATTGCACCTCAGTGAGTTGCTGTATTTCTCGTATTCCACTGGATGAAAATATTAAGGAGTCTCATTCAATATGATTTTTCAGTAAAAAAGTTAGAACATCTAAAACAAAATTTGAAAATTCATAGTGATAGAGAAAGGCAATGATCCAAACTAAGAACAAACCTGGGTGTAATAAAGGAGATTTTAAACATGAGTAGATGACACAGGGGCCACAGTAATATAAATAATTCCAAGTGTTGGAGAATATTTATTTATTTTAGCAGAGACAGAAATACACAGATTTGAAAAGCACTTGAAAAAAGAAAGCTAGTCTTCATTCCTATCCTGTAGATCATTTCTGGCTTGCTCTCCTCCCCTTGTTAAACTCCTAATCCAGATAAATGTTTAGTCATTTTCACTTTATCAGAAAATGTCAGAGTACCTGCACTTGAGTCTTCACTACATGTCCAAAAAAGGATCCCATTTCCTGTGTTATGCTGGCTATTTCTGATAGCAAATCCTTCAGATACGTTCTTTACTGGTCCCATGGTCTAAGTCTGTTTTTAGAAGGACATTTTTCAGTTTAAATAAATTAAGAGCAATTTAACCTCATCTGTTATTCATGATTCTGAGATTTTTTTTCAGCACCAAACTGCACTCTATTTATAAGATTTTACCTTTCAAGACTAAATTGAGTTGTGGATTTATGAGTATCCTTAAATATACTAAATATGTTACTGACTATCACCACCTTCATGGGTGAAATAAACTGGTGGGTAGGCCAGTCATTATAAAATCCTCTACTTTCCAGATCACAAGTAGTCTAAAAATAGCTCTACTTTTTATGGTGTAGAAAATATGATAAACTATATTTCAGTTTCTTGTTAAATATAAACCAATCTAAGAAATAGATTTATATAGTTTTACTAATTTTTAAATGCCTTACTCTCTTAATGTCCACCTTTCTCACTTTTTACTTTCTTCCTAAACCATAATAGATAAAACTTTATTTCTAAAAATAAAAAATAAAAACGAGAGAGAATAAAAAAGAAAGATGCCAATCAAATCTGATTGTGAAAGCTGAGTGACATTTCTTCCTATTCACGTAGGTGAGTGGTAGACTGGGGGGGCATATTTGCTAGAAGTCAGGAAATTGGGCTTCATTGCTGAGTTCTTCAATAAGTAATTATATGACCTTGGATAAAGAATAGACCTTGGTTATACAAGGTACAGGAACAGCTTTACTCATTCCTTCAACTATTAATTCAACAAACATTTCTCACCTGCTATATACTACTTGCTAGAAGTCAGTGAGAAGTTTTGGTTAGTTATGGTAGATCTGTAATGAAGCATGACTTCTCCACAGAACAAGTCTCATTTCTCAGTCTCAGCATCTCTCCTACAACACCAGATCCTCCTATGCAAGCTCTATTACTGAGGAATAGCAAAGGATTATTAATATATTTTAGTATGAATTTTTCTCTATAATAGAAATAAGTGATTAAATAAATCATTTAAACTAAATTACCACAAGTGTATTGTTTTCTAAAGTTTGCCCTTTCACTCATTGTTTTATTTATTGGCTATAGTGAAGAAGACAAAAATGGATGTCATGGAATACACTAGAACATTTTAGAACTGAGAGAACTAAGTAAGTGTATTAAGCAGGCACATCAATACCTCCTCTTATTATGTTTGAAGTTACTGAATATTTTACTTAAGAAAAATCCAGAACCAACGAAAAAAAAATTGAATGTGAAGATTTTATTAAAAGACAGTTATACAGATCTTGAAACTGCATGCTAAGATAAAATAAAATAAAACAAAACATAAAAACAAAACAAAAAATATCAGGGTGAGTTAGATAGGTATATTCTACTCCAGTATAAGAGAAAAATATTTTGAACTAAGCAATGATTACTGCAAGTTGATTATTAGTGAGAAAAGATGCCCAAGCAACTAAATTCCTTCAGTCTTGCTTTAAATGGTTTCATAGTTTAAAGTTTTTAAATTGAAATTTTCTTTAATTGAATTCTATTATCATAGAACAAGCACAGTTGAGTGGAAAACTAAAATCCCTTTGACTCAGGTAACCAGTGCTTTTGGTCCAAGATCCCATGGAGTGGCAATTATTCTAAGTTCAGAAAAGTCAGATAACCAGAAAGAAACAGTGGCCGCCTGGGATTCTGATTTGCAGCTCCAAACCTGCAAAGTGTAGTTAAAGATGAGGACTCTTCTCCCAGTCACCATCTCAGACCTTTGCTTACTTGCTCAGTCTCAATCTTACTCTGATCTCACATCACCTGTATTCCTAGATTTACCTCAAAGACCTTTGGGTTAAATTATGGCCATGCTTTTGATATTATTGCAAATGATTAATCTATTTTTAACCGTTAACCAATCAAGCTATATTGCTAATGTGGTTTGTTCAAGCAAGAAATATTGGTCAGAAGACACAGAATACAAATGCATCAGAAATTGTGTTGCTGTTCTGAACATATCTTAAAATAGAATGTCTCTGTAACTATGGACTGAAACATTAAGCCTAACCATTCACCACATGATATCTACATGTCTAAATTGTTGGATAGACAACCTTAAGTATTAATCTTTCAAACAATGGTATAGGCCTGCACCTAAAGGAAATCTGGTGTCCCAGTTCTACAGTACCAAATATTTGTGGTAAATGCATCAAGACCAGGATAATGTCTTTTTCTCCTATATACAAAGCAAGTGGGATCTATAGTCACAGTCAAGAAGACTACCAACATTTTCATGATCCAGTTTGGGCATTTTAACCTTTTGTATAATTACTTAGTTTACCAGACCCTTCCTCGTGCTAGACTGGAAACTTCTTTAGAACATGATTTGTTTATCATTATATTCTCAGAGCCTATATTGCCTGACAAAGAGTAAATGCTCCATAAGTATTGAATAAATGGTATTTTTTTAAAAGACTTATGGATTACATTGTAGTAGCTGTAATCAATGGTCAAATCCAAAGGGGGACTCTGAAATTTTCCTTCCTAACATCTTAAGAGAATTTTTCATTTTCTGTATGAGTAAGTACAGGCCACGCCAGCAGAGGGCAGTGTAACTGATTATGGCACTACTAGTTTCACAGAGGATCTTTTATAAGACACTGGGGTAGCAGATGTTGTTGACATGTGAGACACCAGGTTATTGCCTGTACAGAATATGTACTGTACACTCATTTTTCTTAAAAAAATAGTTTTGACAATTAGTGTCATATGCCCAGTTTCTGACTGATGCCCAAATAAAGGGGAGGGCATCACTTCCCCAAAGTAACTTGTGTCCCTCAGGACCATGAGATGCATGTGCAAATGACTATCATAAATTAACAATATTGCAATGTGGCTCTTCAACAGAAAGCCAGGTTCTAAAGAGAGATTCCATGCTCATGAAAACAGGAACAAAAATAGAGCAAGTTATTTCCAACGGTTCTGAATGATTGAGTGTGTATCTGACAAGGAGAAAGACAAAGGGCATTTATTTTCCTTGCCATGAACACCAGAAGGCATTAACATTTTTTGGCAGTGGGGAAGAAAATGCAAAACATTGCTATAGTTCATCCTCAAAACCCTATATGCCCATTCATTTTCTAGAACATGAGGAAGTATTTTGACTATTCTTTTTGGAACAAAGTACTGAAGGTCATTCTGAAAGCAATCGTGTGTCTGGAATTATTATTTTAGTATTATTAACTTACTAAAGGCCCAGTGCACAGATTCATGAACTGATGGGGTCCCTTGGCCTGGCCTGCAGGGATCAGGACAAAACCGGGAGTCTGACATCCCCTGAGGGGTCCCAGATTGCAAGAGGATGCAGGCCAGGCCGAGGGACCAGTGCACAAATCCATTCACTGGGCCGGTTTTGGCCCGATCCTTGCAGGCCAGGCCAAGGACCCCACCGGTGCACGAATCCATGCACCAGTCCTCTCTCTGTAAATAAAAGGCTAATATGCTAAAGTGTCCAACCGTCTGACTGGTCACTATGACGTGCACTGACCACCAGGGGGCAGATGCTCAATGCAGGAGCTGCCAAGCTGCAGTGACTTGGCAGCAGCGGTTCTCGGGTGACACACCCTGAAACCAGGGAGGAGGGAGCCCAATTCCTCATGGGCCACGTGATTCCACCTTCGGCCATGGGTTATGTTGTTTCTAGGGCACTGTTGGCCCCAAATCTGATTTACTGCACACTTGAGTTTACATTCCACACATGGTACAATAGCAACTTTGCCGAGTACCCTCTTGCACTCTGGGACCCCTCTGGGGATGTCAGAAAGCCGGTTTTGGCCTGATCCCACCTGCCAGAGGGACCCCACTCACTTCACAGACGCCTTTCAAGCCACAGCGCCACCCCAGGTGCAGCCAGCCAGGGAGGGACTGTGGGGGGTTGGCTCCAGGGCGTGTCAGGCCCATCTCTCCCAGTCCTGCTCCACTGGCCACCTTCTAATTAATTTCCTTTCAATGTGTACTAATCCATGCACTGGGCATCTAGTATGCATATAAGATCTTTGGTTAATCTCTTCCTGCCCTTCGCCCTCCCCTCTTCCCTCTGAGATTAATCAATCTGTTCCATATTTCCATGCCTGTGCATTAAGCATCTGCCCCCTGGTGGTCAGTGCCCATCATAGCTACCGGTTGGATGGTCATTTAGGCTTTTATGTATATACATAATAACTCTTGGTGATTATGGTTATTTTTCTTTTTTACCAGTTCATTTTAATAACTATGGAAATGTTTAGAAATCTGAGGTGTTGGAAACAATGTACCTTTTCAGAGCACTCCTTAGTACCCTCAATACAACAGACATTTACTACTTATCTACAGTGAGTTATGCACTTTACTAGTCCCATTTTTTCTGTCTTCAAGGAACTCTGTCTAGTTTCTTAACACCTATAATGAGTCTACAGAAAACAGAAGTTGAGCTGCTGAAGTCCATTATCCCCCTTTTTCCTCCCTCAAGATTTTATTGTCCTTGGCACTTAAAAAAATTTTTTAGCAACATGTATTGATTCCTTAAGAAGGGCCGAACATTTGGAAGGTGCCTAAAAGAAGCGTAGAAGCGTAGAACTCGCTAAGTATTAGGGACATTCTGCAAACTTGGAGGGGTAAGAATTAGGAGATATGGATTCTAAACTTGCTGCACCACAATATTGAAAGTATTCTTGATGGGTGCACAAATATTTGTTCAAACATTATTCTGGGTGTGTCTGTGGGGGTATTTGGGATGAAATTAACATTTGAATTGGTAGACTGAGAGTAAAGCAGATTGCTCTCTCTAGAGTGGGCCCCTCTAATCAGTCGAAAGCCTGAATAGAACAAAGAGGCTAACCCTCCCATGAATTAGAGAGAGGGAACTCCTGTCTTTAAGCTGAGGCATCAGCTTTTTTTTTTTTTTTTTTTTGCCTTCTCAGTTGAACTGAAATATGGGTTCTAAAACCTGCTGGTTTGTGGAATGGGTCAGCTCATCCTCTCCTGGAGAACCAACACTACATACATCAAGGGCCAGAGGGGTAGGCTACTGACTACTTACCCAAGAGGAACTCAGCATTCCAGTTTCCAACTAAAATTAAGGCAATGACTTGGGGAAAATAGGATGGCATTTTCTTCCCATAATCACCATAATGAACCTATTTTAATAATTAAGAATGCCATGTACCAAAAATCCAAATCAATCTCAAGAGTTCATCAATAAAATATAAAGAAGATTTTTCTCTATTAAAAACTAAAAGAATTTGAAATGAAGTAAATCTGGCTTTAGGAGTTTTGTTTCATTTTTTAACCAACACATTTTAAGAGGGTGATGTTCTGAATTTGTTGTTTAGTGTAGAGAGAATTAGTAGTCGTAGTTCAAGCAACAGAATGGAAAAGTTAGCAGAGTGAATGTATTCCACAGAATCAGCTAACGTCCCCCAAATTAATGATGCCCCCAAAAATCAGTTATACCGAAATGAGGTTGCCTGAAACACAACTTTGGCTTGACATTGAAACGCAGAAATTAAACTGGAACACATGGTTTTTCCTCTGGGCAGTATGCAAAGGTGATTTCCCAGGTTCTTGTCCAGGTGGATTTGAAGAATGAAGCCTCGGGCAAAAGGTGGTAAAGGAAAAGGTGGAAATTTAGGAAACAAGCACAGACTCCCACGTGGGGAGGGAGGAGAGACCCACTAAGTCCCTCTTTTCTAAGGTTTATAAAGGCTGCAGTTCTTTGTGTCCTGATATCCCTCTGATTGGTCACTGTAGCAGCTTCACGTGGGGTTCCCCTCTTTTTCTCCCTTTTGTTTCTCTGTTCCCTGTGGCCTTCCTCTTTATTCTGTGAGTGGGTGGCTTTCTCTCCCTTTATTCTGTAAATGTATACCTTTTGGCAACTCCCAGCCCCTTATTCTGTAAATGCATGCCTTCTGGCAGCTCTCAGCTTTGCAGCCCCATGGTTCTCCCCCATGGACCCCCTTATTCCTAAAACTCCCTAAACCTGCCTTTTTTTATCCCTAAAAACTTTCAACATCTAAGGAAAAAACTGTGTATCTGAGTTTGTGTGTGTGTGTGTGTGTGTGTGTGTGTGTGTGTGTGTGTGTGTATGTATATAAGTTGGAGCAAAGAAGATGTTGGAAGGCTTTTGTTTGCCCAATCAGCGTTCTCTAGAGAATAATTGAAGGCACAGAGAATTATCTTAGCACTTACACATATGCTGCTTGTTACTGGGAAGGCCATAATGTCAGTCCAGTTTCTGAAACTTATTTTACATTCTTCTAAAGTAGCAAAATGTTTTTCCTTTTAAGAAATCCATCCCTGCTTCTGAGAAGTTGTAGACTTTTAAACCTTTATTGAAAAGTCAAGATACTCCAGCAATCATTTCAGATACCATAATACCTGAGAATAGTTTCTAACCTTAAGGAAAATCCATATATGAAGGAGGACATATAGATAGTGATAAAATGAGGTATGGCATTCGATGGACCTGGATTTTACTCCTGACTCCATTATTTACTAACTGTGCATGCCTGAGCAGGTTTCCTAACATCTATTAACTCTCAGTTTCCTTTTCTATAAACTGGGCTTATAATAGCACCTACCTCACAGAATTGTTAAAATAAAGAATTGAGATGAGGTACATACATGTTTAGTATAGAAGGGCACATATGTTAATAATTAGTAACATCTAAGAAAAAACTGTGTATCTGAGTATGTGTGTCTATGTGTGAATGTGTGCAGTGTGGGTGTGAGTTAATAATGATAATGCTCTTGTCTGTAAAATAAAACTCACACATACTAATAATGAGACCATATAATAAAATTTAATAATGTATTACAGTATATTATATTCCCCAGCATCTCTTTAACTTCAGAAGTTATATACCATATTCTCCACTCTACTGTCATTTATTTAGTATTTTTAATTGACAAATTTAGCTTTGTCAGAAACAATATTTGTGAAATCACAGATTTACTATGCTAGTTAGGTTTTCTGTAATAAACAACATAAAACTAAAACTATTAAAAATGTTTGTCTGTGTATTACTTAGAGCCAACTCATATTTCCCCTTCCATCCACATGTCACACTTTGGGAGTAAAGGAATAACAAGTAAGTTGCTATAAAGAAAAGCAGATGAACATAAACTGATTAAGGATTTGTGCAGAAAATAGATTTGACCAGGGACTTTGGGGTGAATAAAATCAGAAGACTCAGACAAGAAACAATTGTAAATGCTTGAGCTAATCAATACACCATGAGGTCAACTAGATCTTCATATATCAATGAGGTAAAGCAATAGGACACAAATGAATGGCAATGTGCTTCACTTGATTTGTGGACCCACACTTGATCAGAAAGAGAATAACATATGCAGAAACTATGTCCATTTATGTGGGATTACTGAAAATTAAATAAAACAATGAGGTAATATACATCAGTGTTTCTCATTGTGCTGTAGACTTCTTAATAAATGGTGGCTATCTATATAAGTGAATGAATAACTGGTCGATTGGTCACTTTGACGTGCACTGACCACCAGGGGGAAGACGCTCAATGAAGGAGCTGCCCCGTCATGGTCAGTGACCAACCAACCTCCCGTGTCTGGCCATCCTCCTGTGGTCCCTCCCCCTGGCCAGCCGGTGGTCAGTGTGCTCCCACAGTCAACCTCCCGCGGCCGGCCTGGGCGAGATGGCCCTGATTGGCCCCAATTGCCGGCCAGGCCAAGGGACCCCACCCGTGCACGAATTCGTGCACCAGACCTCTAGTTACTATAATAATATAATTATTATTATCATAATTTATCACAGTGTTACCTATAACTTTTAACAATCAAGTACCAAGAGAAATACAACAGGGGCTCCATATCTGGCGAAGAAAATATTCCTATGGACTATATGCAGGTACTCCAGAATGAAAGTAAGACAATTTAGTCACTTTTGAAAGAACACAACAGTTAATCTTTGTGGTTCTGGTGCACCAATGAAATCCTGTTCACACTCTCTTCTCTAAGGGACCCTGAGCACTTTCTAAGGGAAATCCTGTCAGAAAATGATAGAGTATGCAATTTTGTTTATTGTTCATATTTGCTTTGCACCCTGAGGATTCACTTGGCTATTATAATTGAAACCCTACTTATTTAAGGAGGGAGCAAAGGGCGGTTTTCCGGAACCTCTAAGAAACTGATAAACCTGAAAGAAATCCAGATAATTCACATGAGCTCAGGGAACAATTTCTAGTGGACACAAATACTGTTTCTGTTTCCATTTGTTAGCTGTAGTAAAACAGTAGTCATATTTGTAACTCAGCTTTGATTTTTCACAAAATGCAATAAACATGAAAATTCACTTAAAGGGAGTTGAACCGAACCAAGAGAGTAAGAGTGTAAAGTTTGAGAGAATCCACATGGGCAAATATGGTTTAATAAAATAAAATAAAAGGCATATTTTGCTAACATGTTAAAAAGATAATAATCTTCTTGTATTTCCAGAACTTCTCTCTCTGATGAACTCAAAATATTTTATGAGAATAAAAAAGCATTTAGTATTCCTGCAAGACAGATATGGAGACAATACTCCTATTTTGCAAAGAAGAGCAATTATGTGATTTTCTACAATCTTCACCTCCCTTCAGAGTTTAATAGTTTGTGAAATATGTTGCCTATGGCAACTGTTTAAATCTCAATGATTTAAAATATTCACCAGCAGGGCATAGACAAAAGACTGTCACCTCTTTAACAAGTTCAGAGCAAATCTTGTGGTCTTTGTTCTAATGCAAGAAAGCATCCTAGGTCTTGGGTTTTAACCTACCCTGTTTTTGAAAGACCCAATCACACAGAAATCTGACTTTACCTTCCTTTTTTTTTCTTCTTCTTCTTTTTAAAACAACCCCATTTAGTACATTCTCATAGCCATAAATCACTCAGGCTGCAACAGATAAATAAATAGTACACAAAGTCAAATCCTATCCCTATTTCAGAGTGTTTAAAAATATCACGCAAACAGGGGCCCCACAGCACAGTAGGCTCAGTCATTTCTTACCCCTTCAAAGTAGGGATGTAGAGGGGCCTCTTGAGAAGTGTTGAAGTGAAGGATGAGTGGAATCAAAACACTGAGAACTCCTGGTCATGCCTGAAAATCCTGTTAAAATGTGACCTTCTTAGGGACATTCTGGGAATTCTTTTCCGAGCCTTGGCTTTGATACCACTCTCTGAAATAGCCATGTGTTTACAGATAGTGTTGTGATGTCAAAAGGAATGTTGCCAGGGCCAAGGCATTATGCTATGTAAGTCAGAATAACAGGAAAACAATCAGGGACCAACAACTCACACTGAGTCATCTTCACTTGTTAGGAGGAGGTATTATTACCTCCTAAAGGCAATTTTGTGGGTAGGAGTCACATAGATGACTAGTTATGCGGTGACAGAGTCTGGAGGCTGAGTCTACCTGCCACAAACAAATTCAGAATGTTGAAGAGTGAGTACAAAAGACTGCACTTACTCCCTTTCATTCGTGTTTCTTTTACATAGCTGCTCAAAGGTTAGAGTTCCCGCAGCCTGGCATCCTTGCCAGAGAGCTGGTCAGTAACCAGTGGGGGCAGACTATTGACCAATCAGAATGCCTTTGCTACTGTAATATGGCCAAAGGAGGTTCGAGAGGAGGAAACCAGGTCCATGCCCCTGAGAACCACACATTTGCCCCTGGACTGATACAAACCTAATTATAGAAAGACATGAAAATCCAAGCCCCAAATCCTTTTTTTCTTTTGTTTTGTCCCTAAAAAAAAATAAAAAAAAAAAAAATTATTGTTTAGAAATCTTATCTTTCCTTTTTCTAAAATCTCTCTGTAGGATATCAGATCTAGATCATTCTGAGCTGGCCATGCAGGGCATGTAGGGGGCAGTGGAAATCACTTGGAACATCTACCATATGCCAAGTTATGTTTATTTACTTATCTATCTATCTATCTATCTATCTATCTATCTATCCATCTATCATCTATGTATATCAATAAGCCTTCAAGGTTAGCACTGTTATTTCAGTATTGCATATGTGAGACATCTCCAGGGAAGTTAAAGGGACTTATTGTAGTCTAAACAGTCATGGAACTAGGATAAAAAGACAGGTCTGTCTGACCTCATACTTACTGTTATTTGACCTGACCATAAGGGCACCTCTGACTTTGGTATTTGTGTCTGAGATCCCTCCAGTAAGGGCTCCATTAGTGTACCTCTAGGGTAAAGTCACTTTGGGGAAGTAATTCCCAGTGAAAATTGAGTGAGGGCTGCACAAGTGAGGAGGTAGGACCGCAGTCTGGGGAAGACCTGAGGCTTCCTGTGCAGAGCAATACAATAACTCCTGCTCCTCTAGTCCTGCCCTCACTGACACGCCTTGAAAGGCTGGAGCTCCTTGGAAGACCAAACCATCCTCCTCTCCTTTTTCATAAGATCTCTTCAGTTGAAACATTTTATTGGAAGGGAGAGCACATCATTCCCTCCTTTGACACAGGAATGACATTGTTATCTTAATTCAAAAATAATCTTTTCATATTGGCAAGTAAGGGATCCTCAATTACTCTGACAATGTTGGACTATGCCTGGAAAGCAATTCTGTCTGTCAATACATGGAGGGAGTTATTCTGAGGAGAAAAGACCTGTTAGGTAGATGAGTAGGTAAGAAGGCAGGGAGGTAGATAGGTATAAAAAGATAGATGATATATGTGATAGATAATAAATAGATGATAGAAATAAGTGATGGATAGATAGATTAGATGGATGGATGGATGGATGGATGGATGGATGGATGGATGGATAGATGGTTGGATGGAAGATAGGTATATAGAAGGATAGATAGATGTGGATGCAAATATTTATGATTTATTTCTAAAAATTGATTTAACTTTTAAATACTAATGGGAATCTAAATAAAACTATGGTTGATATAATCAGCAGCTTTAGGGGTCTTTGCTAAGATTCATACAACTTGTAAATGTCTCCAATATGACAGTTATCACATCCTATATAATAAAAGGCTAATATGCAAATTGACCAAACAGCAGAACAACCAGTCACTATGATGCATGCTGACCACCAGGAGGCAGACGCTTAACGCAGGAGCTGCCCCCTGCTCCCACAGGGGGAACACAGCTCAGCCAGAAGCTGGGTTCATGGCTGGCGAGCGCAGTGGCGGTGGCAGGAGGCTTCTCCCGCCTCTGCCAGCAGCACTAAGGATGTGTGATTTCTGGCTTAAGCCCACTCCCCGAAGGGAGAGGGCCTAAGCCATCAGTCAGACTGAGAAGGCTAAAAAGGGCTAATTCCAATGTAACCCTGATATTTGGGGCTAGTGATCTGAATCCAAGCCAGCAAGCTCAGTGTACATTCCTGATAACCTATAAGTAAGTCCCTCTCTCCTTCCCAGATACTGGTCTTGCAGAACCTGTTACTGTGAACAGTGCACTGCCCCGGAGGGAGGGTTATTAATGCTGGCGCCAGGCCAGATGATCAGATATGGCCTGGAGATCCCCAACACCTGGAGGCCTTCTTGCAAGGCCCACGAAAAGGACCGGAAGCATATTCCATGTTTGTGGGACAAAGACCACAGGGAGGGAGATATAAAGGAAAGCCCCATGTGTGTTCCTTCATTCAGATTTGGAAGGGTGTTCCCTGAGTCCGCCAGTGTATTAAACAGTGTCCCTCCTTTTTCTTAGAAGCGTCTTTGGTTTTCTTTGGTCTTCTGCAACAAGACATCCCCCAAGGGCTTCCGGACTGCAAGAGAGCGCAGGCCGGGCTGAGGGACCCCCCCAAGTGCACGAATTTTGTGCACTGGGCCTCTAGTTGTATTATAATTATCTGTTTACCTGTGTTACTTATTAGTATCCAGGTTTTCCATTCCTCTGGGATTATTCTTTATTTTAATATTCAAATAAATATCTTAAGATACTATTTCTTTGTGAATTCTAGCACATTCTCCCAAGAATCCTGTGGAATCTCCAGCCTTCCGTGGTTGTTTTAATGGTCATCTCCTCTTATGAATTTTAATTTCTAATATATTCTCAGTCCTTGCTTACTTACCTTTTCCTGTTTTTCACAGTCTGCACAAATTTTCTCAAAGTGGGGCCTCCATTTTCCCTCTTATGGTCCTTCCCCTCCTTCTTATGTTCCTGCTTCTCCCCTTTCTTTTCTTTTGTTAAAAGGTATATTTTTTATGCTCTGCACCTGCAACTAATACAAAATAATATGAAATGTAGACTCTAATTTTTAAAAAAATTTTAAACATAAAAAAGTTAAAAAGGATAGTTTTTAAGATTATATCATGATACTCATATAAACATAAAATGAAAATATGCCAAATATTTTATTTAACTTATTAATTAATAAGGGAACCAGTAAGATGTTATCATTGCTTCAAATGAGAATTAAAAAAATTACAGACTCATATGCTGAAAAAAAATTACAGATCAAAGCAAAAGTGATCGAGGACGCATGGAAATAATCAACTGCATCTCCACACAATTTGCACTTTGATGGAATGAGAATCAGTCACCTTCTTACTGCTAGGCTAGCTGTAAAACAGCTCAAAGACAATGAAAACTGGAGATAAGACAGAAAGGCACTCTGGACCCTCAGTAATCTTTTCTCCATTACAAAATCTGTCATAATTTTTCTTGATATCTTTTTTTGTTCTATAAAGATATTTTTAACATTTTTATTAACATTTAAGATTATTAAAAACTTAGACAATAGCACAATATAGAAAAGCAGGAGATGATTTGAAATTACTTTAGTTTGATAATTGGGCATCACTTTCCTTTGACATCCACCCTCCACCCCCATTCATGGTCATCTGAAGCAATGAGACTTTCCCACTGGCCATCTTACTCCTTAGGGAAAAGTCCTCCTCACTAAACTGTCTATCAGCACATTTCCCTCTCTTATCTACCAGGAAGCCAACCTCTTTCCCTTTCTCACTGTGACTAGCTCTAAAATTTACTCATAGAATCCAAAGGCCTACTAGGTGTTTTCTCATATAAAGACCATTTTTCTACTGAAGCAGTATTCTGTGCCTCCAAGGCAGTATGTCCAAAACTCTGTCAGCTTTGACACAAGAACAGTTTTCTTCAGCTACACAGCACTTAGGCTCATTGATAATATCCTTGGAATTTCCAACACTTAGCCCACATTGAGCCTTCAGTAGAATCCTGTTCTTTTACAACTTAAGTGATAAAACCAAAAGAGTGCCTTGAACTCAGACAGTTTCCTCCCTTATACCCTAGGCCAGCTGTGGGCAAACTACGGTCCGCGGGCAGGATCCGGCCCGTTTGGCTGTTCTATCCGGCCCGCGGAGCCGAAAGAGCAGAGGGTTCTCTTGCTCTCCCCTCCACTCCTTTACTTTGAATTTATATTAGTTCACACAAACACTCCATCCATGCTTTTGTTCTGGCCCTCCGGTCCAGTTTAAGAACCCATTGTGGCCCTCGAGTCAAAAAGTTTGCCCACCCCTGCCCTAGGCCCTCGGCTTCCCACATCGAGATCAGAACTGACTCCTGCCTGTTCCTAAGTTTTGTGGAGGGTGCATTGTTCTTACCAAAAAGAATTTACTCTTCACTGATGTGAAAAATGATGTCTTCTCCTCCCACCTCAACTGCCCTTTGGGTGAGTCAGGGTTAGACATGAACCTGGCTGATAATTTGAAATAATGACAATCAGAAGGCTAAAAAAGAATTCAAACACAACATTTCTTGTACTTTAAATCATTGCTATTTGATGTATTTTCAAAATGTAATAAGCTAAACACTCATCCTTGTTATTACAGAAATTAAGGTCTGTATTAAAAACAAACAAACAAACAACAAACCTCACTTAGGAAAAGACCAATTTATTTACAAGATAATTGCAGCCAATACAGAGACATTCTTTTTAAAAATTTTCAATTACTGTTTATATTCAATACTAGAGGCCTGGTGCACGAAATTTGTGCATGGGGGGGGGGGGTGTCCCTCAGCCCAGCCTGCACCCTCTCCAATCTGGGACCCTTCTTCAGTTGAAACATTTTATTGGAAGGGAGAGCACATCATTCCCTCCTCTTATGAAAAAGGAGAGGAGGATGGTTTGGTCTTCCAAGATCGGGCCTAAACGGGCAGTCAAATATCCCTCTCACAATCCAGGACTGCTGGCTCCCAACTGCTCACCTGCCTGCCAGCCTGATCACCCCTAACCACTCCCCTGCCAGTTTGATTGATGCCTAACTGCTCCCCTGCCAGCCCCATTGCCCCTAACTGCCCTCCCCTGCAGGCCTGGTCACCCCTAACTGCCCTCCCCTGCAGATCTGGTCCCCCCCAACTGCTCTCCCCTGCAGGCCTGGGTCCCCCCCAACTGCCTTTCCCTGAAGGGCCAGTCGCCCCCAACTTCCCTCCTCGGCCGACCTGGTCACCCCTAATTGCCCTCCCCTGCATGCTGATTGCCCCCAACTGCCCTCCCTTGCAGGCCTGGTCCCTTCCCTGCTGGCCATCTTGTGGCAGCCATCTTGTGTCCACATGGGGGCAGGATCTTTGACCACATAAGGGCAGCCATCTTGTATGTTGGGGTGATGGTCAATTTGCATATTATTCTTTTATTAGATAGGATAGAGGCCTGGAGCAAGGGTGGGGGCCAACTGGTTTGCCCTGAAGGGTGTCCCAGATCAGGGTAGGGGTTCCCTTGGGGTGTGGGGTGGCCTGGGCAAGGGGCCTGTGGTGGTTTGCAGCCTGGCAACGCTCCCCGGCAACCCAAGCCTCCTGCTCGCTCTGTGGCCTCAGCAATTTTGGGGGGGATTTATTTATCTTCTAAATTGAAACTTGGTAGCCTTGAGCAGAGGCTAGGGCAGGTGGAAAGCTTGGCTTCCTCCATCGCTGGGGAAACCCAAGACTCCTGCTCGCTCAGTGGCCGCAGCCATTTTTGTTGGGATTTATTTATCTTCTATAATTGAAACTTTGTAGCCTTGAGTGGAGTCCACAGCCAGCCAGGGTGTGCGGGAAGCTTGTCTTCCTCCATTGCTGGGGAAACCCAAGCCTCCTGCTGGCTCCGTGGCCGCAGCCATCTTGGTTGGGTTAATTTGCATACTCGCTCCTGATTGGCTGGTGGGCATGGCTTGTGGGTGTAGCAGAGGTACAGTCATTTTGCATATTACTCTTTTATATTAGATAGGATTATTTTATGTTAATTTCAGATATTCAGCATAGTGTTTAAACAGTAATATAATTTGCAAAGTGTTTCCCCTGGTGTTTCCAATACCCAAATGGTACCATACATAGTTATTACAATATTATTGACTATATATCCTCTGTTGCACTTGACATTCCCAGGACTATTTTGTAACTACCAATCTGTACTTCTCAATCCCTTCACCATTTTTACCCAGTCCTTCAACTCCCCTCCCCTCTGGCAACCATCAGTCTGTTCTCTAATGCAGAGACATACTTTTTTTTTCTTTTCTTTTTTTCTGGTGAACTATCTCACCTGGTTTTTGTTTGTTTTGTTTTTAAATTTATTTTTATTGTTCAAAGTATTATAGATATCCTCTTTATTCCCCCATTGACTCTGCTCCCACCCCACCCCAGGCTTTCACGGCACTATTGTCTGTGTCCAATGGTTGTACATATATGCATAAAAGTTCTTTGGCTAATCTCAATGAACAGAGACATTCTTGACAGGAGGTCTAAATCAAAGTTTGGTAAGAAGTAGAAGAACCACTGTTGACACCCTTTTTTTTTTTTTTTTTTTTTTTGCTTTGTTATATTGCAAATGCTAATATCTATTGTAGTTGGGTTGGGGAGACAGGCAGAAAAATTAAGTGTGTAAAGTGAGGCTGGAGAGAGGTATGTGTACAGTCTGTGTATACAACACATGATGGCTTTGCAACTTGAAGGACAAATGCCTCCTGGAAAGTCTATGCTGGTATTTGGCAACCTATGACCTAAAATTTGGGACTAAATGTTCCTCCCCAAAGGTATTGGTAGGCCCTGGCAATGCACACGTTTTCAGGTTCATATTCTCCCTGCGAATACAGAGCTCAGATATAAACGTACAGGGTGAGTCCCAGGTACCACCAATTCACTAAGCCTGGATGTTGAGGAACCCAAGTGAGTCACAAATGGTAAACAATGTTGGTAATGAAGTGGGCAGACCTGAACTTGCTTGTAGTTGGCTCCATGAAGATACTTTTCCAAAGGGCAGATGAGATATTTAGGCAGCACTTAAACTGAGCACCTGCTAGATGAAGGCCCATGTCAGGCTGCCTAGATTAGGTCTTCCTGGAATGGTTCAAACAGTTTGTGTTTCCAGGTCAAACAGTCATGGTAAGAAAAGAGTTGGTGAGAATGCATGGGATAAATCTGCCCAGGATCAGGATACTGGTGAGAGCAAGGCCATTTTCCAGGGATTCTAGGGAACTCTTAGCTAGGGCCTTGGAACTCAAAAAGATGTTGACCTAACTCCTAATGTGCACCCCATGCATACTTGCCAGGGGCAGGCTATGAAATTATATTCCTTATCCCAGTTGTCTCTTCTTAGGAACTCTCAATAGTTTCCCAACTAGCAAAAGATACCACGTGACAACTCCCAACTTATCCAGCTTCTCATTTCAATGTGAGCTAACGGGCTTTGACTCAAACTATATTGTGTTTCCCATTCCCATTCTCTCCTCAACCCACAACCATCAGTTCTAACCTCTCACAGAATTATGGGACAGTTTTTCTCTAAGTGATTTATCTTTCCACACATATAGCCTTTTCAATATTGTTTTAAAATAACACAAGGATTTTCTCAAAAGGACCCCAAAATATTATGCCTTCTAAAAAGTGAATCCCCATTGTTGGTTTGTTTGTTTGTTTGTTCATTCAACAATCACTTAATGAGCATTTACAACCTGATAAGCACTGTGCTAGGCTCTAGGGAAAGCATCCAAAAAGACCTAGCCACTTTCCTCAAGGAGCTTACACAGTTCCTATTGAAGGACAAAGTTTTACAATGTCATTTTATGTTCCTTTAATCCTCCTTTCTTCACAAAGAATCACTCTGATTCTCTCACATATTACACCAATGCTGCTCATAAGCATTTAAAACCAAACATCGACTGATCATAGAGCATTATTGTATTTGGCTCATCTTTAAAGAATACAGACAAGTTAGGGAATCTCTTGAGATAAGTTAAATTTGAGTGAAGAAATGTTAGTTTGCTCCCTCCCAACTTCATACATTTCAACAGTCATCTGAAATCTGCTTATATGCCAAGTCAGAATCCTATCATTTGGGGGACAATTATATTATGTGAGTTTATATACAACTGTTCCTTTCTACATAAAACTTTGGTTCTAACTACTCTGTAATTTCTAACACTATTATATTTTGTTAAGCCCACCCCAAAATGCAGCCTGGGTAAAGCTGATGATTAAAGGCAATAGACATGGATAATAGGTACAAGGAGACCAGCACATTCTGAAATATTTGGAGATCAGGCCACTAAGCAAAGCCCCCTCCGCCTTTTCTAAAATGATGATGGCCTTTTATCTACTGGTACTCGGAATTTGTTCAGAAAGGGAGCTTTGAACTCTTGCATTGGGCACACTTCCCAGGAGTTCCACATATCTTCCCCTGGCTGTTGGCCAACAAGCGACAGCTCAAGGATGAGGTTGGGCAGTGTTCGTTTGAAGTTATCGGTGAATTCTGGCCTTGTGGTCTGGGGTTGTCCACCATGTGTTTAACTCTCTTTTCAGCCAATCAGAGATCTTTCTTCTGAAAACAGTTTGGCTCATGAATTAGAGTTCAGAATCCAATTCTGCCACTTCACCTTCCTTCGTCGTTACTAAATTTCCAGAGAAAGTAACAGCTGGATTTCCACATTAAATTAAGTGCCTGTGATAAGTTGTCCTGCTCCATGGTTAAACATTTCATTTAAAAACAGAACATATTCTTAAGGCCATGATCATCAAACTCTACACTGGGAAATTAATGAGCAGTTTCAGCCAAAAGCAATGCAGGACTCGGCACGCTCAAATGCTATGGTATTGGTTTTACAAAAAAAATGACAGTTGAAAAAATATTTATGTGAAATGTGAAACTGAATAACATTATTTGGCACCCATTGCTATTAAAAGCTCAGTGTTTCAATGACTTGCCTTTTATGGCACTTTTAAAAGCAATTCCTCACACATCAGGTTTTGACCAACTTTTGAAAGTAAGGTATCCATCTACTTGCTGCTGTTATTTTGTCACGGGTCCAACTGTGTCCCAAAGGAGGCCCAGGTCCCCACAAGATTTTCTCTAGTCAAAAATAGCTTCCTTATACCATCTACCAATTTAATATTTGTTTGGAATCATAAACTCATCTTTTACCTGTGCAGAGAATAAGCACAGTTTACTTTTGACCTATAGTGTCCACAGATTAACACATTCAGCAAATCCAGTTGCTCTGAGGAAAATGAAGTTATTATGGGAGGGCAGGAATCTGGAGAGAGCAAGATGGAAGGCATCTTTGGCTATGGAATGTCTGGGAGGGGGCTGACCCATGAGGCTTTGGCTGGCACAAGAGAAGTATCAGCACACTGGCTTCCTTGAAAGTAGCTTCCGGGAATGGAGAAAGGAGGCGTTAGGAGGCAGAAGGGGGAGGTGGGGCCATTCCAGGGCAAAGTCCATCTGTTTTGAAATTTTCCAAGGCCCCAGGAGGTGGCCATCTTTCACCTGGCCACCACGGGAAAATGTCCTTCCCAATTGTTTCCTACAAGCAGAGAAGCTATTCTTTAATTAAGCTCTAATATAGAGCTTCCTAAAGTCCACTGAGAAGGTGACAGTTGAGCAAAGGAAGGCGAAGGAGTGTGCTAAGTGGCTCCCTGGGGGATAAACTTTTCAGGCAAAAGGACAGATGCCAGAAACTGATCATTGTCTCACTAATTAGAAAGGTGTGGACAAGGAACCTGGAAGGCTGGTCAACCTTGAGGCTCTGAAAGGTCAGAGCCAACCACTCCCTATCTAATTGAGACAATGGTAGCTGAAGCAACTTCCCCACCAAATAATCATGTAAATCCTTACTGATAAGATAATCTGCCTGTTACTGGAATTGCCTGCCTAAGGGCAATGGGTATATCCCAAACCTGAATAAAAGGGATGGCAAGGCCAAAGCAAAGCGTAGTCCTCCCACTAGAGTCCCCATTTCCCAAATTAATATTTTTCTAGTCTTTTCATTTGTGCGGCCTTCTCCAGAACCCGAACCCTGAACCTGAACTCTGAACCGCAAGGGACATGAAAGAGGTTCCCACAGACAGAGGTCCTAGAGGGAGCAAGCCTAGCTTGTCCAGGTTGATAAGAGGAATTGAGAGATTGGGTTCAACAGTGAAGGTCAGATCTTGGAGAGCCTTGGGCATGATGATCAGGCCTTGAGTTTTTATTCTGTTTGTGATGGGAAAGTTTGTAGAGTTTTGTGCAGAGGAGTGTCATAATCTGACATGGATTTTAAAAGATTGTGGCTGCTGTGTTGACAATAGACTTTTTTTAAGGACTGCTACTTATTAGAAATTGCTTTACTCTATTAAATCTGAGATCATCTCACTGTATCCATGCAAGGAAAATGTCATTCTTTAGCAACTCCAAGAATGTATATCTCAAAAGCATCCCAAACTATGTACAAATCATGTTATATATTGTATTTGAATATCTATGCTTATATCAGTTGACTAAATAAAGTGTTGGGAACATTATACACCTATGATTTAAAAATATCCAATAAAACCTGGTTTATCATTATATAAGCCCGGATAATAAATTGGCCTGAGTTTCCTTATCTATCAACTGAAGCATTTGAACGAGTGCATTTATTTATTAATTTTATCACGTATTTATTAATAAATATTTCTAATAAGAGCAGGAACTATGCTGGGAAAAGATAATATTTCTCTTTAAGTTCATATTCTACTGGTGAGAAATCAAATAGTCAAAGAAAAAATATATGTTTTTTGTCCTGTTTTATGGGTAGAACTATTTTTCAATTCTGATGGAAAAGAGTTAGAGAATAAAAAGATTCAGAAGAAGAAGAAAATTGGTAGATTTTGCTCTCTGAGAAGGAAAGGAGGTGGTCTCCAGAAGCCAAAGAAAGCGGTTTAATAAAGATGCTTGGGGATCAGAGGTTTTTAGGTTGGAAGGTAAGAGAATTATCATAAAAAGGCTTTTGTTTTCCCTCAGACATAGAAAGTGAGATCACCTGCTAAGAGTTAAGAGGGAACTATGGGCTAAATGGATTGAGAAAAGGAGTAAAGTCTTGAAATAGCCACTGTGGAGAATTGGGCCAGGACACCGCAGGGACTGATACTTAGTAGTGCCAATCTGTCTTTTCTGTGCTTTCCCCCCAGTGGGTAGGAAAGAATGGAGAGCACAAAAAATTCTGTTGGTAACAGCTGGGGAAATGCTGCACAATCATGATGTGAAGAACTTGGAAAAGGGGTTGCAAGAAAGTGGTGAAGAATATTTAACACGAAGTAACATTTGTTCTGAGCTGAGTGGGGAGGTAAGAGAGGACATGAGGACATTAAGGCAGGTGGGAAGGTGTGGGGTAAAGGAATCAGACACCTCAATGAGACAATGGCAGGTATAGCAGGATACCTGAGAGAGCTGGAGTAAGGAGAAGTGCAGTTAGAGGGCACAAAGTCTGGATTTATGAATTTATAAAGGAGCAGTTTGAGTGATAGGATGTCTGGGGTATGGCAATGAGAGTGGAAAGTGAGAGAATGAAGAGGTTATTGGAATTCAGGTAGCCCAAGAACTGAAAGCTTATGGTGTAGAATGTAGGTTGTCTATGTGGATATTAAAGGCAGCTGGGATTCTGGCAGTTTTTGGGGAGGAGAGAATCATATCTTAAGGTCCTTCGTAGCTCCAACCAAAAAAATTTTTTTCATATATTTTTTTTATTTTTTACAGAGAGGACGGGAGAGGGATAGAGAGTTAGAAACATTGATGAGAGAGAAACATCAATCAGCTATCTCCTGCACTCCCCCTACTAGGGATGTGCCTGCAACCAAGGTACATGCCCTTGACCGGAATTGAACCTGGGACCCTTCAGTCCGCAGGCTGACACTATCTACTGAGCCAAACCGGTTAGGGCTCCAACCAAAAATTTAATAAACGATGACTTTTAGTGAAGTTCTATGTGTATATTGGATGACAATTGCTTAAGAATTTCTTTATTAAGGAAACTCAATGTTCATCTCCAATCAAACATTGTTGTGTATTATGTCATAGTGGAACTGGGGTAGATTTATTCAGAAATCCATCTGAACAACCATTTGTCATCTATGTGTCTTTACTTCTTCAAGAATCTTTCCTTATTGGTAAACTAGGAATAGTATTGAGATCTTGATGTTGACGTTTTCATATACCATGACGTGTATGAAATGGATATCTAAGATGGTTCTCCTGGTAACCCCTCTTTCCTTCCTCCTCCCTGCCTGTCCTCACCTGGGTTCATATGGAAGCTTCCACATTAAAAACAAATAAACAAACAAACCAACAAACAAATAAAGTCCGTATCCTTGCTCCAGCTGATTAGTTCCGTGTCAACACTGGCAAAGGTGAAGCCCACAGGCCACCCTCCGGCATTTTGCTCTCAGCCAGAATGAGTGTGGTTAGTCTTGCTCCCATGGCTGAAATCGTGGGTATAAAACACATAAACTGTTAATTTTTTGAGAGAAATAAAGGTGATATGCAGGTAGAAGCCAAGAAATCACTCCTTTGCCTGAATGGCTGAGATGGATTTCTTAGATGTGTCAGCAGACAGTGTGGGAAAGTTAATACCGTGTTTCCTCGAAAATAAGACAGTGTCTTATATTATTTGCCCCCAAAGACACGCTAGGTCTTATTTTCAGGGGATGTCTTATTTTTCCATGAAGAAGAATACGGTACACATTTATTGTTAAATGAAAATAAAGGAAATTTATTACCTGTATACAGTACGGTAGTACGGTAGTTGTCAACACAAACCAGACAAACTGAATCCTACAGTATCAAGAATTTACTCATTTATTCAATGACAATCATGTCATCATCTTCTGGAACATCATCATAACAATCCAATTCCTGAATTTCCTGGTGAATTTCTTGTGACTCCATTTCTTTCAGAATCAGTGGACCAAATCTCTCATGTTTAGCAATAGCACTGTCTTTAAATGAGTACTTCTTGTCAAGGTAGCCTGCTCGCAGTGCATTTGCAATGCAACTGTCAGTGATTTTCTCCCATGAATTCTTCACCCAAGTCACAACTTCTTGCAGTTTAGGTTTCACAAAGTTTCCACGCTGATTTCTCTCCATTCTATTTTCAATGTAGTCATTAATTTCCATGCGCAAATTGTCTTTGAATGGCTTGTTTCTTGCAATATCAAGAGTCTGGAGATAGGCCATCATTCCTGCGGGAATCATTATCTGATCTATTTTTCTTTCGTGAAGAAATGTCTTCATGTCTTTAGCGCGGTGAGTGCTGGCTGCATCTCAGACTAGCAGACCTGTTTGGCTCCCTCGCATAACAAGCGGCAGCATTAAATCGACCCACTTCCTTATAACTGCTTGTGTGGCCCAGGCTTTTTCAGTTTCAGGAATAAAAACGCCCAAAACACATTCAATCTTTTCCTTCTTGCCCTTAGAAATGATTAAAGGTGGGATTTTAGTGCCATCCAGACAAATTGCCAAAATACAGGAAACACGTGCACTTTCGTAAGCAGTGGAGGGAATGTACGCTAAGGAGGCACCCTGCTGTTCAATTGTTGTTTGAGATGATTGGCCCATAAACACTGCAGTTTCATCCATAGCAATCATGTTGGAAAGATTGTATTTAGAGAAGTCAGCATCATCAATAAAGGACTTGAATGCAAGTGCTCGCTTAATAACTTGAGTATCCAACCTAAACAATGTTGTAGATCTTCTTAAAGACAGTTCACTTCGCTGAAGGAAATTATCCAGCCAGTGTTGTGATGCTTTGAAGTCTTTGGGGGCTATGTCAAACTGTGGTGCCATTGCGAGGGCAAATTCTTGAATCTGAGCCCTATTCACAACCAAAGCCTTTGCTCGCCTGTCAACAACCCATTCACAGATCAGGTCTTCCACCTCAGAAAATAATGGTTGCCGACCTGATCCACACTTGCGCTTTTTAGCATTTCCCTTGTCCACTTGTTCAATGAGGTTACCATACTCTGCTCGCCATTTTCGGACCAATCTGATACTCAACATCTTCTCTTTGCAGAAAGCAGTAAGATTTTGGCCCCAAGAGTCTTCCACCATTCCTTTCTTGTACTACACAGAGTAGCTTTTTCTTTTTGCGCTCATTTCTAGGGGTAAAAAAAAAAGGAATTGGGGTATCAAGGTGGGGGGAGGGGGATCACTCAAAATGACACAGGGGGGATCAGAGGGGGGAATCAAAATGGCACAGGAGAATCAGAGGGGGGATTACCATTTTAGTAACCCCTTTTGATCCTCCTGTGTCATTTTGATTGTCCCCTCTGATCCTCCTGTGTCATTTTGATTGTCCCCTCTGATCCTCCTGTGTCATTTTAAGTGATCCTCCTCCCCCCACCCCTGTGCCACTAAACACCTTCACCAGACATCCCCCCTACCCCTTTATCAGACATTTACCCCCTGGGGACTGCCTGGGGACTGTCACTGGGCTTGCTGGGGCCTGGATCTGGGCTGGAGCAGGGTCTGCCACTGACTGAGAACCTTCAGTCATCATGAAGGTGGCCGCAAGCATCAGGTAGTGTCACCAGAGACAGACCAGCACTCACCACCTTCGCCGCGTCCCATCCGCTCTAATCCTCCTGTTCTTCTACACGCATCTGCGAAAGTCTCCTCCTCTCTCCTGCCCCGCGCTCACCGCTCACTCCGACCTCCGCTCAGCCTCCACACAGCAGTGATATCAGGACTCCGCGTAACGTCACTGGTTGCTAGACGCCAGTCGGGGTGGCCCTAGCGACCAGTTTACGGTAAATTAATTTTCAGTCTGAGACAGAGCCTGGGGGCCTTATTTTCGGGGGATGCCTTATATTTCACTCAGAAGTAGGTCTTATTTTCGGAGGATGTTTTATTTTCGGGGAAACGCGGTAGCAGAGTACTTGACACAGTTCACAGGTTTCATATTTGCTTTTATTTTTTAAGATGTTGTTACATAGGATAGAAATTAGGAGTCAAAAGTTACCTACATGTTGATTTATCAGAAGGCAGAGTGACGCAGGACAAGGAAGCTACTAGCAAGGAGTGGACTATTGTGTCAGGGTCACTTTCCTCTAGATCAGGGGAAGGCAGGGTTTATCAGGCAGATGGCCAGGTAAATCAAGATTGACTAATTTAAGATTCCATTCCTGGAAGAGGTTGAAACTGTAATTGTTAGGTATTAAGTCTCAATTTGGTGATGTGGGTTTAGCACAAGTGACTCCATTGGAGCCTATTGTCTCTCTCTCTTTTTTTTTTTTTTTAACATAAGGAAGGCTCAATGGATCCTCAGGGCTCATTCAAGGTGAAGAACTGAGAGAGAAGGAATAAACAGTGTTCTTAAATGCAAAGCTAATAATGTATATATATTTAGGTTTTAAGGATCTTATAGAAGTATGTAACTCGACAACAAGTTTCTGTGTGCAACTGATTAAACCAAACTCTCTACAAGGAAAACTTAGTTCCACTTCAAGTGGGATTTGTAATTGGAAGTCCTGGGTCTTCTTCCCAACTCTACTAACCGTGGGAACTGGTGGCCAGAATTCTTAAGGCATCCGTTTCCTGGTCTTTAAAATGTGGGTGGACAGGAGAAACCAAGATGGCGGCATAGGTAAACACCTAAACTGCTGCCTCGCACAACAATTTCAAAACTACAACTAAAAGACAGAACGGACACCATCCAGAACCACAGGAAAGCTGGCTGAGTGAAAATTCTACAACTAGAAGGAAAGAGAAAAGCTCACAGAGAATTGGAGGTACGGCAAAGGGTCTTTGTGCACGCAGAGAGGAAGGGCGGCTTAGAGCCTGGCTGACTTTCTCTGGCGGAAGGGGGAAGGAAGCCCCCGACCGCACTGAACCCCAGTTCTGACTGCACTGAACCCCAGTTCCGGGCAAGCCCATGGGGACCCACGCTCTTACGGGGGGAGTCTGGACTCTCGGGCGGAGACTCGGGAGCCAGGGAAGGCGGAGGACTGAAAGCGCGCACGCGCCAGTGCACACAAAGGCTGCGGAGGCTGCCACAGGCTTTCCCTAGTGGAAGGGAGTCAGAGGCTCCTGAATGCACTGAGCCCCAGTTCTGACTGCAGTGAACCCCAGTTCCAGGCGAGCCCCTGGGGACCCACGCTCTTGTGGGGGGAGCCTGGACTCTCGGGCGGAGACTAGGGAGCCGGGAAGGCAGAGGTCTGAAGGCACGCACGTGCGTCCAAGGGCAAGGCTGACTGGAAGCCAAGACTGAGACTCCACCCCATTCAAGCTGAGCACAGAGGCTATTGCAATTTGGCAAGTCTAATCCTATAAGGCTGTCTCCAGCACCGAACTTCTCCCAGCATAGACACAGCTGATCCTTACAGCCAACTGGCCTGGAGGTCAATTCTTCCCAGTGATACCAACAACAATAAAGACTTAATTACAACAAGGCTGTACACATAGTCCACAAAGGGGTGCACCAAGAGCGTCCACCTCAGGTTAACTGGGGATGCAGACCCACTGGGCCAGATTGGAAACCTAGCACACAAATCTACCTTACCAACTCAGGGAAGCAGTGAAAATGCGGCGTCAAAGAATCAGATCACAAACGAAAGAAATGGAGGAAAACAAACGACTGGATATAGAATTCAAAACCACGGTTATAAGGCTTTTTAAGAATATCCTAGAAAAGGCCGATAAATATAACAAGACCCTCGAAGATATGAAAAAGGACCAACTAGAAATTAAACATACACTGACTGAAATAAAAATTATTATACAGAGACCCAAAAACAGACAAGAGGAACACAAAAATCAAGTCAAAGAATTGAATTACAAAGAAGCAAAAAACACTCAACCGAAAAAGCAAAAAGCAAAAAAAAAAATCCAAAAAGTTGAAGATAATGTAAGAAGACTCTGGGACAACTTCAAGCGTACCAACATCAGAATTATGGGGGTGCCAGAAGAAGAGAGAGAGCAAGATACTGAAAACCTATTTGAAGAAATAATGACCAAAAACTTCCCCCACCTGGTGAAAGAAATAGACTTACAAGTCCAGGAAGCCCACAGAACCCCAAACAAAAGGAATCCAAAGAGGACCACACCAAGACACATCATAATTAAAATGCCAAGAGCAAAAGACAAAGAGAGAATATTAAAAGCAGCAAGAGAAAAACAGTTAGTTACCTATAAGGGAGCACCCATATTACTGTCAGCTGACTTTTCAACAGAAACTATGCAAGCCCCAAGGGAATGGCAAGAAATATTCTAAGTCATGAATGGCAAGAACCTACAACCAAGATTACTCTACCCAGCAAAGCTATCATTCAGAATTGAAGGGCAGATAAAGAGTTTCACAGACAAGAAAAAGCTAAAGGAGTTCATCACCACCAAACCAGTATTATATGAAATGCTGAAAGGTATTCTTAAAGAAGAGGAAGAAGAAAAAAGTAAAGATAAAAATTATGAACAACAAATACATATCTATCAACAAGTGAACCTAAAAATCAAGTGAATTAAAAACCTGAGGGACAGAATAATCTGGTGAATATAATAGAATCAGGGGCATAGAAAGGGAGTGGACTGATAATTCTCAGGGGGAAAGGGGTATGGGGGGTTCATGAAGAGACTGGACAAAAATCATACACCTATGGATGAGGACAGTGGGGGGGAGGTAAGGGCAGAAGGTGGGGTGGGAAATGGGTGGAAGGGAGCTATGGGGGGAAAAAGGAGAAATAATTGTAATAATCTGAATAAAGATTTATTTAAAAAAAATAAATAGACAAACAATAATAAAATAAAATAAAATGTGGGTGGACAGGAGAGTGGACTAGATGTTCAAAAAGAATCACAGAGCCACCTGACCGAAACACTTAGGGGAAAAAATGGCACCAGATACAAATTAATTCTGGAAATACTTTTGAAAATTGTACAAGCTAAATTAATTTAGTCTTTTAAAGAGAAACAGAAGAAGTCTGAGATAAGATTTTGAAAAATAATTTCCAATAATTGCTATGTTCTCTGTAAACAAGAATGAGCAGCTTGACTTTCAGAATAAATGGCCATTTGCATCTGTCACTGCTTAACAGGGCCACCGGCACAGCCACCCCGATTGCCTGCACACACTCCAGTGTTCAGGCAAAAATACAGAAAGAATTTTCATACAAAGAAACTTTCTTCTGACATTAGCAGTAGTTGAATGGGATTGCGGTCAACACATTTATATTATTGTCACACCAAGGTTTGAATTTTTTCTATTGGCACAATGTAGTTGAAAAAATAAAATAAAAAATTATCCCTGTTTACTTCAAAGAGTCATGCTGAGTTCCTCGAAATATGTAGCACTTGGGTGTTGTTCTGGGCAACTGATTTCATTTGAAGAGATCCTGCCTGCGATTGATGGCAGAAGAAAGGTGAAGTTTATTGGTAACAGATTTGAGATTGGACTATAATAGGTATGTGGGGAGATATCAAGTCCTTAGAAAAACAAGAGCGGATTTTAGATATGTGTAGCCAGTTGAGGAAAGCCTATTACATAGGTCTGAGTTATTGTGAGAATTTGCATGCAAGCTATTGGATAACTTCTAAGAAAAAGATTAACTAGAGGCATAGAAATAACTAAACAAAGCTGGCTAGTGCATTTTCACACAGGGAACAGATGTCACTGCATACAATTCAATTCAAAACATTTTTTCAAAAGGCTTCCCAGGCTAGATTAGAAGTCAGACCCAGGTATTCAGTACACACATTAGTGCAATAAACAGCACTAGTTGTTCAGACAGTTCCAGACTGTCTGAAAATTCCCCTGAATCCTCCAAGAACCACATTTTATATATTTTTACAGTGATATATTATGAGATATGAGTATAATTACTATCATTTCTATTGGCTTATTCTCTGTTAGAAGAAAATAAGCAACTGGTAAAACTTTCAAAGACATGCCTTTTCAAACAAAGCAACATCTCAAAGAGAATTGTTTGTTTAATGCAGCTTCTGGTGGATTCTAATTTGCTAACTGAGTGCTGTTTGACAGTATTCTTTACTAAGTCACAGAGTGACTTTGATTTCAGATTGCACTCCGAGCTTGTCAGAAGCCATGGGTAAGAACTGAAACATTCATATTTTTCAGTATTATATGTTTTTCTAAGACAAAATAGACAATTTATAATAATACATTCCTTTGTGTCCTTCCTGTACTTATCTGCATGATGGATGGCATTGCATTTCACTCATATTTCTTCCATATTTCTCTCCTACTTGCTTAAAAGACATTAAGAGAAAAAAAATATGCTTCATCTGTCTATTTTTTAGCTCCTGGCCAAGTGCCTGGCACATTGGTAGCTCCTAGTAAAAATGTATTGAATAAATGAATAAATGGGTTCTTTCTTCAATTTTTGCTGATCTTCACACCTCAAAACCCAATACAGCCTGAGAGAGTCATTGAAGGGAATCAGAATATGCCATCCCCAATATGCCACTTTGGCATAAAGATTATTTTGAGATGAAGGCAGTTCACAATCGACAGATACATGAACCGTTCTCCGTCCGTCCATTCTCTGCCTAAAGAAGGGCAGATTTTCTTTTTCAAAGGTGTTCCCCTCTCCCTTTCCAGCCCTGCCCCAAGCCAGAAAAAGAAGAGCAACTCGTGTCATCAGAGACAGGGGAATCAACACTGAGAGGAATTTGCATAAACAGACCTTACTGAATAACTCTTCTCTTCTGATAGTTCTCCCATATATTTCCTAGTTGCTCCTGCACAGTTCATCATCCTTTGAAGTCAAGCCCCACCCTCTTTTGTTAAAAGGGCTTATCAGCCCCTGATTTATCCACTTGTAGTTTCATTTGTTTTCTGTGAACTTCCATGAACATAAAATTAATTTAAAAATCTGTCTTTTTTTCTTGCTAGTATATCTTTTGCTAGTCTAATTTCCCAGTTTCTATACACTGCTATGATTCCTTGGCTCATTGCTTCTTCCTCCATTTTAAAAACAGCAACAGTGGGTCAAATTCTTTTCACAACATTTTGCATCACTCTGACCTTCTCTTCTGCTTCCCTCTTCCACTTTTAAGGGATCCTTCTGACATATAAGGTGCTGTAATCACAGGTTTGGGATTAGGATGTGAATTTCTTTTGTGGGGGACATTATTCTGCCCACCACAAATATATTATTTCCTTTTATCCTCACTGCACCAAGTATTACTGTGATGACTCCCATATCAAAGTCTCAGGACAGTGGTGCTATGCTGTAGTTAATGAACCTAATTCTTAAGGAAGTTGAATGCAATGACTCAAAGTGCACACAGGCTGTACAGTGGCAAAGCTAAGATTTGAACCTATGTCTGTCTCCCATGCTTAGTCTCTTAACCACTAAAGTGCCCTGATTCTCACAAATGTCCCTTTCCCCTGCCTACTCCCCTTCTCCCCAAAACATTATTCTTTCTACCCTACCCCAAAAAGCATTCTGTCAGGAAAGGATGTGGAACTTGTTGAATATGAAGAGTGCCATAAATGATGCCTTTCTAGGGGGGTGTGCCTTTGCCAAGGGGAACAAGCATTAGGTAAAGGAATAAAGCGCAGGCCTAAGAAATTGAAGGGGAAACTAGCGACTTCAGGAGGGCTATTTTGAGCTAGAGGTGTCTGTTCTGTGTTTTCCCCCCAGCATTTCTGAGGCATAGATATTCATCTGCTTTGCTTACTGTAAGGAGAGCCTGGATTCCAGGCAAAGGCTTTTGAGAACAGAGGGTGACAATATTTTGAGTGCTGTTATCTCAGAGTAAGGTCAGAAGGCGCCATTCTGCACTTCTTGTCCTGGGAGCCATCCACTTCCAGTATCAAAAGACAGACTGGCCACATATATTCAAAATTAGCCTCCACTAAATAGAACATTAAGTTTATTTTTAAAGAAGAGAAAAAGGCTAAAATACTACTATAAATTGTCTAGTAGGTGCTCATTCTGAACATTCAGGAATATTAAGCATATATTTCAGGGGAAACTTATTTTTGAAAAGATAAAAGATTATTTTTAGGCTAAACATGTATTATTCCATTGTCTCCTTGTTTGTGTCTTGCCTGGGCCTTTTTCATAAGCTAAAAAATGCAACAAATCCCCAGGTGGGGGTCTTCCTCTAGTAGCCTTTGGTTTCTTGATTTGAGTGCTGGTTGTGCAGATGTGTTCACCTTGTGAAAATTCATTAAGCTATACACTTATGATTTGAGTGCTTCTGTGTGTATGCTACACTAATAAATAAAAAAAGTCAACAATAGAACAGTGTGAGTGAGAGGGAATAAACTCAATGAAGAAAGTAGGATGGCTGGACAACAGAGACCAATTTATCCTGAAGTTAATAAAGTTTACGTTCTGGGGACCCTCACGCCTCTGGGTTCTGATGAGTACTAGGAGCTGCTAGGAGCAGTTGAATGTTCTAGGTGGAGAAAGGAAGCCAGATTGCAATAAAAAATTGCCTAAAGAGAAAAGGAGAGAAGGAGCTGGTGTCTAAAGATCCAGTGATTTTCTTTCTTATTCAAAATACAAATTCATTTTTTTATTTTAAAAAGCAAGCAAACAAAAACAAGTGAACCTACCACTTGCTTTGGTAGAGATCTTAGAGCCTTGGATGTGACCAAACAGCCCTGCACGGAGAAGGAGGAAAGATCACACCCAAATCCATGGGAAGCAGGAAAAAGAAACACATTGAAATGCTGCTGGACTGATTTCCAAACAGAAGTTTCAAAAGGTCCTGGCGTTCTTGTGCATCTTAATATCTTTTGAAATCCCTGTCTTCGTGGAACTTACTTTCTAAACTGGGAGTGGAAAGAGATCTACAAAAATAAAAATAAGCATAGCATATGGTAATTAAAAGGTGACAAACTATGGAGAAAATGAACCAGGGTACCAGGAAAGGGAGGACCATGATGGCGGTAACTAAAGTAAGGTGTGATTTCTAAATAATCAGGAAAGTCTTCACTGAAAGACAGCATTTAAGCAAACACCTGAAAAATTAGAGTCCTGTGGTCCCCTGAGGGAATGCATCACAATAAGGGGAATAGCAAACAAAAGGGTCCAGAGGTGGGAGTCAATTCAGAGCCAGTGTGGTGGGAGCAGAACTGAGTGAGAGTGTGGGGAAGGAGAAGTGTTCATAGATTGAGGCAGATCTTGTAGAAATCCTAAGCCACTGCAAGGAGTTTGGCTTTTGCTCTGAGTGATTTGGGGAGGATTGATCAAAGGAGTCATATAATTTGAGCAAGATTGTAACTGGATTATTCTGGTACTATATTGAGAAGAGACAATTTGAGGGTTGGTGAAGAAGCAAGGAATGTGCTTATGTGTTCATTGATGCATGTGAATTTTAGAAAGAATATATGTTAGCCCTAACCAGTTTGGCTCAGTGGATAGAGCGTCGGCCTGCGGACTGAAGGGTCCCAGGTTCGATACCAGTCAAGGGCATTTACCTTGGTTGTGGGTACATCCCCAGTAGGGGGTGTGCAGAAGCAGCTGATCAATGTTTCTCTCTCATCTGATGTTTCTAACTCTCTATCCTTCTCCCTTCCTCTCTGTAAAAAATCAATAAAATATATTTTAAAAAAAGAATATATTTTATTTACCCACTCTCCCAAGTGATGTACAGCAAGATTGCCTATAGCTTCCCAATACGAAAAATACTTCTCTTTTCTGTTCATGTGAGGATTTCTTCAAATGTATGCCTGGGATGAGATTCCTGGTCATGGTGTGTGCATAGGTACCTGGTCACTGTCCAGAATGACAGCATCAATCTACATTTCCTCCAGCAATGTATGAAGGTTCAGATGTCCCCACATCCCTGTGAACATTTGGCATTTCCTAACTTTTTAGTAGGTGATAGCTCCTTGTTTAATTTGATTTCTCTGATTACTATTGAGTTTCATCATTGTGTTTTGTGCCTTACAGTCATGTGACCTCTGCTACAAATTGCTTCTTTGTATTCTTTGTTGACTTTTCCATTGAAATTGTTATATAATTTTTGTTCATATTATAACTGAGCAAAAAAACAAAACAACACACACACACACACGCACGCACACACACACACACACACACACACGCACACACTCACACACACACAATGGAAATTTGGCTGCCTGCTGCAAGGAAAGCCAAACTCTCTTGAGTCAGGTGCTGGTACAAAAAGAAGGAGATTTTATTCAGGAACCACATGACCAGGAAGAATAATGGACTCCCATTTTAAAGACCAATCTCCCTCCATTTCAAAGACCATCCCTTCTTCCTGCTCAAACCGGGGTTCTTATGAGGATAGGGAGGGGAGGGCTTTTCTTTTTTTTCTATTCAATCCATTCACCCTCCTAGCTTTTGGCAACCCCTGTCCATTCATATTTCTAGCTTTTGGAGTAGTCAGTGTAAGAGCCTCCCCCGTGCCCTCTTGGTCAATAAGGAAGAGTCCCTGGTGCTCCATGACTGTCTACAGTAACAATATGAAAATGTCTCTTGATTTCTCAGATATTAATCCATTTTTGACTTTTGGCATTATAGGTAAATTTTCCATTCTTTCAATTTATTAATTTTGTCTATGATGTTCTTTGCCTGTTGTCTGGTACTGTACATTCATATTTCTCTTTTATTCTTACTTGAAGAGTAAACCACAAAGCCCAGTATGTTAGGCTGAATAATGGTCCCTGAATAAGTCCTTGTCCTATTCTCTGGGACCTGTGAATGTTAGTTTATATGGCAAAAAGGGACTTTGCAAGTATGATTAATTTAAAGATCTTTAGATGAGGGATAATATCCTGGATTATACAGAGGCTCCCCCATATAATCACAATAGTTCTTAAAAGAGGGAGGAAGGAGAAATTAACAGTGAGAGGAAAAGATGATGTGATGATGATGAAAGCAGAGATTGGAGTAATATATTTGGAATGTCAGGAAAGAGCCACAGGCCAAGGAATATAGGCAGCCACTATACACTGAAAAACACAAGAAAACCTCAGAAGAAACCAGTCCTACAAATACCTTGACTTTAGCTCAGTGAAACTGTTTTGAAGTTTTGACCTCCGGAATAAGATAATAAATCTGTGTTAATTTAAGCCACTAAGTTTGTAGTAAGTTGTTACAGCATCAATAGGATAATTGGTCTCAAGATATTATACTGAAAAGCTGTTAGTCATAAAACCCAATTTTTTTCCATTTTCCGCTTCTTTTTTAGCCTTCTTAGGAGGCTGTCACATATAATAGTGGGAAGAATATGACTTTTAAGAGGGAAACCCAGATCTGGTTCTAATTAATACTTTCATGAAGAAATTATTCCTTGGAATTTCTCAGGAAATTTCTGTTTTCCTAAATCCTGAGAAAAAAATCATTCTAGAAACTGGGGAAAGGGAAATAGTATTATATTTTTATAGCAAGTATAACAATCGAAATAGGAGAGGAATATTCACTATCTAATCTGTCATTCTTGCTCATAGCTGTTGCCAGGTTATAAGTGTGTATTTTTGGCCCCATCTGCTGCAATAATGAGTCATTATGGCACATAAAATAAATATTAATAAGTTTATATGCATTGTATACCTTATTTAAATCCTCTGAATGTTGTTCTAAGAAATAACAAGTTTCAAAATCAAATAAATCCTTAAATTGGCAATTTCTCCATGAGATTTCTTTTTTGTAGTTCCAGTAACCTTTCTGGGATATCCAAATATTACATTATTTGAATACCAGCCAGTATTGCGGGCATTTTCCAGTGTTGAACCATTTACTATACTTTAATAAATACTACTAATTTTAATATTTCTTATTTATTACTAGTAAATAAAACATTTAGACATGTAATAATGAGTAAAGTGTATAAAAAATGTTGGAAGTATTTTAAGAATAACTTAAAACTTTAGGGAATTCCTGAGAAATTCCATAAGTAATGATATCTAATTTCTGAACCCCCAAATTAATATCTGTAAGGAATTTAGAAACACTAGTTCAAATCCTTGCCCTATGATTTTACTAGTTGCACAATTTGGGGCAAATTACTATTTTGAGCTTAAATTTACTCATCAATCAAAAGGGAACAATAATACCACATAGGTTTTCTGCAAGGATTAAATAAGATTATATGTGGGAACTGTCTAAGACATACTAAGTCTCAAAAAAAAAAAAAAGACTCAAGAAAACATAGTGGTAAATTTTCATAACCTTGTATTTAGCAATGGTCTCTTAGATATAATACCAAAAGCATGAACAACTAGATAAAATAGATAAATTGGACTTAAAATTAAAACCTTTTGTACATCAAAGGACATTGTCAAGAAAGTGAAAAGACAACTGACAGAATGGGAAAAATATGTGCAAATTATATATTTGGTGTATATCGAATTATATTTCCAGCATTCATAAAAAACTAAATCTCAGAAAGAAAACCACAAACAACCCATTTTTTTTAAAGGCAAAGGACTTGAACAGATATTTCTACAAAGAAGATATATACATGACCAATAAGCCCATGAAAAAATGTTCAGCATCTTTAGTCAGTAGGGAAATACAAATCAAAACCACAAGGAGATAAACATTTTATACCCAATAGAATGACCATAATAATAATAAATAAATAACAAGTACTGGTGAGTATGTAGAGAAATAGAAACATTCCTATGCTTTTGGTAGAAATGTAAATGGTGCGTCTGCTATGGAAAACTGTTTAGTGGTTTGGTTTGTTAAAAAGCTAACAGAATTACCATATGATTCAGCAATTCCACTCCTAGGTATGTATATACCCGAAGGAAATAAAATGAGGATTCAAACAGATTCTTGTATAACAATATTCAATGTAGCATTATTCACAACAGTCAAAAGGTTGAGGATGCCTAAGTGTTCATCAACAAAGGTTGGATGGATAAAACAAAATGTGGTAGATACAGGTAACAGACATACAAAGGAATGAAATTCCTTTCAGCCATAAAAAGGAATGAAATTCTGATACATGCTACAACTTGGAGAACCTTGAAAACATTATGTGAAGTAAAATAAGCCAGACACAAAAGGACAAATATTGTGTAATTCCATGTATATGAAATATCTAGACTATACAAATTCATAGAGAAAGAGAGTAGATCAGAGGTTACTGGGGCTGAGGAGAGTCATTGCTTGATAGCAATAGAATTTCTGTTGAGGTGATGAAAGTATTTCTTTTTTTATTTTCAGGGCTCACACATTTTATTTGATTATGTTTTTTCTGCTCTTTATGTTAGAACAGTCTCTCTCCTGACATATTTTTCCTTTTTTATGTTTAATAAATCTTTATTGTTCAGATTATTACAGTTGTTCCGCCTTTTTCCCCCCATAACTTCCCTCCACCCGGTTCCCACCCCACCCTCTGCCCTTACACGCCCCCACCCCCACTGTCCTCATCCATAGGTGTACGATTTTTGTCCAGTCTCTTCCTGCACCCACACACCCCTTTCTCCCCAAGAATTGTCAGTCCACTCCCTTTCTATGCCCCTGATTTTATTATATTCACCAGATTATTCTGTTCATCAGATTTTTTATTCACTTGATTTTCAGATTCACTTGTTGATGGATATGTATTTATTGTTCATAATTTTTATCTTTACCTTTTTCTTCTTCTTCCTCTTCTTAAAGAATACCCTTCAGCATTTCATATAATACTGGTTTGGCGGTGATGAACTCCTTTAGCTTTTTCTTGTCTGTGAAGCTCTTTATCTGACCTTCAATTCTGAATGATAGCTTTGCTGGGTAGAGTAATCTTGGTTGTAGGTTCTTGCTATTCATGACTTTGAATATTTCTTGCCATTCCCTTGGGGCTTGCATAGTTTCTGTTGAGAAATCAGCTGACAGTCTTATGGGCACTCCCTTGTAGGTAACTAACTGTTTTTCTCTTGCTGCTTTTAATATTCTCTCTTTGTCTTTTGCCCTTGGCATTTTAATTATGATGTGTCTTGGTGTGGTCTTCTTTGGATTTCTTTTGTTTGGGGTTCTCTGTGCTTCCTGAACTTGTAAGTCTATTTCTTTCACCAGGTAGGGGAAGTTTTCTGAAGTTATTTCTTCAAATAGGTTTTCAATATCTTGTTCCCTCTCTTCTTCTGGCACCCCCATATTTCAGATGTTGGTATGCTTGAAGTTGTCCCAGAGGCTTCTTACACTATCTTCATATTTTTGGATTCTTTTTTCTTTTTGCTTTTCCAGTTGGGTGTTTTTTGCTTCTTCATATTTCAAATCTTTGACTTAATTCTTGCGATCCTCTAGTCTGCTGTTGGATCTCTGTATATTATTCTTTATTTCATGCTTAATTTCTAGTTGGTCCTTTTTCATATCCTCGAGCGTCTCAATAAATTTATTGGTGGTTTCTAGAAGATTCTTGAATAACCTTATAACTGTGGTTATGAACTCTATGTCCAGTAGTTTGCTTTCCTCCATTTCTGTCATTTGTGACCTGTTTCTTTGTCTCTGCATTTTGGTTGCTTCCCTGTGTTGATAGAGTGGCTTCATGTGCTAGGTGTCCTATAGGGCCCAGTGGCTCAGCCTCCCCAATTACCTGAGGTGGACACTCACTCTTGGTGCACCCCTTTGTGGGCTGTGTGCACAGTCTTGTTGTAGTTAAGCCTTGATTGTTGTTGGTATCACTGGGAGGAATTGACCTCCAGGCCAATTGGCTGTGAGGATCAGTTGTGTCTATGATTGGAGAACTTCTGTGCTGGAGACACCCTTGTGGGGCAAGACTTGCTTCAGTGAGGCTTTGGTGCTCACTGAGTCTGCCCCCTGAGTGTGTTCCTTATGGATCTGAGGATCTGTAATCTGGATGGTCCCACTCTGACCACTGGGTACACTGGTTCTTGTATCTCCAAGGAGGTGCAAATTTAGCTCTGCCTGAAGCTACCCAGCAGGAGCTACGGAGAGATCTACAGATTCCTCTTCTTTGTTTGGGTTTTGGAGGTGCCCAGATGAGGCCCAGCTGTGAAGCAATGCAAGCTGCCGTGGAGCCTTGGGCCTTCTTTTGGAAGTTCTGGGGCTTTCTGACCCAGCTGCAGTTTGTTAGGTAATTTTAGATTTCAAAGGGCCAGGCCATTCATATGCAAAAGTCTCTACGCACAGCTGGGGTGGGGTTCTAAATTGGGTGGGGTTGGGTCTCAGGGAATCAACAGGGCAGAGCAAACAGCAATGGCTGACTGTCAGCCCTGCCCTAAGAGGCCCCTGGGTCTCAGTGATCTGCAGAAATCACTGCAAGCACCTCTGAGAGAAAGCCGCCCTTGTGTTCAGGCCCGATGCCAGACAGTCCAGTTTCCCCCCGTATGAGTCTGGGTCCCCAGAGTCTCCCCCGGAACTGGAGTTCAGAACAGTCGGGAACTTGTGTCTCCCTTCCGATTGAAAAAGACAACCGCGTCCTCAGTTGCCAGCCCTTTCCATGCGCACGCGCCTCTGTACCTCTGCACTTTACTTCCACACCTCCTCTGAGTCTCAGTGTGCTTTTCTCTTCCTTTCTAATTGTAGGATTTCCACTCAGCAAGCCTTCCTGTGGTTCTGGATGATGTCTGTTTTGTCTTTTAGTTGTAGTTTTGAAGTGGTGGTGGGAGGCAACAAATTCAGGTGTTTACCTATGCCGCCATCTTGGTTTCTCCTCTTGTTGATGAAAGGATTTTGAAGTGTAAGTGATGATAGTAGCACAAAACTGTGAATGTAATCAATGCCACTGAGTTGTACACTTAAAAATGCTTTAAGTGGCAAATTTTATGTTAAATATATTTTACTTAAAAAAATTTTTGGAAAACAAAAGAACAAAAACAACCCCACACAGTTCAATAAGCTAATGAATTTGAAATGCAGTTTGGAACCTTTTTATCATGTTTGTTCTAGGGCAGACACAAGTCCCGTGGGTCTTAGCCCAAATTTTCAAGGGAAAACAGACCTTGAGACAAGGCATTTCTCAAAGGTATTTATTTTGGGAAAGGATCCCAAGGAATAGGAGGGGGAGAGTGCAGAGAATAAAACAGAAAATTAAGGCAGCAACTCCATAGTACGTTCTGGGCTTGGTCCTGCTGGACACTCGTAGGAGCTGTGCAGAATGTGCCCCAGAGGACAGCATTTATCACCCCCATCCTCCCCACTGGGGATAGGTTGCCCTGTGGATTAACGTGCTTGCACATCTGGGCCTGCAGGACCCAGTGTCTACTAGGATTGTCCCTCTTGTCCTGGCTGCAGCGTTAGAGAAGTCCCAGATCAGAAAGTGACAAAGTACTCCTGCAGCTGAAGCAAGTGACATCTGGGGCAACAGGGGTCCAAAAAGGGGCCCAACAGAAGCCTTGTGCACACAGTCATGGGATTATAAACCTTCCTACATAGGAAAGACCTTGTCAGAAAAACTTGAGTATGTTTAGCTTAGAAATCCCTATAGCTTTACAACACCATTCAATTGAAATTTAAAACTATTAACTGACATTTCTGCAGCCTCCACAATTTTACCTCAACTTATCTATTCCAGAATTATCTTCTATGACTCACTTCTTTGTACATCTATATTCCAGTGTAATTATTTAGCATTCCCCAAAGCTGTGACAATTTCCTGTCTTTACACCTTTGTTTGGCCCATTCTCACCACTTAGATACCTCTTCTACTTTTTAATACCTTTCATTTTGAAGGGACAAACCAATCTATACCAAAATGTACTTCCTGAACATGCTGCCTGGCAGCTATGAATTGGGGTGTGGCTAAGAATTCAGGGCGTGGCTAGCCAGGCGGTTTGCTGTAACCTATGTGTATATGGTATGTGAAGGCCAGGGCCTAGATGTCATGTCTTGAAGGAGCACAAGGGCAGACATGAGAAAAATGGTTTAAAACTGGATTTTTAATCCAAGAAGTTTAAATGGAGAGCAGCAACAGAAGCACATTAAACAAGCTGTAGAAACCAAAGGAGATAATCATGAGATAAGAGCCTAAAGAATAGGGCTCATGCCGGTGGGTGTGGGTGGGTGGGTGGCTGTGTACTTAAAGGGGCCGAGCTGGAAGTGAGTCTCTGGCTGGAAGTTCCCTTTTCCTCCTCTGCAGCCCAATAGCAGTCCATACTCCTTGTATGTCACTCAACAGATCTAGTGTCACAATTATAGCTATTTGCACATTTGCTTTATTTCTCGTAAAAGATGGCAAATACCTTGAGAACTAGGATCAGGCTTTATATATGCTACACAGTAAAAGGCTCAGTGTCTACCAAAATGGAAGTTCAGTACATATAAGTTAGATTGAATTAATGTTACACACCAACAAAATTTTGGCAAAACAAAATGTAGCGTCATATTCATACTCCCTTTCCAGGTTTCAATTAGATAGAAAACACCATAAATAACAACTGCCTGGGAGTCAGGGCAGAAATGGTATTGTAAGTATCACTATATATCAAACTCTGTGCTGTGTGTATTCACATAGATTATTTCATTTAATCCTGACAGTTGTTCTGTTTTATAGTTGGGGAAACTCATGCTGTAGACACTACCCAAAGTTGTGCAGGTAGAACGTGGCTAGCTGACTGCAGAGTCTCTGATCTCATTAGCACCAAAGCTTTCTGGAAAACATGTGCTGGGGATCTGCCAGGCCAGTAGGGTGCTGCTCCAAGGAGTAAAGATCATAATACCTAGGGAGTTAGAAATATCACTGGTCAGATCCATTAGTATGAAGATGTTCACTGTAGCAGTATTTATAGCAGCAAAAACTTGGAGAAAATCTAATGCCATTACAGTAGTGGATGGAATAATTTTCAAGTATTAAAATGATGATTATGGAGACTAGAAACTTGGAAAGATGTTCATGACACAATAAGGCATAGGACAAATGTCTCCCAACTATGTAATAATCATGCAATTGAGATAACACTGAAACAGAAAAACTAAACACGTTAATGTTTATAATGTCAGGGTCAGGTGATTATAGGTGATTTTTATATAATAAAATTTCCAAATTAAAATAAAATTTCTGTAATTTTTTTTAAAATTTAATGAAGGAAAAAAAGATGCCAAGGGCAAACCTTCCCATTGAAAGTATATATCTTATTCATGCTCTTTTGCTTTAGTTTGTGAGTCAAGCAGCACCAGAGAAGTCTGTGCAGGAGGACTTCTGAGCTTCATTCCTCCAAGCTCTGCTTCTCTACATGCTGCAGTCAGCGCCAGCTCACGCCTATGTGAAGAGGTAACTGGAGCAGCAGCATAAAAAGAGGTTAGAGTTAGAAGGGATTTTGGTGATCAGCAGAGTCAGCTTCCATTTGTGATAGAGGAGGGCACTGAGGACCAGAAGGCTCCAGTGAGGCAGGAGCCTAGGCCAGGAACCCTGGCTTCTGATATTCCAAAAGCAACTGTGTCCTTCAGCCTTACGCAGAGGTGGCTGCAAAGTTCCCTACCTCACCTGTGCCCACCGCCTTGGGCTCCAGCTACCTCTCCCAGTTCTTGAAAATCATGAGACATCACAGTCTCTGGTACACATAATTGCTTGTTTTTAAATGAAAGATGAGGAAGATAAGAGAAGAAACGACGAGCCACAGAACCTTAGATCTGAAAGGTTGCTGGAGATCCTAGAGTGGGAAGAAGAGAGCAAATGCCTGAGGTTGGCTGACCCACAGTGTCTGGCATTGCTGGATGAAATGGACTGGATGTTTGTGTCTCCCCTAAATTCAGACAGTGAAAGAGTAACCTTCAACATGGTGCTAGGAAAGGGGGTCTTTAGGGAGGTAACTGGATCATGAGAATGGAACCCTCATGAAAGGGATTAGTGCCCTGATAAAAAGGACCCCAGAGGGCTCCCTCACCCCTTCTGCCATGTGGGGACTCAGTGAAAAGGCTGTGTATTGTCTGCAACCAGGAAAGGGGCCTTTTCCAGAACCCAACTCTGCTGGCATCCCCCAAAACTGTGCGGAGTACATTTCGGTTGTTATAGTACTTTGTTATAGCAGATGGACAGGAGCAAGACACTGGGGATGAGTGAGACTCCAGGCAGAATCTCTTCTCTGGTTGATCCAAAATGACGCAAGAGCTGGGGGGAGGGGGGAGGGGGTGGGGGGGAGGAAGGGAAATAACAGAAGTTCTGACTATCACTTCCCTGTACCAAACCCCAGTGTTTCCCCCACAAACCACCAGGAGGCTCTGTGATGTGTGGATTGATCACCACACACTGCTCTCCTCTGGGCACTGATTTACAGAGGAGAAAACAAGCCCACAAGCAGGAAGGGACCTGCTCAGCACATCCTACGAGGCTGCAGCAGACCTGGAGCCAGAACCCAGGCTGCATGGCTCCCTGGCGTCCAGATGTTCTCCCAGCCCTGCTCCTCCGAGTGTCAGGTGGGAACTACAGGTGCCATTCCCTGTGCTCCAGGGCTCCCAACCCCCTCCTGTCACCAGGAGATTTTCTTTCCAGGGAGAGCTTCTAATGAGATTGCTCGAGGAAAGGATCCCATGGCTGGGAGCTCAGCAGCCACGTTCTCCTTCTCCTTCGGTGCTGTCCCGGGACACTCAGTATTTCTTGTCTTACAAAGACGTTATTCTTTCACCCAAAGAAGTTCATTTTATTGTTTCATTTTCCTCCCAACAAAAGAAGACCTGCAAAAAGAACATACGTAAAATCTCACCGGCTCAGATCCACAGTCACCAGGATCCACACTCCACCGCAGAGTAGACTCAGAGAGGCCGCCCTCCCTTGTCCCCTGTCCCCACATCCCTCAGTCCTACCTTCTAGGACTGGGAGAAGGCACATGCTAGATTTCTGGAAACTGTGAGACAAAAACTATTAGTATAGTCACAGTCTCGCTTGAAGCACGGTAGTTAAGCTTGGCGAAGTAGGGAGATGCCAGAAGGAAGATGTTGGGCTCTCTTAGTTCTTCCTCTAAATTTAGAAATTCTCTGGGACATGGGGGTTGGAGGTAGGGGCGCAAAGGGGGGTGGCTATGAGTTGGCCCTGCCAAGGCAAAGGCCTCAAGTCCCAGGCGCAGCGCCCAGCGAGGTGCAGTGCGGCCTCCCCGGCTGGTTGACTGCCCTGTTAGCTTTTCCTCACAACAGATTCATTGCAGCGGGAGACCCTGAGCCAGCATATCTGTCACCATAAAACACTAACACGAGGCAGGGCCTACTGCAGAGTTAACCTTATCTGAAAGGCATTATGTGATCAAGGCAGACTTGGCAAGCTCCCTACGCCCCGCTCAGCGGAAAGGGCTGAAGTGCTGATTTTCGCTTCTCTAGCTCATTTCGACTCAGCGAAATGAAGGAATAGCAAACACGATGTCAGTGTGATGACTGAATGGACAGAAACCAGATCCGGGCTTGCTAAGTTAAGTACATTCAAAGCAGAAATATTTATATTTTACATTTTAAATAGTTCCCAAGGGATGCGCAACATGTTTTTCATCTCGCTTGTGTTTAAGAACCTATCGTACTTGAAACGCAAAGCAGGCCCCTCAAGCTGTGGATTCAAAGAATAGCGATTTTCTTATCGTGTAGATCAAAATAACAGACTCAGAATACAAACGAGGCTTTCTGTGCGAACGAACGCACGCGATGCAGGTTATTCAGAAGAAAAGGCATATGATTGCACTAATGCTGCCCGTACGTTCTGTGGCTCCCTGGCCTTTGAGTGCAAGCAGCTAAAAGGTAACATATGTCCCCACGCTTCTCCTGTATAATTATGCAACACAAATGCACATTGTCAGGGATGTGTTTCCTGATACTCTGGGCAAAGGCTATACAGATTTGTCCAAAGGAGGAATTAGAAACATTCTAGGAACACTCATGGCGGGGCGGGTGGTGGTGGAAAGCAGGTAGATTTCTGATCTGGTTTGACCTGCAACCTCCAGTGTGGATGGAAACGTACTCTTTTAAACTGTAAGTCTCTTGAGAGAGAATGGTGATTTTCAAGGCGCCTTTGTGATCAGAAAGCGAGAGGGATCTGTGTGGTTGAGTTTTTCTCTGAGAGACCAGGGACCACCCAAGCAGATGAAGAGAGGACTGGATGTTCGGGAGTTGAAAGAAAATATTATGTAAGGGAAGGAGGGAAGGAGGGAAGGAGGGAAGGAGGGAAGGAGGGAAGGTGATGATAACTCCACGCATGAATCGCATCTCATTCCCATCGTGGGAAATGACAGTCGGCTTCGCCAGGGCACTTCAGTGTGAGGTGCAGGAGCTGGTGTGACAGGGTTGGGTTCCAGCTTCACCTCTTCCTGGCTGTGTATCTTTGGGTCCGTCACTTAATTTCTGTGAGTCAGTTTCCCTATCTGATAAATGGGGGAAACAATAGCATTTACCTTTTTTATTTTAATAAATATATATAGCAGAAACTATTTAAACTCTTTGTATGTATTTACTCATTGATTCTTATAGTGCAATATAAATGGGTAGTAAAGGTTGTTATGAGAATTAAATAACACAGATAGTTAATTATAAAACAGTGCCCAAAAATATCGAAAATGCTTGGCAAATGTTGTTAATGTTATTATTATTGCTTTTGAATTAATTGTAGCTTTATTTATTTTCTTGTAACTGGGGTGATAAAAAATATTGTTAACAGAAATAACAATGTAATGATGATAACTGGAATGGTGAGCCAGGGTTTTTTTCCCAGGGTCGTGTCTCTCAATGCTGAAGAATGAGCTCCGCGGATAAGAAGATTTAAGCAAAAGTGTAGAAAATTTATTACAAGCAGATTCAGACTCCCCATCGGGGAGGGGGACCAATAATGGGCTGCCCTTTAAAGCCTTGTAGTCCAGGGGTAGATATTTGATACAAGTCTGTTTCTATATCTAGCCAAGTCATCACCTGATTGATTCCCTCAGTTGTACTTGCCCAGCAACCGACCTGAACTTTCCCTGTCTCTATGTGTTCTTTCTCTGCCCCTGTGCTGAACTTTTCCCATTTCTATGTCTTCGTACACCTTGTTGCTGCAGGCCCTCCCTTGTCTTCCCATGCCTCCCGCTTTCAGTCCAGAAATAGTCTGTTATTTCAGCATGGTTGGTTCCTGTGATTAGGCTTGCTCAAACTGCCAGGTCTGCCCCTGCTTATGTTCCACCTGCCTTTGTTTCCCGCTGGACCCCTGCCCTGTCTGCCTGCCTGTCAAATTAACCCTCTCAATAATAGCTATCATTTATAGAATGCTTATTACATGCCAGGAACTGTGTTAGGTTGCTTATATGTACCAGAGCAACCTTGCAAGGGAGAAATGAGGGAGCTTTCTGAGTCCCTTTTATAAGGGCACTAATCCCATTTGTGAGGGCTCCACTCTCATGACCTATTCACCTCCCAAAGGCTCCACCGCCAAATGCCTCCACGTTGGGGGTTAGGCCACAAACAACATCCAGTCTATAGGACAAGGCTAATAGTTTTTAACCACCTTGTGACAGTATTAGAAAAATAACTAAAATACTTTTAATAATTCATAAAAACACCAGACTAATGCTTGTACAGCTATGAGTATAGACTTCAAATATCTTACTTGTGATTCCATCCAAAAGGTTAGTCTGGCATTTCATTTGATTAGTCCCTTCTGTTTTACTCAACTGGTTTCAGATATGGAGGGAAATTTATAAATTTTATCCCAGAAAAAGAATTTAAGGGATAAGAGATTATAAATTCCTCCTGATAATCCAAGCCTCCCCAAAGCTTACATTAAAACAACACTGAAAATAGAATTATATATCCTTTCTCTAAAAACTTGTACTAAAAAGCAGCCTAAAAATTTGCAGAACTATACCAGGGATTAACATGTCTCATCATGAACAGCTCTTTAAAATAATGTAATGCCATATTTCTTGACACATCACAGCAAATAAAAAATGAATGAATTTTTTTTATTAACCAATGTAACCCCAATAAATTCAATAATTAATAAAGAAAGAAAGTGAATGAATGAAAGAATCTATGAGGTCACCAGACAATCAGCTTGTATGAAGCAAACAGAGATGGTTTCTATCTTTCAGTTACTTAGGCAAATTAGATCTGCTTCTTATTTGTAAGGACAAGCAATTGGGCACACTTTTCAAGTAGACCTTGAAAGAATTTAAAATCATATTGGTTGAATAACTACCAATGTCAATTGTTAAAGCCCTTTGTCTGATTCAGTTATTCATCAAATGCCTTCTATGGACCAGGTAAAGATTATGGTTCTGAAAATATCAACATGAACAAAATGTAGTATCTGCCCTCAAGGAGATTAGTGTCTGGTGAGAAAGGGGACTATCCAAATGATGATATTACCACAGAGCCCTAGGCGCCATGATAGAGACTCATGGGAGGATAAAAGGTAAAATGTTATAAACCTACTGGGTCTGGTGAGACCTTGGAGGATAAAGGAAGAGTTTCTAGACTAGAAAAAGTCATGCCTGGCATGCCAGACAGAGAGACCACCTCACAGGGATATGGAGGGAGAAACAGCAAGAGGAGAAGGAAAATATACAAGCAGTCTGATTTGGTTGGAACATAAAACACAACAAAGGAGGGGATGAAATGCAACTGGAGATGTAGACAAATCATAGAGACTATTTCATGTTAAGTAACTTGGATAATTTCCTGGAAGCAATAGGGAGAAACAACATATTTTGAACAGGGGACTGACATAATCTGATCTTTTTTTGACGGCCCATTTTAACAAATTATTATTTAGCACCTTCTAGGCAGTATGTTAGGTTCTAAGAATACAAAAATAAATGAGATAGCATTTTATTCTGAAAGAACAAAAAGTCTAGTTCTAAAAGGTAGGACAGGGAAAGAGTTAAATTAAAAACTTTTGCTGAGTGCTATGATAGTGACCTGACTTTTTGAGAAAAGAACACGCAGATATAGTTGGCAAACCCAAAACAGCTCCAAAAATAGATGGGAAAGTGCTTCTCTTCCCTGAGTTGTATGTGGTACAAAGTTTGGCTCTTTGCAACACAAATACATTGTCATTCTCGATTCCTCCCAGCAGAATGCCTTTGCGCAGGCCTCAGTGCCCAGGTTGCTAGGGGTCTTAGAGGTCATCTAGCTCCACTTAACTTTATTAACAGCCTTCCCTGACTGAGGGACTGCCTCATTCCAAAGCAGCTCTTTCACTGTTAAAAAATCAACATGTTAGAAAGGTGATTCCTACGTAGTGCTTTAGAATGTCCTCTCTGGTAATGTCTTTCAGCTCCTTTAACTCTTGTCTGAGGCAGTGCGTATACTGGGAAAGTCCCAGGATCATAGAGTCACAAGTGGCTCTCCTATGTACTAACTGGGTGGTCTTTGGGAAGTTACTGAAACTTTCTAATTCAAGTCACTCATATCTAAAATGGTTTAATATGGGACTTAAATGACAAGAGAAGTAATAAAGTTAAAGCAATAAGCAAGTATTTTGCATAATGAAGTTCAACAAATAACAGATCTTACTATTATTGTTAAAGCATAATTTCTGGATATGCCTCTGCCCTCACTTTTTAAAAAAATTAAAACTTCCTTCCATAAACTCTCCACATGTAGGTCCTAGTATTGAACTCGTTAACTGGGTTCATTGCAGAATACTATCTCTCTTAAGCAAAAGAAAAAAAAAAATAGGCAATTTCTGACATCTACTCCCATTTTATTATTTTTCTCAGCTTCAATTTCTTTCTTTTTGTTTATTGTTGAAAGTATTACAGATGTCCTTTCTCCACCCATTGACTCCCTCCTCCCCGTGCCCACCCTCCCCTAGGCCTTCATGGCACTATTGTCTGTGTCCTTGGCTTATGCATATAAGTTCTTTGGATAATCTCTTCCTGCCCCCTACCCCTCAATTCCCTCTGAGATTTGTCAATCTATTTTTTCTTTTTTTATTGTGGCAGCTGAGCTTGGTGACTTAGTAGACACCATAGCATCCATCTTTTCAGTTTGGCCTGATAGCCAGGTATTTCCCTTTGTATTTTTTTAAAAAGCAATGCATTAAAAACTGTACATGAGACAGCTTATCCATAATAATCACATGAGGTGACCTTGCACATCTAACATTTTGCAACTGCTCACTGTATTGGTCAAAAGCTCAAGATGAATAAACAGGTTCTGGTTCAAGACAGTGATGTAGAAGGATTCTGTACTCACTTTCTCCCACGTAATTTCTATCCAAATTCCAATGGCATTTTTTTCACAGAAATAGAACAGACAATCCTAAAATTTTTCTGGAACCACAGTAGACCCCAAATAGCCAAAGCAATAGTGAGAAAGAAGAACAAGGCTGAAAGCATCATGCTACCTGATATCAAACTATATTACAAAGCTATAGTAACTAAAACAGTATGATATTGGCAAAAAAACAAACACATAGATCAATGAAACAGAAAGAGCCCAGAAATAAACCAATGCATATATGGTCAATTAATTTGTGACAAAAGAGCCAAAGATATATAATGGGGAAAGTATGGTCTCATTAATAAATAGTGTTAGGTAAACTGAACAGCCACATGCAAAATAATGAAATTAGTCTACTATCTTACAGCATACACAAAATAATCAACTCAAAAGGGTTAAAGACTTGAACATAGGACCTGAAATCATAAAACCCCTAGACATCTATCTTGGTGATGATTTTTTAGAGTTGACACCAAAAGCAAAGATAATAAAAGCAAAAATAAACAAGTGTGACTCCCTCAAACTAAAAATCGTCTGAACAGAAAAAGAAACCATTAACAGAATAAAAAGGCAGCTTATAGAATTGAAGAAAATATTTGCAGATCAGATAAGGGGTTAACATCCAAAATATATGGAGAACACATACAATTCAATAGCAAAAACAAAAATAAAAAAACACAAAAAAATATAACCCAAGTAATCCAATTAAATAATGGGCAGCGAAAATATATACACATTTTTCCAAAGAAGACATCTAAATGGCCCACAGGTACCATGACAAGGTGCTTAACATCACTAATCAGCAGGGAAATGAAAATCAAAACCACAATGAATTATTATCTCACATCTGTTAGAATTGTTATTATCAAAAGACAATAAATAACAAGGATTGGCAAGGATGTGGAGAAAAGGGAACCCTTGTGCATTGTTGATGGAAATGTAATTGGTGCAGCCACTATTGAAAATAGTATAAAGGTTTCTCAAAAAATTAAAAATAACCTGGCTGCGGTGGCTCAGTGGTTGAGTGTTGGCCTATGAACCAGGGGGTCATGGTTCGATTTCCAGTAAGGGCACATGCCTGAGTTGTGGGCTTCGATCCCCAGTGTGGGGGCATGCAGGAGGCAGCCAATCAATGATTCTCTCTCATCATTGATGCTTCTATTCCTCTCTTCCTCTCCCTTCTCTCCAAAATCAATAAAAATGTTTTGTTTTTTTTTTTAAATAGAACTACCACATGATCTAGCAATTCCACTTCTGGGTATTTATTCAAAGCAAATGAAATGCTAACTTGAAAAGGTATCTGCACTCCTATATTCTTTGCAGCATTATTTACAATAGCCAAGACATGGGAGCAACTTAAGGTCCAGTGATGGATGGATAAAGAAAAGGTGGAATACAGTTGACTATTGAATAGCATGAATTTGAACTATGTGGATCCACTTATATGTGGATTTTTTAAAATCAATTTAGTCAGCCTTCTGTTTCTCTGTTGTTTTTATCCATAGATTCAACCAAACACTGATTTAAAAATGTATTTTTGATTCAAGGTGGGGATCCATGGATGGGGAGGGCCAAAGGTTTGCATTGTTCTACATCCATGGTCAGCAAACTGCGGCTTGCAAGCCACATGCGGCTCTTTGGCCCCTTGAGTGTGGCTCTTCCACAAAATACCATGGCCTGGGTGAGTTTGTTTTGAAGAAGTGGCGTTAGAAGAAGTTTAAGTTTAAAAAATTTGGCTCTCAAAAGAAATTTCAATTGTTGTACTGTTGATATTTGGCTCTGTTGACTAATGAGTTTGCTGGCCACTGTTCTACACCATTTTAAGTAAGGTACTTGAGCATCCACAGATGTTGGTATCTGCAGTGAGTCCTAGAATAAAACAGTGTGGATACTGAAGGACAACTGTAGTTAAGTTTTGGAGGAGTCAAAAGTTACATGCAAATGTTCAACTGCATGGGGGTCAGTGCCCCTAAACCTTGTGCTGTTTAAGAATCAACTGTTATATATATAGTAATATTACAATATAATATATGTATAATGTAATATTATTCAGCCTTACACAAGGAAATTTTGCCATTTGCAACAAAATGGATCTATCTTGAGGCTATTATGCTAAGCTAAATAAGTCAGAGAGAAAAAAACAAAAACTGTATGATCTTACTTACATGTGGTCCCAAAACAACAACAAAACTGAATTCATGGATACAGAGGACAGAGAGATAATTGCCAGAGGAGGGGTGGGGGTAGAGTGGAAAGAAATGGGTGAAGGTGGTCAAAAGGTACAAACTTCTAGTTGTAAAATAAGTAAGCCAGGAGATGTAATGTACAACATGGTGACTATCTTAGCTAATAAAAGAGAAATATGTAAATTAACTGTCACTTCATGATGCCCACAGCCAATCAGGAGTGAGTATGCAAATTAACCCAATGAAGATGGCAGTTGAGGCCCCGCCCCCCTGGCCACTCCAGGCCTCTGGGTAACGTGCCTCCTCAGGGCCTCCCTGCCTCGATCCACACCTGTCAACTGTCCTTGCAGCCTCCCTGTGGCCCAGTCCCCGGCCTCAGAGGCAACCCTCTGGTGCCTGTGGTCGTAGCTCCTGGTGTCTGGCGTCTCCCTCTACTCCACCCCTGTCCCACTGCTCTGGTAAACAAAACCCTAGCGTTGGAGCAGCCCTGCAGGTGCAGACGCACATGAGAGCTCACTTAGTGCACAGTTAGTGCGCCATGGGAGCCCCAGGCCAGCCAAGGGGCGATGGTGGTGGCCTTGGCGGCAGCAGCAGGTGGCTCAGCTTTGTTTTGAATAGATGAAAGAGGCCACCTACACAGTAACCCAAATTATCAGATCTCCCTCCTCCTTATCTCTCCAAATCAAGAGGGTAAGGGCGATGGGTGTGGAGGGAGGGCCGGTGGGCAGGAGGCGGAGGGAGGAGGAGGAAGAGGATGAGGAAGGGGGCCAGTTGCATCCCACTTTCACAGTGGGAAAGTGAAACACACTAGTGCACCCAACCTCTCCAGTCCTACCCACCTGCCTCTCTCCCCCCATCTCTTTCCCTCCATGCCTCCCCTGAAGCTCCAGTGCCGCACAGAGGAACTCTCGGGCGAAGGAGGGCGAGGAGGAAGTAGCACCAGAGTGCGCAGGGCTTGCTGCAGCTGCTGCACAGGCTGCCGGAGCGAGCCTGCCGTGTGCAGGCAGCCAGGGGAAGGAAGGCCTATTCTTGCACAAATCTTCATGCATTGGGCTTCTAGTTGTTAATAATACTGCTTCATATATTTGAAAGTTGCTGAGAGTGTATTTTAAAAGTTCTTATTACAAGAAAAAAATGTAACTATGTGAAGTGATGGATATTAACTAGACTTATTGTGGTGATCATTTCACAATATATACAAATATCAGATCATTATGTTGTACAACTGAAACTGACATAATATTATATGTCAAGTATATAATAAAAACACCCTCAAACGACCTTATAGGTGAGACGCTTTGATTGGTCAGGACCAGGGAGGATTGCAAAGATTGCTAAGATTACTGGACTGGAAGTCATAGAGATCTGAGTTAAGTCCAATGTCAAATCCTTTACATAGACAAGAGAGCTTGGGCAACCATTTAGACTCCCTAAACCAGTTTCCTCTCTGTATGATATGATGATTAAGACCACAGATTCTGCAGCTAGCCTTGGGCAAGTTAAGAGACCTCTCTGGGCCTCAGTATCTTCATTTAAAAAAGGTTGATGAAGACACATATTCTAGGGTTCTTAGTAGAATTAAATGACTCTCATAAAGCACTTTGAATGAAGCTGGCACTATGTGATGCTGTGGGCTAAGTCCATGGGCACTCTACATAGCTTGATATTTAAGGGAAATGCTGAGATCATGAGACACACCTAATCCATAAGCCAGAAATCCTAGGTACTTTCCACAATTATGAGGGAAGCCAAGGGTACAGAGAAGAAGGGATGGCAGTCCAGGTGGGTTCCAGCGGGACAAAGCATCCTTCTGGACAAAAAAGAAGATGAAGAGCCTTTTTGGAGAGAGTTATTACACAATGAAAGAAAGCTTCCAAGAAGCAAAAGGCTTTGCAAAGCTAAGTAAGGAGTGTATGTGTGGTCGTGGTGCTGGGGGTGGGGGTCTGTATGTCAGAGATTCTCTCTGTCTTTGAGACAGGAACATTGTGGGAAGAGGGCAGGGGAGGTGGTACAATGGGAGGATGTGCAAATACATTCCAGATGTCCTTCAAAGAAGCAGTGGCATGTGGGGTAAGATCATTTTTTATTTTGGAAAATGTCTTTAGCTTCTCAAACTTCCTACATTTCAATTGGGTTTTGAGAGGTGCCTATGGAAATAAAAGCATGACAATGTGTAGGGGAGGGGCTTGCTAGTGCAGGCATGTGCAGCACCAGGTGAGATGGAACACTGGTCTCCACAGTGCCCTTATTGTCCAGATTGTCCAGAGCAGGTTGTGTGCTGCCAGCTGGAGGTCACCTGCCTGTTTAAACAGGCCAGGCCTCCAGTGGGCATGCGTCCTGTTTAGCTTGATGGGGCTGGATGCATTTCAGAGCTGGTTTCATTCTCTCGGTGGGTGCATTGGCAACAAGGAGAATCCACTGAACTACTCTTTGCTCAGAGATGAAATCATATTGTAACAATAGACATGACCTCAGACAGGTGCTTCTCCATCAGGTTCTATTATTCAACCTCTCCATCCTCATAAATGTGAACGGAGTGGAATATGCTTATTATAAGAGACAAAGTAAGAGAGAGGGCTCACACTGAGTGTAAGCATTGTGACACAAGGCTTCCCGGGCAGATGGGCAGAGTGGGGTAAACCAGAGCCACTCCCACCCATCTCTCTGCCTCTGGAAATAAGTCAAGGTGGAAAAAGTTTAAGGACAACTTTGAAGACCTGTGGGAGCTGGCTTGGAGAGGATTACAGTTACAGAAAAAGGCTTGACATCCGTTTTCCACCAAGACAAGACATTTCCTTGACCCGAAGGTACAGCCCTGAGAGGTAAACTGTGAAACTGTGATTTTAAAAAGGGGGAGGGGGAGACTGATGATGATAATGGTTTAATATTTCTTGAGGCATCAGGATTTTCCAGGTATTGTGCCAAGTACTTCATGAGTACTTATCCCATATTGACCTCACCACAATCCTATGAGGTAGGGTCTATTTTCAGCTTCATTTCACATGAGAAGAAGTTATTGTTCAAAGAAATTACAAGGCTATGAGGTGGCATCAGTTGGATTTGAACCAACATTCCAGTTCAGAGCCTGAATTCCTAATGATCTCACAAGAGCCTTAAGTCTACCCCAGTGTTTAGCAGCCTCATGATCCAAGTTTTCACTCCAGCTTTGGAGAAGCAAGTTGTAAACGTGCAGTCACCTGAGAGGTGTGTAACAGAGGAAGGCACATTCTCACCTCCAAAGTCGGGTTCTGGGAGGAGTGGCGGAGGGGTAGTGTCCATAATTTGTGGGCACCTTTACATAACACTTGGGTCCTCTCAGCACACAGCCGTGGAACCATCTTCCCAGGCCCTGCGCTCAGCACCACAGCAACATGGTGCAATCCCTTCCCCTGAAGACGGCTCTGTCAGCGGGTGATGGATGTTCAAATACAATTCTGTATGATTTGCTCTTTGATTTTTCTCCAGGACCATTTCTAGTTCAGTGACTAAATAAAAATCAATCACCAAGTAGAAATACAGCGGAATCCTAAATTTAGTCCTGGTGGACAGAAATACTCTATCATTATTGAGAAATCTGGTTTCAAGGAAAACACCATTTACCCCAAAGCTCAGTAAATAACACACAATTTAGACAACTTCATGGAATGACGATGTTCACCCATCCCAAATTTAGACTCTGTCCATGTTTAGAAGGCAAATTGTCATAATATTTTTATTATTACCACTCCATTTTGAGGAAAAGAGGATTTCTAGCAATTCTAAGATTGCTGGTGTCTGGAGGTCCAGCTCAGGCTATTGGGTTGCTGGCCTGGATAAGCAAATTAATCCACTTGATGTGGATTAGCAAAGAGCCAGTTTTAAGGTAGCACGGGGGAGGGTTGGGAGCAGAGAGAGGTGCCTTCAGGAGCCACTATAGCAAACTATTTTTAGGATGACCTCTGCATGACCTCTGATGGTCAGGTCTCTGCTTACAGTCAGGGCACACTGGTGACTGGCTTGCAGAATACTCACTGAGACTGTTCCTCCAAATCCTTCCCACAGCCAGCTGCCTTCAAGCCCCTCTGGAACCAGCCCACGACCTCACCCTAGGAGACAAATTAAACTCACTCTAACTTGAAGGTTATGAAGTGAATCGTTCACATCGCAAATTTTAATTTAGCTAGCCCCAAACTACTCTAAACTGCACGTTGGAACAAAGTCATCATTAGAGCTTTTCTAATTAAATTGGCTAAAATTAAGGCTCATTGTTAAAATCACGACTTGTTCATAGAAATCCGAACACCCATAGTGCCAGGTGCTACTTTATGCAACCTCCACACTGTGCTGACATGTACAAAGGGTTTTTGTTTGGCTACAAGTTATTCCCTAAAAAAGAAGGACAAAACTCCCAGTGTCAGGTCTGCTTACCTTTCAAGGCAAATATGTGTACTATTCCTTATCCAGAAACCCCTGCGATAGATGCGCTCTCAAAGGCAAGGGGGTCAAGAGAAGGAGATTTTAAACTGGGAACTCAGATCTAGCATGAGGTTTGTAGCGTGTTAATCAACTTAAAATCACATAACCCCTTGGCAACAGAGTTGTACGCATGCTCTTTTGTGAAGCCAGGTGTGCCTGATTTCTACCACACCAGTGGAGCTCAGAAGGTTGCCCTGACCCGCAGCATCAGCATTAGTATCGCTGGAAAGTTGTTCAAAATCAATCTCAACTCCCGTCCCCAACCCCTTCCTGGCCCCAGGACTTACAGAATCAGAATCTCTCAGGAGGGATGACAAAAGTCTGTATTTTAATAAATCCACCAGTTAATCCTAATGTATGTCAACATCTGAGGACTGTTACATTTATCATGATGCCCCCTTAAAATCAATCTCTACAAACAACTGAAGAAGAAACCCACCTCATTTTGAAAACAAATAAAAATGATTGAAAAAGACTATGCTTGGGTGGGACCTGGCAAAGGTATCTACCTCCTGGTGAGTAAGAGGTAGCGGAGGTGTGTTTGATTGAGTGCCATGAGTCATTTGGGCAGTAAAACAGGCTTTTCCCCTTGTCCATATATATCATGAAAAAGTAAGAAAAATATTAGGCATCCATTTTCCAAGAAAAATGACTAATGCCAGGGCTATTTTCTATTTTAATAATTTTGCTAGGTTATTAGTTATGTTGCTTGTATATGTCATGAACTAGCCTACTGAAATAAGGCTTAGGGGGTTGTTTCCTCAGAAAGAATATAAACTACATCTCACTTGTCAGTAATATTATTCCTATAAACATGCCTTGTTAAATCTGTGTGAGCTGACACATTAATCTACTGCCTGACTTAAGCTTTGTTATTTTTAAAATTTTTGAGCTTTATCTTGCCTGGAGCAGATTTCACTTGGTGATTATATAGAAGAATGCTGACATATTACCCTTCAGACTTCCCAAATTTGCCTGTTTATAAGCATTTATGAACCGGTGAGACAAGCTTCCAGGTGAACGATACTATATTTGTGAGAGTTGATTCTGAATCCGACATCCAGTAACATAAGGTAATACAAACCATTACATTCAAACTAAACTTTATTACATTTATTTGGAATTCAGTTTGCTTATGGTTATAATCGCACAAAAAAAATATTGTCGACATCCAGGAAGTTGTAGCAAATTTTATCCCAACAGGCATCTGTTCAATTCACATATTACTAACAAACATTTTATTAGGAAAATGATATTTTTGAAAGTTTACCAAAATTAATTTAGAATTTACTAATAATTTAAAAAGGTATGATTTCCATGATGCTGCAGACTAAAAACAAAATTTTTATTAAGGACAACCTGACATGTTTATACTACAAACACAAAATTGCATTATAAAATTAATAAGTTAATGAACTAAAAGACATTCTTCGCAAAGGTAAAAATACTTAATTTACAAGTTACTATAGAGTACAACAAAAGGAACAAAAATGAGACCATATAAATTCATTTTTGAAGGATTTTGAGGCTTTTAACTTATATTTTAATATTTTGTTCATATATAGCCAAGAGTAACAGAGAAAGCCAACCTAGGGTCAATCCAAAATTCTGCAGGAGAAACATCAACCAGGGTTGCCGTGTTTGAACATGAGTCATTTCAGGAAGCTAAAAAAAGAATAAAAAACCAGAATAAGATCCAGATATATTCACTGCTGGGAAAAGTTTGGTGGGAAAACATAAGGGACTCTGTTATTCAGAACTTAATAACCTTTAAAATTCCCAAAACAATTGCCAAATGCTTAATACCTACTCTTAACCAAAATTTTTAAACATAAGATAAATTAAGCTGTTTGATTGTGGTTTGAAGGATCCTAGTGTTGCCAGAAGTCCTAAAATAACATAGTTATTAACCAAAAGCAAACCCAACTCTTCTTACTTTTGTCTTTAGAAAATGCTTAAATGTGAAATAGGTAATAGATGGAAGGTATTATTTTTTAGTGTTCTGTTATGGTTATTGCAACACATATATTTGTTCTTTTTCAAAGAGATGACCCTAGAACAATCAAGTTATCATCTCCTAAGGCTATATTTTATTCTCTGAGAGACCAGTGACCACCGTTTCATATTTGAGAAATGCCACGCCATTGGAAGGGCGATGTTCACTCAAGCATCTTTGTGAAGTGCCTCAATATGTTATTGTTTCACATTCTTTTGATTCCCTGGCCCTGAGAAGATCAGAGTGAGTATGTCTCTCTTACATCACAGAGAGAGAATAGGCTCAGGTCAGAGACTTAACCTTGGCATTAGTGACATTTGGGGCTGAATAATTCTTTGTTGTAGAGATCCTCTTGTGTTTTGTGAAATGTTTAACAGCATCCCTGGCTTCTACCCACTAGATGTCAGTTGTCCCTCTGCTCCCAGTCATGACAACCAAAAATGTCTCCAGATGTTGTCAAATGTCCCTGGGAGTGAGGGTGGGAATAAAAATCTCCTCTGGTTGAGAACCACGGGATTATTTTATCTAGCAAGAGAAAGGTCAAACATATAAAATATGCAAGGGTTTTAGATTTATGGCACTATAAAATAGGTTGACATATTTATTTACTGCCTATAGAGGGACATCCTGAATGTTCTGTTTGTTTGTGCTTGAGGTGGACATTTCTCCATTCTAATTAGCTCAACAGATAAGAGAATTAGGATTATTGCAACCTGCTACTCATACCCCAGCATGGAGCAGTGGACTAAAAGACAAAACAGGCCTCAGAATTATTCTCTTAGATGGATAGCCTCCAATTATGTGTCCTGTTGGTGTTTTCTGCCTTGTTAATTAATTACTTAATTAATTTACTTATTTATTTTAGGTATATCATGTAGGCCTCATGTGGAAGAGAGTTTCTGCAATCTTTAAACATGTGGTTAATCAATCATGCTACTTTATAGAAATTTTGTATGGTTCACTATCTATTATAAACTTAAAATGATATTTTGAAAATCCATAGAATGTATTTTTTCTCAAAGAGTTTGCCATTAGAAATCTTTTTTATTTATTTTAGAGGAAAGGATATATATAGAGAAACATAGATTTGTTGTTCCACCTACTTATGCATTTATTGGTTGATTCTTGTAGGTGCCAGACTGGGGATCAAACCCGCAACCTTAGCTCTAACCATCCTGGGCAATAGTATTTTTGAGGGATTAACAAAGCATATCTTTGGAGTTCCCCAATATCTCTGATTCTCAATAATTTGTAAGCAGTTTTCAATAGTTTACTCCCAAGCCAGACAACATAGGCAATGGGTTTAGTTCTGTCCTGGCACTTTGTATCTCAGACTGTATCTGTGAGACAGAGTTATGCCATCTCAGGTCAAGTAAGGGCTCAAACTTTAGCCTTATTTCCAAATATTGGAATAAGACATTTTATAGTTCTATCTTCCTCTTGTTGTTTTTTTGTTGTTGTTGTTGTTTTTACACAAAATAACTAATATTCACTTATAAGATGTGGCTGAATTAATAGCTCCTCTTACCTCCACTGTCTCTAGTGCCACCTAGCTGTTATTCATCTTTGACAAAATAGTACAAGTAGTTTCTGGAAAGATTTTTCTTGGCAAATAGTGATAAAATATGGATCATTTACTGAACCATCATGATTATGAGATGTAATGGAGAAAAATGCTTCAGATGAGGTATAAGCATGGTGATGAAAATGGTTCTTGTTCAATAGATAGAACTTGAGATGAATTTTCAAACCATTAATGTCTTCATGAACCTACATTTAGTAAGCTCTTTTTTATTTACCCTTTTTGCTTCAAACTTCCACTCAGGATATTTGTTTGGGAAGAAGTAGATCTTAATTAAGGTAGATTTAACAGCAAAAAAAAATTGATACAAAAAACACAGAGATAGAATTAGTGTCTAGAGAATTCCTGCAAATATCAGTTTGTACTGAATAAATTCCCAAATGCCATGATATCTTGTTAAATTGCTTGATCTGTTATTTATCTCACTAGCCTAAGCTTATAGACCTGCTGTTTGCTTATAGTGACATGATAGAAATCAATACATGTGTTTATAAGAGCTTCCAGTCTCTGCCAGTGGTCCCACTCCCAGTGACAAAACCAGTAATTCTTTATTCTGCGTATGTAGATGGCATCACACACAAAAAAATCATGAGTATTTCAGAGCTCCAGGAACCACCATTCATATGAAATACAATGTCTTCTGTGGAGTTCTGCAACAGGTTCCTTGCCTTTTTTTCCCCCCAAAATATAATTGGCTCTATGCTAACTTGACATCCATTCAGGTGTGCCTTCTAGCAGCTCATATTTCTCTCAAGGTCTTTCAGAATTCTCTGGCTGAGCTCTTACGCAATGTTTATTTTCATTTACATCCGTTTTATTGTGCACTTTCTGTATCTCCCTCACCCCATTTTCTTCTCATAATCCTAAAAGAGATAACATTACTAACTCATTATAGCTATTAGAAAACCTTGGCTCAGGGAGGAAAATGACTTATCCAAAGTCACACAGATGTGATGTCAGAACTAGGAAAGAAGCCAGGTGACCTCATTACTATAGAAGACATACAAACACAAAGACCAGCTCTCTATGTGAATTCATCTCTATTTTTAGCAATACATTTCTACCTAATTAAAAAAATGGAAAAAGGCAAACACTAAAAATGTCCAATTAGGCATAAAATAGTCACTGTATGTGATGAAAATATGTAATACAACATATAGATATTATGCTGCCTTTGTCATAAAAGATCACATTACTGGTTCTGTTTTCAAGTCAGACAATATGCACCCAACAAATGCTATATCAGCACACCAACATTGTAAACCTACAGAAGCAGACAATGAAAATTAACATTTAAAAAAAAGTTTAAGGAGATTCTCATCTTGATATTGAAGCTTTAATTTTAACTTGGGTGGTCTAGCTGAGCTTTCCATATCCACACATAAATAGGTTTGGTAAGAAAACACAGCTTAGCTTGATTTTGAGACAATACTTGGCTTTCTTTTAGGTGATTATAGATGAACATATGAACCATAGTATCTCTTGGGTCCACACCAAAATACCAGAGAGTTCTACAGAAAGTCTTTCCAAAAGATACAAATATAAAATGCCAAAGCTCAAACCACATCTGATTGCAGCATTTCATTTGTTTTGAATACACCCATATATATTTTATGCATTTCAATCAGTAGTTTAGAAGGAAAATAAAAGTCCAGATGAATTAACTTTAAGTGTTTACATTTTGTTTTTACTGTGTGTGGGTTTTTTGTGTTGTTATTTTTTTTTAATCTCTATAGTTTAAGTGCCACCATCTTTCCTTGGCTTTCAAGAGAGAAAAGTTCCCTTTTCCTCCAGAGCAATTAAATTCCTTTATTAAATAATTTTACAGATCTTGATTTATAGCCTAAGACCAGAGGGGGTGAAATGATAGAGTATATTGATATTGATGTAAAAGGTAAAACAAAAAGAGAAGAAATGTTAGCAAAACAGTTTTGAGATTTCTGCCAGAAAGTTGGAATCCTTGAAGTAAAAAGTAATCTCTTTTTTTACCTCTATGTTTGCAAGTTTCCCAACTCAAATCAGTGGATGCCAAGACATGATAGTCAAGGAGTTGTAATTTTCTGGAAAAAAATATTTATCTAAAATGCAACCTTTTAACATGCTATTAAGTTATTTTCTTCAATTTTGAATCAAGTACAGGAAATTTCCTGAGATGCATATAGTCCACATATTGATTGAGACTTCTCTACAGTTAATGGTTCCTGCAAGTTCTACTAACTGAGATGTAGTTATGATAGTCAACTGCTAATTAGGATTTCTGAACATTTTAGAAAGTAAATGTTTAAACTTGAGTCAATAACTATATTCCAGTCAAGATGATGCTTTAAAATGAATGTTCACAGAGAATGTTAGAACACATCAGGAAAGAAACTGGATGAATATTAACATCATGTACTATATAATAATTATATACTAGGGAGGACTCATCACAGAGAAGAATTGTCTATAAAACATCTTCTGGAACTAGGTTTTTGTCTTTCCTTGTACATCTAAGCTTCAGACTCTTCTGTCATTCAAAACCTCTGTTTATTTCTGCCTGTAATCTGAAACTGGCTTCTTGTTGGTGTAATTAAACACCTATTACTGGATATTTCAATACTTAACTTCAGTATGGTTCATAAATGTACATACTGAAAAATAAAGCTCAGCATTCAATGCTTCTAAAATACACTGAAATTTTCAAAGTCCTGCTGTTATTAAAAATTTACAATTCAAATATAGAAATTCAACATTCATTTATTAAAGACATTTGGTGATATCTCTTAAGAAGATAAAATTGTAATTTGAATATTTTTTCTCTCTTAGGAAAGTGTAACTTTTGGCATCTTTAACTTTTAAGAGAAAAAATTTTCATTTTCTTTCATGAAGCTCACTTGACAACTGATTTATGCCATCTTTCTTTCAGAGGGACCCTAAAGTCTATTGTGCACAAGGAGTCAGGTATACTGGTACATTTGCACTTGATAAGAAAAACCATCATTGTCTCTTAAAAAATGTGATAGAAAACTCAAACTTATTTTGTAGGACATCCTAATTATGATTAATTAAGAGCACACATTTTGTGGGCTGCTCTAACTCTGTTACATTTGTAAATGGTTTAATTTTGTCCTGTCAAAAGATACAAAGCTCAGAACAAAATGTGAACTTGTTAGTGCCACAATTTGGGTTGCAAATCTGCAATTATCTGTTTGCATGTGTAAACTGTACACTTAGTAGTTGAATATCAAAGACTTCCAGTTTCTGGCATGGCATATAAGAAGATTAAAATTCTTCCAGCATGTCCTAACAACAAGTAAAAAACTGGGAAAACTGAGAAAACAAAAAACTCTTCTTAGATATGTCAGAGAAGTGAGGTCACAGGGAAAACTGCTGGCAAAACACAGGCAGATACAGAGAATATCACTTCCTAGAGCAGAATTTCTCCCAAATTAATGTCAGACACTAAACCACATGTCCAGGAAGCTCAGAAAACATTAAGCAGGATAAATGCCAAAATACTACCTATAAGCATATCATTTTCAAACTTCAGAAAATCAAAGATTTTTTTTTAAATCTTGAAATAAGCCAGAGGGGGGAAAAACATATCTATAGGCAGATGAACAAGGTTAATAATTACATCTAAATTCTTCTTTGAGACTATGTGAGCAGAAGGAATAAAGTAAAATGTTTAAAGTGTTGAGAGAGATAAACCACAAACCTAGAATTCTGTGCCTTCAAAATTATCCTTAGAAAGTAAAGAGCAAATAAAAATATTCTCAGACATAGAAATTGAAGGGATTTGTTGCCAGTAGGCCATCCTTGCAAAAGGTATTAAAGGAAGCTTTTTGGAGAAAGGAAAATAATATAGATCAGAAACTGGAATGTACATAAAGAAAGAACATCAGAAAATGAATAAGTATTTTCTTACTTTTAATTAATCTAACAAATTTGTTCAAAGTAATAGCAACAATGTATTAGACTATGTATGCCTATGTGTGTGCATGTGCTTATGTATAGTGGAATGAATGACAGCAATAACACAAAGAATGGAAAGATGAATTAAGAATATTTTCTCATTGCAATGTGCTTACATTATCCATAAAACAGTATAGTGTTATGTTAAAGTGACATTGGATTAGTTGTATGTATGCTGAAAACTCTAGAGCAACCACTTGAAAAACTAAAAAGGGAAATATAATTAATATACTGAGAAAGGAGTCAAAATGGAATAATATAATGCTCAATTAAAACCACAAGGCAGAAAAGATAAAATTAGCAACAAATAACAAGGGCAAAATTAGGAAACAGTAGCAAATATGGTAGATATTTATCCAACTACTAGAGGCCTGATGCACGAAAATTTGTGCAAGAGTAGGCCTTCCTTCCCCCAGCTGCTGGTACTGTCTTCCCTCCGGCACCCAAGACCCGGTCTTCCCTCCTTCAGCCACCAGCAGGCACCTGGGACCCGGGCTGGCTTCTCTCAGGCCACCTGCAGGCACCCAGGATCTGGGCTGGCTTCCCTCCAGCCCTGGCTTCGTCAGGAAGGATGTCCAGAATGACATCCGGCCTAATTAGCATATTACCTTTTTATTATTATAGACTAGAGGCCCGGTGCATGGAGGGATGTGTCCCTCAGCCCAGCCTGCACCCTCTCCAATCTGGGACCCCTCAAGGGATGTCCGACTGCCCGTTTAGGCCCGATCCTACCTGGATCGGGCCTAAACGGGCAGTCGGACATCCCTCTCACAATCCAGGACTGCTGGCTCCCGACTGCTTGCCTGCTTGCCTTCCTGATTGCCCCTAACCACTTCTGCCTGCCAGCCTGATCACCCCCTAACCACTCCCCTGCCAGCCTGATTGCCCCTAACTGCCCTCCCCTGTAGGCCTGGTCACCCCTAACTGCCCTCCCTTGCAGCTTGATCACCTCCAACTGCCCTCCCTTGCAGGCCTGGTCCCTCCCAACTTCCCTCCCCTGCTGGCCATCTTGTCGTGGCCATCTTGTGTCCACATGGGGGCAGCCATCTTTGACCACATGGGGGCAGCCATCTTGTGTGTTGGTCAATTTGCATATTATTCTTTTATGAGATAGGATATCAGTAATCACTCTAAGTGTCAATGGCCTAAATACACTAATTAAAAGGCACTTTTCAGAGTGGATAAAAAATAAGACCCAACTATATGCTGTCTACAAGAAACCTGCTTTAAATATAAAGAAAAAATATAGATTAAAAGTAAAGGGATGGAGGAAGCTATATCATGCTAACTCTAATGAAAGGTAAGTGAGAGTAGCTACATTAATTTCCAACAGAGCAGTTACCAGGGGTAAATATGGACATTAGATAAAGATAAAAGACTCAATACTCCAATAATCTTTAATGTGTATGTTCCTAACAATAGAGTGTCAAATTATATGAGACAAAACTCAGAGAACTGCAAGGAGAATCAGATGGAGAGTTGAAGACTTTAACACTTCTCTATTAGAAATGGATAGAACCAGAAGACAAAAAAATCCATAAGATCACGGAGGAGCATCTTCAGTAAACAGGATATAATTGGCATATATAAACTACTTCAGCCAATAACAGCATAATTAACATTCTTCTCAAGCTCATATAAAACACTCATCTCGACAGACAACATTATGCCCATAAAGCACACCTTAATAAATTTAAAATAATTGAAATTGTATAACAATGGAATTATACTATAAATCAATGACAAAAGACAGCTGGGAAATTCCACCAAATACATAGACATTAGACAACACAGTTCTAAACAATACAAGGGTCAAAGAAGAACCTTCAAGATAAATTAAAACCTATTTTTAACTAAATGAAAATGAAAATGCAATTATCAAGGTTTTGGAGATACAGCAAAAGCAGGGTTTGGAGGGAAATAGTAGAAATGAAGAAAGATAAAAAATCAATAATCCAAACTTCCACCTCAGGAAGCTATAAGATGAATGGAAAATTAAATCTTAAGTGATGAGAAGAAAAAATAAATAAAGCAGAAATTAATAAAATTGAAAACAGCAAATCAATAAAAAGAATCAACAAAGCCAAAACCTGATTCTGTGAAAAGATCAATAAAATAAATAAACCTCTACACAGGCTAACTAAGGAAAAAAGACAGAAGGCACAAATTACGTATATCCAAAATGAAAACAGGGACATACAATTTCCATGGACAATAAAAGCATAATAAAGAAACATTATAAATAACTCTGTGCCCACAAATTTGTTAACCTAGAAAAAGTGCACCAATTCCTTGAAAGACACAATCCGCCAAAACTCACACAAGAATAAGTAGACACTGAATAGGCCTATATTTATAAAATAAATTAAGTAACCTTTCATTCAATACAAAGAGCACAAAGCACAGATGGGTTCACCAGCAAATCCTACCAAACATTTAAGGAAGAAATTATGCCAATTTTCTATAATCTTTCAGAAAATAGAAGCTGAAAAAAAAAATACTTTCTAACTCATTCTATGAGGCCAGCTTTGTATTAATACCAAAACTAGACAAAGATAATACAAGAAAAGAAAACCACAGACCAATATCTTTCATGAACAGAGATGCAAAAAATTCAGCAAAATAGTAGTAAATCAAATTTTTAAAAATGTATAAAAATTATACACCACAAACAAGTGGGATTTTTTTACAAAGCTGATTTAACATTCAAAAACTGATTAATGTAATTCTAGACTATAGCATCAACAAGCTAAAGAAGAAAAATTACATGATCATATCAATAAATGCATAAAAAACACTGACAAAATCCAACATATACGATTAAAAAAAAACTCCCAGAAAACTGGGAATAGAGAGAAACTTCCTCAAATTCATGAAGGGAAAGAAAGGAAGGGGTAGGGAGAGGAATATAGAAAAAGAGAATAATAAAAAGAGAGGAAAGGGAAATAAAAGGTATACAGACTGGGAAGAAGAAATAAAACTGTCTTTATTTGCAGTTGAGATGATCTCTGTGTAGAAAATCCAAAAGAATCAACAAAAAAGCTGCTGGAACTAATAAGTGCATATATCAAGATATAAGGTTAACATACAAAAGTCAATCGCTTGCCTATATACCAGGAATGAACAAGTAAAATTTAAATTAAAAAATTACCATTTACATTAGCACCAAAAAATAAAATACTTAGATATAAATCTAACAAAAGAGGTACAAGATCTATATGAAGAAAACTCTAAAACCATAATGAAAGCTATCAAGGAAAAACTAAATAAATGGAGAAAATTTCCATGTTCATGGACATGACAATATTGTCAAGCTGTCAGTTATTCCATAGACTCAAGCAATGCCAACCAAAATCCTACAAGTTTTTCTATGGATATTGAAACACTGATTCTAATGTTTACACAGAGATGCAAAAGACCCAGATTAACCGATTTAATATTGAAAGAGAAGAACAAAATTGGAAAATTGATACTACCCAACTTCAAGATTTATGTAAAGTTACCATAATCAACAATGTGGTATTGGTGAAAGAACAGACAAACATACCATTGGAACAGAACAGATTGGCCAGAAATAGACCCACAGAAATAGAGTCAGATCTTTGACAAAGATGCAAAAGTGATAAAATGGAACAAAGATAGTCTTTTCAATAAATTGTGTTGGAATTACTGGACATGTACAAAAAAAAAAAAAAGAATCCATACACAGGCCTTGGTTATTCCTTGTGACTGCAATGTAAAGGAGGGTGTTAGAGTGTATTTTCTTTCAGCATCATATTTTATTATTAATAGTCAGACCCTCCCCACAGATTGAGGTATTGACTCAACAATATCCCCAAATTGGGACATTTGTTCCTGTTGACACAGATAGGGCCTATTTTGAATTTAGGTCTTTTTATTTTTATTTATTTATTTATTTATTTATTTATTTATTTATTTATTTATTTTAAAATATATTTTATTGATTTTTTTTTTTTTTTTACAGAGAGGAAGGGAGAGGGATAGAGAACTAGAAATATCAATAAGAGAGAAACATCGATCAGCTGCCTCCTGCACACACCCCACTGTGGATGTGCCCACAACCAAGGTACATGCTCTTGACTGGAATCGAACTTGGGACCCTTCAGTCCACAGGCCGACGCTCTATCCACTGAGCCAAACTGGTCAGGGCAAATTTAGATCTTTTTAAATTAGTAGTTGTGTTCACAGAAAAGCTTAATACAGCAGTCTTAATTTTTCTTATCAAGCAAGAAAGCAAAGATCACAGGATCTCAATGTATCTGGAATTACCAAACTAGAGGCTTATTGTTATTTATTAAAATTCATCGTAGATATTTTTTAAGTATTTAAGTACAGAATATTATAGAGTCCTAAATTGTCAATGGTATTTTCCCATGGGAATTCATGAAAGATAAATGAAAACAGAAGATAAATGAAATTTTCTTTTTTGAAAACTGAGCTATAAGACACAGACCATGTCATTGTCATTCACAATTATAAAAGACAAAAATGTTAGCTGCTTTTCACTTGTACTTAACATTTCACCTCACTATTTCTTTCCATAGGGAAAGTAATTCAGCTAGAAAAATTTTTACTGATTTAGCTCAGCAAAGAGAGTCATCAGCCAGCTTTAACATTTTCCGAAGAAATGGATTGCTTTGGAAGATGTGTGTGTGTGTGTGTGTGTGTGTGTGTGTGTGTGTGTGTACATGCACAGGCATGATTTTAGGAGACTCACTAGAAGAAAGGAAACACAAGTAGCAGAAAAATACAAACATTTCTGGTAGTCAGTTTTTTCAAATTACAGAGTTCAACATTCATCCAAGTTGTGTCTATTAATCATTTTCTCAGTAGAAAATAATCTAAGTGTAGGATTTGACTAATTTTTAGATAAAGATAATAGAAATCTTCCAAAATTGTTGGTATGAATGATTCATCCTTCTTGCTTTTGTGAAGAAATAATTGTGAATGTTAAATTATATTAATTTTGCTGCTGAAGTGGCTTTTAAATGCTTATCTTTTTTCACATAAAAAAATATTTGAAATGGTGTCAGTTGTATTGATTGATTTTAAATACGATATATGTTGAAAGCAAATTCATATATCAAGGCCATTTTACATGTATTTTTCAAACAAAACATTCCCTTTCAATGCAGGGATATTGTTTAAAGGGCATTACATCTAGGTATTACCAAACTATAAAGAAAGGATAACTTAATTTTTTTTTGGATGAAGAAAGGACTTATTTATCAGAGCTGAACTGCATTGGATTTATCTAGATTTTTCTGAGAAAGAAACAATCAAACAATACATTGGAAGATAAAAAATAATGGGGAGGAGTGAATCAGATCAATATCCTAAAAGTATAGATTCTATTTTAGTTTAATTTCATAGTCCGGTGATTATGAGGCAAAGCCTAGCTGGAAACAGCTGTTTTGTGTCAATTTATGTTCTTTTCACCCAATTCACTATGTTGAAGCTGTTACATTTACTGAACTTAAACAATTGCAGAGAAGCCAATGAATGCTTTTCATCTGGACTCTTGGTGATCCTATTTATTGATTGGGCTTAATATTCAGATCTTATTTTTGTGTATTTGGGTATATTTTAAAAGCAAAGGATCTTAAGTTCAAATTCAAAATACTCTTTACACTACCTTTCGTACAAGAAAATTTATCTGGAAATTGGGAAATGCTCCAGGCAAAATCTGGCTGAGATTTCCTTGGAGGAGACACTTGCAAGAAGAGGGTAGATAAGCAAATTGCTCTGACTGTTTTTCAATCTTGCTGTATCCTCCCCCATTATTATATAAGTGAAATTAAGATTGCAGAAATGTTAATAATAGTCTCAACAAGGAAGTTAATTTTTAAAAGAACATCTGCAAAAAATGTACAGAGGGAAGGGCGTTACATTGGGAGAACTGTGTAGTGGTGGAGGCTGGAAACAATATTCTCAACTGATTTGCCTTGATGTATGTACTCAGAGGGTGCACCTGAATTTTGGTTTGTTTTATTTGGTTCTGGCATGAACTGGTGAGGTGCTTCTTTCTCCCCTATCTACCTCTCTGAGTTACAATCCCCACCCCCCCCACCCCCGTCAGCTTGGGTGTTATTAATGCATCGTGTCCTGGGCAGTCGTCCAGTTCCACCAATTCTAGGGACATCTTCAGCAACATTCATAGTGAGAGCTCCTTGAAGTTTCCATGGGCCTGTTGCTATGGAAACCGTCTCACAGGATCTAAAACCTTAGGAAAATTGCCTAAAGATTTGAAAGTTGTTTCAGGTCCAAAATAAACCTTTCCTTGGCATAACCTACTTATATTTTTAATGAATTAATTTAGTATTTAAATAATAAGTCACATTTGTTAAAAATAAAATCTCTCTTATCCAAACTGCTGAAGAAAACAATATTCTCAGAGCTTGTCTTTTCCTCATCTGTGAGAACTTTTGTAAACAGTAGAGAAGGTAGAGCTGAGAAATCCTCTTGACTTTCAGTCTGAGAAGTTTCTTACAAGGAACTTCGGTTCTCAGAGTGAGATGCTCCTGCATAGCTGTCTCTGTTTCCAAGTACATCTATCCCAAGATTAGCATCACAGGATATAGTCATCTTCTATAGCTGCTGTTAACAAACTACCATTAACATGGTGGCTTATAACACAAATTTATTGTCTTATAAATATCGTACAGGGTCCCCAGGCTAATTTAAAGGTGTCATCTGTGCTGCTCTCCTCTCTGGAGCCTGGAGAGAATCTGTTTCCTTGCTGTTTTCAGCTTCTGGAGCTTCCCGCATTCCTTGTCTCCTGGACCCCTTCCTCCATCTTTAAAGTCAGCAATGCCAAACCCCTCTGATCCTGCTTTTGTTATCACAAACCTTTCTCTGACCCCTGATGGAGAAGATTTTCCACTTTTAAGTACTCATATGATTATATTTGGACCACAGATAATCTAGGATAATCTCCCCTTCTCAAAGTCCTAAACCTTAAACACATCTGCCAGTCCCATTTGACATGTAAGATAACACATTCACAAATTCCCAAGATTAGGACATGTATATCTTTTTAGCAAACATGGGAATATGAAAAACATAGCAAACCAATAGATCTGATTAGAACCCAGATTAAGAGAAAGTGGATAAACAAGATAAATGGATACTAACCTATCCATCACAGGGATTATTGGTTATAACAGATGCTTCTGTTAACATGATACTTCAAATATCCTATCTTATTTTCCACAGATAGGTGGAAGATAAAAGGATGGAAAAGATATTCTGTGCCAACAGTGGGCAGGAAAGCAGGTGTGACTATATTAACACCAGACAAAGAAGACTTCAAGACAAGGAGTTATACCAGAGATAAAAAGGGACTTTTTAGCATGATAAAAGTGTGGATTCATCAAGAATCCTATATAATAAAAGGCTAATATGCAAATTGTCCCCACAGGCAGGAGTTCGACCAACCAGGAGTTAGACATGCGCTGACCACCAGGGGGTGGCGCAGAACATGGTGGGCATCTGCGACGTGGTGCTGGCAGCAGGCAGCAGTGGAGGCGCTGCCAACCCCGATGGGCCCCAACGAGAGCGGGACTGTGGCAGGATAGTGGAGCAGATGAGTAGGCGGTGCCAGGCCAAGGCAGGTGCAAAGGGAGGCCCTGGCCAGTGGCAGCAGCAGGCAGCTGGGGGAAAGAAGGCCCCAGCCGGCAGCCAGCAGCTGGTAGGGACCCTACCTATGCATGAATTCCGTGCACTGGGCCTCTAGTAAATACTAATTTTAAATAGTCATGCATCTAATAATAGAAATTCAATCACATAAAGCAAAATTGATAGAACTAAGAACAAAATAGGCAAACCCATGAGTATAGGTTTATATTTTAAATATATATTTTATTGATTTTAGAGAGGAAGGGAGAGGGGGAGAGAGAGAGAGAGAGAGAGAGAGAGAGAGAGAGAGAGAGAGAGACATCAATGATGAGAGAGAATCCTTGATTGGCTGCCTTCTGCACGCCCCCTACTGGGGATTGAGCCCACAACCCAGGCATGCGCCCTTGGCCAGAATTGAACCTGGGACCCTTCAGCCCGCAGGTCGATGCTCTATCCATTGAGCCAAACCAGCTAGGGCTGTAGGTTTATATTTTAACATAATTTCCTCAGTAATTACCAGAACAAGTGGAAGAAAGAAAAAAGATACAGAATTTGAATACAACTATCAACATTCACAGAACCCTACACCCAACAACTGCTGCACTCATGTACTTTTCAAATGCACAAGTGGCCACTGACCAGGATAGATCATATGCTGGGCCATAAAACAAGTCTCAAAAATTTAAAAAACTAAATATATATTCTCTGACTATAATGGAATTAAAGTCAATATCTAAAAGATATTTAGAAGAGTTCCAAATATTGAGAAATTAAGCAACTTACTTCTGTATAACATATGGCTCAAAAATTACCTGGGAAATTTTAAAACATTTTAAAATAGTATTGAAAACACAACATATTAAAATACATGGGATTCAGTTAATGCCATGCTAGAGGAAAATTTATAACTTTAAATGCTTAGGTTAGTAAAGAAAACAATATTTAAAATCAATGACATATCATTCTACCACGAAAAGCAAGAAAATAAACAGAAAATTAAATAAAAAGTGAGTAGAAGGAAGGAAATAAGAGAAAAGAGCAGAAATAATAGAGAAAATCATGAAAGAATGGTAGCCAATCACTGCCAGTTTCTTGTGGAATTTGTGCTTCCTGTTCATGCAAATGTTAGCACTGTCAGATCACCTTTATCTTGAAGAGAATACACCAGAGAATATTTTCACTGAACTTGAAGATGTTACTACCACCTGGTTCTTTGAGGTCCTTATATCAATGGTTCAACCAACAGTTCAATATTGGTAGGAGTAACCGTCACTGGTTACCATGAGAGTAGGGGTTATTGTTATACAATGGAGTAAGCAAGGGACATATCCAGAAACCTGGGGATTCCTTGAAGCATCTCTTGGTGCTTCCATGCCTATTGACAATGGTGAACACTCAACTACAGGAAACATGACCTGACAAGGTCAAAGCAGATCTCGCAGGTGAAGCCTGGGCTGCCCTCTGAGGGTCAAGAAATCTAGGTCAGCCAAAGTGCTGCCTAAAGATGAGGGGGATCAAGACTGGGTGCTGGAGGAGAAGGCTGATGAATATCTAACACGGCATCAAGACCCGCAGTGTTTGGAGCTTGTCCCACCAACCATTTTGTATTAAGTCTTTGTGGAGTTTTGGCTGGCTACTATAGTGAAGGGACTTTGATATACTGTATATGTAAATGATAACATTTACATATACACTTAGAAGTAAATGATAACATGAGCCTATTTGAATGGTGGAAGGGGTCAACTGTTAACGGACATCACTCGTGCTATTCTATATTCTCTCAGCACCATCTCTCACTCTGGCCACACTTGCAGAGACCAGTTCCAATAAAGTGTGGATCTGTTTTGCATAGAGCCTTGCTTCAGGCCCATACTGAGTTCTCCTGTCTCCTGCCCTGGGCTTCTCTGATGCGATGGCATGGCACCGCCACAGGAACTCCCTGGGCACTCAGGCATGTATAACCTGAGAGTGGGGGCGATCATGTTTGTGGGGCCAGCTTTGGACAGTGGGGACAGGAGTCCCTTCAGAAGGTCCTATGTTATGGATCCCCCAGAGTGGTGGTCAATTTAATAAAAACACATTGTTTTATTGGCTTTTCATCCTTCTCTGTTTTACTTGATCTGCCCTTTAGCCCTGCTCCCTGGGATCACCTCCCAAGTGAATTGCCTTCACTCAAGTCTTTGTCTCAGCCTCTGCTTAGAGAAAACCCAGTCTAGGACACGGATCTTCCTAACAGAGAATGCGTTTCCTCTGGCCACCCAGAGCTGCATGCATCCTTAATTTTCTTTAGAAACCGTTCTATGAAACTAGAAGAGAGTGTGCTTGGATGGGGCAACACCACTTGGGAGAATTCAGGCTGGCAGATTTCCAGAAGACCTTCTTCCTTGCTGACTTCATTGCTAACAGCCCCATTTTTTGCCCCTAGTTCTTTTTCTTTTAGGACTTTGAAATAACACACCCAGTTTCTTTAAACAAACAAGGAAAGCAAAAATCTAGCTAATCTTCCCACATTAACCCTGCTGGTAAATTTCCAGGGTTTAGTGAATAACCCGTGTATGGAAGTATTACCCCTTACCCTTCAGTTGTTGTCATTTATTTTCTTTGCTATTTACAGAGTCGTGAAACCTTGTTTTCTTTCCTTTAAATGCAAAAGACTATTTTCTTTGGCACAGCCCCAGAGTACAGCAACGGTTAAATTTGCTGCTGTGTGAAAGAGTCGAATTTGTTTAGAAGTTACGCAAAAGGCCAAGGCCATGAGAGCAGGCGGCCTGGACGATAGGAAGTAACCCCAGGAAGCTCAGGTTATTTTATTTTCTGTCCTTTGTGCCAGCATGCTGGTTTTTCCTGGGCCAGTAGTAATTTGAAGTAAGGTCAAGATTTATTCTAGTTGGAATCTCATAGGATATCAGGCACATTGCTTTCTTACAAGCAATTTCTTACCCTTACAAAATCAGGAGGAGAAACATTGAGGAGAAAATGACATATTTTGCTCAGGGTTCTACATGACAAATGGCTCTTGACAAGCTTCTCAGGTCAATCTTGGGAGCGTAGTCTCCCCAACAAAGAAAATGAATTGACTGCATACATACACATCCATCATACTTGAAGACAGTGTAAAACAATACATAAAATAAAAAATAAACGTCCAAGGAATACAGCAACTGCTCCCAACTGATTCCCAAAGAGAAAAGAAATTAGAAAGCTGAAAATCAGGAGGCTCGAGAGTGAACGTGAGGACTGATGTAGAGACATTGTAAACAAAAGGTTACCTCTCAGCATTCAATGATGAGTGACCGCTATGCTTTTGAAATGCCAAAGGTTAAGAAATATGGAGTTCTCAAACTGGAAAGGTCAAAGGATCATGTACATTGACTTGGGTTGGAGGCTGAGGTTCAGAAAAGGGTGAGGGGTAGAATTTGCCCCAATTTTAGCTATCTTCACTATCAAGATTAGGAACTTTCCTGAGTATTATAAATAACCTGTAAGAACATGTCTGAACATGGAATTACACTTTTGAGTTTCCTCATATATTTGAATCTTATGAGAATTAAGGAAAACAACTGGAATGTCAAAAGCATTTACAACAGAATTGAAAATGGTGGTATTCACTTGAAGAGTTCTCATTGAACTTCACTTCCAGAAGCGCTATTATTCTGATGCTATCAGCACGGGTTGTTGCCTTCTAGATTTTTTCTTTATGGAACATTTCTCTTTATTTACTTCCAGGATAGTACCTGGATTCTGCCACATCATTAGCCCATCCCAATGGTCCTGTTCCATATATTATCTTCAAGATAGTTTATTTTACTTTTCTGCTTGAGGCTATATAATCACGTATTTTACTTTCACTCAGATTGGTGATCTATTGTTTTTCAGTATTAAATATTTCTTTTGATAATTTATAATATTTTTATTTACCTTATTTTAACCTACGAAAAAGGATCATAATGATGACTTTCATCTTAAGATATTTAAGTTGTAAGTAAATTTAATAGAAAGTGACTTTAGAAAAGACTGGTTTATCTGATGAAGACCAGAATTTAGAAGGCAAAAAAAGAGTAAAACTTCCTAGGTTTAATTTTTCTCAAGATTATAGAGGATGAAAAGTGATGACTGAGTTACCATTGGTGTCAGCAAGGATCCCATTAGGAAATACTAGTATATGTTGTGATTTTTAGAGGCCTAATACTATAACAGTCTTTCTTATTTCACCACACAATAACCCTCTGGCAATTAAAACTTAAAGATAAAAATCATTATTTTTAAAAGTAAAGTTGGTTCATTAAGTTAAACAGCTATTTAATACAATAACAAACTCAGTTGAACTATTTCCCAATGTATTAAAAAATACCTGCCTGTTTAATTGAATGTTTCATTTTTTAGCTAGAAGTATAGGCATCAAATACAGAGGCAAAGCCAGAGAAGAATCAACTGATGATCACTTTTTGACAATTATAAAGATTTCATTCATTCCACTTTAGTTCACTAAAAGAATGTCAGTATTTTCTGCGTCTCAACTTGTTTCCTTCTGCTTTAACTTACTTTCTTGGATTGCACAGAATATTTCTTTAGTCTTTTATGTATTCTTCCCCCCCTCTATTCTTTCATTTTATTGTTTTTTCTCTGTTTTAGTTTCAGTGTTTAGAAAAACAAAAAGGAAAAGCCACAAAGCTTACCATTTCCACCAAGGATAAATATAAGAACATCCCAGCAGTAACTGTCAGGATCCAATTTTGAACACAAGGATCAGTTGATACTGAGAGGCCAATGTACAGTCCGATGAAGGCAGTCAGAGCACTTATAAAATTCATCAGGATGGCAATTTTAATAGGAAGCCCAGAGCTTAGGAGCACAGCAAAATCTCCTAAATTTTAAGGGAAAAAAGTATAATTATCAATTCACAGATGATGCCTTTGGCAGAGTAATGTGCTATTAGGTTGTTTCAAGTGTCAGCAACTGGGATCAATTTTATAAGTTAAGCTGTATGATCAGTTAAGAAACCATTTTCCTATATTTCTCCAGGATTCATAGCTAACACATTATGCAATTAGGAAGTTACATTTCGAAAGTTTTATTTCTTTTACTGCTCCCAAAGATAGTGTAGCGAGAACTGTGACATACTCTTTGGTTTCTAATGTCCCGTTGTCCTGTGGCATTTCCAGCTCAGATAAATGCAAAATAAAGCAAAAAGAAGGAACGCTTGCCTTTTGCGACAGCATGGATGGACCTGGAGATTATAATGCTCAGCAAAAATAAGCCAGTCAGAGAGAGAGAAATACCATATGATCTCACTTATATGTGGAAGCTGATGAACAAAATAAACTGACAAACAAAATAGAAACAGAGGTATGGATATAAGGAACAGAATGACAGCTGTCAAAGGGGAAGTGGGTGGATCAGAGAGGATAAAAAAAAGGTGAAGACAATAGCCAAAGAACATATATATATATATATATAAAATTTAAAAAATAAAAATAAAGAGCTTGCTGGCCCAGGGTTTCTAAATCTTTTTGCTTGGAAACTTGCCAAGCAAAATCACAAGGTAGTAAACATGATGTGGGCTTTCATTATTTACTTATGTCAGAACTGCTTTGGGAAAAGAGAAAACCACTTAATATGAGATTTTAAAATCATTGCCAAAGTTGATCAGGAAAACAAATTTTTTATTTGGAAAATGTTTCAAAGCCTTGATGATTTGAAAAACATCACATTCTCTCTTTTCCTCCAAGAGAAGAATGGCCTATTAATCTGAGAGCCTCTATTTCTTCGTTTTCAGTTTTCAGGATAGAGACGAGGCTGAAATTCAAGAAAGACGGCCAAGGGACTGAGTTTCCTAGCTCCATTGTATAACTGGTCCAATGTGTAATTGGTCTTAAAACACCTTGGCTGGCCTGTCACCGACTGCCACGCTCCCCTGTGGGGTTTTTTTTTGTTGTTGTTTTGTTTTGTTTTAGTTTCTGAAATTTTATTCCTAGTTTTTTTATTCCTAGTTTGATTCTCTTTGTTTTATTATTATATTTATTTATTTATTTATTTATTTATTTATTTATTTATTTATTTATTTTTATTGTTTGAAGTATTACAAATAGTAGTACATGTCTCCTTTTTTTCCCCCTATTGACCTCCCCCGGCCTCCCCTACCCCCCAGTACATGCCTTTACCTGTTCCCCCCACCCCCCAGTGTCTTGTATTCCCCTGTGGTTTTATAATAGTAGGTAAAGCAGGACCATACAATAAGGCACTCAGACCAGGCACATTCCAATGGATTCAGGAAGGGCATAAACCGCTTCAAGAGGCTTGGGTCCGTGGTGAGTTGACAATAGGTCTTCAAACAATAGACACTAAGCACAGAGAACAGGGCTGGCCCAAGGGGGCAATGGAGGCCTGAAAATGGGAGCAGAAAGAATGACAGCACGGAGTCCCTTCTCTAAGGTACATGTGTGCCTGGAGCCAGCCTCCCTCTTTCTGGGTCTGTCTCATTAATGTATATTCTATCTCATCTTGGTCTCTGGGAGGCAGGGTTTGAATTTCAGGGCTATTAAGATCATCCAGAAAAAGAGTCTTATGCGCATCTGTTACCATAGGCCTGTCATATCAATTTTACAGTTGGCTTTAGATGTCTTGTATAAATCCGGTTGATGAAACCATGGTTTGGATTTCATTTAAATATTTTGTCTCATTGGCCTGTTTGCTGACATAATGGGTAAAGTTCCCCACTTGATGTTTTCCCACAGTTACTATGCAGATTTTAAAGTTCTTTAAAAGGCAGTTTCTCTGAATGACTTTCTCCCATATAGAATTCTCCAGAATCCAGAGTCACTTCTGGCCCTGGGAAATATAGAGTCCAATTAAATTTTATCTCAAGGTACAGGATTTTTTTTCTAGTTCTTCTCTGCTTTTTAAATAAATTATGAAAGAAAAATATTCATCTTTTCATCATATTTTGTAAAAGGAAGCCTAGGAAACCATAGCTAGAAATCTGTTATGATGTTCTCAATAAGCAGGAAACAGTGTTAGACTCACCCATTTCATGTGGAATTTCATGACACAAGATAGCAATTGTCGTGGTTATTCCAGACTCTGATGACGATGAGAAGGCTGCTCCTATCACGAGGCCATCTGCAAAATTGTGCAGGCAGTCCCCCACCAGTATCATTACTGCCAATGAGCTCATGGATTTGCCTAAAACATCCAATAAAGGTGTGAGAAGCATTAAAACAGCATTATCTATTTCATGGAATCCATCAAACATAGCTAACTTTCCCATCCACCTGTGACATTCTTAAATTGCATCAGATTGAGTAACCCCATTTTGTTTCAGTTTTCGAAATAAGTCAGGACTGAAGATGCAAATATGCTAACCGATATACTGTCACTTTTTTAAATGGCTCTATTTTTTAATGAGATAAATTGTGCACTGGCACTCTCTATTCTATCACCTTGTCCAGCTGTGCCAAAATTAAAATATTTTTATAACCTCCCAAAATACCAACAATGACCTTGCCATGTGTGTCCTTTGTAAAGCATTTTAAGATAATTTAAGAACCTCCCTGCAGAATGTCGTTAAAATGAAGTGTTTTTCCAAAACTGTCCCCTCTGAGTCAGACTGCCCCTAGTGGCAACCGGCAGGAGTGCGCTTTCTGCCAAGCTGTTTCCCTGTCTGGTGGTTAATCACCCTGACAAAGTGCCTCATCCACTGGCCATTTGTGACCTCAACAGAACCACTTCCAACTCTGCTGATCCCACAGTTGGCTCTGGAACAATTACTTAATGTTCTTATCTTTCTGAAAATAACTGTCAATGCGAGGCCAGCTAGACGTTGAACAAAATATGGAGAAGCTGTTTTCATGGGATTCTATTGCATAATATACACAATCTGATTGGTGAAGAGCCAGTGAACTAATTTAGATTATAATGGGTTTAGTTATGAAATAATTTGGATCATAACTGGGTTCAAGTTTTTAACACAGAGAATTTTGTTTTCAAAAACCTAAGAATGTATGTCAGTATAACAATTAATGGAGTTGCAAAAGGTATTTCAGAGATAACAGTCTGACAGTAAATGACCTAGGTATACCATTTGCTGAGAAAAGCCATTACAATCAAGTGTCTTATTCTAAAACTTCATTAATTACTCACTTTCTCTCTACTGGGTGACAGGTGTGAGTAGTAGCCGCTGTTGCTGTTAGAATTGAACACAACATTCTAATAATTGTACCCTCAACAAAAATAGGAAGAGGGTGCCTCCTGATTTCTGTTATATGGTCTAAGACCACAGGGGGACTCTGTTATGGTAGGGTTTGCTCTTTTATTTGGGAGGATATAACCTGATTCATTTCATGTCCCACACAGGGAAATAAGTAACTTCAGTCAAGTGAACAGAAGATACAGCCCAGACTGTAAGCCAGGAGATAACTGTTTTGACTGTGTTGCAAAGTTTTCCCATGCATTTTGCTTCTAACAATCATGCTGTATTTAGAACTATCACTGTGAGACTGACTTATATCCTCCTTGTAGTTTACTAATTCATTTTATTTTTTATTAAAAATGAGAAGATTCCAGGCAACAGTCATAAAAACACAGACTACTTGTACATCTCAAATTATTGAATTCTGGGAGTTCTTGCTGGCTTTGCCTGGAAGCTCTCAGAATCTAATAATGCTTACCACGTCCTTAGCTATTCCTGCTACTTTTCAGAAATAAAGCTCTTCTTTGTGAAACTATAATAAAATGAAATAATTTAAAAGAATACATTGGACAACATTGCAGCATGCAAATAAGTTGTAATTTCCACAGGCCTACATGTAGGTAGTATTGCTATTAATAGCATATGTTCAAAATGGAAAATTTTTACCCAGTTTATATTCTACTAAGAAACAGTGTGGCTTGTTTTTGTTTTCTGTTATTTTATTATCTCTGATTATAGGTTTCTAAATAACAAATCATGGACATGTAACAAGCCACAAGACAAGTTACATTTTTGCATGTAAGCCACAGGAATATGTTGGCACATTGTTTAAGATAATTGAAACATTATTCAGCAGAAGGTAAACCAAGCATTCACTGGTGATTTAATGTACTCATTACAGAATTATCAATAATATTTACCTTTCCTCATGTACCTGGCAGTCATATTGAGTTCCATGTTTCTGACTTACCAGAGATTTTCCATGGTGGAACTGGGCTGGACCTTATATCACTTTGCTTTCTGTTTATTGAAATCAAACTGTGGATAGGATTTTCACATCCTGTCTTTTGAAACACAAGCTGAACTCCACCAGTGAGGTAATATGAAATAAGTAATCAAATATTTGAAGCTAATTTAATATGTCCCTGGCAAAAGGGCAGCTGAGTAATTGAATTTGGGTTTTTTTCACTATTCATTCTGTATGCCAAGCTTGATATCTGAAGTGGACAGATATGAGGCCTATAAAATACTTGAATAGGACCACTGTTACTCCCTGACCTAGCATCTGCTCTTTGCTTCCAATTTCACTAAGCACATCCTTCTTGCCTCTTGCTTCCTTTCAAAAACAAAAACAAAGAAATGTCTATTGTCAGGTATTCTAAAATATCTCCTGGAACTGAAGATTTAAAAGGAAAAAATTTACCAACAATGTCCTGAAAGCAGAATTGGACACATTCTGTAATTATATATTTTGAATCAAATAAATAAATTACAGGAATTAATATATCTAACACATTTAGAATGGTGATCCATCGCAACCACACTGCAAACTAGAAATAAAGACCATTCTTATTTTAATTATCTCATGCATCAGTGCCTGAAACATGGCACATTCTTAACTGAATGAAAATGTAAGAAGACACATGGACGCATGCATTAATAAATGATCACAGAGAAGCTGTTGGTACATTAGCATTTCCTTAGTGCCTCAATGCTGGAGCTTACTAGCTATGAAATCTTGGGCACTGACTTATCCTCTCTAGCAATTGGTTGCTTCACTTGTATAATTTGAATAATAATTATTCTTATTTTATTAAACTGTAGGAGGGTTAAATGAGATAACCCATGTCTAGTTTTTAGCACTGTGCTTGGCATATAATAATTGTTTAATAAATGGTAACTATTTTTATTATTGGGAAACTAACTTATTATAATAGAATGGGAATAACTAATTATAGCTTAGCATTCATCATGTTTAACATTAAAACACTAAGAAGAGTGTGTCACCAAAAGGTAACATAAATGAGAAAAACGGGGCAAAGATTCAGGAGCAACCAATAAAAACAAAAACAGACCAAAAAATTCTAATTATTCACAAACATAAGCAAAAATAAATAAATTTCTATCCAAAATTGGTAAATTAGATTCAGAAAAGGATTGGTTGAAAATTACATCAACAAATAACTTATAGAATAAGATATGAATATTAAAGTATCACTGATTCGAACTCCACCAGCTTAAATGACAATATCACAAATGAGATAGGCATTTATGATCAATTTTCAGTAGACAGTGATAGAAGACAAAAAAACCAATGACACCTTCAAACTTCACAGGAAGTGAAAGCTTAATCATCATGTAACCATGATTTTAAAGGAGCTCTGATAACCACATATGTATTTAAACTAATTGAAGTTTTTAGAAGATCAGTTTTAAGCAATTAGGGGAAACAGCATTTTTTAAAGAATGGAATAAAGTTGATATTAATGTTTGGTATGTTTTACAGACTGATGGGAATAAGTCTATTAAAAATTCTATTGCAAAAATTTTAATAATGAAATACATAACCAATATGAAATTTTTGACATTTATTTTAAAGCAAACATAACCTTTATCTATGACATTTTCTACATTTAACGTTTAGCTTTTATGAATTAGTACCCACATTTTCTTTCTTTCTTTTTTTGCATATAACAGTAGTTTGTGTATTGTGGGGTAGTATTCTTCCCCCAACCTTTTTATTTATTTTTTCCCATTACCATTTATCTCCCCTATGCCCTCTTCCAGCTCTACCCACCCCTCTTCCCCCATAATCACCACACTCTTGTCTGTGTCCATAAGTTCTGTCTCTTTTCTTTTCTTTGAGTACTCACATTTTCTGTTGGAGGCTGTCATACTGCCTATAGGAATTTCAGCTGCCTGGGAATCCTCTGGGCCTTTCTATTTTAAACAACAACAACAAAAATAAATGATAAAAGATAAGCAATGATCATTTTTTTTATTGAAAAAAAAATGAAACATCTGAAGAGTTATGTCAATTTTTTAAAGATAGTTGAATACTTTAGAGCAGTGGTTCTCAACCTTTCTAATGCCGCGACCCTTTAATACAGCTCCTCATGTTGTGGTGACCCCCAACCATAAAATTATTTTCATTGCTACTTCATAACTGTAATTTTGCTACTGTTAATGAATCGTAATGTAAATATCTGTGTTTTCCGATGGTCTTAGGCGACCCTGCTAGCGGTTCTCAACCTGTGGGCCGTTGGTTGAGAGCCGCTGCTGTAGAGCCTAAGACCATCGGAAAACACAGATATTTACATTACGATTCATTAACAGTAGCAAAATTACAGTTATGAAGTAGCAATGAAAATAATTTTATGGTTGGGGGTCACCACAACATGAGGAGCTGTATTAAAGGGTCGCGGCATTAGAAAGGTTGAGAACCACTGTCCTAGAGTATATTAGAACTTCTAAATTTCATAGCCACACACAGAAGGAACGGCTGGAATCTGCACGCATTTGCACCATCTGCCTTTAGATGACAGCAGCCCTCACGGAGATCAGAGCCTCCCATGGAGCGCCAGAAGCTACCGAGACCGTCTGTCACTCAGGCTCCTAAATGATGGAGCCTCCATGAAGCCAAAAGTTGTAAAAAAGAGATTCTTAATTCTTGGCCTGATTTAGTTCTTCTCCTGATTGTAGATCTAAAATCCATCTTTTGATCTTTAAGCAAAATGTGTATTGTGAGTGGAGAAGTAACCCATGCCAACACATACTTCATTTCATTCATCATGCCATAATATTCTGATTTTCTTGCTTTATCAGTCAGTAAAAGAATCTTGCCGATTACGAAGGAATATTAACAGAATGAGAAAAGACAAACATAATCATTTTTTTAAAGCTTTCTCATCCTTTCATATGATGGGAAAGTGAGATTTCAAAATTGACATCTATGAGTTAGGATTGCATGATTTTATTTCTGAGACTGACTCGTGGTTCAGTTCCTGGAAAGTCACTTTTCCTCCTTAAACCTCAGATTTTTATTTATTACTAGTGGCCCAGTGCATGAAATTTGTGCACATTAAAAGGGAATTAATTAGAGAAAATATTTTAATATTGCTATTTGCCCTTTCTCTATAATAGAAGTGTCAGAGTTGAAAGAAAATTAGTAAAATGTATATGAAAATCTCCCTCCTGTCAGAATCTGGGATGTGCCATGGGACCCAGAGTCAAGTCCCCCCAACCTGTGTGTGCCTCAAAATCGCATGAGACCCAGACCTGGCCGGCTCCACCCCCGTCAAGCCCTGCAGGGGCGGGGGGGGCGGGGCGCAGCCTCAGGTTTCCCTGCCTGGCCTCAGGTCCCCTGGCCCCAGTGCAAGGGCGTGAGGGCATGATGACCATTTGCATATTAGCTCTTTATTACATAAGATATGAAAAGAATAATTTTTACCTGCTTTTATATATGTTATTTGGAAAACACGTTTATATAATTCTATCATTGAAAATTGTGGAGACTTTGAGACAAATTTAATGTGAGACATAAGCATCTTTTTTTAAATGTAAAACAAGAAGTAAACTTAAAGTTCATGTGTTAAATAATAGCAGGTATTCAAAAAATATAATGATAGGCAGTTTCTTAGAAAATGATGCCGAAAAGAAGACCTGAAGGATACAGGTTTAAAGGAGGTTGACAGGCCTGTTGCCTGAAATTGGTGTATCTAGAATGACCCCCCAAAAAATGTATTTGTTTGTTTTTTTACATTACATTAAGGCTTGATTATAATCAAAAGTCACTATGGTTTCATTAAAAGTCAGGAGTTCAAATATTTATTTCAGGATATTTTTCTCCAAGAAAATATAATGTCATACTCTGTAAAGGAATTTAGAAGCAAACATCCATAATTCCTTGTTGATTGGAAAGGATTGTAAGTTCCCTTCCTGCCTGAAAAACCAGAAACTGAACCAAATGGTTCTTGGAAGTTCATATTATTTCTATTTGTTTAGCTTTGATCTTGCAGCTTAAATAATAAAAGGAATGGTGAATATATTATTAATGAACCAGCATATTCAAATACAACCAAACTCATTAAGCTAGCATCAGAGATTCTCTTATACACATCTTGGGGTTCTGGAACCTTCAATCAAACAGAAGGAATGGAGTCAGCATTAGAATGATTTTAAAACTAATCTCAGCCTGAAGTTATCTTCTTTCCAACCACATGTGAAATAAACACAATAGGGCTTTTAAAATCACTTTTAAAGGAACTTTTGTGTTCCTACCTTTGCATTAGCTCTAGATCTGCAATCTACTGCCCGACTTCTGTTTTGCTGTGTTACTGTCTCAGGAATAGCTTACTTATTTCTACCTGGTTAGGAATCTATCCTTGAACTGTAAACCCCTCCATATGAATTCTCAAAACACAACATCCAGTCAGGTTCAGAACAGTATTCCCATTCTAATTCTCAAAGTACAAGTAAAGGAACAAGCAACACATGAAAGTAATATGTAACAGACAGAAAACGTGGGGGTATAGGAGGCACGTTTTCTGTCTGCTACATATTACTTTCATATGTTGCTTGTTCCTTTACTTGTACTCTGAGAATTAGAATGGGAATACTGTTCTGAACCTGACTGGATGTTGTGTTTTGAGAATTCATATGGACAATTTTGTCATGGAAAATACAATGCAACAGAAGGCACTAAATGAGACATCTCATTGGGCAGACATCTGCATTGTGAAATGAACACCCCACTCCTAGATGCACTAATTCCTTGTTTAACACTTATTTACATCCACCTAGCCAAGGCTAAAGATGACTCAGAATGGAAAACTAAGTAAAGGTCAACTGGTTTATGAAAACTTGTAAACCACATTATTAAATTGCCGTATATTATATCAATCTAATCCATACTTGTTTCAAATTGGTGCAGATAGCAAAGATTTGAATCTATGAAACATGTTTTTTACACTTTAAAACAGCTTTCAGGTGCTCGGAAAAGTTTTCCAAATTATTTATCATGGTCAAGAATATAGGTAAGTCAAGAGTGGATTCTGTATCTATCCTACTGATTTTTTATTTAGTAATCAAGGAATAAAGGAAAAAAGGTAATCAAACTAGTAAAACAATTCAGATCAGTAACCTACCAACTGGATAGTTGAAGCGGATTTGCCTCTGCCTGACTGGTCGCTTACTTCAGAGTTGAGTGCAAGATGGTGGGAATGTCCCATGTGTCCATTAACCAATGACACGCTCTGCTGGATAAGGATGGTTTGAAATTAGTTCTGAGGGTGAAAGAATGCATGTGCAGCCTTTGTCAATTCCATGGTTCTGTTTAACATTTTGCTTTTTGGCCAAAGTGGTGGGTTACACAAAAAGAATAATGGGAAAATCTCACTGTGATAAATACTTGCTAAAATGCCTCACCTTGGAGAAGCACAGGACTGCTTCATGCATATTCAGAATGCTTTAAGAATTCAATTTCAAGAATTTTAAAAGACTCAAACAGTGGTGGCTTTTATAATGTCATTTTTATTTACTGCAAAATTAAATTTTGATTTTTTTTTTCTGATGGAGATACCAAAAGGATGATAAGTGAAACTGTATTATACCCTAAAACTATTAAATAAAAATCTCCAGATTTTAGAAGCACTTGTAACTTCTAAAACATGTGCATTCTTTTTATTTTACACAATATCATGAATCTTAAAATTATGTTCTTAAAACTTATTTTAAGTTCCCTGAAAAATACAATGACAATCTGAATAAATGCTACATTTTCAGATTTTATTTCACTCATTTTCATCCTGGTTAAATTTTTCATTATTGCACATCGGTTGATTTGTTGGCTTAGCAATTTAGTTTTACCAGCCCAGGGATGCTAATATATCCTATCTAATAAAAGAGTAATATGCAAATTGACTGTCACTCCAACACACAAGATGGCCGCCCCAATGTGGTCAAAGATTCTGCCCCCATGTGGACGCAAGATGGCCACCACAAGATGGCTGGCAGGGGAGGGCAGTTGTGGGTGATCAGGCCAGCAGGGGAGGACAGTTAGGGGTGACCAGGTCGGCAGGGGAGGGCAGTTAGGAGCAATCGGGCCAGCAGGGGAGCAGTTAGGCATCGATCAGGCTGGCAGGGGAGTAATTAAGGGGTGATCAGGCTGGCAGGCAGAAATGGTTAGGGGCAATCAGGCAGGCAGGCAAGCGAGTGGTTGGGAGCCAGCAGTCCTAGATTGTGAGAGGGATGCCCGTTTAGGTGGGATCGGTCCTAAACGGGCGGTTGGACATCCCTCGAGGGGTCCCAGATTAGAGAGGGTGCAGGCTGGGCTGAGGGACACCCCCTCCCCATGCATGAATTTCGTGCACCAGACCTCTAGTTGTATATAAGTGGTGATCTAGTATCATTTTTTTCATGCTTATTAAGATTAGAGCCCCTTTTGTGGAAATTAATGTCCCAAACTTCTTTAGCAGGAGATGTGACAGAAGCTTGAATTGTCAATCTTAAATCACATCCTAGCTTGGGCCGTAGGCCAAAAAACAAACCTGCTTCATTAACACAGGAATTGTTTTTCAGGATTCTGTTGAAAATCTATTTATTATAAAAACTTTTAAATAAACAGAAAAATGGAAAGAACTGTAATGTGAGCACTTACGTCTACTTCCTGGTCCTGTCATTGACATTTTGCTATATCTATTTTTATCACACATCTAGCCACCTAGCAACCTTCTACCCATCGACAGAACCATCTTTCTTTGATACATAAAGTAGAATTTTTGAATACACTTAGGAATGATAATAAAGAAGTGCTGATATTTTAAAAGTCTACTGAAGTTTGGCCTGAGTGCAGTCATGGTTAAGGAAAGTCCATAGAGGACTGCAGAGCATCAGGACTTGGTAAAAAAAACTTGCTTTATTTTAATCCCCTAGATTCTTCCAAAAGTGTTTACTTTTTAACCATCCACCAAACAGTTCAACTATTTTCTTATTGGTGCAAAAAAAACAAAATCATAAATTAACCACACTGTGTTTTACATTTCATCATACATGTAGAAATTAATCAAATACAAGCCCAAATGAAAGCAATGATTCAAGCTAAAATTAAAAAAAAAAGGATTTCTTACAAATACCATTCCTGAGCTCCTTGTTTTTAATACTGTAAATGTCCTTAAGATAAAAAATAATGGGTAATTTTGTGACTTTTCAAAATTTTTGTTTGCTTGTTTGGTTTTTATTAGAAAAGTCTTTCAAAACATTGATTGATAGCTAGACCTCTGGTCCCTTCATTCTATGACATGAAATAGTCCCCTGTTTCTAACCTAGCCATGAAGGTCAGGTTGTAGATTGTAACAAATACATCACCAGGCCAGCTACAGATGTTTTAAAGATTAATAACCGAATTTACAGGGAAGTCAGAATGACCTGTGTATTCTGGAAATCAGAGCCTCATTCCTTACATAGACATCTTCATGAAAACGTCAATCACTTTTGAACAAGTACAATAAAAGATGGATATTATGAAGCCAAAAGCAAAGGATATATCAAATTTAAACTGTACCTTGACATTTGGTGATACAAAAAGAATAAAACATTTTTCTATCAAGAAAAATCCATGGATGCCTCCAATTAGTCCCAACAGTTTCCAAATGTGACCTTTGCTTTCATGGAAATGCCCAGACTCTGAGGCTTCCTGCTTATGTAAATCAAGAACCTAAAAAAAAAAAATTAATATTAAAATAAGAGAGACATAAAGAAATAACTTTTGATGATTTAAATATTAATTTGTAGGTCCAGTATTGAATATATTCAACTTTCATTCTGGGGCACCCCATGACAACTCCTGAAATAATTCGAAGCCCAGTTTGCTTTTAGATGTATAAATACTTCCACCGCAGGATTTAATTCCCGTCAAATAAAATGTGTACAAGAGGAAAGAAGGGAGAGCTGTAATTTCTGCTTATGAACACAATAAAGCCTAAGCTTATTTCAGCAAGTGGCCTAAATTTTCATACATTCTTAGTCCTTTAGCTGAATTGTTTTCCAGGAGTTCAAAAATATCTGCATAGCAATGCCTTATAGCAAGTCACTGTATTTTATATCCAGGACAAATACAAAGGTACATTTCATCTGGCCTTTATTTTTCCCATGCCCCATTGTAATTAAAGAATACTTTTAATTGTTCAGAGAAGTAAAAAATCTGCCTGAAAGACATTTTCTGTTGAAGGCATACTATATGCCCAACAATACTGTCAGCAACCTGGGACAGAAAAGGACACAAGAAAGGCATTAGGAATTTTCCTCTAGTTGGCTCATCCTGTTGGTTGACTCATTCAATTGGTTAACCTCATAATTTCTTATGAGCTAGTAATCATTATGTATCATATTTTTTCCCCAGGAGATGGCAATTTAAGAAATAGTTCAGTGGTTTCCACATTTAGGGTGTTACTGACCATTAAAAAGAAGAAAACAAGATTATATCTGCACATACTTTATATGTATATATTCATACATATATGTATGTAGTAGATATTTGTGTGTGCAAACATGAATTTACACACAAGTGCATGAATGAGCATATACATTGAGTTACAAAACCAACATATGTTGCTCAACTTTTTCTTTTGGTAAAGACATTAAAGGATGCCCACCTAATATTTGTAATTACCGTTATTTCATAAAATAGAGAATATTGTAATATCACAGAACAGGAAAGAAACACAATCCTGGAATAAAATGTACATCTTTAAGTGGAATAAATTTAGCTAAATGGAATTTTGGGGGGGTCATTTCTCTGCAGCCCTTTGAACACTTGTCATGGATCACATTCAGGGACCTCACTGATTTTTCTAGCTTTCCGCCACCCTTGTACTGCATCTTCCTCTTCCCAATAACTTTTGTCCTCGTCTGGCTTCTCGAATAAAACTGCCTTCCAAATTTCATGAAACCCAGCTAATCTTTTCAGTTCCCCTCATGCCTTGTCTCTGTAGAGCCAGTCCACAGTCCCACCCACCCCAATCCACCCCTGCTGCCTGGAGCGATGTCACCCCGACCTGGGGAGACCCAGGAGGCCTTCAGATCCTTTTGCCATTTCCCGGATCCTGGGAGCCAACAACTCTGCAGCCACTGCAGTGACCTAGAAAAAGGCCTCGGCCACCGCCTCAAGCCAAGAAGCCCTGAAATATTTCCAGAAAATCAGATTATAGGGGAAATTAAAACTAATAATGGTTTGTTTCATTTCTCCAATGCTCACTTGGCAATTTTCAGAACATCTAATAATTATTGAGCCTCCAAGCAACAAGAGTGACCCTGTAGGGAAGTGCCAGAGGCGTGTGGAAAATTTTAACATCTCAGACTTTCTGAGAGGATGAGCATTTGTTCATCACAAGAGATTTCAGAGGAAATAGACACCCTCATCTGAAGACCCTGCTGCCTGAACTCGTTTGCATCTCAGGTCCTAGTCCTTTCATTTCTGACAAATAAAGAGCCTTAAAACACTTCAACAGAGAGCCAACTTCCTGGTGCTTGCATTTTTCTTAAGGGAAGTCTGTACGTTCTCAGCTGGGCATGATGGTCCAAATGAAGAGAGGTTAATGATGCTACTATCACAGAGGTACAGGCAAAGTGGAGGGTGTGGACACAGGATAATGAGACAACCAGAAACTTGCCCATCCCCTCCCGAAACCATCAGCACTCAGGATGAAAAGGCAAAGGTTGGAAATAATGTCGCGGAAGCTCGGTGGGAGGCGGAGCTGGGGAGGAGGCCTCCGTGGGAGCTGTAGGGCTGCAGGTTAACGGCTGAGTCTACATGGGCCATTTTCAACCTTTGTCACCTCATGGCACATAAACTAATTACCAGAATTCTGTGGCACAACAAAAAATATATTTTCTGCTGATCTGACAAAAAATAGGTATAATTTTGATTCATTCACACCAAATGGCTATTGTGTTGGCTGTTGTTGTTTTTTAATTTGACCATCTAAGGGAAAAGAGGTCAGTATCCCTGACTAAATATTGCATTTTTAAAAATTGCAATGGCACACGGATTGAAAAGCGCTGTTCTAGAGCAAGTACCAGAGCCAGGAGGGGGCAGGAAGAAACACCCCTGCCACTCACTCCTCCTCCCCTCACTGTTCTGTTGTGCCTCACACTGGCTGAACACAACAGTAACAGCCTGCAAGGGGCCTGAGGAGATGCGATCTTCCCCGCACAAAAGACAGCAGAGAAGGGCAGAGAATGAAACTGATGAGTTTGGGGGCACTGGAGAAAAGCCAGTGCAATGCTTACAGCCCATTCATGTTTATTTACCGGTAATTAGTAAATGCTTCCTGAATTTTTCTTAGTAGGAATCTACATCCGGTCACCTTTTTTTTTTTTTTTTATTTCAAAAATAAGCATAATATGGTGAACATAATTGGTCATCTCTTTTTTCCTACAGGTTTTTTGCAGAAATAATATTCATTTCCAAGGAAAACACTGGCCACTATGTCTACTCATCCAAGTTGCTGTGAAAGTTTGCATAAGTACCTTCAATAACTAAACATAAGGAGAAATTGGACCTACTCTATCTGACATGGGGGAAGAAAAACAACACAGCTTACCTGAGGAATAAGGTGGAATAGAGCATCCCCAGAGAGTGTCCCAACAGCCAGGCCCACAAACAGCTGTAAAATGAGCCTGTAGTTCTCCCCACAGCTGTGGAAAAGGATCAGCACTGTCCCAAGCATGGAGCCCAGCGTGAGCAGGGTCACAGCCACTGTGCTGTAGCCGTATTCTAAGTGGGAAGGAGAATGCGAAACAGTCAGTGCTCACACCCTCTGCTAGTGCCTCAGCTGGTGAAAGTGACAGAAGAATCTGTCTTACTATATAGTCCATAGGGCTATGAAATTGTTTTATGTGTTATACTGGGTAAAATGTTCTCATTTTTAAGAATGAAAAGATTTTCACCAAACAACCCTATTCCTTTAAAATTACCCCAATGACCTCTTATTAAAAAATCACTGTAGGCCCGGGCTGGTGTGCTCAGCGGTTGAGTGTCAATCTATGCACCGGGAGATCACGGTTCGATTCCTGGTCAGGGCACATGCCCAAATTTGGAGCTTGACCCTCAGTAGGGAACATGCACCAGGAGGCAGCCAATCGATGTTTCTCTCTCATCAATGTTTCTCTTCCTCTCACTTGCTCATTCTGTAAAATCACTAGAAACCTACTTTTTTAAAAAATCACTGTGGCAAGCAAGGACCTAGCTTACCTCCCACTCCCAATATATTAATTTCTCTGACTTTAAACTACCACCTCCATGGACAGGTAGTGGTAACGATACCCACCTAATCACACTTAAACTTTTCGAAGGCAAGGCAGCAGTGTTACAATGGGAGCATGCTGTTTGGGCCCAGGGAGACCTGTGTTTGTATACAAAATGAGTACTTTCTTCCAGAGGTTCTCACAAGTATTTGTAATTCCAGAGTGTTTATTATTCTCTATGACTAAAATGAGCGATTGCGTTGGTAAAAACTGATCAATGAATGTGTAGCGGTTGGTAATAAATTTGGACAACCGACATTTTGGATTATTGCAATAATATTTTGTAACCTCCAAATTTATTCCATGTTTCTACCTTCTAGATTTTTTGAAAAATATTCAGAAAGTACAATTTTTAAATTATTCAAACAAAAACAAATGTGTATGAGGGGAGAAGAAAAAGAGGAGGAAAGAAAGAGTAAGATTAATAGAGAGAAAAATGGCTTTCAGAGTCAAATATAAATGATTTGGAGAAAAAGTGTTATTCAAGCCACCATTTCCCTTTGGTTGCAAATACTCTGCTTTCTAATGATTTAGACATTATTAGTAAGTCATGGAAAACTTGTTTATAAACAATAAAGGAAGGTAATTACAAAATTAAACTGTCATTTCCTTTAGTGACTACAAACAAGTAAATGACAAGTTAAATCAAACAATGTAGTTATCATATTCTTTAAAGTCCAGTGTAGATTTTAAGAAACTATCATCTTAAAGTTAGCTATCACATAAAATAGCTTATTCTCATTATTTTTGTACTGTTCTGGAACATTAGATCATATTAATGATTCTAGCTGATAACATGGTAATAGACTTGTGATTTTTAAGATGACCTTTACTGAATTATAAGTTCTAATTATAATTATGACTCTTATTGATTTTAAGTTCTAAATTATATAGGAGTGTAGTATTAAAATAGAGTTGGTTATATATTCAGAGAAGGCAAAAAAACTTTTAAACTTTGATTTTCTCACTTTCATCACCATTCTTTCACTGCTAGAAATCAACTATAAAGTGGTTGTTATTCAATGGATATAGCGTTTCAGTTTTGCAAGATAAAAAAATTTTTTTACAAATCTATTGCACAGCAATGTGGAAATACTTAATACTACTGAACTGTAGATACTACACTTAAGAATAATTAAGATGATAAATTCCATGTGTGTATTTTTACCACAATTAAAGTTTTAAAAATGATAAAAATGGTTTGGAATGGTCATACACCTAGAAGTTTTATTCTGTTCTAATTTAGTAACAATACCTATGTTATAAAAAAAAATCCCTAGAGACATTTAACCAAGTTTCATATCCCTTTCTTCCACAAATGGATTCTACGTGGGAATGTCATTCTTCTCATGTAATACATAAAGGCTTTTGAAGTTTAATATGGGAACCCGGGTGCCTAACAAAGTTCAAAGTGGCCACATTTTTAGGTTAGCTACAAAAGATCATAAAATGACAAGAACTCACAAAAAACAAATTGGGGTCTGACATTTCTGAGGTAAAAAGCAAAGTGTCAAGTTCTTCGATCCTTCTCCCCACACCCCCTTGTCCTGAGGGCAGCTACCATGTGGTATTAGAAGAGGATGAACATTTCCTAACTTTAGAGCTTATAGATGTTTTTATGTCCTCTGCAAGCCAGATTTCACCTGCTCCCATATGGCAAGGACAGCCTGAAAACCATAAATCTCTGACTTTTGTGGCCATCGGACTCTGCTAACTAATTTACCCCAGTTCCGTTGGCATCTTGATAGGAGTCAGGTGACTTACAGACAGGTGCTATGTAAATGTTTCTCATCATTACAATGGAACTTAACATAATAAGATGATTTGACTTTGGATGGTGGGCACACAATGCAACATACAGATCATGAGTCATAGAAATGCACACTTGAAGCCTATATGATCCTTTTAACCAATGTCACTCCAATAAATTTAATTTAAAAAAAGAATAGAATAGCCCTGCCAGGGTGGCTCGGTGGTTGAGCGTTGACCTATGAACCAAGAAGTCACAGGTTCGATTCCCAATCAGAACACATATCCGGGTTGTGGCTCAATCCCCAGTAGGGTCTGTGCAGGCGGCAGCCGATTGGTGATTCTCTCTCATAACTGATGTTTCTATATATCTTTCTCCCTTCCTCTTTAAAATCAATAAAAATATATTTTAAAAAGAACTTAATAATTAAATTCTTAGCCATTCCCAAGCAGCTACTTTGCATAGGTCTGAAACTTGAATTGTACCTGGTAATAGCGCTTTTTCCTGGAAACCGAATTGGAGGTGATGCTTGGAGATTGAGTTTCACCACACTGTTTTCTTAATAACATCTCCCTGTGTCCTCCCCTCTTCATCTTATATTTCTGTAATTTCAGAAGGCCAATACAAACCTTACCCTTTTGTTACATAATGCAACATTTTAAATTGAGGACACTAATGTTCTCTAGTGAGTGTGATTTGTTTGAATTTTCCTTAGAAAGACTATCCCATAGAAGGGTCTAGAAGGTCATTAGAAAGATAAAAACTTTTCCATGCATCTTCAGTTCATAAACCCATTCCCCAGTGGCCTGTGTGCACCAAACACTGTGACAGGAGGTGGAATACTGACATGCTTGTGGAAGCTCTAGGTGCCATAGTTGGTCTGCCTCCTCATTTTTAAGTCATCATTGACCACGAGGTGCTGAATTATTTATCTGCTCACTTTTAATAAAGCTTTCTCCCTCTCAGTAAATGTGGAGTTTTAGCTACTTAGGCCTGGCATGATTTTGTTCACCTAAAATCTTCAAATGAGTCTCTTAATGCTGCAGAATCCACTGTGAATTAGAAGTGAGTAGCCAAACAATTCAGCTTTTATGGGCAATGCAGACTATCTCAAAGAAAAAGAAAGGTAACTCTGAAAAAAACATATATAAGGCCCTCAGGTCAATGGTAATATTTTAAAGTTGCACGTGTTAACTGTCAGTTTTTCCTGTCCATCATGGATGTTCGTAGGCAACCTTTATTTCTTCTCTTAAATATACAGTGCTTTAAATTACAAAACGCAGTTTTGTACACATTGTCTCCTTTGAACCACAAGGTACCTTTTTAAGCCTCACAGTATGGCTCACCTACTGCTCTGATCCAACTGGATACAGGTGAGGGCACTTCTGGGGGTGCCAGCCAGGTCTGGGAGGCTGGTACTTGCCTGCACTGGTCACCACCATGCCAGAGCAGCCTCTTTGGTTTACCCCAGTGTGCCTTCATTTATTTTTTATTTATTTTTTATTTTTTGCATGTGCCATAATGTGGGAAAGGATGGGAAGCCCTGTAAGACATCACTGCTTTCCCACTGTGCAGAAAAAGAGATGGGCTCCGGGAAATAAGGAGATTACTGAAGATCACAGAGTTGGCTGGGGATGGAAGCCATGACTCAACTCTGCATTTCTGACTCCAACATCACATGTGTTCCTTCTCTCATACCATGCCACCTCTCAGCTATGCACTTCCAAGCTGGTCTATAACTAAGTCCTAAAGAGGGGACCAAATCAACTTCCGTAAACTGTATACAAGATATAAATATTCATTGAAAGCTGGCATAGCACAGTGGTTAAAAACAATGACTCTGGGGTGGTGAAGGCCTGGGGCAAGGGACCGAGGCAGGCTAGAAAAGGTCAATGGGTGGGGGCGGTGGTTTATAGTAAGCACCCTGTGCTCACGGTTATTATTACACACATTGGGTGCATTCACTTTCTGAGGGAAGAATCAGATCTTACTCTCCAGAGTGGTAGGCGGAAGGTTTGCTTGCTGGTCCTTGGGCAGCTGGCAAGAGCAGCTGAGCAATTGTTGGATGATTCCTGGACTCATTTGCTTAAAGTCTTCCTTAGAAATAGGTGAAAGGCTATTCTGTAGAAATATCTCCGCAAGTTGCCCAGCAGAGAAGCAAGTCTGTGTGGGAAAAACATACATTGTTACTAACCTCAGTACACAAACTCACTGTCAATTGCCATTCTAGCTAAAATGGACACATGAAGCTGTAGCATTTAGCATTTACATACCAGCTGGTTGACACAGCATTTGTCAATTGACATCTCTTCTCCACAGATACTATTGAAATCACTATTTTTGCCTACTGATATTTACCTAAATCTTTGCAATTTTTATATTGTATAGGCATATTTATAAGAGATGAGGATTATAAATAAACAGGTCTCTAAAAATTGCCACAAGGTATTTGTTTATCTCAGAAGTATTAAGGGTTGATTTTGTGTATCAGAAATTACATTAAAAAGTTTTAATATGTGGATGAGAGTGGTGCATAGTTCCATTGGCGCATTGAAATAAGACTCCATTACAATGCCTTTGTGATCTCTAGTTACAATCAGTCAGGTGTGTGTGTGTGTTTTAATCAGTAATTTAAAAGTCTTGTCTCTTCAGAGCCAATTATCTTCTCCCTTCTGTTCCCCTCTGCATATATCTATTATTTTTCATTCTGGCCTTTTCTCTTATAGAAAACACCTGGACATATAAGCCCCAACTCTGAAGTGAACTTTCAGTCCCAAAACCCAAGACTGAGTTGATTCTGCAAGTCCTGACAGAGACCTGATGGCTTCAGCAGAGCCACAGATGGGCCCTCTGGGGTCAGACACCCATCCAGTTCAATCAGTTTTGCCCACGAGACAGGAGGTGGGATCATGCTGCTTAATCACGGCTGCCAGCCTCGTTCCTGTGGCAGAAGAAGGTGTTTCCCAGCAAGCCACTGGGCAAGAAATCTGCTACAAGAAGCAACATCAGAAAACGAAACTTGTGATTCCTTTTCCTTATCAAAATTAAAAAATCACCAGAGACTATTCTCTTTTGTATCATTTGTTACTAATGGGATATAATTACTTCATTAAAAATACTGACAACCAAAAGAAAAACTAGCAACGAACTTTTGGTAATGAACCACCCATAATAAATATTCTTATTGGAGAATGTCTAACTGGTAAGTAAGAGTGGAGAGGAAAACATGAACAGAATGCCATGTATCTTTCCCCAGTTCATTGTCAAGAAATTGAATATTCTATTGTAAGCTTCTGTGCCCTTGATCTTTATTTGCTGTTTCTGTGCTATTTAGGTTATTGTTTTACATTTCCTCTGAAATCACTAACATATATATAAATACATATACATATATTTAAATAAAATAAAATTGGAAGGATCCTCAAATCTAGTCTCCTATCTTAGGGTCTCATCCAGAGGCACAAGGAAGGTGATATGTTGTGGCAGAGGAGAATTTTAGAAGAGGTTGTTTTGTTTATTTTGCATAGTTAGCACAGAAAATTATTATTATTGTTCTTAGAAAATGCATGTCTTAAGTAATTTTTATAAAATAACCTTAGTCCCTAGTCAGTTTGGCTCTGTGCATAGAGCGTTGGCCTGCGAACCGAAGGGTCCTGGGTTCGATTTCGGTCAAGGGTACGTACCTCGATTGCAGGCTCCTCCCCAGCCTGAGCCCAGGACACATGCAGGAGGCAACCAATTGATGAGCTTCTCTCACATCAATATTTCTCTCTGTCTTTCCTTCTCTTCCACTCTCTCTAAAAATCAATGGAAAACTATCCTCGGGTGAGGATTTAAAAGAAATAATAACCTTAGCCCTGGAAGCTTTTAAAGAGACTTCACAAACAAGGATTAATATAAGCATTAACTCTTGTCACCTTCAGTTGACTATAATAAGCCTTGAAGGAGTCCATTTAAATAGATACCTTGTAAGAGAAAAGTAAAAAAAGTGACAGAAATTTATTTTTAAAAGTATATAACAGTAAAAATATGTGATGCTGCCCAATCATGTATTCGTCACTTATGGGAACAGCATTCAGCAGTGTTAGGAATACGTGAGGAATTGTACTCTTTTAAAATACAGATTGTGCTCAGTAAGAATATCTGAGATACAAATAACAAAACCAGTTTTTTATTTATTTAAATCAACATTTCCTAAACAATAGCATAGTTGTTAAGGGCACTGAATAGGCCAGGGGTGGGCAAACTTTTTGACTCGAGGGCCACAATGGGTTCTTAAACTGGACCGGAGGGCCGGAACAAAAGCATGGATGGAGTGTTTGTGTGAACTAATATAAATTCAAAGTAAACATCATTACATAAAAGGGTACGGTCTTTTTTTTTATTTCAATAGTTTTATTCATTTCAAACATTTTAACAAGAAGAATGTAAACACTATTATAATTTGAAACTTCAAAAAATGGAGGAATCATAGCACAATAACATACCTTATATTGAAGATGGCAAAGGCAAAATAAAATTGCCTAACAAAGGAAAGGTACAAAAGCCTTTCAAATTAAACTTAAATATAATAAAATAATTTAAAACTAAAACAAATAGAAAAGAACAAAATGTGTAAACAGTAAACATTTTCTTTAGTGCAACTTCCAAATTATGCCTGGGACGTAGATATAGATGGCAATGTAGACTGGGTTGAAAGGTTTTTGGTCTTTAAAACATCAGCTTCAGTGGGAACAGTGTTGTTGGTCTCCTTTTTAGCTAATGCTCTGATACTGTGCTCTCCAGGGGCGTGTCTCCCGACATCACCACGATAACGTGTCTACGCATTCCCAGGGTGATGTCAGGGGACGCGTCCGCGGGCATTACAAGGAGCCTCTGGAAGATTGAGAGGTTGTTCCTTCTACTGAATGGGCGGATATAAATCCGCCCACTCAGAAGAAGGAGCTGCGGCCGTGTTTCCCGACGTTGCCATGTTAACACTGCTGCTGGTGAAGGAGCGGAGGGGAGAGCAAGAGAACCCTCTGCTCTTTCGGCTCCGCGGGCCGTAGTTTGCCCACGGCTGGAATAGGCTATCAGGCAACCTATGTAAAAATCCTCAGTTCCTGTAAACTTAAGCAATTACTTATTAGCTCCATGCCTCCATTTCTCACCTAAGATATATTAATATAACCTAACCTCTTATAGCTATAACTAGTAGCCCTGCGCACACATCCGTGCACCAGTAGCTCTCTGCGGGGCCTGGCCACTCCACGCCCGCTGCCCAGAGCTCTCTGCAGCCCAGAGGCCCTCTGCGGCTGGGGCAGGATGCTTGCCTCATCACTGTGGGGACGAAGCAAGCATTCTGCCAGGCCGCTCATGCTGCCCACTGTCAGTGGCTGCCCCCCCCCCCCCAGATCTGGGGGACTCTAGCGGGGCTGAGGGGACTGGGCACTGCCATATTTTTGATGGAGTGATGGTTAATTTGCATATTACCCTTTTATTAGATAGGATAATTAAATGAGGCAATGCAGGTGAAATAGCAGTGTCTAATACATAGTAAGTACTCAATATATGTAAGCCATTACCATAGAACATCAATTGTTTTCTATTTTAAATGATTAGGGCAGGGGAGGATTCCATGGTCAAAGTTTGAGAAATGCTAGATTAAGTAATAATAAAGAAGTTTATTTACTAAAGGACTTCCCAAAACAGTACAATGTGTTATCTCCAGTATTTCCCGAGCTCATTTGCCATAGCACCCATTTTTAAGAAGCATCACAGTACACTAGTGAATGTATTTTGGAATACAACTTTAAGAAATATGGATATGTTTATAAGATCATATATCACCTTTTCTCAAAAATCATTTCAGTGCTACCTACTATACAAATATTTCTCTGTTGCTCACAGCCCAAAGTAATTTCTTTATATTCTAATCTAAATTAATCTAATCTAAGTTTAAAGTATTCATTCACTAGTATTGTAAGTATTTATGTAATGTCTATATCCTCTCACTACCCTGTAAGCCTGCAAGCTCCATAGGAGCTGTGCCTGTTTTTGTTCAATGCCATATCCCTAATGCCCACAATAGTGATTGGCACATAGTAAAGGCTTAATATATGTACATCGAATTAATTATTCATCCATTCAACATAGACCCAAGGGAGGAAAGAGTAATACTAGTATATTTTATTCTCTTAAATATCTTGGTCTCATGTTTATGTTTGCAGAGAGCCACTTATAGAAGGGGGGAAAATGACGATTCTGTGGAAATAGAATATTCTTACATGTAAGAGAAATGTAAGAATGGTATCCTTTAACTTTTCTACAACTCTTACGCCACTTTCAGTGCTGGGATTTCTTTGACAGTGGCGAATGGAGATATAAGAGGAATAGTGACAGTACCTGATCCCAGGAAACTGGACCATCCACTGACTCTTGGTTCGAGGACACGGATAGATTAGGGTAACTCCCATCATGAATTGTTACATTGTTTTTTTTCCTTTGAAACTGATAGACTTGGTCTTTTCTGTTACAGGTACCTTTGGTCCAGAGAGTGTTGAGCAGTTGGTCTAGTTCTAGAAATTTTATACAAAGTCAGTGTCACATAGAATAAAGACAGGTCAATTTCAGAACCAACACAATTTCACATGACCACAGCATTGATATTTTATTAAATAAATTTAGTTCTAATGAAAAAAAAGATTTTATTTCGAACAATAATAAATAACATTTATACTTCACATGGATATTGGTTCCTTCACAAGATCTTGGCTAAGCTCTGGGGCTGAACTGTGGGAACCCCTTTCACGTCCCGCGTGGTTCAGGGTTCCGGTTCAGGGTTCGGTTTCTGGAGAAGGCCGCACACAAATGAAAAGAGACTTGGAAAAGTATTAATTTGGAATATTGGGGGCCAGGCGGGAGCCCACCTCTAATGGGAGGACTACCCTTTGCTCTGGCCTTGCAATCCCTTTTATTGAGACTATGGGATACGCCCATAACCTTTAGGCAAGAAATTCCAATAACAGAAATTTACATGAAGCAAACAGAGGTGGAGGCTGCTTCAGCTAACAATGTTTCAACTAAAGAGTGAGTGATTAAAACATTTAAGGTTGTTGACCAGCCTTCCCAGTTTCCTGTCCACATCTTTCTATTAGTGGGACCCGGTGCATGAAATTCGTGCACGGTGGTGGGGGGGGATGTCCCTCAGCCCAGCCTGCACCCTCTCCAATCTGGGACCCCGCAAGGGATGTCTGACTACCGTGATCGGGCCTAAACGGTCAGTCGGTCATCCCTCTCACAATCCAGGACTGCTGGCTCCCAACTGCTCACCTGCCTGCCTTCCTGATTGCCCCTAACCACTTCTGCCTGCCAGCCTGATCACCCCCTAACCACTCCCCTGACAGCCTGATTGATGTCTAACTGCTCCCCTGCCAGCCTGATTGCCCCTAACTGCCCTCCCCTGCAGGCCTGGTCACCCCTAATTGCCCTCCCCTGCAGGCCTGGTCACCCCTAATTGCCCTCCCCTGTAGGACTGGTCACCCCTAACTGCCCTCCCCTATAGGCCTGGTCACCCCTAACTGCCCTCTCCTGCAGGCCTGGGTCCTGCCCAACTGCCCTTCCCTGCAGGCCCGGTTGGCCCCAACTTCCCTCCTCTGCCGGCCTGCTCAGCCCTAACTGCCCTTCCTTGCAGGCTTGATCGCTCCCAACTGCCCTCCCTTGCGGGCCTGGTCCTTCCCAACTGCCCTCCCCTGCTGGCCTGATCACCCACAACTGCCCTCCCTTGCAGGCCTGGTCCCTTCCAACTGCCCTCCCCTGCTGGCCATCTTGTGGCAGCCATCTTGTGTCCACATGAGGGCAGCCATCTTTGACCACATGGGGGCAGCCATATTGTGTGTTGGAGTGATAGTCAATCTGCATATTACCCTTTTATTAGATAGGATAGAGGCCTGGTGCACTAGTGGGGTCCAGCTGGTTTGCCCTGAAGGGTGTCCTGGATCAGGGTGGGGGTTCCCTTGGGGCACGGGGTGGCCTGGGCAAGGGGCTTATGGTGGTTTGCAGGCCGGCCACGTCCCCAGGCGACCCAAGTGGAGGCCCTGGTATCCGAGATTTATTTATCTTCTACAATTGAAACTTTGTAGCCTTGAGTGGAGGCCAGGGCAGGCCAGTGGGGGCGGGAAGCTTGGCTTCCTCCATTGCTGGGGGCAACCCAAGCCTCCTGCTCTCTCTAGCTCTGTGGTTGCCACCATTTTTATTGAGATTTATTTATCTTCTATAATTGAAGCTTTGTAGCCTTGAGCAGAGGCCAGGGCCGGCCAGAGTAGTTGGGAAGCTTGGCTTCCTCCATTGCTGGGGAAACCCAAGCCTCCTGCTCACTCCATGGCCGCAGCCATCTTGGTTGGGTTAATTTGCATACTCATTCCTGATTGGCTGGTGGGCGTGGCTTGTGGGTGTAGCGGAGGTACGGTCAATTTGCATGTTTCTCTTTTATTAGTGTGTGTGTGTGTGTGTGTGTATATATATATATATGTATCTTGGAGAAGATTCCACCAATGGAGTGCCTTCCATTGGGCCAACTAATTCTTTTTATATGTGTTCCCTATAAAAATGTAAATAAAAGATGAAACTGGCCTAATCTTTAGAAAATTTATTCCCCTGAGACACTACACAACTTTAAGTTGACTAAAAACTTTAATGTACTTAAATCAATCAAATTATTTTTCTCTTAAGTACTCATGCAGAAAAGAGAAAGGAAATGAAAAAATGTTGAAGTTGTAGAGACAAACTAGAACTTCTTTTCTAATACTACTGTGGTATGGTAATTAGTTCATAGATTACAGTTAAGTTTCTCTTGGTACAGCTGTCGGCTTGTACAAATTGATACAGAGAATAATTACATATAATGGTGAAATTCTTTGAATTTATCCATCTTTTTACTTGTAAATAAAATATATATCTCTGGTATTTTCCTAAGTGTTGCCATCAATGGTAGAAAAAAAAACCTGCAAACTAATGTTACTACAATATTTTATTTTAAACTACCAGTTTTCCACAAAAAAATCATGAGACTTGCAAAGAAATGGGAAAGTGTGATGCAGAGTGGGGGGGGGGGGGGGGGGGATGCCAATAAATATGTCTCTGAGTGTTCCTAGATATTAAATTTAGCAAAGATTCAAAGCATCTATTATAAGTATGTTCAAAGAACTAGAGAATTAAATAAAATTATGACAACAATAAATCAACAAAGCAAATTTCAATAAGGAGATAAAAATCATGTGAAAATTCAAATGAAAATTTTGGAGTTAGAGAATACAATAATTGAAATGAAAAATTCACTGGAGTAGCTCACAGCATATTTGAGATTGTAGAAGAAGGAATCATTAAACATGAAGACAAATTAATAGAAATAATTCAATCTGAAGAACAAAGGGAAAAAAGAGATTTTTTAAGAAAAAGAAAAAGTCTTACCCTGGCTGATGTAACTCAGTGCTTAGAGCACTGGCCCATGCACCAAGGGTCTCGGGTTCTATTTCCAGTCAAGGGCACATACATGGATTGCAGGTTTGATCCTTGGCCCTAGTCCAGGCACAAGTAGGAGGCAACCAATAGATGTGTCTCTCACACATCAATGTTTCTCTCTCTCCCTCTTCCTCTTTCTCTGTTTCCCTTCCACTCTCTCTAAAATTAATCTAAAAAAATAACCTCAGGTGAAGATTAACCACAAAAAAAGAACAAGTCTTAAAGACTTGTGGGACAACAATGAGTAGACAGAGATAGATAGGTAGATAGATAGATGACAGCTAGATACAAGAGGGAGAACAAAAAATAACTAGAAAAATATTGGAGGAAATAATGACTAAAACCTTTCCAAATCTGCTGTAAAACCTTCATTTACATGTTCAAAAGGTTCATCCAATATCAAGTAGGATAATAACAAAATGACCCACACACATTATAGTCGAACTGTTTAAGGTCAAAGACAAAGATAAATCTTAAAAATGGCAAGAAACAAAAAAATGACCCATCACATAAGAGGGAGCATCAGTATAACTAGTAGCTGATTTCCCATCCAAACAATGGAGTCCAGAATGCAGGGGACTCATATGCAGAGTGCTGGAAGAAAAATAATATCAATAAAAAATTTTATATCCAGCAAAACTATACTTCAAAACAGAAGGTGAAATAAAATCATCCCCAGGTAAACAATTAATGGGAAAATTCATTGATAGCAGACCTGCCTTACAATAAGTACTAAATGAATTAATAAACACTACTGGGTGAAAAGAAATGACTCCAAATGGCAAATTGAGTCGATAGAAAGAAATGAACAGCATTGAAAATGTGAATATATGGGTTAATATAAAAGACTCTTAATTTTTTTCTCTCCTTTGTTCTCTGAGCTCAGTGAGAAAATACTACAGGCTTTTCTTTTAAAGTCAGAAGCATGATAAGAATTCAGAGCATCTCCAGTGTTATTTACCATTATATTGTGATTATTAACTAATCAGATGAGAAATCAAATAGAGACACAATAATTAAACAGGAAGAGGCAAAATTTTATTTATTTGGAGATATTATGATTTCATATCTGAAAACCCTAAAAAATGCAAAAATTAAATAAAATATTTAATCATGGAACAGGTTATAAAATTAATCTACAAAAATCAATAAATTTTGTATATACAAACAAAAACCAGTTAGAAGATATAATGAAAGAGAGGACCATATTAAAGGGAGCCAAAGAGAAAGTTAATACCTAGGTATAAATGTAAAAGGAAATGTCTAAAACCTACCTGAGGAAAATAATAATACACTCCACAATAACACACATGTAGAGATGAATAAATGGAAAGACATACTATGTTCTTGGATAAAAAGATGCAACATCTGTCAGTATGGCTCAGTGGTTGAGCATCGACCTATGAACCAGGACCTGGTCACAGTTTGCTTCCTGGTCAGGGCATCTGGTCAGGGCATATGCCCAGGTTGCCAACTTGATCCTCAGTGTGGGGCATGTAGGAGGCAGCCAATCAATGATTCTTTCTCTTCATTGACGTTTCTCTCTCTCCCTCTCCCTTCCTCTCTGAAATCAATTTTAAAAAGCGTGTTTTTAAAAAAGAGGAAACACCTTATAAATGTCATTTCTCCCTAAGTTATTTTATAATTTTTTTCTATCATAAGCTTTTTCTCCCACAGCTTGAGAGTTTAATGATGTTTGTTAGGAAAAACAAACAAGCTAGGAATATCCAAAAGAAGAGCAATGAAGACAGCTAACTCTACCATACATTAAAATAAATATAAAGCCACTATAAGTGTGGTATTTCCACATGAACAAAGTGGAGCAATAGAACAAAATATGAAACAGAAATATACCTGATTGCATTTATTATTACATTATATAAAAGTGGCATCTTAAATCAGTGGAGGAAATAATTTTCACTGCATGTAAAATAAGAGGTATAAGGAAACTTGAATAGTCACATAACAAAAGTAACCTGCATCTGCCGAAACCGGTTTGGCTCAGTGGATAGAGCGTCGGCCTGCGGACTGAAAGGTCCCGGGTTCGATTCCGGTCAAGGGCATGTACCTTGGTTGCGGGCACATCCTCAGTGGAAGGTGTGCAGGAGGCAGCTGATCGATGTTTCTCTCTCATCGATGTTTCTAGCTCTCTATCCCTCTCCCTTCCTCTCTGTGAAATATCAATAAAATATATTAAAAAAAAAAAAAGTAACCTGCATCTATTACTTACAATATACAGCAGAATTCATCCAAAATGAATCATAAATGAAAACATACAAGTATTAGAAGAAAACATGGGTGAGTTTCTCTATTGTCTGGGAACGTGGGAAACTTTCTTAACTATCCCTCAAAATTCAAAAGCAAAAAAAAAAAGTTTGATTAATTTGTTTATAGGAAAATAAAAATATATTTGGAAAAACAAGTGATTCTAGGTCTAGGCAGGAAATTTGCCAGATAAACTGGGATATTTTATAATAGAACACAAAGAAGTTATAAAATGTTTTAAGGGTTTTTTTTTTTTTTTAAAGGAAATAGGAGTGAACTTGAATAAGTTTCCACTGGTCAAAGAGGGAACAATGTGAGCAACAATCTATATATCCTATATAATAAAGAGGTAATATGCAAATTGACCTTCACACCCTCGCACAAAATAGCTGCCCCCATGTGATCAAAGATGGCCTCCACAAGATGGCCAGCAGGGGAGGGCAGTTAGGGGTGACCAGGCCAGTAGCAGAGGGCAGTTGGGGGGACCAGGCCTGCAGGGAAGGGCAGTTGGGGGCAACCAGGACTGCAGGAGAGGGCAGTTGGGAGTGACCAGGCTTGAAGAGGAGGGCAGTTGTGGGGGACCAGGCCTGCAGGGGAGGGCAGTTGGGAGCAACCAGGCCTGCAGGGGAGGGCAGTGGGGGCGACCAGGCTTGAAGGGGAGGGCAGGTGTGGGAGACCAGGCCTTCAGGGGAAGGCAGTTGGGGACGACCAGGCTTGAAGGGGAGGGCAGGTGTGGGAGACCAGGCCTTCAGGGGAAGGCAGTTAAGGGGTGACCAGGCCAGCAGCAAAGGGCAGTTCGGGGGACCAGGCCTGCAGGGGAGGGCAGTTGGGGACGGCCAGGCCTGCAGGGGAGGCAGTTGGGGGCGACCAGGCAGGCAGGGGAGGGAAGTTAGGGGCGACCAGGCCAGAAGGGGAGGGCAGTTAGGGGTGACCAGGCCAGCAGGGGAGGGCAGTTGGGGATGATCAGGCCGGCAGGGGAGCATTTAGGCATTGATCAGGCTGGTAGGGGAGTGGTTAGGGGGCTATCAGGTTGGCATGCAGAGTGGTTAGGGGCAATCAGGCAGGCAGGCAGGCAAGCAGTCCCAGATTGTGAGAGGGATGTTCGACTGCCGGTTTAGGCCCGATCCAGGGGTCCCAGATTGGAGAGGGTGCAGGCTGGGCTGAGGGACACTAGTCTATATATATAAAAGCCAGTAGCTATGACGCGCACTGACCACCAGGGGGCAGACGCTCAATGCAGGAACTGCCGAGCTGCAGTGAGTTGGCAGCTGCGGTTCTCAGGTGATGCACCCAGAACCAAAGAGGAGAGAGCCCGATTCCGGGGTGCATCACCCAAGAACCACCCTTTCGCAATCCGCGACCCCTTGGGAGATGTCAGAGAGCCAGTTTTGGCCCAATCCCCGCAGGCCAGGCTGAGGGACCCCACCAGTACACGAATCCATGCACCGGGCCTCTAGTTAGGGTAATAATAATAAGGATTAAGAAATATAAAATCATTATGATATAAAAGAATATTCATTGTTCTCCTTTGAAGGATATAAGGAAACTATGTTATTATTTTGAACAGTGGTGAATTAAAGAATCAATTTATCCTTCCTTTAAGAACCTCAATAAAATGAAGTTGTGATTAATGGAACTTTTTCCATTATAGAATTACTAAAGGCCTGGTGCACGAATTCATGCATGGGTGGGGTCCAGCTGGCCTGCCCTGAAGGGGGCTGATTGGGGGCAGGGCCAGTGGGAAGGCCATGGGAGGTTGGCTGGCCAGCCCTGCCCCCAATCGGGGTGGGGGTGCCGATTGGGGGTGGGGACCGGCCAGGGGGTGGGGCCATGGGCGGTTGGTTGGGGCCAATTGGGGCCCCAATCGGGTCTGTTGGCTGTTGCTGTGCAAGTCATAGCGACCGGTCATTCTGGTTGTTCCAGTGTTCTGGTCACTTGGCTTTTATATATATAGGTACTAATCAATGAAGAAATGAAAGAATTAAATCATGGTTTCATAAACCCTAAATAACTAATCAATCTAGGCAATGATCATCAATACCTTATAACTTATTTTAAATAGAGACAACTAATGTTATGTACCTTCTGGTGGATAACACTGACTATAAGACAGTACCTCCAAATAAATACGCAACCTAAAAATCAATCAATCCTCTACATATAACAACCAATATATATGAACACAGTGCATATAAATACGTATTAAATGACTTGAAATGCAATCAGCAAAGTTCAGACTGGATAAACAAACCCTTTTTGTAACCAAAAATTCTGCAACAAAATAGAAAAGGTGTGGGTGATATTGGAAAAGGGAAGGTATGATACTTAATAAGAAACTAAAGGGACATACACAATTTCCATTTTACAGACCTTATGTAGACCCTGACTTAATAAGAAACAAAACAAACATGTTTAAATTAGGAAAATGTCAACATTAATGGAAATTTTTACATAAAGAAATCATTAATGTGATATTGGTAATAAGCTGATTATTTAAAAATTCTTTCTTTTAGTTTATATAGAAATATTAAGATTGATTATTTGCTTCAAAATAGTCAAGTAATAAGAGAGTATGGAGACAAATATAAGAGTATCCAATTGATGATAATTATTGAGGCTAAATACTGTGCATATGTGGGTTCATTATATTATTGTTTCTACTTTTGTTTATGTTTAAGAATCTCTATAATAAAAAAATTAATAAACAACAATACTTAAAACTAGCATACTTCTTTTCCTCCCAACCCAAAATATAATCAGTTGTAGTGGAGCTGTAGCTCAGAGGCAGCTGTTAGAGAAAATGTTTCATGACTCCTGTAATGAGTATCTAATTGAACTGAGATGGAATGGGGCTCTGAAATGGAATTGGATTCTCAAATGCAAAAGTGGCTGATTTTTTGGAGTGGTGGATAAACAATACCATATATAGATGATGTATTAAAAAATTATACACCTGAAACTTATATGATTTTATTAACCAATGTCACCCCAATAAATTCAATTTAAAGAAAACCTATTTGAAAAAAATAATAACAAAAATAGACATACAAGTCCAAAAAGCACAAAGAGTCCCAAATAAGATTAACCCACAGAGGGCCACACTAAGACACATTATAATTAAAATGCCAGAAGTTAAAGACAAAGAGATAATCTTAAAAGCAGCAAGAGAAAAGCATTAGTCAGTGGTTGGCAAACTCATTAGTCAACAGAGCCAAATATCAACAGTACAATGATTGAAATTTCTTTTGAGAGCCAAATTTTTTAAACTTAAACTTCTTCTAATGCCACTTCTTCAAAATAGACTTGCCCAGGCCGTGGTATTTTGTGGAAGAGCCACACTCAAGAGGCCAAAGAGCCGCATGTGGCTCACAAACCGAAGTTTACAGACCATGGGCATTAGTTATCTATAATGGAATTCCCATAAGACTGTTAGCTGATTTCTCAACAGAAATTTTGTAGGCCAGAAGGAAGTGGCAAAAAATATTCAAAGAGATAGAAAGCAAGAACCTACAAACAAGATTACTCTACTCAGAAAAGTTATCATGTAGATCAGAAGGGTATATATAAAGGGCTTCCCAGAGAAGGAAAAGCTAAAGGAGTTCATCACCACCAAACCAGTATTACATGAAATGTTAAAGGGTCTTCTTTAAGAAGAAGAAGAAAGATCAGAAATCCTATCTAATAAAGAGGGAATATGCTAATTGACCATCACTCTGTCACAAAGATGGCTCCACCCACAGCTGAGGCCAAGTTCCCTTAAGGAGCCTTAACGGGCAATCAGCAGGGACCTGAGGCTACGCCCTCCCCTGCCCCCATGGGGCTTGACAGGGGACCTCAGGCTGCGCCCCCCGCCCTGGTGTCAGGCTGGGTGACCTCAGGCCACACTCCCCGCCCCAGTGCCAGGCCTGGGGACCTGAGGCTACACCCTGCCCTGCCCCCATGGGGCTTGACAGGGGACCTCAAGGTGCTCTTTCCATAGTGGTGCTGGGCTAGGGGACCTCAGGCTGCTCCCCTTGCCTGGAAGGGCTTGACAGGGGACCTCAAGGTGCGTTTCCCGTCCTGGTGCTGGGCTAGGGGACCTCATGCTGCTCCCTCTGCCCCAGCACCAGGCCGGGGGAACCTCAGGCCGTGCCCCCCACCAGGTGGGGTTTGACAGGGGACTTCAGGCCACGCCCCCAACCCCGGCACCAGGCCGGGGGACCTCAGACCGCACCCCCCGCCTGGCGGGGCTTGACAGGGGACCTCAGGCCATGCCCCCCACCCAGCAGGGCTTGACAGGGGATCTCAGGCCATGTCCCCCACCTGGTGGGTCTTGATGGAGGACCTCAAGTCATGCCCCCTGCCCAGGTCTGGGCTGGGGGACCTCAGGCCTTGCCCCCCTTCCTGGTGCCAGGCCAGGGGACTTGAGGCTACACCCCCTGCCCGGCAGGGCTTGACAAGGGTGGGACTGGCCGGGTCTGGATCTAGCCCAATGCGGGGCGGGGGGGGGGGGGGAGGTGCTGGCCGGGTCTGGGTCTCACGCGATTTTGAGGTGCATGTGGGAGGGCGGGGACTTGACTCTGGGTCCCATGGTGCACCCCAGACTCTGACAGGAGGAAGGTTTTCATATACATTTTACTAATTTTCTTTCAACTCTGACATTTCTATTATAGAGAAAGGGCAAATAGCAATATTAAATTATTTCCTCTAATTAATCCCCTTTTAATGTGCACAAATTTCGTGCACCGGGTCACTAGTATGAATAATAAAATGGCAATAAATAGTTATCTATCAACAATTGTATCTAAAAAATATATAAGAACAAGCAGAACAGAAACAGAGTCATGGATACAGAGAATATTTTGACAGCTGCCAGATGGGAGGGGGGTTAGGGAGATGGGTGATACTTAATATCTCTTATGAGCAATTATTTAGATGTTTTAACCAGGATACATGATGATTAATATCTAAACAACTGGCCTTAACCTTACAGCACAGCTTTCCTCTAACTGTATTTTGTATTGTAATATAGTCTCTTCCAATTTTTTAGAGTGATCAAGCCCTCCAGTGGCACAGATTTTTACATTAAAGTACTTGAAAAGTGGAATCATTGCATGCCTTCCCCTGAAATGGAAATTCTATTGCTAAAATTTCTCAACTCCTGGTTTTCATATCAAAATTATTCTCAGGATAACATGCCTTTCCTGGTTTCTTTCCTACTCATGACAGCTAGGTAACATGGTTTCATTGTATTTCAACTTTCATTTTAACACAAAATATAAATAAGTTGTAGAAAAACACACCTGTCATTCAATTCGTTGTGCAAACATGTCCAGAGAAAGATCAACACTGAATTGTATGGCTACTAATTCTTAATCCCTTCTTTCAGAATTGGGAGATTTATACAGATCATGAGGGTATTGTTGGTCCCTTAGTGAATTCATATCTTCCTTTACATTGTGACTTCCCAAGAGGAAGTGTGTTGGCAGCAGCACCAGCTATTATACAACACACCAGAACCCTTTGGTGTGCAAAGTTGGGCATTTTGATGCAGATTCAAAAAATAAGTCCTTTCACTTTTAATGTCTTGTCAAGAACAAATAAATCTGCAAAACAGATATTTTGATTCTATTCCTGGCATCTTGGAGCCCCAAATACCTGGAAGTCATGGATGTAGACAAATAGATATTTTATATTACTGTTATTTAAAATTAAATTGCTTACTTTTATGGTTACATGTAAACTGCTACCAATGTTTTTGCACCATTTGGCAGTCTACACAATATTTTGCCAACCCTGACTCAGCACTATGTACTAAATAAGAAAGTCAATGCCATGTAAGATCATTAAAAACTCTCCCTTTGGCTCCATATTCATGATTTCATCATCACTGCTGAAATGAGCTAAGTCCATATTTTTGTTTCATCATCACATAAATATTATCATAGTATGCTTGTTAAAAAGGTCACCTGAGCTGCCTTACTACAAGCTATGATAAAATGGTATATAAAATGTGCCTGGACAAATTTAGTCATCGAAAGCATCAGTTTTTCTTTTGACACAATTTGTTTAGTAGGTGTGACTTGGAAGTTTAATTAATGAAAAACATCCTTACCTGATAGGTGAAGAGTATTTGTACTGTTCAAGGAACCGAAAATATATTCTGTAAAATAGTCTGGGGAAGGTAAGTTTCTTTGCCCCAGACATACACCTTGAAGAGACAAAGCAATGATTGTTGCCGCCAACTGAGGAAGTGTATTTTCATCAGCACCGTCACTGCTTAGTATTCCGGACTTTTTCTGCAGCATTTTTGTTTCCATACACTGAAATCAGATACAAAGTAAGATGAAAATTTTAACCTCTGAAGTCATTTTAATTAAAACGTTTCTGGGATTTCCCCAAAGACAAGGACTAGTTCTTCATCTAAAAGAGGATTAAATTATTTGTGGAAATATGGCTACCATTGTTTTCTAGTCTGAGATATACCTCTATTTGGAAAATACTTGTTTATCTAACATTTCTCATTACTCCTATAAAGATGTTTCTTCTCCAAGATCTCTTGTTTTTACAATTTACATCCCTTCATTTGGTGGATTCTCTCCAGCCTTAAGTACAGCCTGCAGTAATGACTTTCAAATCTGTCTTCCCAACCTTGAATTCACACTGGTTCTGCTGCCTTGTATCATCACAAAGCACATCCCTTTTCATACTTGCCTTTAGTCTCAAGCTCAGTGTGTGCTGATCACATATCAAAGATAGCATAGTGTTTGGGTTCTCTGAACTACCATGGGACATAGGACATATGACATAGGATCTTTTTCATGCATACAGCAATTTTCATCGTTTAAAACATGAGCTCCCGAAAGGCTTGAATTTTACCTTGTATGGCGATAGCATTCCCATTCATTTATTTAAATATATATTGGGTGCCTACCATGTGACAGACACTATGCTAAATCCATTTCATATACACTGTCTTTTTATTCTTCCAAAACTCCATCCAGTGGATAATCTTTTCCACAGATCACCTAGCCAAGAAAGGGCAGAGTCCCAATTTACACTTAGATCTGACTCCACAGCCTATGTTCTTCAATACTCTTCCTCTTGTATATAGAAATAGATTGAGCCCTAGACAGTTTGGCTCGTGGTTAGAGTGTCAGCCTGCAGACTGAAGGGTCTTGGGTTCAATGCTGGTCAAGTGCACATATCTCAGTTGCAAGCTCAATGCCTGGCCCCAGTAGGAGCATGTGTGGGAGGCAACTAATTGATGTGTCTCTCTCACATCGATGTCTCTGTCTCTCCCCTTCCCTTACACTCTCTCTAAAAATCAATGGGAAAAAATCCTCGGATGAGGACTAACAACAACAAAAGAGAAATAGATTGAAACCTAGAATGGTGATGGGACTTTCATATCATCAAAGGAAGTTCCATAGCATAGGGCTTGGGACAGACAGATAAGGCTTTACTACCATCTCTGCTATCTCTTTTTTTTTTTTTAATATATTTTACTGATTTGTTACAGAGAGGAAGGAAGAGGGATAGAGAGTTAGAAACATCGATGGGAGAGAAACATCGATCAGCTGCCTCTTGCACACCTCCTACTGGGGATGTGCCCGCAACCAAGGTACATGCCCTTGACTGGAATCGAACCTGGGACCTTTCAGTCCACAGGCCGACGCTCTATCCACTGAGCCAAACCGGTTAGGGCTCTGCTATCTCTAACTGGATCAACTTGGGCAAAATGATTATCCTTGTTAACCTTCCTATTCATTATCTGTAAAAAGGGACAATGCCACTCAACACAAAGATTTTTAAGATGAGATGAAATAGTGCATGTAAAACACTTAATATAGTAGTTGGCATATAGGACACAGTCAGCTCACCTCAGCTATTGTTATTGTTGTTCTGAGAATCTAGGAGTACATCTGATAGTAACTGGAGAAGGTGGCAAGATCCAGATCAAGAAAGACCTTATATTCAGCACTCTGAAAAATTTTCCCCTGAAGACTCCAGGGGAACCACTGAATAATATAAACAATAGAATAACATAGTAAGGTATTTTCTAGAAATATTACTCTGGTGGCAAAATAGTGAATAGATAGATAGGGGTAGAATTCAAGGGCAGGAAGTCTAGTTAAGAAGTTATTGATTAATTCAAGGTATTTCTTGACCTAAGATAGTAGAGCTGGAGATGGAAAAAAGTAGATGCATTTGAAGAACATGAAGAAAGTAGACTAAAGGACTTAGAGGAAAATGGGAAGGAGTGCAGTCAAAAATGACTCATGTTTCTGGTTTTGACACCTATATAATGGTAATGCTATCCACTATCCCCCACATTTTTCCTAAATACCCAATATAGGTCTGCTACTTTTCTAGACATTGTAAACACAATGGTGACCAAAACCAAAAACATTTCTGCCCTGAAGCTTAAAGTTAGTACTGCTAATAAAATAATAATGTAACCTATATATATAAAAGCCAAGTGACTGGAACGACAGAACAACCAAACTCCTGCTGCCCCTTCCCCCAGCCAGCCTGGCCTCCAATCAGCCCCGCCCCTCCCCCCCCCCGACCCTGATTGGGGGCAGGGCCAGCTGTCCAATCTCCTGCGGCCCCTCCCCCCAGCTGGCCCTACCCCAATAGGCCCCTCCCACCATGATCAGGGGCAGGGCAGCAGGCCAACCTCCCACATCCCCTCCCCTTCCCCCGCTGGCCAGACCCCACCCATGCACAAATTCATGCACCAGGCCTCTAGTCAAATATAAGATGACAACTGTGGCAATAGCTTTGAAGGAGAGGCACATGGTACAATGAGGGTAAAAACAGACAACTCTTCTACCCAGTCAGACAGGTCACGGAAGGCTTCTTTGAGTTTGTGACATGCAGACAGATCTGAAGGAGTGGGAGGAAGTGGGACAGTGTGGACAAAGCTTCTGTAGTAGGATGCAAACATGAAAGGCTAGAAGGAGGGTAGTAGCTGGGCAGGTAGAGTGAGGGGGCATGGTGAAAGCTCAAGGTCTCTTGGCAGGTAATGGAGTTTGTCCCTTATCCTAAAATTAATAGGAAGCCAAAGGGGGATTTTTAGAAGGAAGGGAATGGGGGTTATATAACTGGATTTGTTTTTTGATAAATCTACTCTGGCTACATGGTGGAAAATAAAAATATTGGAAAGAGACTCAAAATAATCACTACTAATACAGTAAGAAGGCTATTGCAATGGTCAGGTAGAAGATGGTAGTGATGGTAATGGAGCAAAGTCAACAGGTTAAGGAGATCTTCAGGAGGTAACAGCAGTAGGACTTGGAAAGGGATGAGACATGAAAGGAAAATAAATTTAGAAAACTCAATTTCTAGTTGAGCAACTGACTGGATGGTGATGCCATTTGCTAACATATGGAGCAGGCCTATTTATGACCTTGATTTTGGATATGTTAACTGCCTTTACAATATCATTTTTAAAAAGATGCTGTGTAAGGATACATTGGTCTGGAATCCAGAGGAGAGGTCTGGAATGGTGATATACTCTTGTGAGTCATCTTTATGTACAGATGCCCTAGCCTAAAGAAAGCATATGGAATGACAGGAGGCTAAGACCGGGCCTCCGGAGCACTAATGCTTAAAAGCTGCACAGAGAAATTAGAACCTGCACAGGTGAAAATGGGCTCCAGAGACAGGGAGAGGGAAAGAAAACCAGGAATGTGCAGTGTTATACAGGCCAAAGTAGAGAATGTTTCAAGAGCTACATAAGTAACACCAAAGAAAGGACAGGTTCAGGAATAACAATAAGCCTTAGATTGTAATACTGAGTTTCAAGTGTCAGGAAGATTTCCAAATGGAAATTTCTCCCAGATTGGTGCATATATGAGTCTATGGCACAAAAGAACAATCTGGGCCCACAGCAGAATTGAAAGCAATCAGTATTTAGTTGTGTATGAGGCTGTGAGAGCATACCAGCCAGCAAGAGTATGCAGAATGAGTAGAGGAAAAACTGAAAGTGGGGCCATGAGGACACCGAGATTTAAGGGATGGCAGATCAAGTGCATCCTCCAGAGGAACTTGACACAGAATAGCTGGATGAGCAAGAAGGAAAGTAGGAGATATGGGTTGATTGAATTAGAAAAACAAACAAACATGAAATATGGGATGACAGAAATCAATGAATGAAAGTAAGTTTTATGAATACTTTCTTTTTTCTGCGCAGAAACTTTTTAGTTTGATGTAATTCCATTTATTTTTTTTCACTTGTTTCTCTTGCCCTAGGAGATGTATCGGCTAAAATCCTGCTACCTGAGATGTCTGCAATTTTATTACCTACTAGAGGCCCGATGCACGAAATTCGTGCACTGTGGGGGGGGGTTGTCCCTCAGCCCAGCCTGCCCCCTCTCCAATCTGGGACCCTGCAAGGGATGTCTGACTGCCCATTTAGGCCCAATCCCACAGGGCCTAAACGGGCAGTGGGAAATCCCTCTCACAATCCAGGACTGCTGGCTCCCAACTGCTTGCCTGCCTGCCTGAATGCCCCTAACCACTTCTGCCTGACAGCCTGATCACTCCCTAACCACTCCCCTGCCAACCTGATCGATGTCTAACTGCTCCCCTGCTGGCCCGATCGCCCCCAACTGCCCTCCCCTGCAGGCCCAGTCCCCCTCAACTGCCCTCCCCTGCTTCTGAGAAACATCATCCGAAGGATGTAAAGTTCTAGTACGGTGATAAACTTGTCCGTGTATTCTAAAACAGTATGGCCCATATCCTGATGGCGATGCAATATTTGCACCCATGGAAGCAAAAGCAAAAGAACTATTTATGGAATGAATATTTTCCATGAAATTTTTACTGTCAGAATCTTAGTTTGTCATTAATCTTTTTAAATATGCTGGGTATTCTGGAAAATGTATGTCATTTGGACAGACTTTACCTTTGCTACAACATCGAGTAAATTTCCCATCGGATGGTTTTTCATAGGAGAAATTTAGTGATAGGCAAAATTGACATCTAACAGTCATTCCACCACAACTATGTTCGAGAATTGCATCCTCATGTACTCCATTTTCGATGAGAAGGCAGTTCCTACCAGTATTGGTAGTACTTGTTGATGACTGTTCTTTAGACATATTCTGTCGTCGCCGCCACCTTGTTTCAGTTTCAGAGGCATGATGGTCTGCAGACATTTTCTGTCAATAAAGCCAGCTTCTTTCAGCTGCAGAGCTATGTTGTATCAATAGTTGCTCTTTAGACATAGTCCCACCTCCCTGATGTCATGGTCTGAGATGCAGGTGAATGAGAGTCCTGGCTGTTAGGCTGCTGAGAGCTGTCTGACCAACGGCTGATTCTGGCTGATTCTGTGGGGGTGGGACTTCCTCCTCCCTGATGTCAGAGCCTCTGTGGCAGCGATGATGAAGCAAGCATTCTGTCCGGCAACTCTGGGCCCCGCCTGCCTAGAGACCCTCCGCGGCTGGGCCAGAATGCATGCCTCGTCACTGGGGCAACAAAGCAAGCATTCTGCTCCGGCTGCTCCATGCCCACTGCCCAGAGGCCCTCCGCGGCCGGGGTGGAGCGCTTGCCTCATCACCGCAGCGATGAAGCAAGCATTCTGCCAGGCCTCTCACACTGCCTGCTCTCAGTGGCCACCCACTGGGACTGGGGGACTCCGGCAGGGCTGAGAGAAATGGGCACCACCATCTTGTGGCTATGGGCACCGCCATCTTTTGTGATGGAGTGATGGTCAATTTGCATATCCCCTCTTTATTAGATACTGTTTTCTTCTAGGATTTTTATGGTTTCGTGACTTACATTTAAATCTTTTCTCCATTTTGAGTTTATTCTTGTGCATGATGTAAGTTGGTGGTCTACTTTCTTTCTTTCTTTTCTTTTTTTTTTTTTGCATGTACCTGTCAAAAATGGGGGACATCTGTACTATTGTCAACAATAAAAAATAAAATAAAGAAAGTTACATGGAGGCAGGACTGGACAAAAGGGAGAGAGCAAAAAGCAGAATGTAGATTGTTGAGAAACAAAATGTATGGGAATAAAGAATAAGAAAGAAGCTCTGACCGGTGTGGCTTAGTTGGTTGAGTGTCATCCCCTGCACCAAAAGGTTGCTGGTTTGATTCCCGGTCAGGGTACATACCTAGGTTTCCGGTTTGGTGTGGGGTGCATACAGGAGGCAACTGATCTATGTTTCTCTCTAACATCAATGTTTCTCTCCCTCTCTCTTCGTCTCTCTCTAAATCAATAAAAACATATTTTTAAAATAAAAGAATGAGGGAGAAGAAAGATAGTTCCCTCGTGAAGCTCGGCTATAAGGAAAAGGAGAAAGTCAGTTCATCAAGAGAGGATTGTTGTGTCTATGTTGCATTCTTGCGACACAGGACAAGGAGTGAAAAGTGCCCATTGGATTTTTTTTTTTTAAGTTTGTAATTGCTGAGCTTGGCAAGAGCATATTCACATCTGTGGTGGAGAGCAGACTGAAAGACTGAATCAGCAACCCAACTTTTGATAAATTTGAAGAAGCAGCCAGAAGTCCCATGGATAAAAAAAAACAAGCTGAAATAACAGGTAGTATAAACCTCATAGAGGTGTGCTTTTTCCGTGGAGGCTGTAAAGAGTAACAGTCTCGATGTGACATTGAGAAGAAAGAACTCAACCACTGTTTCCATCCCCAAAGTCCTTAGGATGTGGTCATGATGCCTTTCCCCCGCAGGCAGCGCTAGTGGAGAACTGGTTAGATCCCCGTTCATCTACCATGGAAGTGGCAAAACATGGAAAGAGCAAAGAGAGGTGGGAGCATTAAAAGATTCATTCAGGAAGATAAAGCAGAGTAGTTGGACAAAAGAGAATGAAGAAATGGAGGGACGATTATTCTCTGGGCGACTGGGGAGGTTGACTGGATTAGAGTACTAAATTGTTAAGTTGTTTCTCTTGGTGAGCTGGTTAAAAAACACCTGGAGCAGCTCTCAGTGGCTTGACCTATGGAGGTTGAGTTCTGTGCAGATCAAGACCCGTAAATGCTAGTAGTGGTGGGCCTGGTCTGCCAGCATGGTCTAGTTGGAGACACCAGCTTTCTGCAGTGAAGTGTTAACAGGCCTCCTGTTAAAGTCTGGATTGACTGACTTCCTAGCCCCAGTGAATGGGCTAAAGTACTTTTCCCGGGAACTGGAGACAGTGGTTTCCTCCAGCTGGTAATTGTTCTAAGGCCTCGAAAAGGGTTACGGCTCAATAGGAGCTCAATTCTTTTTGACTGGATAAAGTAGGTATACATATAATATTGGATTATTTTATTCTGTTCTAGGAATGTCTAATCTCACTAACACTTGGGAGCCCAGGTATATGTAGTATGTGTTGGGAAAAAAAAACAGAAATCTGTATTAAATATACACATATCACCTACTTTTTAAATTCTGGGTTTCCATTTAATCTGCATCAAAAGGCAATAACAGGATGACTAAAATTCTAGTGCCTAATCTGAACGGACCTTGTGTTATATAGATGTTGCAGTGAAGAAATTATATGTAGGAATACCTCATTTAAATAGAACAAACAAAAAACCCAAAACTGAATTGTATGAAGAAACCCTATTTTTTAAAACATATTTATAGCAAATTGGAGACATATTTGCTGGCCATTAAGCAGCAACATGATTGCACTGATAACTTTGGGCTCCTGAGAGACAGAATTGAGGTCAAAAACTAAATTCACTTATACATGTCATAGTCTGAATGTTTGTGATCCCCCAAAATTCATATGTTGAAATCCTAATCCCCAATGTGATGGTATTAGGAGGTGGGGGCCTCTAGGAGGTGATTGGGTCATGAGGGTGAAGTCCTCCTGAATGGGATTAGTGCCCTTATAAAAAGTACCCCAGAGAGCTTCCTGCCCCTTCCATTATATGAGGATACAATGTGAAGATGGCATCTTGAACCAGGGGGAAGTCCTCACCAGACACTGAATCTGTCCAGCTCCTTGATCTTGGACTTCCCACTATCCAACACTGTGATTTCTCATAGTTCCTGTTGAATATAAGCCACCCAGTTTATGACATTTTTGTTATAGCAGCTCACATGGACTAAGACACATGTCAATGAATATTTCAAGAGAAAAAAACATGTTTCCTCACACTCTTCAAAATGTGGTGGTAGCTTTTCAGGTAGTTCTTTCAGAAAATATGCTTTTGAAAAACTTTCTTAGGATCAGAGAACTTTATCTGCTGAAACGTCACACCGCAAAGAGGAAAGCAAACTGGTAATGGGAAGGCCAGCTTCTGCAAGGATAGTAATGAAGGCAACAAGAGACCAGGGACTGTTTCCTAACAGCAGGAACTGTGGGAGAAGAAACGTTGTTGAAAGGACCCCTGAACATGTGCAGCATGAATCAACAGCCACAAAAGACATGCTGTCTGTGCTGACTGTCATGAATCATGCTTTATACAAGCGTCTTCTTTGGTGAAATAACTACTAAATTCATGTCTCTCCAACTGGTCTGCCTTCTCCTTCCCTGGCTGGAAGGCAAGGTAAATAGACACAGTGCCCTGACCACTGTGGGTCAATCCTGGGAGACTTATTGAAAGTGGCTACACTTATTGTCCTGCTCAGTGTGGGGGCCCTGGAGAAGAGAGCTGCCCTGTCACCTGCCTGCCCACCCACCCACCTACCCAACTTCTGGCTCAAACTCATCTTAACATAATTAGTCACTACATTTCCCATTTTAGACTTAGATTTTTAAATTATGTCACTTAACAACCATATCTAAAAACCACAAATGCTTATTTCTCTTAGAAATCCTTGGATGTCTTAGGAATAAATAAGTGATGAAAAATCAGGCTCTGAAACTGTATCTTAGTAGCAGAGTCAGTGAGCAATTGTGCCTTCCTTACCTGGCTTCCAGAAGTGTCAAAGTGCTGCCTTGTGATAGCCAAGATATCTTCTGTCTCATTCTGAGACAGGAAATAGGAGTCTTCATCCTGCCTCAGGCTGAGGAGGCTGTGCAGGTAAAACTTATACTCCTTGTTACTCATGCTGAGCTTTGAAGAACAGATCTCCTCCTGGTGAATAATGTAATAGAGGAGGAGAAGAGAAACCCTCTGGACCACTTCTTCTCTGAGCTGGTCTTCGAAATTTCCCCCAGCAATTAGCAGCAGGGCATCTGGTTCAAAGCACTGGAGAAGGGTGTGTGGGAAGGAAGCATAAAACAAAGAAAAAACAGAAACAAAACTCAGCCAGCAGTCCTTAAACATTAATTACCACAGTTTCTACTGCTTATAACTCCACCAATAGGAGGGGAAAGTGGATAGGCCCAATATCAGATTCAAATAAGCCATGGTTGGATTTTTATGTAACAACTAGTGACCCGGTGCACAAAATTCATGCATGGGGGGGTGTCCCTCAGCCTGGCCTGCACCCTCTCCAATCTGGGACCCCTCGGGGGATGTCCGACTGGCATTTGAACATCCTTCTCACAATCCGGGACCGCTGACTCCTAACCGCTCACCTGCATGCCTGCTTGATTGCCCCTAACCACTCTGCCTGCTGGCCTGCTCACCCCTAACTGCCCCCACTGCTGGCCTTCTTGTTCCAACTGGCTTCCTCTGCCAGCCTGCTTGCCTCCAACTGCCCCTCTGCTGGCCTGCTCAGCTCCAACTGCCCCCCCCCCCCTGCCAGCCTGCTTGCTCCCAACAGCCCTCCCCTGCATGCCTGGTCCCCCAAACGACCCTCCCCTGCAGGCCTGGGTCCCTCTCCAACTGTCCTCTCCTACAGGCCTGATCACTCCCAACTGCCCTCCCCTGCAAACCTGGTCCCCCCAACTACCCTCCCCTGCAGGCCTGGGTCCCCCCCAACTGTCCTCCCCTGCAGGCCTGGGTCCCCCCCAACTGTCCTCCCCTGCAGGCCTGGGTCCCCCCCAACTGTCCTCCCCCTACAGGCCTGATCGCCTCCAACTACCCTCCCTTGCAGGCCTTGTCCCTCCCAACTGCCCTCCCCTGCCGGACATCTTGTGGTGGCCATCTTGTGTCTACAGGGGTGCAACCATCTTTGACCACATGGGGGCAACCATCTTGTGTATTGGAGTGATGGTCAATTTGCATATTACTCTTTTATTAGATAGGATGACATCCTCCCAGAATGTTCTTATTCCCTAAGAGTGGCCCCTCTATCTCCTACTACAGTGCCACAAGTTGTCCATTTGTTACCTTGAATAAAACCAGCTGACTCGTTGGCGTTGAAAACAATGGCCCATTGCATTTAGAATGAAATCGAAGCTCCTTATTACTGTCTCCTTGGTCTGGCTCCTGCCTCCCTGACATTACATTAGCTTCTCTCCACCTCTCTCAGCAAACTTCTGCTCCTGTGATTTTTTCTGTCCATCACCCAGCTCTTTCCCACCATCTTTCAGGTCTTCTTATTCTTCTCACCTCACTCATCTCAGCTTAAAGTGCCACTCCCTCCTAGATGTCTCTAGCACACACTGTCTAAAGTTGAAAGCTCCCTCCTCCATCCCATGTTCTCCCACACAGTGCTGCTCAGTAGAAATAGAATGCAAGCCACAAATGTGAGCCACACATATCATTTAAATTTTCTAGTAGCCACATTTTAAAAAGTAAAAAGGAATGGTGAAATTAATTCTAATAATATATTTTATTGATTTTTCATCATTTATTTATTCCTGAAATTTCTTTGTGCAAGATACAATAATTTCAACAAACATGCAATTTAAAATTTTTAAAAATGATAAATGAGCTATTTGGCATATGTATATATACTAGAGGCATGGTGCACGAAATTCGTGCACGGGGGTGGGGGTGTCCCTCAGCCCAGCCTGCACCCTCTCCAATCTGGGACCCCTCAAGGGATGTCTGACTGCCCGTTTAGGCCCGATCCCAGTAGGATTGGGCCTAAACGAGCAGTCGGACATCCCTCTCACAATCCAGGACTGCTGGTTCCCAACTGCTCGCCTGCCTGCCTTCCTGATTGCCCTTAACTGCTTCTACCTGCCAGCCTGATCACCCCTAGCCACTCCCTTGCCAGCCTGATTGATGCCTACCTGCTCCCCTGCCAGCCTGTTTGCCCCTAACTGCCCTCCCCTGAAAGCCTGGTCCCCCCCAACTGCTCTCCCTTGCAGGCCTGGGTCCCCTGCAACTGCCCTTCCCAGCAAGCCTGGTTGCCCCCAACTTCCCTCCTTTGCAGGCTTGGTCCCTCCCTACTACCCTCCCTTGCTGGCCATCTTGTGGCAGCCATCTTGTGTCCACATGGGGGCAGGATCTTTGACCACATGGGGGCAGCCATCTTGTGTGTTAGAGTGACAGTCAATTTGCATATTACTCTTTTATTAGATAGGATAGAGGCCTAGTGCATGGTGGGGGCCAGCTGGTTTTCCCTGAAGGGTGTCCGGGATCAGGGTAGGGGTTTTCTTGGGGTGTGGGACAGCCTGGGTGAGGGGCCTGTGGTGGTTTGCAGGCTGGTCATGCCCCCTAGTGACCCAAGCCGAGGCCCTGGTATCTGGGAGTTATTTATCTTCTGTAATTGAAACTTTGTAGCTTGAGTGGAGGCCTGGGCCCGCCAGGATGTGTGGAAAGCTTGGCTTCCTCCATTGCTGGGGAAACCCAAGCCTCCTGCTCACTCCGTGGCCACAGCCATCTTGGTTGGGGTTAATTTGCATACTCACTCTTGATTGGCTGGTGGGCGTGGCTTGTGGGTGTAGCGAAGTGATGGTTAATTTGCATATTATTCTTTTATTAGGTAGGAAATATATATATATGTATATATATATATTTCAGAGAGGAAGGGAGAGGGAGAAAGAGATAGAAATATCAATGATAAGAGAGAATCATTGATTGGCTGCCTCCTGCATGCCCCCTACTGCGGATAGAGCCCACAACTGAGTCATGTGACCTTGACCAGAATCCAAACTGGAACCCTTGAGTGGACAGGCCAATGCTCTATCCACTGAACCAAACCAGCTAGGGCTATTTGGCATTCTTTTTGTCATGGTAAGTCTTTGAAATCTGGCATGTATTCTAAACTGACCAGCATGTCACAATTCAGGTGAGCCACATAGCAAGTGCCCAAGAGCCAACTAATGGCAGATATGGCACACACCACTTTTTTATTTTCTTCATAGCACTAGGATTCTAAAATTACATTGTCTACTTGTTTTTTCCCTCTTTCCCCTTGATGACAACTGATCCATTAAGTCTGGATTTTGTCTGCTTTGTGCACAATTCAGCCTCAGCACCTAGCACAATGCCTGGCACTGACGAGGTGTGAAAATGGAATGCATGAATGCCATCTGTCTTTTATCCTACGTAAGAGAATTGCTAAAAATTTTTTCCATGATGCTTGATTCATTTCACAGCCTATACACAGACCCCTGGTTTATCTAATCTGGCAAAAGAAGGTGGTGGAACATTGAGGAAAAAGATAGATACAGAGGTTGTTGAGGGGAAGCTTTCCCAGCAATACAGGAGCTGCCTTTCCTGAGAGACTGGTAGGGAGCTCCTGAGAATCCTCCAGGGACCCAGAAGCAGCACATTGCAAGGCACCAGCCTCAGCCTAAAGGTATCGAGGGATATCTTTTTTTTAAATTGAGGTATCCTATATAATAAAGAGGTAATATACAAATTGACCCTCACACCCTCATGTCCCAAGATGGCCACCACAAGATGGCCACCCCCATGTTGTCACAAGATGGCTGCCCCCACGTCATCACAAGATGGCCAGCAGGGGAGGGCAGTTGGGGGTGACCAGGCCAGCAGGGGAGGGCAGTTGGAGGTGATCGGGTCAGCAGGGGAGCAGTTAGGTGTTAATCAGGCCAGCAGGGGAGCGGTTAGGGGGTGATCAGGCTGACAGGCAGAAGTGGTTAGGGGCAATCAGGCAGGCAGGCAGGCAAGTGGTTAGGAGCCAGAAGTCCTGGATTGTGAGAGGGATGTCCCAGATTGGAGAGGGTGCAGGCGGGCTGAGGGACAGCCCCACCCCCCCAATGCACGAATTTCGTGCCCTGGGCCTCTAGTAATTGACATATAACAGCCTATTCGTTTCAGGTATATAACATAATGTTTCAATATTTATATATATTACAAAATGATCACCCCATTACATCCCTAGGACTTATAACTGGAAGTCTGTACCACTGACCAAAGCGTCTGAGTCACAAAGAAACACACCATCCATCTCTAAAGAAAAGCATTAATTACATCTTCACAAGCCACAGACTCCAATCTCTCCCCAACTCAGCTGCAAGGAATGAGAACTCAGTAAACACAGGGACAGGCTTCCCAATAAGACCAACTCTTAAGATGAATATTAAGCCTCACCACTGAAACCACAGTAGCCTTCCTGTTCCCTAAGTAGTCCACGAGAAAAATCTATGAATTGGTTGCTATTGACAGGGATCACACCAAGACCTAGGGAGTTGAATCAGCTGAAATAGGTATAATAAAGCCATTCTTTGTACCAAATAACCTCCTGAAACCAAGCTATTGGTGTATTAGCTACCAGTTATTGAAAGCCTTGTGTCCAAGACAGTGCTAAGCACTTATGTATTTTGGCATTCCTCAGTGCATAAATCTAATTGGTTTTGAAAAAGGTGTCAAATAATGATTTTTTTTTTTGGATGGGGACCTTATGCATTGTTTTAAATGAAAAAAATAAAAACAAAACAAAACAAAATCTAGACAGCCTATGTAAAAATCCACCAAATATTTCTGCATAGTATAATGAATTTAGAATCCCAATTCCTCAATTATTTAATGCATAATGAATTAATGGGTTCATTTATATATAGTATGCAAGGATACTACACAGAATCAGGTATAAATTATGTTTTCCCTCTGAGGGAGGTATACGTAAAAACAACGTATAAGAGAGGGTAAGTAACATACCTAAAGCCACACAGCTAATAGCACTTGCCCACTCTTAATTCCTGCTATGCCAATGATAGATTTTACTCTCTTATTCCATGGTTTTGTGCCATGGAGAGTATATGCTGTGGACCTACCTACATAATTGCTATGCAGCCCCTCACCCAATAATTTTCTCTCCCTCCTATTTGGTAGGAAGACATTTGGTCAATGAAGAGGCTAGGGGATTGTAGGGCTCTAATATCTATCAAGAGAGTATTTTACAATCAGAGGGTAGAATGAGGTCATGTTTGTAGATTTTCAAGTTCAGGTTGTTTTATGGGGCCAGCTAGGTAGGAAGAAGAGCATCAAGAACACAAGGAATATGACCTCCATGAAGCCATCATATCATGCACATGTGGCCAGGGCTTGGTTGACAGTACACAGCAGTGTATGTGTCCCCCCTTCACCTTATCTGAGGTGCCTGAAGACTCCTGTCCATTTGTGGCTCCTCCTCAATGTTCTTGCTTTGTCTCTTTCTAGGTTTGGAATAGAACGGGTGTGGCACGGGGCAGCAGAGAATAGGGTAAAAGGTCAGTAACCCTGCAGATGTTCACTCCAGAAATGGTTTCTAAAAAGCATACAACTTGGAAAGTACATTGGTTTATGACTTTGAAAAGTTTTAAATAGTTATGGAAGCAGCTCATTCTGTCTGCCTAGAGATTTTGGTCACTTTGAATAAATAGATGTTGCCTACCCCTTGCTTTAATTTTTTGAGGCCTGATGAAAGGAAGTTGGACTGTCAATCAAATTATTATGGGCTGAACACTTTGTGCTCTTTAATGATGTTTGAATCTTAAACAAGTTCCCTTCATGGAGCAGGTAGTGGCTTGAGGAAAGGAGTCTGAAGGGAGCATCAGAGGAGCTTGTGTAAGAAAATGTGGATTTCCTCCTGAGCATGGAAGGGACAGAAGCACTGTGGGGAGGGGAGTTTGGGGGGAACCAGAATTTGCAGTGCATCACACTGGTTTTAGCTATGAAGTTTTGCAGTGGTTCAGTTGAGATTGGGAGAGGATATTTAGTAAAATTGTGCAATCACTGACACCCCAGAGGCATGATTCTAGTGAAGTAACTTTTTGTTAAAGAAGAATGGGCTCCTTCAGAAGTAATCCACTGATTTTTCTTTTAATCTTGTCAGGTGGAGGCATAAGGTATAAGAGGGGGAGAAACACAGATTCCGGGAAATTGTTTTAAAATTTTCATAAACTTTGGGGAAAGATTAATCAAAATGGTTAGAGGTTTTTCATGGCCCAGTCAGATTGCCTCCCCCAATGCAGCATCATTTATGGTTTATGTCTGCCAGGCGAGAGCCTCAGTGACAAGAAGCTACACAAAATCTTTCTTCTTCTACGTGAGCCAAGCAGTTGTCAAACCTGCAGGACCAACTTGAAGGGCTTTAGACCAAAAGATGTTTAGATTTGATTTGGGATTATGACTAAACCCATATGACTAAATCTAAATTCTCAGATTTTTATAAGGTGGTGTTTTTTAAGGGGGTAGGAGAATGCTAACAATTGACTGTAAAATACAAGAGGGAAGTTGTACTTCTCTTTATTCTCCCAAACAAAGATCAGGAAGGATGTTAGCTGATGGCAGGCACTAGCTTTGTGTGGGTCTGTTCTAAGATTTAGTGGCATTTCTGACTTCCAAAAAAGAAAAGTCTTACCAGAGAAGAGTTAAGATAAACTTGTTAGATAAACAAGATAAAGCTTGATGCTTTTCGTTCGCTCTTTTCCCATGACAGTTAGACAAGTGGAGGGAGGGGTGTGAATTCAATTCAGATCCTTAAAGCTGCCATTCTCTTCCCTTGAAATGGTCTGGGAATCGCCTGGAGATTTCCTTTAGAAACCCCAAGTCCCTGGGACAGCTGAGGGGGCTGGGGAACCGCAGGAGGGTGCCAGTGAGGAATTTCTCAGCAGCACTGCAGGTACTTCCCAAACACTGCTCCAGTGTCCCTGGAAAAGATGGAGTGGACATTTCCTGGAGGAACAGGACATGGAAGGGGACAGGGAGAGCCTCAGCTCCTGGGTCCCAGCTCATTCACACACAGCCACATGGTCCTCACAGAAAGCAGCCTGAGGAAGGAATCGCCACCTCGGTCCTCTGTCTTACAGATGAGGATGTTGAGGTTCTGCAGGTCCTACCATCTAGAAGGTGCCAGAGCATTGCTGGCTGACTCCACACACTACCAGGTTCCTTTTCCTTCACCACACCTGGAACCCACATAGGGTGGTGGTTTTCATCATTACTGAGTGGAATTTATTCTTTTGGAGTTACTTAATCCCTCATTAAATTAATCAAAACTCCATTCTAACCCTTCTGATTAAAAAAAAAGAAAAGCCACAACCAGGCAAGACTATCCATTTCAAAGGCTGCAGCTTGGATAAATTCATTCTTAAATGCACAGTGCCCGCAAATGCTTCAATTTTTTTTTTTAAATATTCAGTTTATATCCAGGTCTGAAATAAAATTAGGAACACTTTTTTCCTCTCCACTTTCCTCTTTTTTCAGATATTTGGGGATATGAACTCACCCTTTTGCCCTCTTTTTTTACCACAGAATTTCTAATATGTATGCTGCCTCTGTGGACAAAGTCCCTAAAAAGATAAAAAAAGATTCAATGACGACTGAAGTCCTATGATTTGCCCCTGAATGTGGGTGTTAGTGAAATCTGTCTCTCCTCACTTGTTGAGAATGACATGGGAGATGTCATGGCTCCTCGCTTATGGGTGGTTCAGATGAACTGGAGCCTTTGAGCAGGTTAATCTGAAATTTGTCTTTTTTTTTTTTTTTTTTTTTTAACCTCAGTCTCTTCCAAAGAGAAATGGTAAGAGGGCAAAACTATTACAGATGGTGTTTGACTTCCTAGGAATGGAACTAATTCAAATGGAAGCTAATCTAGCCAAACTCTCAGTAATGTCACAGGAACCGAAAAGTACCAAACAACTCCTCCTCCCCAAAGGAGTGGAGAACAACTCTGCATGTTTACATTGCCCCTGGCTAAACGAGTATTCCAGCAGCCTTAATAAGGCGCATCATGTCATTAAAGAACATTTCCCTGAAGCAAATTCTCAGAGGACATTAATAAGATATGACTCCTACTTCTTTCCAGTGGGAAGTCTTATGTTGCTATATATATAAATTAATGTCATCGCAGATGAGTTGCCGATTAGAACACATGTTTTCTCTGCGAACCCCTGGGGATAGTACTAATTATTGAATTATTTATTGTTTGCACAGAGCAGAGAAAAATTCTCTCTATGAGCAAGAGCCTTCTGTCATGAAAAACAAAACACTAGCCAGAGATATTGCCCAAGGGGGATTGAGAACCAAGGGGGATTGAGAAAGTTGGCCAAAATTTATTTGGGGGGGGGCAGTTATTTGCTTGTCTTATTGATTGTTTGGCATCTTCATTTATGTAATTGTTTGTGGGTTCATTCTGAAAAATCTCATCAGGCAGGAAAGGAATGGTGACTCGTGTTTTTCTTTGGAGTCAATTTAGGACATGGGTTCTTACCGCTTGTGCTGCTCTCAATCTCCCCACCATGCCACCCATCCACCCTAATGCGGACATGTTGAGCCCATATTAATGCTGATTGTACATGCAAGTGGCCTGCAGACATTTTTTAAAATTCCGTGCTAGGCAAAATCAACCTCAATCTCTAGAAGAGGAATCCCCAACATGAGCATTTTGTGAAATCCGCCCGGTGACACCGATGTGCGGCCAGGGTCTGAGCCACCTGGTAGACTAGGAAGAGCTGGGATTGGACCTCAAGAGCCTGGGCCTGGTTGTAGCTTTGCCCATGGCACTCCCATCCCCCAGCTCAGATCCCCTATTTCCCAAAAGATGATTATCACTACCCACCACGCAAAAAATTAGAAAATGCCAGTTGATATCCAGGAAAAAGTACTTCAAATTTCAACATTAGACAAATATCCCATTGCTATTTTCAAGCCTCAGAAAACAAATAGCTTTTATCCAACCAATCACGTACAAGTTCCCAGCAAACTCCCCAAAGAGATTAGTAAACCAGAAAGAAGACAGCACTAAATTCCCACTCACACGTGAATACCTCCCAACCTGCAGAGGGGGTGCAGCAACACTTTCATAAACATTGCCATTTTAATAAAAAAAGAAAATGTTCCCTGCCTCCAGCTGCTATACGCAGGACACCGAATGACTTTTGTCTCCCAAACAGGGGAGCTTAGGCCACAGTGCACTGCCCTCTTGGTTACTGGAAGCTTCGCGTCGATTGTGATTTACCGAAGTTGATGGCTGGGGAATCCCGCTCTCTTTTGGGAATGCCCTGGTACCTGACCCCATTCTATGGCACTAACCAGGTTGCAGCCTCCTCGCATTGCATTTGTCCTCCGTGGGCAGCCAGTTTTCTCCAACAATGTTATGATGAGGCTTCTTGAGTGGTTCAGGGGCGGGTGGTCGCCAGCAGAGAGGACGCGGAGGACTTCTGTCAGCTGGCCAGGACTCCAAGCGCCACTGCTGTCCTGAGCCGAGCGTTTCTCTGTCTCGGTGGAGGGCACAAGGCCAAGGAGAAGGAGCAATGGCAGGCAGGACCCTGGGAGCCTTGTCCAGAAGCACATTTCCACTCCTCCTTGGCCTGCAGTCTGTCTCTGATGGAGTAGAAGACGGGTTGGGGGTGTCCACACTGTGAACTTGTACCGGAGGAATTTCTGTGGCGAAGGGGGAAAATAAGGCTTTAATTATTATGCCTGCAACGTGTTTGAAAGGGTTCATTAATTGGGTGGCTAAGCTGCTTTGCAATGACAAGCTGTTTCTGAACAACAGGGGGTCTGGTCTGTAGGTCATTGCTAACCCAAAACAGCAGGAAACTATCCTGGCTGTAGACTTTCAAACTGTAGGAAAACCAAGTGTTGCTGCATTGCCTTTCTAAACTAAACCTAGAATCAAAAATTAAGAAGAATACGTTTCTCTGTTCATCCTGGTATAAGTCATAGGACCTGGGACAGGAAACACCCTCATTTATCTCCTTGTTAAGGAAAACTCCCAGTGGTTTGTGGTCCCGATCACTGAAACATGTAAATAAAACGAAAGAGAAAATAAATTTTAAAAAATTGCCAATGTCATGTAAAGTTAGAAGGTTTTATGTAAAGAAGGGTGCTGGAAGAAAAATAGTAACATTCAGAAAACACCAGTCAGTCTTTAGATTTTAGTTTATTTAAAGTACAAATGATCTTACAAAAAAATAAAAAAAAATTTCAAGACCTCATGAGCCATGATAAATTCACATACTCAGTGGTCATTAAAGGGATAAGAGGACAACTTCAGAGCCAATCAGCTTCTGGAACAAAATTTAATCTCTTCAAACAACTGCTTAAGAAATGCCAAATGTTAACAGTATCTCATGTCAGATTTTGGCCCAGAGATGAGCTAATAATGACTGTGGGGTAGGAACAAAAATATTGGGATTACTTTTATAGTTTTTTTTTTTTTAAAGGGTGGAAGAGTTAAGATTCTTCGGTTAGCAATTTAAAAAATGACAGAGGATGATACAAACATTTCTAAACCCAGTGCTTACCTTCAGAAGAAAGACAAATGGCTATTTATCTGGAGCACTGTGGCCTTTTAAGTCTCAGAGAGCATTTTGTGGTTACAAAGTCCTCTGTTTTTAAAATTCCTTGACTGTGTGCTGGGAGCTGGAAGGGATTATTCCAGCCCCGTGAAGTTTCCAGTTGCCATGGAGAGAGCTGCTCTGAAGGTAACAATGAAGGTGGATAAAAGTGAGAAGTTTCATCTGGCAGGTTTTCAGGAAAATCAAATAAAAGGGGTTCATGAACCTGACTTTTTCATATTAATATTTACCAATGTTCATAGAGTCCCCGGCAGTCACCTGCCTTTTAAGGGGCAGGGCAGATCAAAGTCAAAGGATTTCACCTTGTAGAATGGAAAAGTTTTAGTGTCCGATTAAGGTGTTTTTTTTTTTTTTGTTTTGTTTTGTTTTTTCCAGTTGGTTCTGTGATACCTGTTTCAGCCACACTCCAACCAAGGATTTGTGGAAAAGACAGACTCTTTAGAATCTTATTTTTTTACAAGGTAGAGAGATTTAACAAATTTAACATGGTTGTAAATTCATAAATAGATATTTTCAAATGAGAAGGAAAGTATTTGTGGGAGGAATAAAGTTCTTACCTGGGAAGTAAGTGGATGTGAATGGAGAACTTGGATTAGCTGTGTATGTTATGATCCCTGTATCAGCAGTAGAAGTGACTACATAGGATCCTTCAGACTCTAAAACAAGCTCTCAATAAATTACTAGTGAATAAATGACTACAAGAACAAAGTGGTAAATTTTACAGGACATAAGAGAAGGTAAAATGCAAACTTTCAAAGTGGACTGAGTACACATAAATGGCACATAGTACACAGAAACACTAAGTGACTCTGAAGAATGATGGATAGAGGTTTATGAGTTCAATGCCATAGGTGGTAGATGGGAAGGAGTAGGGCTACTAGTGAAGAGACAGAGGAAATGAGAAGAGAAAGAAGTTAGGATAGTTTCCTCAATCACTAATTGGATATGAAAACTTGGAACAATAGGGTGAGATAATCCTAAAAGAATGCTGGTAACATTGATAGGGATATGGGTGGCACAAAAGCTCCCAGAAAATGCCTGGTTTCTCATTAATTCCAAATATGGAGCACTTGGATTCCTCTAAACTGTCAAGGGAAGGGGCTTGGCCTGCGGTGGTGAAACCCAGTGCAGTTCCAGCCGCCTGCTGCAAGAAAAGCCAAATTCATGAGACAGTGCTGCTGAGAAGGAAAAGGGTTTACTAGTATTCAAGTGCTGGTCACCTGAGAAGATGGGGGACTCTCGTCCCAAAGCCCCTTTTAACATCTCAGTGCAGGCAGGGGTTTTTATCAGGAAGGAAAAGGAAAGCAGAACAAAGATATCAGGGGGAGGGGGCTGTGGACATGCAGGCAGTGTTCTTGCTGGTCCTGATATAGATCTTTAACATCAGCCAAAGTCTTGTATTCAAGCTGCCCCAGGCCCATGCAGGATCCAGAACAGTTGGTTTCTTCAATATACAAAAAAAAAAAAAAAAAAAAAATGGTTCTTAGCGATTTATGGCAGGCATGACTAACCTGGCCTTTTTTGAAGACTTATATCCTGTTTTCTGACACAGAGAAAAGTATTGGTCATTATACTGTATGTTATTTACTAGAGAAGGTTATTTTTCAGGTTAGCGAAGATTTCGCGGAAGATGTGCTGGATGTACAGGCTGCGCAGGACGTCTTCCCATAGGCCTGATCTGGATCTTTAAGGTCACCATTCTTGAGTTGGCCATCTGGGCTTTCTTCCCGCTGAATTCCTGTTGACTGAGTGGTTGGCATCAGCCGGGTGGGCCTTGAGGCTGGGGCTCTTCCTAGGCTCACACAGGAATGGAGACTATAATGTATACTAAAAGCTTTTAACATCCGAGTTCTATTTTGAGAGAAAAATCAGGTTATAGTAATAAACTTGGTTTAACATTTACTGACATTAACATGGGTAGCTTTATAAAAATGTTGTAAGTTTACTTTGTTAGTATATTCTTAGTTTGGTTCTATTCCATGCCTAGTCAGACTAATATAAGTCGTATAGCACATTCATTCCTGTCACAGAGAGACTAAGTGGAGTTAGAGTCCACTTAGTTTAACAGAGGAGCAAAGAGTTGGTCAAGGCCTTCCAGCTATAGATCCAGTGGAGACAGAGAAGCAAGGAGGGAACAGGCTCAGGACCTTGTCTCCAGAATTAGGCCCTTGCTTTCTGACCCGGCTTCAATGAACAGGTCCTAAAATTGCCCATCCCTGCCCAAGGCCCACTGTAGCACCTGCCTGGTTGCCACAGAACTGGATCCTGATGTGCTCTGACCAGTACTCACAGGACAGTGCCCCTGCTGTGACTTGGGGGTCCTTTTTCCTGATTGCCCTGTGCTGGTGTCCAGCCTGGAAGCCCCATAATTCCTGGTGTCAGGTTTCCTATGGTTACTGGAGTTATCTCCCCCAGGGATTCCTGAACACCATTCACTAGTCTTAAGGGCTCCCAATACCTCCACCATGCTAGCCACAAAGCCCAAGACTCCCAAAGTGAACTTCCTCTTATTGTCACAAGCCAGTGCCGGCTCTGTTTGCCCCCAAGATTTGTTCCACCCTCACAGTCAAACCTATAATTCAACCACCAATCAGGTTCCTATTCCTGTTCCAGGGTGAGACAGGAATAGAGGGGCAGGGAGAAGCCCTGGATGTAGGCTGTAAGGCCAGCAAAGCCAAGAAGGGCTGGCAGGCAGATGATAAAAAAATAGGAGTAAGAAGGAAATACTTAGCGGAACTTGTCAGCATCATCTTCTTTGCTTGACTTTGAGCTGTAGCTCTAACTCCAAGTGCCCAATCTGCTTGCTTCCCCAGAAAGCCTGAAATCAGCCTTTCTTAAACACCAGTGACCCGGTGCACGAAATTCGTGCACATTAAAAGGGGATTAATTAGAGGAAATAATTTAATATTGCTATTTGCCCTTTCTCTATAATAGAAGTGTCAGAGAAGAAAGAAAATTAGTAAAATGTATATGAAAACCTTTCTCCTGTCAGAGTCTAGGGCTCACCACGGGACACAGAGTCAAGTCCCTGCCCACCCACATGCACCTCAAAATCGTGTGAGACCCAGACCCGGCCGGCCCCCACCCCCATTGGGCTAGATCCAGACTCAGCCAGTCCCACCCTTGTTAAGCCCTGCCCAGCAGGGGGCGTAGCCTCAGGTCCCCTGGCCTGGCGCCAGGATGGGGGGAGTGGCCTGAGGTCCCCCAGCCCAGACCGGGGTGGGGGGCATGCCTTGAGGTCCTCCATCAAGCCCCGCCAGATGGGGGACACAGCCTGAGATCCCCTGTCAAGCCCCGCTAGGTGGGAGGAATGGCCTGAAGTCCCCCGTCAAGCCCTGCCAGGCGGGGGGGGGGGGGGGGGGGCACAGCCTCAGGTTCCCTAGCCCAGCATCAAGAGGGGAGCGCAGCCTCAGGTCCCCCATCAAACCCCGCTGGGAGGGGGCGCAGCCTGAGTTCCCCCGACTGAGCACTGAGGGTGCACCTTGAGGTTCCCTGTCAAGCCCCCGCTGGGTGGGGGGCATGGCCTGAGGTCCCCTATCAAGCCCAGCCAGACAGGGGGGCGCAACCTCAGGTCCCCTGGCCCAGTGCCAGGGTGTGGGGCATGGTCTGAGGTCCCCCAGCCTGGCGCTGGGGCAGTGGGAGCAGCCTGAGGTCCCCTAGCCCAGCACTAGGATAGGAAGTGCACCTTGAGGTCCCCTGTCAAGCCCCACTGGGTGGGGGAAGGTATAGCCTCAGTTCCCTGCTGATTTCTTGTTAAGGCTCCTTATGGAAACTTGGCCTCAGCTGTGGGTGCAGCCATCTTTGTGACGGAGTGATGGTCAATTAGCATATTCCCTCTTTATTAGATAGGATGGCTGCATTTGCGATCCAAGCAACTTCTGGGGGTAATGAGTTTCACATGTAAACTCACCAGCTGTGTAAAGGAGCTAATTTACTCCTGATTGATACTCACATGCCTGTTAACCCCCAGGTGGGGGCAGTCTCATGGGAGGCAGTTTCTCCTGATATGCCAACTCTTACTTGTGCTATCACAGGAAGATAGAGTGGCCAGGAGGCAGAGGGCAGAGGGGAGGGGGGCACCGACCAATTTGTCCTTCATTCAGTTTTGACTCTGCCTTTTGGTGTGCTCTGAGTTTCAAACATCTTCCTCATGCCCATTTACTAGTAGTAATGTAGTTATATACCCACCCTGCCTTGACCTAGAAAGAATTTAAAGGGGCCCACCAGGAAACATGAAACATAAGACTGCAGCAACTTAGGAAGAGATTGAAAAAAGGGTAGAGCCATCCTGTATGTACAGTGTATAGTGCAGGGCTGCCTGCCCTGTACCGTTTTGCAGGTTTGGGCACTGTACAACTCCAGAGATCATCATTCATTTCTACAGTCATTACAGATTTATGTATTGACTTTCATGACAATGTATCCTATCTAATAAAGAGGGAATATACTAACTGACCCTCACTGTTGCAAAGATGGCGGCACCCACAGCCAATAAGAAGGGAATATGCTAATTGAATGCCCTGCCCTCAAATATGGCAGCACCCACAGCCAATAAGGAGGGAATATGCTAATTGACTGCCCCACCCTTAAAAATGGCAGTGCTCACAGCCAATAAGGAGGGAACATGCTAATTGACTGCCATGCCCTTAAAGATGGCGGCGCCCACAGCCACAAGGTGGCAGTGCCCAGTCCCCTCAGCCCGGTGTGCCTCTGGAGTCTCCCAGTTCTCTCCACCCCCAGCCACCCAGTTGGCCTGAGGCACAGGCAAGCCTTGAATGGCAGCTGCCCAGCCATCCAGGGCCGCCCGAGGCTCAGGTAACCAGGGCCAGCTGAGGCTTGCGCTACCGGCAGTGGCAGCAGCAGAGGTATGATGAGGCATCGCCTTCCCCTGATTGCTGGGTTGCCTCCCACCCCTGAGGGCTCCCAGACTGTGATAGGGGCAGGCCGAGCTGAGGGACCCCCCTCCAGTACATGAATTTTCATGCACTGGGCCTCTAGTTAAATTATATTATTTATTCATTTTCCAGCAAATATCCTGAGGAAAGGAGGCTTTGAGCTGGTAGCAGGGCTGTATGTGCTCTTCATCCAGCACACCCCTATGGGATCATCTCTGGCAGTAATATGAGATCCTACAACTCTGAGCTACCTCTGGGTCTCACTTCTCCTTGCGTGCCTCTTTATACTGCCTCCTTCCCTCTTTCCAAGACACGGACCTCTCTAAATAATTAGTACAAAATGTTTATGAACATTGTTTAGTGTTTTTTATGCCTAGGCACTGTGCTAAGCAACTTGACATATATTTTCTCATGTAATATCAGTTGAACCTAATTAATGAACTTCTCGCTGTACATTTCAGAAATACCCAGGGTTACACAGTCTAGAGGTGCCACAAGAAATCTGGGCCTGTGAACATCAAAGTTGGTGCTTATACAGTAAAACCTTGATATAACGGACTAATTCGGGCAAGGTGTTCATTAAAGCCAGAAGTCCGTTATATAATAAAGTAGGTTTACAAATGCATATATTAAAAGATTGACAAATTAGTTAGTTTACCTGATTTTTACTTATGTAGACACATTTGTGTAATTAAAATTAAGTATGAATGAAAAGTTTAATTTCACAGAAAAGTTTTCTATACGTATTACAGTAATTGTAAATTTATACTGAATAGGTCTACGGTAGTAAATGCATGCATTCACCAGTCACTGTGAGTAAACAAATGCACATGGCTGGGGGGTGGCTTAGCCCAGGTCAGAACTGCTGGAAGCCAATTTCAGCATGTCAGCAGGGCTGAATCATCTGGAGATGGGTGAGGGCATTTCCCCAAACCTGAAAAGGATGCATTAAATGATTGCTTGCTGTCCGACAGCTAAGGGCATCTTAATCTACATGTTATTATCTCCTACTGGCCAAACACCTGAACAGCCGAAGGCAATTCTTCCAATCTGACAATGGATTGTGTATACAAACCCTACCCTTTGATGTGTGTATCTCCACCGTGCCTTAGGACAAATCGTGCTAATAAAAAGCAAGGGGTACTTAGACAAGGAGAACTTAGTTCCTTTAGCTAAGTCTTATCTGACTCCCTGTAATGCCTTCCAAAATGTGTTTCATCTCTGGACTCCTATTTAATTTATGCACAGTGCCTTCTCTAGGTTCCTGAATGCTTCTAGATGCCAGATCAAGGCCACCGGCATTAATTGGCACCCGAAATATGGACAATTTGGAGATGAAGTATTCGCCTGAGTGTATAAAACAGCACCAGTGATGGTGGTAAGATTAACTGTGCGTAAAGCCCATGTCAGCTTCGGAAGCCTACAGATGCGTAAGTGCGTGGGTGATACTTTTTGTTTAAGTCAGATTATAATGGGGAAGAATTTGATTAAAAGGCAGAATTATAAAGAAACTGGAATATTAAAAGGTACTTTTTAAAATCAGGCTGGAAAAGGAGTGCTGTGGTCATATTTAATGTGGTTTCTTGTTCAAATCATAAAATACCTAATTTGTATTGAGGATTGAAAATCTGTAAATACTAAAAAACTACCAGATCCTCTTCTCCTGATCTCAAAAGCAGCTGGAGCGGGTGGAGCTATCAGCTCTGTAGCAATGAGATTCTCTAATGCTTTGTTTAAAAATTACCTAAGAACGCATTGGGAAAAGCAAAATTCGGCAAAAATAACTCTAAGGGCTAGTCATTACTTTGGAAAGCGAAATAGGAAAAAATTTAGAATCTGTCTTTATTATTAAGCATGCCTTTAATTGGGAAAAGAAACGCGGCTGAATCAAAGCAAGCAGGATGTGGGGGAAGGGAGACACATGGTGATGCTGTAATATGGACACCCACTCCCTGAGCATGCTAATTTAAAAAGTCTCCTTCTTGCCATGAAAAGTTTTACAAAATTTAGAAATGTGTCTGGGATTTCTGTGCACGTGTAAAGAGAGAAGCTAGCTTAAAACAAATGCGTGCAACTGTCCGATTTTTGGACATTTAGATAGGTTTTGAACTAAACTTAAATCTCTTTGTGAATGCTACAGAATAAAACCCCAAAGACTGGTTTTTTCCTCAGAAAGATGGCAGAAATGACACACACACAAAAAAGATGCAAGCTGGTTCTAGCAAGGAGATTGCTATTTCCATAATAAAAGGTAGTTTATTTAAATAATCATGGACCCCATTCAAAAGTTAACCTTAAAGCCACCAAGAAAATCAGTAAATTGTCTCTGTTACAAAAATTTGCCTAAGAAAATGCCTTAACATAATTATAATTGGATTTAAATCTCATAAAAATTGTTGAAACATAGATAAATAATATATTAATTATAAAGTTCCAATAGCCCAGGGGGAAAGCTAGCTGTGCCTCTCTAATGGAGGAAGGGGCTAGTCGCCCTTCCCTCAGCAGAACAAGCAGGTAGGCCAAAGTTTCCCTCCCACTGCAATCTCCAAGGAAAGAATGGCCAATTTACATCTAAATAGACCAAGGTAGGCCAAAACCTATTTTGCCAGCCTCAAACATGGTTTTCCAGAGCTGCTGGCAACTTAAAACTTTAAAGTTTACTAAATCAAATGATAAAAACTTGTTCAATAATCTGAATTTGCCTCATGAAAAATCTAGAGGACAGAATTAAAGCTATTAATTGATTATGTCTTATATTTTTGAAATTTATTCTTAAAAATATAAAGGTGTTATTATTCTAAGAAATGTTAATATTTGACTTGCCACCTCTAAAAATTTAAGGTTCAAATTAAATTGGCAGAAATTATATAGTTGTGGTAACTAATGCCTAAAGTATAGAAATTTATTTTTGAGATAATAATTCTTGTATTTTCTCTAAAGAAATTAATAGTTTAAATATATTAATATGCCAAGTGTGGTAAAATTTCAACCTAAAATATAATATTTTATTGGTCTAATTAAGAAAGAGGGTTAATTCTGTGATTCCACCTGAAATTTTTAATACAAAAACCAGTTTAAATTTAATTGATATCTTACAAGATAATTATAAAAAGTATATAATCTGTAAATCATTATATATATATATATATATATATATATATATATATATATGTGTGTGTGTGTGTGTGTGTGTGTGTGTGTGTGTGTGTGTGTTTGATTGTCTTTCCAAGTTAAATTTCAAGGCTATAACTGAGGGTTGATTTTTGGAAAACTCCATGGGCCCAGAGTGATTAAAATAATTTGTTCTCTCTTCTTAAAGGAAATATTTTCAATTTAGCTGATTTAATATACTTGAAATCACATGGAAAGCTTTATCAAATAAAAATTAATCAATATATTTTACATATATATGTATGTGTGTATATATATATATATATATATATATATATATATATTAAATGTTATGAAGGTTTTGGCCTCTAAGGAGGGCAAAATAAAGTAGTTTAAATATTTCTTAAAATCCAACAGCAGAATTTTAAGATGGAATTTTAATAACAAAAGCCTCTAGCTGCCTGCATTTTAAATAGGCTGGGGGTGGAGGCAGTGTTTGTGCCTTGTGAATCAGATGTATAAGTTTATAAATTTACTGGCTTTGCTTTTTTAATAAAGATACCTACTTAAATTACTTAATAAATTAGCTTCTTAAAATACAATCAAAGTTTCATATAAATTAAGTTATATGAGCAGCCAATATTTTTATAAGTAATTGAATCCAAGTAAAGTCTAAGAAAATTACTGAGACCTCCCATAATCCCCTCTGTATATGCAAATAAGCCAAAGGGGATACTCTTTAAAAATAAAATTCTAAGGGTAATAAAAAGGAGAAATTTTAAAATTTTGAAATCTCTTCCACTAGTATTTACAGGATAAACTAAAGATTGTTGTTAAAATACTAAATGTGATCCTTGCTAGTAGTCACCATGAATGTAAGGGGAGTTGTTTAATGTGACTACATGGCCTGGCAATATCAGCCAGCTTCCAAAAGCAACCATGTTTGTTACATTTGTTGCTTTGTGTAGAAAAGAAAGGTGAAAACTTCTAAATGAAACTTTCTAAGTGTGGCCTGAAAATTATTCTGGAAGAAAATAAAGAGAGGTTTCCTTCAAATGTCTGGATAACTGTAATTATTAGTCAATATATTAGGCCTCATAAAAGAAAAGTAAATAATTTGTGTTTTTGCCTCCCTAACAAAGTTTATGTAAAAAATTACATGAAGACTAATAACAGAAATTTAATTAATGTCATTTGTTGTCCATGGCTGAGGACAAGTAAAGTTAAAAAATAAACCTTATTTCAGATTGATTTAAATTGGCTAATTGAAATAAGTTAATATTCATAAGAAAACTTAATTTGTACTGGGCAGGAAACTGTTCCTGAAGTATTAACTAAATTTTTTACTGATGGTTCATCTCATGGTAAAAACTGCTTAACATGCAATGAATCCAAAGCAGTCATATTTCTATGCAGAAAAATTAAAAGTTATCAAGACTGCATTATAAAATTTCCAAAAGCCTCCTAATATTTAAATCAAAAAAGGGGTGGGAGTAGTGGAAAAATATCCTGTAAGAAAATTACATCAAGCCTTAATTGCTTTAAATTTTTACTTTGAAAATTATTTTTCATTCGTAATGCTCATAGCAAGACACCCATGAAAACACACATGGTGTCAAAATAAGCCACAAGAAAATCGTTTGGGCAAAATTGAAAGGATCCCAAGTCTAGTTTATGGAAAGGATTCCTTTATTAACCTTTGGTGAAGAATATGTTTGTATACTTCCAGAAAACTCCTCTAAGCCGGTGTGGATTCCTGCAACAACAGATCCAGAGAGGAACTGACCAGACTGCTCCAACCAAAAAATAAGCAGTGGCTCCCAAGAACAGAGGACAAACAGTCCAGAAATGAAGATAGTGAAGACGCCTTGCCATGCCAGCAGTCAGCAGCTGTGAGTCGCTGCAGGTTGCCCAGGACCAAACCAGAGAAAGTTGGTCCTGCATTGCCACTGTTTGTCCACCATCCAGAACTGAAATATCATTGCTGACATGTACACACAAGGAACTGTTGGACATTGAAATTGGGACTCAAAGAACTGTTGGCTCAGAAAGAAACTTACTACAGACTGATTCCTTTAATGCCTGACAGCAATTTAAAGGACTTGATAGAACTCTGTCCTTTTCATTGAATTTAAAAATATTAAAACATACATTTCTGTTAAATTTTATAAAATCAAGAAGGGTGAGATGCCAGAAGCCAATTCCAGCATGTCAGCAGGGCTGAATCATCTGGGATGGCTGAAAGGCATTTCCCCAAACCTGAAAAGGATTATTGCTTGCTGCCAGACAGCTCAGGGCATCTCAATCTACATGTTATTGCCTCCAGTGGGCCAAACACCTGAACAGCCAAAGGCAGTTTCTCCCAAACCTGACAATCTGACAATGGATTCTGTACCTAACCCTACCCTTTGATGTGTATAGCTCCACCTTGCCTTAGGACAAATCTACCTAATAGAAGAGTAACATGCTAATTGGCCGTACCTTCGCGACACCCACCAGCCAATCAGGAGTGAGTATGCAAATTAACCCAACAAAGATGGTGGGTTAATTTGCATACACAGGCACCAGGGGCAGGGCGGGACGTTCTGCACCACCCCAGCCACTCCGGGCCTCTGGGCAGCATGGGAAGGCGGAAAGGCAGCTTTGGGCCAGAGTGAAAGCAGTGCCAGCAGCCAGGGGAAGGAAGGCCCATTCTGCACAAATCTTCATGCATCAGGCTTCTAGTTGTCTTAATAAAAAAGCAAGGGGTCCTGAGACAAGGAGAACTTAGTTCCTTTAGCTAAGTCTTCTCTGACTCCCCGTAATGCCTTCCAAAATTATGTTTCATCTTTGGACTCTTATTTAATTTATGCACAGAGCCTTCTCCAGGTTCCTGAGCCCTTCTAGATGCCGGATCAAGGCCACCGGCATGGAACATCAGAACATCGGTGGCAGCATTAAAACTGCGGCAGAAAGTCATACCACGTGACAACAAAACCAATTACCTCACAATGAGGTGTGATCACCAAACATTCTTTATGAGTGGTGACTATTGGAGTTAAATATGTAGACTATAGTTGTAGTTGTGTAATACTTATTTATGGCAATGAAATAACTACAGTGTTTTTACCAACATATTCACTGAAATTTGTTAAAAGTAATAGTGAGTTAATAACACACACACAAAAATAACCTGTTGATTTAATTATAAGCAAATCTTGGTTCAAAGCATTTTAAAATCAACAGGGTGTTAATTTTCACATAAGACATGCGGACCGGAAATTTTGTCCATTAAATTCAAAGTCCATTAATAAATCGAGGTCTGATGATCTCACTCATTTATGGATAATAAAGAACATTATAACCTGATGAACAAAAAGATAGATACAGAGGCAGAGAAGCATCAAACAGACTGTCAAATTACAGCGGGAAGGCTGGGGAGTATTGCGGGGGCGGGGGGGCGGGTAAGAGATCAACCAAAGGATTTGTATGCATGCATATAAGCACAACCAATGGACACAGGACACTGGGGGGTGGGGGTGGGGGGACAGTGAAGGCATGTGCCAGGGGGTAGGGGAGGACAGGGGAAGGTCAATGGGGAAAAAAAGGAGACATATGTACTTCTATTTGTAATACTTTAAACAATAAAAAATAAAAAAAATAAATAGAGATCCACAAAATTGAAGGTTTAATGTCTACTAAGCAATGGTCTGTTGCGATGCCATCCCGTGTTTTTATTTGTAAGTCCAAGCCTCATTTCACAATGAAGCACAGGGGAGGGGGTGGGGGAATCAGCCAAGAGCCCTCATCAAGGAAATAGTCTGTTACATTTTGTTTATTGCTTTCTCCCCAAAGCCTCTTCAGCCCAAAAATTCTCAGAGAAAAGAAATTTAAGAAAAATGTAGAACTTTAAAACAAATAAAACCTTAGGCTCTCCTCTTCGGTGATGCTTATCAATAGGCTACTCATCAGACATTGTAAACAAATGCTCCTCCCTCTCTAACCTATTTCTTAGAGGAGAAGCAGAGTGTACCGCTGAAAAGGCAGCTCCCACAGGCAAGGGACTCACACATCTTCTGATTCAGACACTGCCAACATCCCTGGATTTCCAACAATTAGAAAGTGTCAGTTGTTTTGAATTCAGACCTTTACATTCTCTGATTTGGAAGCTGATAGTAAAAATGATTTTTAAGAAACATTTTATGTGCAATTTTTAAACAATATTTTTCTTCTCCTTATACAATCATATATGATCACTAACTTTTAAAAAGCTGAGAAAATACTGAATATTATAAAAATGTGGCCTCTCTACCAAAGAAAACAGATATTAATATCTGTTGTAGCTTCTCTTGCTTTATTCTTTTTTTTTTTAAATATATTTTATTGATTTTTTACAGAGAGGAAGAGAGAGGGATAGAGAGTTAGAAACATCGATAAGAGAGAAACATCGATCAGCTGCCTCCTGCACACCTCCTACTGGGGATGTGCCCGCAACCAAGGTACATGCCCTTGACCGGAATCAAACCTGGGACCTTTCAGTCTGCAGGCCGACGCTCTATCCACTGAGCCAAACCGGTTAGGGCTCTTGCTTTATTCTTTAAACATCATTTGGATCATGTTATATGCATTATTTTGAAGCTCGTATTTTTTACTCATTACATTGTCAGTCTTTCTAGAGATGTAATTATTTTATTAGTCATTTCAAAAATTCACCTTTCAGTTTGGTTTCAATGATCCTCATTATAACTTGCTTTCCACGTCATTAATTTCTACTCTTTTTTGTTATTTTCTCCCCTAATTTTTCTTGTCTTTCCTGATTCTTTCTGTGGCAGACTTGGCTAGATTCCACCTGATATTCATTCCTCCCTATTCCATTTATTTGGGGCAGCAAAGTGCTCAACTAAAACCCTTCACTTTTCCAGACTCATTATAAGTGAGGTTCACATGGCAGAGTTTAAGGTCAATGTGAGTGGAAGTTTGCTGGGGACATCAAAGAGAGGGCCTCCTACCTGGAATTGACACCCCATGTGGCCCCAGTGAGGTAAGGAGCAAGAGACCAAGGCGCCTCCTCCCCACTCAAATTGGAGGAGCAGGAAGTCCGAAGAAGGAGCCTGGGCCCTGAAGGTATCATCCAAGTCACTGCAGGAGTCCTGGCTGCCTGTGCTGGGAGTTTGGGTTGAGTGAGATCCGGTTGTCCAGTTTTCGGTTGATTTGCACCAAACGCCAGCACTTGTACACCTTGACACAACAATGATATGTCTTGTAATCTTCAGACTTGTAAAAGGTCATCCTAATCCCTGTGGTCTGCTTTTGTTCACTGCCTCTGCTTTCCCACTCTGCATGTGGGGCTCTGAATCTTTGCCCAAGACCAGCACCCACTGTCTTGATTTTAGGCACTTCTCTGAAATCTTGTTACCCCAGGGCACCACTTCAATGCAGCGAGTTAATTTCGGGTCCTCACTGGACCCAGTGCCTATGAGAGTGATATTTCCTTCTTTCTCTGTCTTCTCCCGGAGAGTCTTGCTTCTCTCCTCTCCTCCTCAGGGACTCAGGGCATAATGCCCCTGATGCCAGTTAGCTCTTCTAAAAGACAGGAGGAGCCTTTGATGTCATACAGTTCAGCCTTCTCTGCGCAAAACCCCTGACACAGAGGAACACGAAAATGTTAACTTCTGGTTCAGGATAGGGCAGGAAACAGATGTGGTGTGTGTGTGTGTGTTTTTTAAAATAAATAATCCCGGAATAGTTAATAATAGAAAGTTATCCTTACCATTTCTTAGAGAAAGTTTCCTTAACAGTACATTTCCCAGAAATAATTTCCAGCAAACCTTTAATTCAACAAATAATAACAACTTAATTCAGCAAGCACAGGCTTAAAATCTGTTATGTGCAAGTTATTGTTATAGTTTGTGTGAAATACACAGATCTGTGGTATCAAGGCCCTGCTCTCACATGTGCTTGGTCTAAGGGGGAGACCCTGGCCAGCCCCAAACAACCCCAATACAAAGTGGTGAAGGGTGTGTTCTGTGTGGGAGAAGGAATTCCTTTGTCTGATTAAGGAGAAAGGGTAGTGCTTCATTTTTAGTGGACAAAATCCAATGAGAAAAATAACTCAATCCAGAGATTTCCATTTTAATTAAACTTTGGAGAACTGAAAGGAAAATAAAAAGATAATCCCAACAAGGGGTTTGTAAAGACTGGGAGCCAAGAAATGGGGCCTCCGCCTTGCTTATTCTGTGCCTTTTGGCCTTTGCACCTTCTCCACACACACTCTTCTGGGCTCACCCCCCAACCCTCCAATGATCAATTTGCTAATCGGTCTCTCAGTTATCTCAACTATGAAGTGAGGATAACAACAGAAACTTACCTTCGTGAAGCTGCTGTGAGGATTTACATAAATTAAATTAAACAGCAATACAATTAATGACTTCCATACAGCCCCATACAAAGTGCTTGATGAGGGGTAAGCATGATTTATATATTTTCATGGTGTTATACTCAGATATTTATTTAGCATCTTCCGATGTCACTGTATGTTAGTGATACAGTGATGAATGGGATGTGACCACTGCCCACAATCACAGTTTGTCAGAGGAAGAAAACCTGATAAACAGTTCAACTGAACGCACCAGGGTAAGTGCTATGATAAGGTATGTATAGCACGTGTTGTGTGAATCCCTAACCACATGTTGGGGTCTTTGAAGGTGGATGGCATCTCCAGCATCTTTACAAGCTCTGCTAAGACATTACTGAGAGTGGCTTCAACCCCAGATTTCTTTGTCATCAATAATCTGCATAATATGTCAACATCTTTGTTGAAAATTGTAAGGTTTGCTGGTCTCCATATGATATGGGGGGTGGCCCATAGTCAGAATGGGTGGGGCATTTGTTGTTGGCTCGACTCTTCATTCCCTAGTGGTGATCACTGCCTTAGACAGGAATCCTTGGGGGTGATGGTGTTGATCATCCCTGTGATAATGGTTCTGGCCTCCAAGCTCAACCAAATCATTGTAGCCTGTTTTCTATGCTAACTCTGAAATAGCTTGCTAGTATCTCCAGGGTGATACCTTTTACAGATGTGTCAAATGTTTGGAGAACTGTGATGCTACGACTGGCATGTTCAGAAGAACAGTGTGTGGGTGTGTAACCACTTGCCCTTGGCTAGGTCCCAGCAACAGCTTTTGAGTTTGTAGCTTAGATTGTTGTCAATTCTCTGTTTTGTTTATCCACAGAATTTTACTGCTTGACACTTCAATATCAGATACAGTAGAAACTGAAATTGCGTTAGTTGAAGAGAACAAAGTCAGAGCTGAAAAAAAATGCATGAATTATAGATGTTGATAGGTACCGTGTTGTATCTATTACAGTCATTGAAACGCCACATTTTTCACTTTGTCATCTTTTCTGTGACTTCAGATTTCCTTTGGTTGGTTGATAGCGGAGGAGTGACCGTGGCTGTATCCACCAAGAACACCCTCCCACTGTCTTTCGGCTTTCGGGGGTTTTGTCTCAGCCCATGTGATATGTATGGGCTGGGATGCCCTCTTGGCTAAATTGTTCTGTTTCTTATGAGAGAGGAGGTATTTTGTAAGTGGTTCTTTGATATCCTGAGGCTTGGCACTGGGAAATACACTTGCTTGAAGATAGTCCAAAAGAATACAGTGGCTTGGATTCTCCGAAGATCAACCTCAGGAAAGGTTAGCTGATACTTCCTGGCTTCCCTAAACTTGTTCTCTGCTCTTCTCTGCCTGCATGGAAACCTCAGAGTATTGAGATTTTGCTGACTTTCAAGGAAGAAATCTGGCTTTGGACAAGAGCAAGGAGGAACTGAACAGGCACAACGACTAGATACATCCTGAAGGGCTGCTCAGAGGAAAGCTGTGGCTGCAGAGGTTCCAGTTGGCTGAGGCCGCTGGAGATTGTGCCAGACTTTCTGTTGCTGGGCAGTGACTCCAGTCTGTGTCAGCTGCTCAGGCGAAGGTCCTAAACGGAGTCTTCTTCCATCATGCTCTGCAGCTTTGGATTTGCAGTCCACACTGGGCCCGGCGGATCAAGGAGGAGCCCCAGTACCAGCTTTGTGATAAATACACCACAGCTGCTTGAGGCCAGCACAGGGGTGTCAGCTGGGCTGCATTCCCCACGGGGAGGAGGCTCATAGCAGAGGTAGAGGGCTGGCAGGGTACGTAGAATATGCGAACACACTCTTCTAACAAAAACCATCCATGTATTATCTGTCTCGTGTTACTGCCTACTGACACATGGCAGCAAGGTCCCAAGAAAAGCCTCGAAATGTCCGGAGGAAAACCAGGCCTTCTTATAATGAGACCCAAATCAATAATATAAAACATGCTGAGACTGTAGGGGTTTGGCCCATCTCTTAGCCCGGTTCCTCCTTGAGGGAGACAAACCTTGCCAGATGAACAGACTGTCCTATTCGGAGAAATAGGTTCCTAGAGACTATCAATTTCCTACCCACCTTCTCCTCCACCGAAAACTCTTAAGTCCCTTTTCTCTGTCGCCTATGAGCTTTGGAATAAACCCTCAGGCTGGCACGTGGCAGTCAGCAGAATACACTTAGGATCATCTGGAATGCATTTGAATATGTGCCACTGTGCCTGGCATATCATAGGTACTTAATCAGTTTCCCCTTTACCTTTAGAGCCAAGCTTGACTCTGATTTCCAGAAAGTTCAGGAAAAATAAGAGACAATGGTCTTTGAAGTACTTATTACAATTTTTCTCAAAGAAGCTGATGAGGTTTCTTCTGCTCTTTCACTTCTCAAGAGAATAAAATGAATTGCCGAGTGCTGGTGGTCATGAGCACTAGGTTTCCCTGTGCTCCCTTTGATAAGATGGGCCAGCTCTGACCCAGAGAAACTGGCACCTTTATGAGATGGGAGTCTCTATGAGAGGAACCATTTTCTATCATTGCACACAGCATGGAAAAAATGGTTCTTTTCACAAATATCTAGGGTTCTACCCAGGACCATATAATTTCTGGCCTTCCCCCTCCTGGATTAAATGTATACCCTAAGATTACATAAGATAAATAAATCCTCAACTCACACATCCTTATTAATGGTGATTATAAAGGGGATGTGGGAACAGCACAGCCTTGGGAGAATGTCTTAGTCCATTCAGGCTGCTATAACAAAATACCCCAGGCCTTATAAACAATAGAACTTTATTTGTCACACTTCTGTGGGCTGGAGGTCCATATCCAGTAGTCAGCAGTTCAGTATCTGGTGAGGTCCTGCTTTCTGGTTCATAGACAGTTGTCTTCTCTCTGTGTCCTCACAGACTCTAATCCCATTAGACTCTAATGGGACTTTTTATAAGGACTCTAATCCCATTCATGAAGGTTTCATTGTCATGACCTAATCATCTCCCACCTGCTAACACCATCACATATGGGGTTAGTTCTCAACATAGAAATTTCGGGAGAGGTCACAAACATTCAGTCCATAGCAGAATATAAGGGAGTCCAGGAAAAACGTATAGAAGTAGATTTTAGCATCTACAGTTCCTGGTTAATTAACAGACAGAATGGAAAACTACAGCTTTTGCTAGCTCCCATGATATTTGGCTGTACTTTCTTTAACCCATGGATTATGTAAGATTTCTAACAGCTTTGGAAAATGCAATCTCAATGCAGAATGATTCCAAAATCGAGTGCTCATCAAAGTCAGAGCCTGGCAGCACCAGACTCTCCTGGGTGCTTGTTGAAATGCAGATTCCAGGACTCTGACCCAGCTCTAATCAGAATCAGAAGCATGGGCCCCAAAGACTCTGTATTTTGAATAAGCTCTCCGTGTAGCTCTTATTTCTCATCAAAGTTTGAGAATCTATGCCAAAACCCCAAATCAGGAGCAAGCCCAGAGAGTCTTGAACTCTCTTGCCCTTAAAGGAAAAAAAAGTTAAGTCAACAGAAAAAATGGCCTGGCCCCTTTGTATGGTTCTTTAAATTTGCTAAAGAACTCTGTGTACAGAAGCTGTGATCAGAACCCTCAGGAGCAACTGTGATAGGAAAGGTTTTCACTCAACCCGCAGAGCTAGTTGAATGGGATCAATAATCTTTGCCAAAACCTATCATGCAGAGATGCCATGAATAACTTTACTATTTTAAAGTCCCCACTGTTCAACTAGGATCTCCAGCCTATTCAGAGGGCCTTTCCAAGTCAATGTCAATTGGTTGGAAGTACTGAAGAGACTCTTCAGTTATAGTGTAAGGTAATTAATGAAGAGAATGGAGAAAAGTGAATCGTACGAGCATATTTTAGAATATGAACATACTAGAAAAAGATATAAAGTTTTAGCTGATTTGACAGAAAATACCAAACCCACCAAAAATTGTAATATCCTATATAATAAAAGGCTAATATGCAAATAGACCAAACAGTGGAACAACTGAACAACCAGTTGCTATGATGTGCGTTGACCACCAGGGGGCGTGCAGACCATGGCAGGCATCAGCCGCAGCAGGATGGTGGAGCAGGTGAGCGCAGGGTGCCAGACCAAGGCAGGGCATTGGTCACTGTCTTTGAAGGGAGCCTCTGGTGGTTACTGAAAATTCTTTGCTCCCACACACCGCAGTCCCACCCATCACTCGCACCTGCTGCCGGTGCTGACCCTGCTCACACCCACTGCTGGCGCCTGGCACCAGCCCCAATTGCTCGGCGCTGTCAGTGGGTGTGAGTGGCTGCTGGCCTCGATTGCCCTTGAGGGCTTCTCCACCTCCCCTTGAGGGGCGATTGGGGAAGCAGCTACCACTCGCACTCACTGACGGTGCCAGTCCTGCTCACACCCGCTGCTGGCGTCAGCCCCAATAGCTCTGTGCCATCAGTGGGAGCAGCAGTGGGAGTGGGGTTGCTGGCAGACAGGGGATCGGGGGCCATTGTGGGAGGGGCCAGGCGGGGGAGCAGAGGATGGGCTGTGACCCACCCCTGTGCACGAATTCCTTGGGGTTTTGGCATAGATTCTCAAACTTTGATGAGAAATAAGAGCCACACGGAGAGCTTATTCAAAATACAGAGTCTCTGGGGCCCATGCTTCTGATTCTGATTAGAGCTGGGTCAGAGTCCTGGAATCTGCATTTCAACAACAGTTCCTTTCAAGGTGCACGAATTCATGCACTAGGCCCCTAGTTCCATTATAAAAAGAACGTCAACAAACTGATTAGTGTCATCAAATTCAATAATATTTAAGACTAGAGGCCCAGTGCATGAAATTGGTGCACAGGGGGTGTGTCCCTCAGCCCAGCCTACACCCTCTCCAATCTGGGACCCCTTGAGGGATGTCCGACTGCCCATTTAGGCCTGATCCCACCACAATCAGGCATCCCTCTCACAATCCAGGACTGCTGGCTCCCAACTGCTCAGCTGCCTGCCTTCCTGATTGCCCCTAACTGCTTCTGCCTGCCAGCCTGATCACCCCCTAACCACTGCCCTGCCAGCCTGATTGGTGCCTAACTGCTCCCCTGCCAGCCTGTTTGCCCCTAACTGCCCTCCCCTTGAGGCCTGGTCACCTCTAACTGCCCACCCCTGCAGCCTGGTCACCCCTAATTGCTCTACCCTGCAGGCCTGGGTCCCCCCTAACTGTCCTTCCCTGCAGGCCCGGTTGCCCCCAACTTCCCTCTTCTGCTGGCCTGGTCACCCCTAACTGCCCTCCCCTGCAGGCTTGATCACCCCCAACTGTCCTCCCTTGCAGGCCTGGTCCCTCCCAACTGCCCTCCCCTGCTGGCCATCTTGTGGCAGCCATCTTGTGTCCACATGGGGGCAGCCATCTTTGACCACATGGGGACAGCCATCTTGTGTGTTGGAATGATGGTCAATCTGCATATTACTCTTTTATTAGATAGGATAGAGGCCTGGTGCATGGGTGATGGCCAGCTGGTTTGCCCTGAAGGGTGTCCCGGATCAAGGTGGGGGTTCCCTTGGGGACTGGGGCGGCCTGGGTAAGGGGTCTGTGGTGGTTTGCAGGCCGGCCACGCCCCCAGGCGACCCAAGTGGAGGCCCTGGTATCTGAGATTTATTTATCTTCTATAATTGAAACTTTGTACCTTGAGTGGAGGCTTGAGCCCACCAGGGTGTATGGAAAGCTTGGCTTCCTCCATTGCCAGGGAAACCCAAGCCTCCTGTTCTTTCCGAGGCTGAAGCCATCTTGGTTGGGTTAATTTGCATACTCATTCCTGATTGGCGTGACTTGTGGGTGTAGCAGAGTGATGGTTAATTTGCATATTACTCTTTTATTAGATAGGATTACTCGCTGCACATACCAAAAAAAAAACCACCACAAAACACCTCAAAACCAGTACCCTGAAATATCAGTACTTGTATATGAATGTGTGGGAACCCCTTTCACGTCCCACGTGGTTCAGGGTTCCAGTTCAGGGTTCGGGTTCTGGAGAAGGCCGCACACAAATGAAAAGAGACTTGGAAAAGTATTAATTTGGAAATATTGGGGGCCAGGCGGGAGCCCAACTCTAGTGGAAGGACTACCCTTTGCTCTGGCCTTGCAATCCCTTTTATTGAGACTATGGGATACGCCCATAACCTTTAGGCAGGAAATTCCAATAACAAAAATTTACATGAAGCAAACAGAGGTGGAGGCTGCTTCAGCTAACAATGTTTCAACTAAAGAGTGAGTGATTAAAACATTTAAGGTTGTTGACCAGCCTTCCCAGTTTCCTGTCCACATCCTTCCATCAGTGGTAGAATGATTGGTCTCCGGCATCTCCCCCGTTTCTTTCCTTAAAAAAAAATCTTACATCTGCAGACCAGAATTAAACACATAAGAACAAAAAATGTTTGAGTCCCAATTTCAATGTTCAACAGTTCTGAGTTCCAGTTTCAATGTCCAACAGTTCTGAGTCCCAATTTCAATGTCCAACAGTTCTGAGTCCCAGTTTCAGTGTCAAACAGTTGTGAGTCCCAGTTTCAGTGTCAAACAGTTCCTTATGTGTATACGTCAGCAATGATATCTGGATGGTGGCAATGCAGGTCCGACCCTCTCTGGTTTGGTCCTAGGCAACCTGCAGCGACGCACAGCTGCTGACTGCAGCGTCTTCCATCTCTAGACTGTTTCTCCTCTTTGTCTTCATGGCTGGAGGATTACTGTCAATTCCTCTCTGTTGCAGGAATCCACATGGTCTTGGAGTTGTTTTCTGAAAATATACAACCATACTCTCGACCAAAAGTTAATAAAGGAATCTTTTCTATAAATTTTACTTGGGATCATTTTTATTTTTTTGCCCAGACGATTTTCCTTTTGGCCTATTTGATACCATATGTTTTTCATTGGTGTCTTGCTGTTAGCATTACAAATGAAAATTAAATTTTTTTAAAGTAAAAATTTTCTAGATGTAATTTACTTACAGAATATTTTTCCTTACATGCTATTTTTCCACTATCCCCCCCTTTTTTGATTAATGGAGGCTTTTGGAAATTTTATAATGCAGTCTTGATAACTTTAAGTTTTAATTTTTTTGCACAAAAATATGACTGCTTTAGGTTCTTTGCATGTTAAACAAATTTACCATGAGAGAAACTACCAATAGAAATTTTAGTTAATAGTTTAGGAACAGCTTTTTGTCCAGTACAATTAAATTTTCTTGAATATTCACTTATTTCAATTAGCCAATTTAAATTAATCTGAAAACTTGGCTTCTATTTTACTGTCAAATTTAATACTCTTAACAATCTTAGTTTACCCTGTAAATATTAATGGAAATGATTATTTGCATTCTTTGAGTAGGCCCTGAGCATTCCTGGTGCTAGGCTGGATTTAGATATAGGGCAACTGCTGTTGGCCAAGTCTGTCTGGCTCCCAATCTGAGCTGGGTGTGGGTAGCATGAAGCAGCCATGGGGGCAGGAGACCTCCCTCAGACGTGGCGAGGGTTCAAGCCCCTGCAAGGTTGGGGGGGTGAGGGACTGTGCCCCACCTCTGTTGATCCCCAAGTTCTCTCCTGATGGCCCCTCTGCGACTGTGCCTGTCTTAGGTTGTTCCTTCCTTGAGGAATCTTACCCGTCTCTGGCTAACCAGCCATCCTCCGGGGCCAAGCAGAGTGATGTGAGGTTCAGTTCTGTCTCCTTGGTAGCCTATGCCCCACGTTGGGCGCCAGATGTGGGAACCCCTTTCACGTCCCGCGTGGTTCAGGGTTCCGGTTCAGGGTTCGGGTTCTGGAGAAGGCCGCACACAAATGAAAAGAGACTTGGAAAAGTATTAATTTGGGAATATTGGGGGCCAGGCGGGAGCCCAACTCTAGTGGAAGGACTACCCTTTGCTCTGGCCTTGCAATCCCTTTTATTGAGACTATGGGATACGCCCATAACCTTTAGGCAGGAAATTCCAATAACAAAAATTTACATGAAGCAAACAGAGGTGGAGGCTGCTTCAGCTAACAATGTTTCAACTAAAGAGTGAGTGATTAAAACATTTAAGGTTGTTGACCAGCCTTCCCAGTTTCCTGTCCACATCCTTCCATCAGTGGTAGAATGATTGGTTTCTGGCATGAATGCAATTCAATAGAAGTTTTTCTATATTTCACCATAATCCTAAAAATTTGCACCATATTTTCAGTAGGAAGATGTTTAGGTAAAAGGATCTTTTCTAAACTATCAAATGTGTTTTAAATTTTTGATCAGTCATGCTAAAGACTGCATTATCCTTCTATTCCCTCTATAAAAATAATTACAAAACTATTACTATATAAAAGAGTGTGATACTTAATTTTATATCTCAATTTGACTGAGCCACAGTGCCCAGATATTTGGTCAAGCATTATTCTCGATGGTTTTATGAAGGTGGGTTTTTTTTATGAGAATAACATTAAATTAAATCAGTGGTCTTTGAGTAAAGCAGATCACCCTCCAAAATGTGGGTGAGCCTCATGTAATCAGTTGAAGGCCTTAATAGAACAAAGAGCCAGAATAATTCTGTCCACAGACTGTCTTTGGACTCCAAATGAAGCTCTTCTCTCACTCTTCAGCTTGCTGGCCTATCCTGTACAGTTTGGACTGATTAAGCCTCCACAATAGCATGAGCCAATTCTTTAAAATATATTGATCGATAAATAGATGATACAGAAGAAAGATAGACAGATGATACATAGAGAGAGAGAACAACCCCTTGGGAAAGGAGGCAAGGATGAGCTGGCAATATGGTTCATGTGTCAGATGTGAAACCTCTGATGTATTTCACAAAGGACATGAAACTTCAAGGCAAAATTATTGAGCAAAAATTATTTGTTAAATTGAGAATAAGACATTTAGAGATCTAATTCCCAATAATAGTGCCTTTGATTGTTGAATTCTGAGCTGGGTCAATGTTTTGAGGAAGATCTGGGGGAACTATGCAAGTCACTATAGTAAAATTCATTTTATACTTAGTGTTTTAGCACCCTCTCTGTTCTAAAGAGATGAAGAGTTTAATTGAAAGAATTCCTCTACTAATAAGATTGTTTATTTTAATGGTAAACTTAAATGTAAAGTAAATGGGTAAATATAGCTCATTTAAAAAAAATTTACACTTACCAAAATCACCAAAATTCAAACCTTTTAAAAATAGACCTTGTCTTTGATGTTTATTTCACATTATCAAAGTACATCCAGTTATGCAAATTTACACTCTTATTTCACATCTTTGCATTCCTGATATACATATAACAGGACAAAGAACACCTTTGCAATATTCAACCTCAAAATCCTGCTTGGTGAAAACAACATTCTCAGCTGCCTTATTCTTTCTGCTCAGGTACAAATACAATTCTAAATAATTGGAGTGAAAACTCAAGATTGACAACAACAAAAAAGTGACTAAATTTTTATGCCACCTGAGGTTATTTGTACTTAATTTTTAAAATGGTCTTCTAATTCCTGAATTATTATTCAATAGGTAACATTTCTTTGGGAGCTCCTTAAACTATTTCAAGAAGCCTAGTTGTTTCTGGGGTTCTTATAATCTACATGCAGTTGACAATAGCTATATACCAATGATGCTTAAATATTGGCATTATTGTGCTATATATTCACCTAAGATATTTTTTAAAGTGATAGTCAACATTATCTCTCTTTTGTGAAAACATCTTGCTAGGCTAGAAAATGAGCAATTATTTCTGCAATTAGGCAAAGAAAAAGGACAGACCAGTGCAACACAATTCTAATTTTAAACAAAATTATCAGATTGAATTAAAGACCTTAACATTTTAGTTATAATCCTATGGAATTCAAATATTCCTCAATCACATTGTGGTTCTAGATGACTGCATGCTCATTCTGTTCAATGTTGCTCACGAGATCTTTTGTGTCACTAGTTCCTGTGCTTGGTCTACTGTTGAAATAGAGGGTGTTTTCAAAAGTGCTCTCCTGAGGTAAATGCACACGTCCACGTCTCTTATAAAACATATATGCCGCAAGGCCAGCACCCACTACAATCAGGAGGATCACAAAGACAACTCCTCCTGCCACACCAGAAGACGGTTTAGAAGGCTCCATTTTCCTTGGGTCAGCTAGAAATAAATAAAACCATTAGGAAAAAGGTGGAGGGAGGCAGAGGGTAGAATGCTATGCAGAAAAACATAAACTCCTTTTTTGAAAAACTAAAATACATAAATATTCTTTCCAGTGATATTTGTCCAACAGAAATGCAGGACATGAAAACAGAATAGAGGATTATTTTAGATGTTAAGATTATTATTCAGTTGCAAGAATATTTTATTTATCTATGTAGTATAGAGCTACATAGATAATCAATGTTTTAAAATATTTATACCTGTTTCAAAATAATTAAGGCTGCTTACAAATACATTATATGAAGATAAATAGAATAGTAATAATAATGATGATGACAATAAAAAGCCAGTGAAAATATTAGGGGGAAAATAAAGTAAAAGCAGCAGAAATCTGGGCTCATGAGTGTAATTAGTTAACAAACAGCACTCATGAGGTAATAAGGGGGTTGCAGCAAGCCATAAATCTCACTGACTTTTTAGCAGCCATAATTCAAGTTAAGTATAAAATTAAAATTAAAACCATTGCTTAAAAAAAGAAAACAGCCACAGGGATTATTGAGAGAAATTTCTTCTATGAGTTCTTATAAGGCAACTCTTTGTAACAGAGAAATCAATGTCTTTATAAACATCAATGGTAAAACCACCACTCTGACTCCAAAGCCTGCTTTTTGAGAGCATCAATCAAGGGAGGCTGATGCCATAATGACAAAGTTTTTATATAAAACCCAACTACTCATCTATTCAATTTAACTAACTACTTTCAGAAAGGAGTATAGGAAGGGATTATTATGGCTTTTTAAACAAACTATATTGATACATTACTAATAAGGAACTTGAAATTTCATAATGGCCTTACCTTTTTCTGTCTTCAATGTATGGGTAGGTTCAGCATCAATAACTGTTGGTAAAATAAGAAATTTATTAAATACTTATAAAATCCATAATAATTGCATATAGATAGTATCATTTGGTTCACAGATACATAATATCCTCCATGTTTGGATTATGGTAATATCACCATAATATATATACCATGTATTATATATTATATATATTACCTATATATGAGAGATAGATAGATTTGATATACAGATATAGATAGATTTATTTGTATCTATTTATACATATTCTATAACAGAATCCTACAGCTGTATGATGAGTTTGAATATATTGAAATATCTGAAAATACAGGGGTAGGAAAAAGGTTTACAGCTTTAATACAAATAAATAATACAATAATTAATCCTATATAATAAAGAGGTAATATGCAAATTGACCCTCACGCCCTCACAAGATGGCTGCCTGCAACCAGGCTGGCAGGGGGGTTAGTGAGGGACAACCAAATGACTGAACAAGCAGGCTGCATGGGGCAACCAGGCTGGTGGTGGGGGGGGGAAGTTGGGGGTGACCAGGCCAGCAGGGGGGGCAGTTGGGGTGACCAGGCCAGTGGGGGGGGGGCAGTTAGGGGTGACCAGGCTGGCAGAGGGGGCCAGTTGGGGGCCACCAAGCTGGCAGGGGGGGCAGTAACAGGTACAGTTGGGGGTGACCACGTCAGCAGGGGGGGCAGTTGGGGTCAATTAGGCTGGCAGGGGGAGCAGTGAGGGGTGACTAGGCCGGCGGGGGGGGGGGCAGTTGGGGGTGACCAGGCTGGTGGGGGGGGCAGTTAGGGGTGACCAGGCAGCAAAGGGAGGCAGTTGGGGGTGTCCAGGCTGCCAGGGGGAACAGTTAGGGGCGGCCAGGCCAGCAGGGGGGTAAGTGAGGGACGACCAAACGATGGAACAGCAGGCTGCGTGGGGTGACCAGGCCGGCGGGGGGGGGCAGGTGGGGGCAAATCAGGCCAGCACACCGAGGTAGTGAGGGGTGATCAGGCTGGCGGTGGTGGGGGTGCAGTTAGGGGTGACCAGGCAGGCAGGCAGGCAGTTGAGCGATTAGGAGCCAGTGGTCCAGGATTGTGAGAGGGATGTCTGACTGCCCATTTAGGCCTGATCCTGGGGACTCTCCAAGGGGTCCTTGATTGGAGAGGGTGCAGGTTGGCTAAGGGGACCCCCTCCCCAGTGCACTGGGCCTCTAGTAAATAATAATCCTATCTAATAAAAGAGTAGTATGCAAATTAACCATCACTCTGTGACAAAATGGCAGCCCCCATAGCCACAAGATGGTGGCACCAAGTCCCCTCAGCCCTGCAGCTGGAGTCTCTGGGCCTGTCCGCCGGAGCAGCGAGGCTGGATCCGCCGCCGGACACGGCAGACAGAACTCGAACAGCAGGGCTTGGGGGCTTACTTAGTGCGTTGGCAGCGGGGAAGCCCCAGGACCAGCAGACAGAGCCCGGACAGCAGGGCATGGGGTCTTCGTTCGCAGGGTGATGGTGGGAACACCCCCAGGCCCCGCAGACAGAGCCCAGACAGCAGGGCATGGGGTCTTCGTTCGCAGGGTGATGGCGGGAACACCCCCAGGCCCCGCAGACAGAGCCCAGACAGCAGGGCATGGGGGCTTCCTTAGTGTGTTGATGTCGGCAAAGCCCCCAGGCCTGGCAGACAGAGCACACTGCAGGGCATTGGGGCTTCCTTTGCATGGCACATGGCAGCGGCAGACAGAGAGCGGGCAGCAGGGCATGGGGGCTTCATCTCCATGGCTGCAATGAAACCCCCAGGCCCCGCAGAGAGCAGAGAACCATGGGAGTGGGCCTAAGCCATCAGTAGGACATCCCCTGAGAGCTCCTGGATTGTAGAGGGTGCAGGTTGGGCTGAGGGACCCCCGTGTACGAATTTCGTGCACCGGGCCTCTAGTACAAGAATAAACTGTTTCACATACTCACAACTATAAAACTACTATTGCCCACCCCTGTACAGTCCTCCAATTTGCATTTGAGTCTCTGATACTGACCCTCAAAAATCTACCCAATCTATCCATAAATGTATTCTAGGCTAGCAATTTTGAAACTGACCCATGGAGGCCTTAGGTATTACAAAGCATTTAAATGAAAGTGAAATAAGACTCCAGTATTGCACCAAAGGGTGGATAGTATTTTAGAACAGAGTTTTTGACTTGAAGAACTACAAAATTCTAAAATAATGAAATCTACGGGGGTGGAGTGATAATTCATCTAATTCATTTACTTACATCTATTATGAAATTAACAATTTTATCTGTTGGGAAGAATATTATGTGAAATGGGATAGATAAAAACATTATTAACGTCCAGATAATATCACATCATGAGCAAATAACACTATTTGCTCAATCCCTATCCTCCCATGGTCTGCCACTCAGTCTCAGTAAGAGGCTTACTTCGTCTTGGAAGAGTTATTCCTTAAATCTTACATGGTTTAATCTCATACAGGACTTGCTGTAATAAATCCTGTTTTCCTTCCAGAACCTGGCCCCTTCTGGTTTGCCAAGGTGACTGTTTCACCCTTTTCTTCTCATGCCATAAGGCTTTTGTGGGCTGGCTCTCCAAACTGCTGCAATTTCACAAATCCATATTAATGGATATCCCATTATAAATCAAAACCATTTTGTCAGCTAAGCAGGCAGGGAGTGTTTTTTGCTCCCTCAGAGCTGCAGACAGCAATAGGTCACCACAGTAGACTGAATTTCTCACTTATGCAGGAGAGAGCTCACAAGGAAGCCGTATTCACATTATAATCCTAAACCTGACATCTTAATATTACAAAGCAATGGTAGCCTGTGAACATATGTGCCATAGGGCAAATTCTTACTTACTTTTTGGTCTTTTACAAATATACCCTTTGTAGGAAGAACAGTGAATATTATTCCAAAATCCAGAAGATGCAACTAAAGAGGCACAGTCATTTCGTTCACCAGAGGGATCACCCGTGTTCCAGTTGACAAAGGAGAGTGGGTTATTGTTTATCCATTGCCACTTTCCTGTTTATCAGATGCACAGGTTAAAAATAACCTATCTTAAATTAAGTTCAATTTATCCAAGTAAAACTTGTAAGCATATTATACACTATAATTAATAATTGTTTATAGTCAGACTTTTAATAGGCAAGATTATAATGACTACAGGGAAGTAAACTGAGAATATGTTTTTTATACAACTTTAGGTGAAAATTTATTACTAATTAATACAAATATGAATACGTATCCTTCCCTAAGTTTTATTCTGGCAAAGGCAGAAAATATTTTCAAAGCTTCTTAAACTAACTTAGCTACTGAAGTTATTTTTTTAATTAGCATCTTTCAGGATAGCATAATATATGGGTCATTTAAAATTTCAGTTCTTATATCAAATGAAAATATGTTTGTATATTCAAACTCTTCACTAATTAACCATTGTTTTAAGGCAAGACTTTCTGAAATGGAAACTTTGTTTACCACACAATGGTTTGAAATATTTGTGATTAAATAATCATCCTGCAAAAATTACCTTCAACATTTCTGTACAATCCTATCCAAAAATTGGTTTTGCTTTGAAGTGGCTCAACTCGGTATGACAGAAAATTTGATTCAGCAGCACTTTCAATAGAAACCAAAGAACCACCTGCAAAATATAAAAGAACAAATATGCTGGAAGTACATTTAAGAAGCTGAAAATATTTTTATCACGAAAGTTTTTATATTACGACCAATATAAATCATTCTAACATGTCCCCTTAAGGGGAAGACTTTAAAGAGTAGACATTTGTCTTTTCAGAATTTCAGTTTCTATTCTGAAAGTACATTTTTTTAAGCATCATTTGTGTACATACACTGAGTTGCTGCAGGCTGTGCAAAGATGAGTAGGACATAGAATGTCTTAAGAGGGTTATCCTATATAATAAAGAGGTAATATGCAAATTGACCCTCACACCCTCACAAGATGGCTGCCTATGACCAGGCCAGAAGGGGTGTTAGTGAGGGATGACCAAACGACTGAACAGCAGGCTGCATGGGGTGACCAGGCTGGCAGGGGGGTTAGTGAGGGATGACTGAACGATTGAACAGCAGGCTGCATGGGGGACCAGGCTGGCGGTGGGGGGGGCAGTTGGGGGTGACCAGGCCAGCAGCGGGGCAGTTAGGGGCGATCAGGCTGGCAGGGGGGGCAATTAGGGGTGGACAGGCAGGCTGGCAGGTGAGTGGTTAGGAGCCAGTCGTCCAGGATTGTGAGAGGGATGTCTGACTACCGGTTTAGGCCCGATCCCCGGGATGGGGCCTAAACTGGCAGTCGGACATCCCTCAAGGGGTCCTGGATTGGAAAGGGTGCAGGCTGGGCTGAAGGGACCCCCCATGCATGAATTTCATGCACCAGGCCTCTAGTGATAATATAGGTAGCTATGAGTTGAGAGTATAAAAGAATGTATTAGAAGGTAACATAAATACAATATGCTATTGACGTGTCAAAGTGGGAGAGGAGTTGTTTTAGGTGAAACAGATAAAAGGCAGCATGGAGGAAATAGAATTTAAGATATTAAGGAGCACTGGATTTCAAGTAGAAACAATAGAAAATAATCCCAGGAAGAGGAAGAATAAAAGAAAAGACAAGGAAAAGAGAGAAGCAGAGAGCTTCTTCAGGAATAGTGATGGTTCACAAACACTGGAGTCCTCTATATTGGTGATATGATATAGCTAGATGATGATGATAGATAGATAGATAGATAGATAGATAGATAGATAGATAGATAGATAGATGATAGATAGATGATAGATAGATAGATAGATGATAGATAGATGATAGATAAATAGATAGATAGATAGATAGATAGATAGATAGATAGATAGATAGATAGATAGATAGATATCGGGAGGAACTAGTAGTGTTAACATATAGTGCAGTTTGGCTAATATGATAAGTGGGTGAAAAAAGATGGGTTAGGCCTCACTGCTGATGGCAGGAAATGGGTATTTAGGGCAATGTGGTAATAAAGATCATTTAGTTTTTTCAGGCAACAGAATGGTGCAATGCACTACAGGAATATTAATCCAGCTGTTATCTATAGGACTGTACAAAATAAAAAGAGGGAAAACTGAAAGACTGGTTCAATGACTATGACATTGACAACATACATTAGATTAAGTCTGATTCAGTGTCAGCATTAGATTTTATAGTAAATAGCTATATTTTTAATAATAACAACTAATATAATTTAAGCACTTCCTGCCAGACATTTTGCTTTGGGCTTTATAAGCATGATCTCACCAAAATTTAACAACGACCTTATTAAATGGGTACTATTAGTACCCATTTTATAGTTAAATAAAATATAAATGCAGACGATAAATAATTTGCCAAGATTGTAATGATAATAGAGTGCAAAGTCATGGCATGATCCAGGCATTCTAAATGTTGAGCACTTAACCATATGCCTGCATCCCATGTTACTGGGTCCTTTGGATGTTTGATTTGATTACATATTACATAGTCCATTAGTAAATATATTTTATAGACAATAGCTATTTCAAAATATTTGTGATGTATTTTAATAAATGAGAATCATTTACATTACTTACAGAAAAATAAAGTCACCTAAAACAAAGTTTCTACATATTCATTGAAAATTTAAAAAAATACTCAAACATAAAATAAAACATATTTTAATTTAAAAAATCCAAAACAGAATTCAGTTGACATCATAAGGAATGGCAGAGTAAGGACCCCTGAGTATCCTCTGCTCCACAAAAGCAATAAGAACATGAACAAGTTTGTCAAAATCAACTTTTTTCAGAATCAATGATGTGTAAATACCCAAAGGAAGCATTTTTTTCAAAATAAAGATTGGCCCTAGGCAGTTTGGTTCAGTGGATAGAGCATCAGCCTGAGGACTGAAGGGTCCTGGATTCGATTCAAGTCAAGGGCACATACCTTGGTTGCAGGCTCCTTCCCGGCCAGAGCCCTGGTTGAGGCACACGTTGGAGGCAACCAATCGATGTGTTTCTCTCACATCGATGTTTCTCTCTGTCTTTCCCTCTCTCATCCACTCTCTCTAAAAATCAATGGAAAAATGTCCTTTGGTGAGGATTAAAAAAAATAAATAAATGAATATTGGATTTTGGTAAGAACATTGAGTTTCATGGTGTTATCATTCATGCTAATCTCATTGCTCTGTGGCTGTCTTAAAAACCAACAGCCCTCAAATAAAAGTGAAAACCATTAGCCTAGAAGACACTGGAAAAGTCAAAATGGTGTTGGAGTTCTTCGAAAATCCCATTATTTGATCTCCCTGACAGTTCTCTGGAAAACCTCACCTGTAAAACCTGCCTTTATTTGACCTGACTCAGACTCATGTAATGTAAACAGCCTTTCTTTCCCTGGCAGTGTTTCTCAACAACTATCAGGGGCAATTGTGTAAATTGCAGCTTCCTGAGGCAGTGATAATAGTTGAGGGAAACAACAAGCTAACCAAAAAACTTAAAAGGAAAAACTGAGGAATAAGATATATATATGAAGTTTTAAAAAGCATTGACCTATTCTGGGAACCTAGAAGGCCACAGACATGCACTGAAGTGGCACATGCCCAGGACTATGTGCATTCTCATGAGAGATCTGAGAAGTCCCTAAACTCTCACCTCTGGCTGACCTTGAGGCACTGCGCAAGTATGAAGTGAAGGCTAAGACAGAGTTTTAAACTGTCTTTTTTTTTTAAGATTATAATTCTTTTTAAAACATTATTTGATCTAAGGACACTACATAAAATAATAATAATAAATCTGTGCTGATGGACATACAATGCATAAAGGTGTACTTGTATGACAACAATATCACAAAGGATTGCAGGAGGAATAGAGCTATATAAGAGCAAAATTGATATTAATCTGAAGTAGATTGTTGCATATTATTAAGATGTTAATTGTCATCCCCAGGGCAACCACTAAGAAAATAACTAAACAAAATATAGTAAATTAAAAAACAAGAAAATTAATGGTACACTAGAAATCATACATTTAATATGAAAGAAGGAATAAATCATATAGAGAAACCAAAAGATGTAAGACATATAGAAAACAAATGGTAAAATGGCAGGAATAAATCCTTATCAGCAGATACATTAAATATAAATGGTTTAAGTATTCCAATTAAAAAAAACACAGAGATTGGAAGAATAAATAAAAATAAATTTTTAAGTTATTTAATTACTAGAGGCCCAGTGCACAAATTTGTGCACGGGTGGTGTGCCTCGGCCTGGCCGGTGATCAGGGCCATCTTGCCCAGTCCTGATTGGTGCCAATGGGGGCTGGCTGGCGGGGGAGGTACTGCAGGAGTTGCCCGGCTGGGGAGGGACATTGGGAGGACTCCAGGGCATGTCTGGCCCTCTGGCCTAGTCCTGATCAGCCAGACCCCAGCAGCAAGCTAACCTACCAGTCAGTGCATCTGCCTCCTGGTGGTCAGTGTGTGTACAGCAACTGGTTGAATGGTCGACCGATCGGTCAGACATGTAGCATATTATGCTTTTATTATATAGGATATGCTGCCTACAAAAGACACATTTGAGATTCAAAGACACAAATAGGTTGAGAGTAAGAGCATAGAAAAGATATGCCAAGCAAATAGTAACTAAAAAAAAGAGTTGGTTTGGCTTTACCAATATTACACAAAACAGACTTTTAAACAAAACATTAATAGAGATAAATAAATACATTTTACTATGATTAAAGTTTCAATTCATAAAAAAGATGTGACAATCATAGACAGATATGTATCTAACAGTAAAGTCCCAATAACTGAAAAAGCAGACTTCATCTGACTTAGAATTTTAAGTCAAAATTCATAGGGAGAGACAAAGATGGCAACATAGAAAGCTCCTGAACTTTTCTCTTTCAATGGACACACCAAATGAACAGCTACACATGGAACAATTCCCACAGAGAAATCTAGACACTAGCTGAGTAACTCCTTTCTATTGGGTGACAGAAAATGCCCACATCTAAATGAATAAAGACTAAGACATACTTTCTCCATAAAACCTACCCCCAGAATAGTGCTATATAATAAGGAGGGAACCCCCAACTTCCAGCTTCTTCATGAAATGGAGTGAAGGGTTTAGACCACACATCTAGCACCCCAAGTTTTAAGGCTCCCTTCTGAGGGACATTCCCCAAAAACACATTTTCTGAAGTCAATGGTACATGCAGCCACATAACCCATGAGACTATAGAAAATAAAGAAGCAATACTTAATGGTACCCAAGGACTCATTGCAGCTATCCCTCTTACCCTCCTCACGGGTTTAGCTAAAAGAAAGCAGTAAAAAAAGCCAGTCTCCAAGTCTTTCCATGAAAGAGGATTGACCACATACTTTACAACCAGCTGCCCAAGGGTTTGGCTGCTAATTTGCATGCATCTAGGGGCTAGCTGTGTTCTTCCATGGAGCCTGAAGGAGCTGAGGAACACTTCTGCCACTTCTTCCCTCTGGCTTGCTGCAACAGTAAAACCAGGTCATCAACATCTGTCTCAAAGGAGCTTGTTCACATACTTTCTCAACTGCTGCCTGAGGGTTCAGCTTCTAATCAGCCTGCATTTCCCTTTGGATACTGTCAGGTCTTGGCACACCTCAAATACTAGGAGTTACTTAAAGCAAAGCTGGTGGCTTGGACAATCACAAAGGTTTGAGAGACAAGCAGGACCTAATGTCAGGTTGACTGATGAGGTTCATCTTCTGAACAAGACCAATCTTTCAAGACTGGGAGAGGTGTCTGTTTTATCTTATGTGCATAAACTAATGCAGAGAGTCAGAGAAAATGATGAAATAAGAGAATATATTCTAAACGAAAGAACAAGATAAATCTCCAAACTTATGTTAATAAAATAGAGATAACTGACTTACCTGACAGAGCGTAAATCACAGAACTAAAGATCACAATCAATACACTAAAAACTTAAATAGAAGAAAAATAGAATAAATAAATAAAAAATAAAAACTTCAATAGATGGGTTCAAGGGTTAACTAGATAAATTGTTAAAAAGAACAGTTAACTCAAAGAAAGGACAGTCAAATACATCAGGGCAAGCAAAAAGAAAAAAAAAAAGAATGAAAAAGAGTGAAGCTACCTTAAGAGACTTGTAAGACAATAACAAGTAAACCAATATAGAAGTCCCAGAAAGGGAAGAGAAAAATAAGGGGGCAGAAGGCTATTCAGAGAAACAATAGCTGAAAGCTTCCTTAACCTGGAGAAAGAAAGAAACATTTAGATCCAGGAAGCCTACAGAGTCCCAAATACAATTAATTTAAAGAGACCCACATTGAAACATATATTAAATTGTCAAAAGTTAAAGACAGAGTGACATTCTTAAAAAAGCAAGAGAAATGTTACTTGTTACATACAAGGGAACCCTTATAAGACTGTAAGTGGTTTTTCAACAGAAACTATGAGGACAGAAGAGAGTGGGATAATATATTTTAAATGTTTAAAGAAAAAACTGCCAACCAAGAATACTCTACCCAGCAATGTTTTCCCTCAGAATTAAATGAGAGCAACTTTTCCAGACAAACAAAAGCTGAAAGAGTTAATCAACAATAAACCAGTCTTATAAGAATTGTTATAGAGTTCATTATACTGAAACAAAAGGACACTAATTAGTAATTCAAAAACATTTGAAAATATAAAACTCACTGATAAAGGTAAATATAAAGTAAAATTCAGAATACTCTGATATTATAATGGTGGTTGGTAAATCACTTCTAACTCTAGTATAACAGTTAAAAGACAAAAGTACTAAAAATAACTATAAATATAATAATTTTTAATGGATACACAATATTAAAAAATGTAAATTGTGCCCTAGCCAGTTTTCTCAGTGGTTAGAGCATCAGCCCTCAGACTAAAGGGTTGCGTGTTTGATTCCAGTAAAGGGCATGCAGGTTCAATCCCCTGCACCAGTCAGAGCACATGCTGGAGGCAACCAATCGATGTGTCTTTCTCACATTGATGTTCCTCTCTCTGTGTCTTTCCCCCTCCCTTCCATTCTCTCTAACAATCAATGGAGAAAATATACTTGAGAATTAACAATAACAACAAAAAAGTAAATTGTGACATCAAAAACATAAAATGGGGGGAGGGGTTATAAAAATGTAAAGCTTTTGTATGCATTTATAGTTAAGTTATTATCAGCTTTAAATAGGTTATTATAACTATTAAATATTTCATGTAAGTCTATGGTAACTACAAGGCAAAAACCTAGAGTAGATACACAAAAGATAAAGAAAAAGGAATTTGAGCATACTGCTACAGAAAATGATCAAATCACAAAGGAAGTGAACAAAAGAGAAAAAAAGGAACAAAGAAACTATAAAGCATCCAGAAAACAATGAGCAAAATGGCAATAGTAAGTCCATACCTATCAATAATTACTATGAATGAAAATTGACTAACTTCTCCAATCAAAAGATATAAAGTGAGTGAATAAATTAAAAGAAACAAGATCCAACTATATGCTGTCTACAAGTAATTCATTTCTTTATGGATACCCATAGGCTCAAAGTGAATGGCTGGAAAAAATTATTCCATATAAATGGAAAACAAAAGAGAGCAGGTTGGATACTTGTATCAGAAAAAAAATAGACTTTATCCAAACCTATAATCAGAGACAAAAAAGGTCATTATCCTGTCTAATAAAGAGGGGATATGCTAATTGACCATCACGCCATAGCCAATAAGGAGGGAATATGCTAATTGGCTCCTGCCCTCAAAGATGGCAGTGCCCACAGCCAATCAGGAGGGAATATGCTAATTGACTGCCACACCCTCAAAGATGGCGGCACCGACAGCCACAAGATGGCCGCACCCAGTCCCCTCAGCCCCACTGGGGTGGCAGGTGCATGGCAAGGCCGGGCCCGCCGCGCACCTGCCTCTGGAGTTCCCCAGTCCCCTCAGCCCCCCAGCCGTCCAGGGCTGGCCCGAGGCACAGGCAAGCCTCAGATGGCAGCTGCCCAGCCAATACCCAAGGCACAGGCAAGTCTCAGATGGCAGCTGCCCAGCTGCCCAGAGCCGGCCCGAGGCACAGGCAAGCCTTGAATGGCAGCTGCCCAGACGCCCAGGGCCGGTCCAAGGCACAGGCAAGTCTCGAATGGCGGCTGCCCAGCCGGCCGAGGCTCAGGTAACCAGGGCCAGCCGAGGCTTGCGCTGCCGGCAGTGGCAGCAGCAGAGGTGTGATGGGGCGTTGCCTTCCCCTGATTGCCGGGTCGCCTCCCACCCCTGAGGGCTCCTGGACTGTGAAAGGGGGCAGGCCAGGCTGAGGGACCCTCCTTCCAGTGCATGAATTTTCATGCACCGGGCCTCTTGTATAACGCTAAAGGGATCAATTTGTTAAAGAATGTAACATATGTAAACACATATGCACCCAACATTGAAGTACCTTAATATATAAAGCAAATATTAACAGATATGAAGGGATAAACAGACCTCAAAACAATAACAGTAGAAGATTTCAATACCCCACTTTCAACAATAGATAAGTCATTCAAACAAAAAAAATCAATAATGACACATTCCATACAACAGCTGAAGAATACATATTCTTCTCAACAACACAGAACTTTCTCAAGGTAGATCATATGTTAGGCCACAAAAAAATCCCAATAAATTTAATATTGAAATAATATCAAGCATCTTTGCTAACCACAATGTTATAAAACTAGAAATCAATTACAAGAAGAAAATAAAAATCCACATATATATGGAGATTTAAAAACATGCCACTGAACAATCAATGGGTGTGTGTGTATGTGTGTGTGTGTATATATATATATATATATATATATATATATATATATATGATGAAATATTGCTCAGTCCTTAAACAGACAGAAAACCTGCCATTTGCAACAACACTGATTAACCAGGAAGGCATTATGCTAAGTGAAATAAGCCAGAGATAGACAAATACTGCATGATATCAGCTTTACAAGTGGAATTAAAAAAAAAAAAAAAGCCTCACAGAAAGTAGAATGGTCGTTGGTAGGGGCTGAGGGGTAGGGTAAATGGGGAGAGGCTGGTAAAGAGTACAACTTCCAATTATAAGATGAATAAAGCCTAAGGATCTAATGTAAAAATATGGTGACTAAGTTGATAACATTGTATCATATAATTGAAATTTGTTAAAGAGAGTAGAACTTAAGTAGAACTCACCAAAAAAGGAAAAAAAAAGTAAATACAGTGTGGTACAAAAGTATATTTACAGTTGTTCATATGGAAAATAATACAATAATCCTATATAATAAAAGACTAATATGCAAATTGACCAAATGTTGGAACAACTGGTTGCTATGATGTGCACTGACCACCAGGGGGCAGATGCTCAATGCAAGGGCTGCCCCCTGGTAGTCAGTGCACTCCCACAGGGGGAGCGCTGCTCAGCCAGAAGCCAAGCTCACAGCAGGGTTAAGGAGCAGCAAGCCTGGCTAAGGAGCAGAAGCCGGGCTCACAGCAGCACTAAGGATGTCCGACCGCCGGCTTAGGCCCACTCCCCAGTTGGACATCCCCCAAGGGCTCCCAGACTGTGAGAGGGCACAGGTTGGGCTGAGGGACCCTCCCCTCCACCCAGTGCACGAATGTTGTGCCCCGGGCCTCTAGTTAATAAATAAATACAAGTATAAACTCTGTGTTTCATGTATTCACAACTGTAGACCTACTTTTGCCCCCCACCCTATATGTGAGGTGATGATGTGTTAATTAACTTGATGCTGGAAGTCCTTTCACAATACATGTATGTCAAATTATCATGTGGTACACTTTAAATATATTATAACTTTATGTCAATTTTACCTCAATAAAACTGAAAAATATAAACATAAAAGTCAAAAGTCAAGGTTAAATTTGAATGGACCTGAGGGAAATGAGGCTATAATTCTTGCACACCATTGTTGGATGAAGAACACTGATTAAGGGCATAATCAAAATTTAGTAAAAAAAAAAAAAACACAAAAAAAGAAAAACAGTAAAATATTCAATGAAATTTAATTCAGTGAATTTTTAGACATACCCTAAAAAATTAACTTTATTTGACATTTTTATTTCAAGGGGAAATTTATTCACTTATGTCATGTCTACCTGAGTTTTCTTTACAAATAAGATACCCAGATATGAATGCTTTTCTGTCAATGGTAAAGCAAAATGGTTCTTGTGAAACCTGAGCTTATTGGTGATAGGACATGAATACAATACTCTGAATGACTGAGAATGAGAATCCTAACAGTTTAGTATATTAAGCTACAATATTAGAAATTATTTTGGGGAGGGCATGATGTTGACCATTCTGCTACAATATAAATTATTAAGAATTTTACAATATAAATTATTATGTATTTTTACATTCCTTGTGCTTTTAATGTACAATGTTAGTCATATCATGGTAATCCAGAATAGATGACTGTGGGATTTTCACACAGTAAATATGGCACTTACCCATTCGAAGACATTCCAGAGATGCTTGGCCCCAGTGCCTCGTATATGAAGACTCAATATAGTAGCAGTGACCATGGAAAGGAATCCATGCTGAGTGGTCTGACTCCGGGCATCTTCCAGGCAGTTGTGGAGGTTCAGTGGCAGGGATTTCTGTTAATAAAAAGACATTCAAAATAAAGTACAACCTGAAGTTTCTGTAGTGTGTAGAGTAATATATTAGCAGCTACGGGAAATTTCATTACCTACCATTATTTTTTTATTTTTTTAATATATATTTATAATTTATTTCAGAGAGAAGGAAGAGGGAAAGAGAGAGAGAAACATCAGTGATGAGGGAGAATCATTGATCGTCTGCCTCCTGCACAGGAGATTGAGCCCGCAACCCGGGCATGTGCCCCTGACCAGAATAAACCCTGCAGGCCAATGCTCTATCCACTGAGCCAAACCGGCTAGGACCCTATCATTTTTTTTTTTTTAATTCTAATGCCAATCATTTGAATCTACCATTTTTATTATTGGGTTTTCTTTTTATTTTACCCTTTTTTTTTCATTTTAAATATATTTCAATATAATGTACTAAGGTGTTGTGGCAATCAATCACACTGATAATTAAGAAAGTAGATGTTAAGTTCCAAAGAACAAAATCACCAGAATTAATTTGCAAAGTCAGTCCCCCTTCAAGACATTCTTTTTTGGGGGTTGCGGGAATCCTCATCCCTGTAAACCCTTCTTAGTTATGACTGACATCTGTGATATAACTAAGTGCTATAGTTAGAACTATAGGACTTAATCACCTTTATCCAATTCTAAGACTGCATTCTAGGACACTCTCACCGTAATATCACTAACTGATGAATCGACAGGTTATAAACATCAAAGTAATCATAATTTCCTAGGGAATGTGACATAGATTCAGAAAAAAATCTCAATAATAAGAATTCAGAAATTTATAAAGAGCAAATAAACTCTTGCAATGAAGGAAATTTCTATCTCCACTATTTTGATCTATGTACATTTGTTTATTACCAAGCCAGTCTTTTGTTAGGTAAAGGAATATGTCTTATCTTATTCTTAAGCTACCCAAGACATGTTACAGTTTAATAATGTCAACAGTGTTATATATTAGCTTATTGAGAAAATTGAAAATTTCTAGATTGTTTTTGTGTATTCAATTACCATCTGATCTTTTGCAGAGAAAATAAAAACTTTCATTGCAATGTGCTGTCTTCCAATAGCCATCAAGATCCATATAAACACATGCTGATTTCAGTTTGGGCTCATCAGTAGCCCAATTAGTATACCTCACCCTCCATTTATCAATCCAAATGTATTCACCATTGGTCTGCAAGAACAAAAACAACCATTAATGTGAAGTCTTGCTTCATTTAGAAAATATCAGAAGAACCAAGTGAAGAGTATATTTAAGACTATGATATTACAGAGAGCTTTCGACATTTAGGAATTTTAAAAAACAACATGAATCATTTCTACCCATTCAAACTCAGTAAATGCTGCCCTTCTTAAAAAGGAGGCTACAATAAATAAATCTTTGGAAGATAATTTTAAAAACTGACTTAAAAAGCTATGTCATATTCTATGAAATTCTTCTTGTTTGTAAGCTTTCAGTGCCAAATAAAAGTTTTTATCTCCTGAACAAATAAAATATGTATTATATCACCTTAAAATATTAATAAAACTTAAGTAATTTTCATTGAACTCATGGGCCCTGGAAAGAAACATTTCTTCTAATCTTATTGTTTGGCTGCTAAAACAGGCCAGTGACAAATGATTTAGGTAAGGCCCTATGAATAAAGAATAGAGGGACGAGGTCTTGCCTTCCAGTTATGTGGTCTTTCAACTATAACTGGTCATGATGGCATTTTTTAAAAGCTAACTGTTTTATTCAATTTGCACACTTACTTTCTTATTAAATTTAGTCAAATTCATGGCCACATAAAAGTTAATTGATGACATGAAAAACATCACTTATCAATAATCCTTTTAACCCATCTAAAAGAGATTTCATATGTAATGCCTAAGAATACATGGTATATAACATTAACCAGAGAAAATAGAATTTTTAAACAATTCAAACAATCATCCCATTTCTAAATGCATTATTTAATTTACCAAGGCAATTACCATAGATTTAATGAAAAACTCAAAAGCCTGTGTTATCTCAAGTTAGAATTTTGTAGTATTCTACCATGTTTAATCAAATAATCTATAATAACAAAAGTGTAATACGCTAATTAGACCAGACATCCTTCTGTATGTCCTTCTGGACGACCTTCCTGACAAAGCAGGGGCTGCAAGGGAAGCCTGGGTCCCTAGTGCCAGAGGGAAGCTGGTGCGAGCAGCGGGGGGAAGGAAGGCCTACTCATGTACAAATTTTGTGCATCGGACCTCAAGTGCTTATATAATCATTAACTCCATAGATGTAAGGAAAACAATAGTATGTTTTAGTTATAAATACTTGTATAGTAGAAAGCCATTTAATCTTTCTAAAAACAAATAAAATTCTCATAAGAGAATTATGACTACATCTGTGAGAAGAAGAATTATCAAATGAATTAATTACTAAAAATAGTCAACACAGACATAAACATGTCTTGCTAAGTTTAATAACAGAAATCATTATGGAACTACTTACTTTTAAATATTCACTGCCCTACTTAGGAAGTACCTGTGGCATGAAGTATAAATTTTAATCTCTGCCTCATGGCATTAGAAGCTCTATAAAATCTGACACCAACCTACTTTCCAGTGTTATCCCCTTCTATCCTTTCTCTCTTTTTGGTACTCCTCCCTTATGTTTCACATCCCAGACTATGTTTTACTTTTTCTGAGAAGCTCTCCTGGTCCTCTCTCATGGCTAATTGACCCCTTTTCTCTCCTATTGAAGCATTTTTTATAACCTCTCTTTGACTCTTCATGTATTATATCTTAACTAGAGGCCCAGTGCATAAAATTGGTGCATGGGTGTGTGTGTGTGTCCCTCAGCCCAGCCTGCACCCTCTCCAATCTGGGACCCCTTGAGGGATGTCCGAGTGCCCGTTTAGGCCTGATCCCACCACAATCAGGCATCCCTCTCACAATCCAGGACTGCTGGCTCCCAACCGCTTGCCTGTCTGCCTGCCTGATTGCCCCTAACCACTTCTGCTTGCTAGCCTGATCACCCCCTAACCACTCCCCTGCCAGCCTGATCGATGCCTAACTGCTCCCCTGCCAGCCTGATTGCCCCTAACTTCCCTCCCCTGCAGGCCTGGGTCCCCCCCAACTGTCCTCCCCTGCAGGACTGGTAGCCCCCAACTGCCCTCCTCTGCCAGCCCGGTCACCCCTAACTGCCCTCCCCTGCAGGCCTGATCATCCCCAACTGCCCTTCCCTGCTAGCCATCTTGTGGTGGCCATCTTGTGTCCACATGAGGGCGGCCATCTTTGACCACATGGTGGCAGCCATCTTGTGTGTTGGAGTGATGGTCAATTTGCATACTACCTCTTTATTAGATAGGATTACTTCTTGACACTTCTGGTTCTGGTTGACTAGCTAAATGAATAGATGTATGGACAGTGGGTAGGTGGATCACAGGGCATCAGAAACAACTCATTTTAAGGACGTTTTGGCAATTCCATCACCATTCTTAGTTCTGTAGCTCATCTCTCATTCCACCCTATTCTCTGCCAACATGGAACACAGGGAATTGACTGCAATGGTAGTTCTTACACATGGATGGAAGCTCCACAACTTCAGGACTGAAAACAACTCTGGAATGGCTTGCCCCAAAAGATAAAAAGTATCCTGATCATCCAGGAATTATACCCCTGACCTGCTTTCTTAATTCCCATGCCATAGTTGTCATTGTGACACAAATTAATAAATAAAACTGTTCAGCTGCAGAATTTAATTTTAAAAGCAAATGAAAAAGCAATAGGAGAGTTGTCCATCAATAGATGAATGGATAATGAAGATGTGGTACATATATACAATAGAATATTACTCATCCATAAAAAAGACCATTTGCAACAACATGGATAGACCTAGAGGGTATTATGTTAAGTGAGATAAGTCAGAGGAAGACAAATACTATATAATTTCACTTACTTATATGTGTAATATAACATACAATACAAACAAACATATAAAACCAGAAATAAACTCACAGATGTAGAGACAAAACTGATGGCTGCCAGAGGGGAGTGGGTGCAGAGATGGGCAGAAAGGGGAAGGGAATTAAGAAGTATAAACTTCCCATTTTTAGATAAGTCACAGGGATGTAATGTGCAGCATAGGGAATAGATTCAATATTCTAATAACTTCGTACAATAACAAATGGTTACTGGACTTATTGTGGTGATCACTCTGCAAGGTATATATAAATGTTAAATCACTATGTTGTACACCTGAAACTAATATAATATTTTATGTCAACTATAAGTCAAAATAAATTTAAAAAGCAATGTAAGAGTTGATATAAGTTAGATAAGTCTTTGTTTGATTTTCGACATACATCACTAGCTTACTAGATCCTTGAAGGCATTGGATATTTGAAAGACTGGGTCTTGTTCATATTAGTATTCTTCATATACCCCAGCACAGTTTCTTATACATAACAAGTGTTTAACAAGATCAATAGAAAGAGAATCATATTTTATCACAATTTATCAATCATGTCAAGTCAAACACGTGTCCACATCTTACCAAGTTACTGTTCAGGCCGATCCACACAGGTTCATTAAATGTTTGCATTTGCATCCATGCAAATGCATCACTATAGGGATCTAGAATGCTAGCCAAAAGAGAATTGTGAAGCTTGCAGTAATTTTCTGCTTCATGCCATTGTAACTTTAACTTCGTGAGAGAATAGCTACTTTCACCAAACTTAATAAAGCCATCTGTTGGAACTGTTGCCGGAGAATTAGGCAAGGAAGCATCTGGAGTACAAAGATTATTTTCATTAGTATTATCAATAAACATTACTTGAGTGCCATCGATACACATCTACTATATTTCATACATCATAAAAACAATCGCAATAGCACAAATCCAAACCATCGGGTGTTAAAAGTATTTTCATGAGCCATTTCACACCTAAAACAAAGCTCTATTTTTAGTCAGTGTGCCTGATTGAATTAAATAATCTCCAAACTGTATTTAGAATATTAAGGTAATTATATAATCAAGTTTCTAAATTAAAAAAAAAAAAGCTTTCAAGTTGAATGAGATATAGTATCTGGGTGAAATAAATGACACAGTTTAATTCCATCAGTTAAAGACCATCTATCATCCTATCATTGCTAATCTTTATTTTTCCAAGTTGGTCAAATTTCAAAGTCAAGAACAGTCTTCCTCTCCCTCCCCGATCTGTTCCACTCTATCCATGAATTTGCATCTGTTTGTATCTCAGCGAGCCCTCCTGTGAGTAACACACCTTCAAGAGACAGGTTTAAGTTCTGGAATAAAGCCATCCATGACTGCCTGGTTCATTTACCCTTGATCTCAGGATCAAGCTGTCCCTACTCATGACTTCCTGTGCCCTTCACCAGAAATCCCATATCTTATCCAAAATGACTCAGGGACTGGAGCCCTTTTAAGTCAGAATCATTTTGGCTTTCTGAGCTTTCCTCTTCAATCTCCAGAGTTAAGTAGTTGCAGTTGAGATTGTGTGTCCTGCGAAGCCTAAAATATTTACGATTTGTTTCTTTACATGAAAAGCTTTCCAACCTCTGGGCTAGGGTTCTAGATAACCTTGCCTATCGATTTTGTCTTGGCCACTTTTCTGCCTATTCCACTGTATATCAGCCCAACCCACCATCCGCCTTGTTCTGCCACTACATAAATGCCAAACTTCCTTTTGGTTATGCTGGGAAGGCAACAACTCCAGTTCAGCAGGTGGAGGCAGCTTCCTCTTTCTTCTGCTGTTGCTGCCACCTTGTGTTGGTAGAATATCATTAAACCAAGAGACCTAGGCCAGGGTCCTTAAAATGTTACATTTCCCAGCTTGGATTTGTCTTAAACGTTGTTGGGAAATTTTGGGACCATGAAAAGTAGAAAATGAGGCTTGAGATAGAGAAAAACAACAACAACAATAACTAGGCAGCTTAGCTCGTCTGTCCAATTGGCTTGTTTATGAAAAACTTATTTTAAAAAAACCGAAAATATTGAGAGGTTAAATTGTGGGCAATATTTTCTCTTCTTTATATTTTTTGTATTTTATAAATTTTCAACAGAGAAGATATGTATTTTAAATAGTATTTTTATTTACATATATTTTATATTTTTATTCATATATTTGTATATGTTATATATAGAGATTGTGAAAAATATGATAAATGAGGGCATGAAACATCATCCTAACCCCACTATTCAAATACAGCCACTATGCTTATTTTCACTGTCTTTATTCAAAAGGGGGTTCATAGTGTCTTGTTTTGTTTTGCATGATTGACAGTCTATAAAATGTTATGGTCTGCCTTTTTCATTTTAATACTTTAACACCTTTCCTTAAGCCTAAATCTTCAAAATATTTTCATTGTTGGCAAATACTCTATCACTTACATTTATAATAATAAGAAAAAGATTTTAAGTAAGCATGTGAATCATCATTCACTCCTAGAAGGAGCCTCTTCCCTTTGCCCAAAGAACAGAGGCACAGATGGCATTACTGGGCCTAAGACTCTGGTCCTGTGGGACACAGTGCAGAGAGGAAAGTGGCATGGCCTTTTTTTATATATATATAGTACAGTTGTTTAATTAAATTATAATCATTAATGCAATAGCTGCCTCAATTTCATTCATGTAATAAAAATGATGATATAATGATAATTTAAAGCTGACGCAATCACAATTTTACAAGATAATTATGAGTGAAAATAGAAGACTATTAAAAATAGCAAAAAAGATAACATGTCATAGTACTTAAAGTTTCTGTAACTTTTGGCAAGGCTTACATCTAAATCTGATACAGAATTCTTAATGACATTGAAACAGTTCTTTTCTCAGCCACACGGTATATATGGGTACTTTGAGTCTGGAAGAGACTGGCTTTGGGATTAATAAAGGTTAGAATGTCTGCAATACTTTTCAATCATCAGCAAGTTCCTGAAGTGATTTTCAGTCATCGTTGGCATTAGTCAGAAGCTGGCACTAGTTCCCGGATTCCCCAGGAAGTAGAAAAACATTTTAGTTCTGGAAGAAGTGCTTTCTAACTCAAACTGATCCCCCAAGAGCTGTACTTAGGATGACAGCAAACCCCACCTCAACCCTTATCTCTAGTTGATTTTCTTAATTTCTGGCATTCTTCTTGTGTAGCTAGACATTTTTATTCTAGTTTCACCGGAAAGTAAAATGCATACAACCATAATCTTGAATCTCGGTAAATATCCACATACTCTGTTTTATTTTCACTTAACAGGCTTTCTAAGCTGAAAAAAGGAACACAAATCATGTAGCTACATTTTTTAAGAAACAGACCATATAAGTATATATTATGTTTTGTGTCAATGTTTATCAAATTATGCAAGTTGAAATGGAATATTTTTACTCTGACTTCTTTTTTAAGTACAAGTAAGCAAACATCCCAAGTTTCTAGCAAAATTAGAAAGAGTTTCAACTTCATGTTTAATTTGCACAAAACTTTCTGGTAATGGATGAGAAGGCACACTCATGATTTACAGAAAATATCACCCATTTTGTTTGACACAGGTATGCACGGATGATATTAAGAATCAAACCCGCCGGTATGTAAGGGGATCCTTTTTAAAAATAAGGCTTTAGTTTTTAGAGCAATTTAAGGTTCCCAGAAAAAAAATGAGGGTGTCATATTTTTAAAAACATATTTAAAAGCTCCAGCTCTTACAGGTGGGGAGGCTGTAGAACTCACCGGGAAGTGTCTGGCATATATAGCCTCGCTTACTGTCACAGGTGTCGTCCATCCACTTTCCTGCCTCTTTGGACTTCGTTCCAATAATAACAACACAGTCAGCCTGCATATTTAGGGAGAGGGAGAGTGGGAATCAACAATTATTTAAATAAACTCATTAATAAGCCAAAATTCCAAATTTTAAGATTGTCCTCATTCATTTACAGCAAGTTCAATTCATCCTTATTTTCCATGCACTGCTCCAACTTTCCAGGTGGATCCCTCACAATGAACTCTTGCCATTTAACTGAAAACCAAATAGAGTTTGGTAAATTTTGTATATAGTTCTGAGAAACTCTGCTATCAGAAATTTCATTAATTTCTATATCCACAGCTAACACAGCTACGATTGTCTTCTCCACCTCCCTGCCTCCAACCTCACTATCCCAAGAATCTTGACAGTTAGGAACCCCCAATCCTATATTTCAAAGGTTCTTCCCTCATCCTCATCTCACTTCTGTATTTATCTTCCATCGTCCTAGTTCAGAATCTCTAATGTAGTCCTAAAAACCTGTATACAATAAGCATGTTTCCACCACAAAATGCATACGGAAAGTTCTCTTCCACTCTCTTTATCAAACTGTATTTCATCTTTCCATTTTTCAAGTACTGAAATTGTAACATCACCATACATGTGTTTTGATTCATTTTTTTTGAAATATAAATTTTTAGACACTCTAAGAACAAGTCTAGGAATAAAATCAACAAAAAGTAACAATGCTTTTTAACTAAAGGGTAAGATTACTGATTTTGCTTCTTTCTGTTGTTTCTGCTTTTCCTTATGTTCTAAAAACACTTGTACAATAATAAATTTTTTTTTCTTTACATGAAATTCACCTCTCATATCTGAAATCTTGCTAAGCAAAATCTATCTCATTCTGTTCTACTTTAGTTTCTCCAGTAACTTTTCAGGCCTCATTAACATAAAGAGGGGTCAAAGAACTTCTCCACAGAAAATCACTTACCTATCACCAAAATGTACCCACTCTGCAAATTAATTCTCATAAAGAAGTCATTTTGATCAGATCAGTTTCCTGCTCAAACCTTTCACAGGGCATCTAAATTTCTCTAAATTCTGTTTTTCACCTTTCAAAGCTTACTCCTATTCCTTTTTCTGCATAAAACCCCTGCTACATCCAAAACCAATTATTCCTGAACAAACCTACCTTGTGCCTTTCTCTGGAAGACTTTACTCACCTTGCCCACCTAACAGGGCCTTCCCCATCCTCCTACCAAGTGCCCCTCGCCATTCTGTTTTAAACTTCTCGAGAAAAAGACCCCTAGCGATTCTTTCTCATATTCCTTCCCTCCCCCCCCCCCACCCCGTGAGGGGCTCCACGGGTAAGTGTTGACTAATTAAAACACTCAGTCAGATAGTAACTTTCTTTCCTCCGAACTACTTCATGCTTTAGAGCTGGTGCTAGTTATGCACTTTCATTTCTTTGCTGTCTTCTTTCTTATATAATACTTGTGGTCTAGCTTCAGTGTGAGCTTCTTTAAGAACAAAATCTTAATGTTTTTCACAATGCTCAGCATGGTGTTTAACACTGATTAGTTGACAGTTCGATGATATGAGATTAGAAGTAGTAAAGAAGCAATCTGTCTCTTAGGTTAATGTACTAAAGCCCTGAGCACAGTGTTTGGCACACAGTAAGCATTCTGCAGACATTCGCTCAGTAATGGTGATGGGGAGGAGGAGGACATCTTTAGAAGTAGCAGTAGCTTCCAGACTACACCCCAAACACTACAGCTTCAGGAGTTTAGGGGCAGCTGATAACGCCGGTTCCCTCCTGCCTACCACCTAGGCCCACCATGGAGCTGGCTTTCCCTGTCCCTCACTGCCGCCACCCCCACACTGAAGAGTTCTTAGCTGAATCTGTACCCCTTCTTTCAAGGCTGGCTTAGTCTGAAACAGTTCAAATCCGCAAGAATGAATCAGACCAAGAAGCACGCTGGTTGATTTTTCACAGATTAATCGCGAATATGATGACTTTAAACAAACTGGTAGGGTATAGAGAGGTGACTTGAAAGTGATATTTACATCTTCATATGAAAGACTGCTCCTTCTTCCTCCAGGGTAACCTTTACCCCAGTTGGTGTAGTGAACTCCTCGCCCATCGGTCCAAAGGAAAGTATGCTCTGAATTGACATCATTCAGCCCAGTCCAGGCATTAAAAGTGGAATCTCTCATATGATAGGTAATAAATGCTGAAATAAAGTATCACAAGATAATTTGTAACTTCAGGGGGAAAATACTGAAAATATGGAAAATATTCAAAATACATTAATTTGAAAATATCAAGCATGTGATTAATGTCTTTATTATTATTTAAAAGTGCATACCATGAAAACACACACATTCTAACCTTGCATTGTGTTATTGCTTCAGCTCGGGACTTTAAAAAGTTTCGTACAATAGAAGTCTAGGTTTTATCTGAGCCACTACAGACGGTCGTACAGGTTGTGCACTGCTCAAGGGCACTGGGGCCCTGGGACAAGGGAGCCTAAAGTCTGCCCCACACCCCGATCTGCGTTGCAGCTGCCGACAAGCCTGCAGAAGAGGTACATTTTTCTAATTCATACCCAGTCATGCTGAGTTAGCAGACATCCTGATTCTAGAAATAAAATAATCTGATTAGAACCACTAGGGGCAGAGAGGGCTCTTCATCCAGAAAAGTTTTTTCAATGAACACTATTTATCAAAACAAGATACTTTGGTTTGCCAAACCAAAAGAGCGGCCCAACTGGAACTCCTCCTGGGCAGCCAACTCCTAGGGGTCAGCAGCTGTCCAGTGAGTGTGCTTGGACTCAGAGGGCACCCTGATGCTAAGCACTCACATCATTAGGAGAGATTGAGAAAAATTCAAAGAATGTAGAACAAATATGGCCTCTTGCATCCTTATCAATCCCGTGGCAGAGGGGATGGTGGAAAATATCTAGAAGCAGTAAAAGGCCTAAATGTGCATGCGCCCCTCCCGCCTCCCTGAGGCCCTCCCCATGTTTCCCACAGCAGCTATCTTCTGGGCCAGGAACACCTGCTGGCACCTGTGGGCGCCGAGGCAGATAAACACCAATTCCACACAACAACAATTTCTAAATATTTATGTGCAAACACGACTCCTGAGTGCAAATGGAAAACTAAATGACTAAGCACTAAAGTTACTAATAGAAAATGCAAAATACAGAGAAGCCTGCAGAGACACAATTATCTGTTTATTCAGGAACAAACAATTCCACCCTAACCGGTTTGGCTCAGTGGATAGAGAGTCGGCCTATGGACTGAAGGGTCCCAGGTTCTATTCCAGTCAAGGGCATGTACCTTGGTTTCAGGCACATCCCCAGTAGGGGGTGTGCAAGAGGCAGCTGATTGAATCTCATCAATGTTTCTAACTCTCTATCCCTCTCCCTTCCTCTCTGTAAAAAAATCAATAAATTTTTAAAGGAGTGCTAATGTTAAAAAACAAACAAACAATTCCATGGAAAGCCCATTGCTCCGACATTACTCTTTTGCAGAGCAGTAGATGCTCAAGGATGTGGCTATTTTTCAATTAACTAAAGGTTAAAAAAATTGTTTTGTCTTCTAACATTTTTCCGAGAGAGAGAGAGAGAAGAGCATGGGTAGATATTTATTTAGTTTTATTTCCTAAAGAAGATCATAACTTTTACCCTATCCCCAACTCAAAATTAAATGTGGAAAAGCTCTACTGCCAATATTTCAGCACTGACTTTTTTTTCTGCCAAAAACCACAATAAGAATTCAACAACGTGTGCCTGTTTTGCCAGGAATAATGTTATTTTATGTGAAAATTGTTTCCTTCTGCACATCTCTATTACCCAGGTTCTAATTTTGTTATGCCAGGAATCAGCCCTTTGTGGTTAAGAGAGGGATCAATTATTATGTTCCTCCGCTGGTCGCAAAGCCCAAAATGTGGTAGGCTAGTTAGAGAAATGTGGATATTATATTCTTACAATTTTTCTTATTGTAGTAGTATGCTATGGTTTGACCCTCTTGCTTTAGTGTCTGGCACATTACTGAACTTGTCGAAAGTGCTCAGTGAAAGCGTGGTTGGTTTAGCATACAATGTGTTCCAAGAGGGCAGACAGCACATTGACGGAGCAAAATGAACTTTTGGGAGCCTGCCATACAGGGTCTAGTGTCTTTCTTTTTTCTTGTAGTTTTTGAGATAATACCATTTATCCAGAATGTGATTTTAGATGTCAAAGAATCTTGGAACCAAAAAGGAACTTAGAAATTACCTAGACCACATCTCTCACCTACAACATTGCATCAATTCATTTGTACAACAAACATTTATTAAGCATCTTCCACACTATGTACTAGTCCAGTGGTCGGCAAACTCATTAGTCACAGAGCCAAATATCAACAGTACAACGACTGAAAAATTTTTTTAAAGCATTTACTTTATTTTTTTTGACATTTTTTAAAATTGTTTGAAGTATTACAAGTAGTAGTACATATGTCTCTTTTTTTTTTCCCTGAAATTTTTTTTGAGAGCCAAATTTTTTAAACTTAAACTTCTTCTAACACCACTTCTTCAAAATAGACTCGCCCAGGCCGTGGTATTTTGTGGAAGAGCCACACTCAAGGAGCCAAAGAGCCGCATGTGGCTCGCGAGCCGCAGTTTGCCGACCACGGTACTAGTCAATACATAGGACTCTGTAGCATCCATTTGAGTACCTTCCAGTTTAAGCATTTTCACAGCCTGTTAGAGAACTCATGAAGCAGCCCATCCAATCAGTTCTAATTGCTAGAATGACCTCCTAAGTTTAAGCCTAAATATATTTCCCTATAACTGCCACTCATTGGTTCTAGGCCTTCCTTCTGGAACCACATAGGATGATCCTTGAAGAGCCCATCCTCTCTTTTCTAGGCTGTGAAACCAGAGGTACCTCTCAAACATTCCTCACTTGCTACTTGCTGTGGTTTCCAACCCTTCGTCAGTTTAGTCACTTTCATCTGAATAGCCTACAGCTGGTCAACATCCTCCTTAAAGAGGCAAGTCACAAATCCAGCCTAATATCCATTTCAGATAAGGTGGCTCAGAGAAGTCCATGCAGAAGTGGTCAAGCACCTTCCATCTGAGAGCAGTGAATTTTACAACCTGCTATATGGTTTGGGTATGTTTTCTCCTTCAGTGCTCTTCTTTAGAGCTCCGGCTTATCCTTACATTTTATCAAAATGCATTTCTCAATTTGTTCCAAGTTTATATTCAAAAATCAATTTTATTGCATTAGAAGTTATATGGTAACATGACTAGAAAAGCAGTAAATGGGAAATCAGCAATTTCTCATTTACTGCTAGAATGACTCTGTTTTTCTTTGCCTCTTTGGGGAGCAAGCTGGTTTGGTGGGAACAGAATGGGATGTAAACTGGGAGACCCAGCTTGATTCCCAACCCTATTGTTTACTCAGCAAGCTCCTGATTCCAGGCTCTCTGAACACCACTTTCCCAGTCACAAAGTGGGATAGTGATATCTGCTTTACAGAGTTGTTCTGACAATGAAGAGGAATTTTATATGCAAAATAGAGGCCTGCTGCATGAATTCATGCATGGGTGGGGTTCCTCGGCCTAGCCAGCTATCAGAGCCAATTGGGTCCGTCTCACCCAGTCCCAATCGGGGCCCATCAGAACCAGCCAGGGGGAGGGACCGCAGAAGGTTGGCCAGCCACAGGAGATTGGCTGTGGAGGCGCACTAACCACGAGGGGGCAGCTCCTGTGTTGAGCGTCTGCCCCCTGTGGTCAGTGTGCATCATAGCTACTGGCTGGTCATCTGGTTGTCTGGTCATAACACTCACTTAGGCTTTTATATACATAGATGTCCAGCATGGTGCCTACAACTGAATAAAATAAAATAGTTCTCACTACGGGCTTGATTTTTTCCCCTTTCTACATTTTCCTTTTGAAAACCACAAACTCATTTACAATCACAATCCTATATAATAAAAGGCTAACATGCAAATCAACCAAATGGCAGAACAACCAGTCCTATGACACACACTGACCACCAGGGGGCAGACGCTCAACACAGGAGCTGCCCCCTGGTGGTCAGTGCGCTCCAACAGGGGGAGTGCCGCTTAGCCAGAAGCAGGGCTCACGGCTGGCAAATGCAGCGGTGGTGGCAGGAGCCTCTCCCGCCTTCGCAGCAGTGCTAAGGATGTCTGACTGCTGGTTAAGGTGGGGAGCAGGCCTAAGCCGTCAGTCAGACATTCCCCAAGGGCTCCCAGACTGCGAGAGGGCGCAGGCCAGGCTGAGGGATCCCACCAAGTGCATGAATTTCGTGCACCGGGCCTCTAGTATTCCATAATTTTATGAGGAAATTACATGTTCAAATGCACAACTGATTGTACAATGGCCTGTATACCTTGCTCTCTTTCATTGCGTATGGATACCAGATTTCCTCCAAATCCTATGCAAGCTTTTCGTGCCTCTTGCCATGTTTTCCTTTCTTGTTCAACAAATCCAAAGACTTTGAGACACTGGGATGAAAGGGGGAAAATCCAGTGATTAAGTAAAGATACTAGTAAAAAGTCTACTAAAATACATCAAAATTATTTATAAAGATTAAATCTAAATATAAATTTCCTCACAACCAAATAGAGATCTAAAATATTAAGTAAGTCTTATTACAAGCTGTTTTTGCAAACCTCTTTTCTCTTTTTGGAAAAAGGGTACAACAATTTGGATAATATATTCATATATACTCTTAATTTCCGTAAAGAATTTGACATGGGAATCTCCACCAATTCTTGCCTAAAATTTTCTAAAATGATGAAGTAAAGCAAAAGTTAACTTTAAGCTGAAAGATTTGCATTGCCACTCTCCATATAAGAATCAGTGTCCAAGATTGCAACTCATTTTTTTCTTACCTTGTTGTTGTAGAAACTCCAACCTTCCTTACAACCTCCTGGGGGTGGGGGCACGGTAGGAATAACTGTGGCATTGATGCTGCTGTTATGTCGTTGGCAGATGAAGGGATTTGGATAACCACAATTAATGTCATTCCAAAGCCCTGGCAAAGAACAAAATAGTTAAATTAGATTTGCATGTTTAAAAATGCATATATATATATATATATATATATATATATATATATATACACACACACACATGTATGTATATATATGTGTGTATGTGTATATATATATATATATATATATATATATATATATATATATATATATACACACATATATATATACACATATATATGAAGGGTTCTCAAAAGTGGCTTAGACTACAATCAAACTTTAATTAATACAAGTGATTCAAAAAGCCAATGCAATATCCTTTCACTCTTTCACTTGAACTAATAATAGTTCAACTTTATAAAAAGCTTCCTATGAGCCATGTACACACTTGGAATTACAGATATAGTATCTAAATAGCCAGTTATAGCAAATGCTAATAATGTTATAACAAACTTTCTATATACCAAACATTTATTTAGTGTTTTAGAAGTATTATCTTGTTTAATTTTCTCAGCAGATAGGTTCTATCTTTATTCCAATTTAGAAGACAAAAACTGGAGAGAGAGAGAAAGGAGATAAACATTCTGGATATTTTCTTAAAATCAGAACATAAAAAAATATTTCATAAAATGATAAGTGAGATGATTGTGTAATTTAATAGAATAAATGTTAAGCATCCCTTCCCTTTATAAATTCAATGATTAGGTGGCTAAAATTAGAACTCTCCTTTATTCTCTCTTCTTTCTGACTTAATTGCACAACCTTCTACTTTTAGCCTAAGGAGGTAGCAAATGACACATCACACCACAAGCCAAACTCAAGAAATGTATATTGTCTACCTGAATTTGAATACATGACTACACAGTTTTCATCGTCATTTGCAAAATTGGGTTCACCTGGGGCCCAAGCCACAAAATTCACCTTGCTTTCATCCATCCAACTGGAAAACAAAATTCAGGCATTTAATAACAGTCCAATCATTAGAATAACTGGCTACAGCCTAGTGGTGGGAACAGGCAAGTCAATCAAGATGAAGGAATCAGGATCCTAAGCTGATAGAGGAGAGGATTCTAGAGAGCAGTTCTAGAGAGAGGGTTCTAGACAGAGGGTTCTGAGAGAGGTTCTGGAGAGACTAGCAGGAAAACCCCAAAGGTGGTTGGTGCTTCTGGTGCATTGTGCTCCTGGAGCAACCTGATGCCTTGGCTACTCTGCTTTCTTTGCCCTCCCTGGAAGACGCTGCCTTTAGCCTTGAAGTGGGAGAAGGAATGGAGATGCCCATTACTTCAGATGTGGGTCAGAGCAAAAATCCTCCCTATACTACTACTACTACTACTACTACTACTACTACTACTACTACTACTACTACTTCTCCTTCTCCTCCTCCTCCTCCTCCTCCTCCTCCTCCTCCTCCTCCTTCTTCTTCTTCTTCCTCTTCTTTTTTATGAACAGAAATTTATTTTTCACAGTCTGGAGGCCGAAAGTCCAAGACCAAAGCTCTGGCAGATTTGGTGTCTGGTGAGAGCCCGCTTCCTGATTCATCTCCCATAATACTTCTTAGGCATCATTGCCACAAAACACAACCACCATAGAGAGGCTGAGAATATAGAGTTTCTCATGAAGCCCATTCTCTAAATTTCATGTTTTCTCTGGTTTTTCTTAAGTTATATGGACCAATATTTATTTTAATAAATTATAGGAATTCAGAGACATTTAGCAGGAAAAGGACCATGAGATCATTGAAGAGATCTCTCATGCCTATCTAAAAGAGCTTCAAACATTTCTGATCTTTAAAAATAATGAGTGTGCGTTTAGGTCTCATTTCACAAAAATGGCAATAATAGCTAGAGGGAACATATGTGGCTAAAACATCTGTGCATGAGCCAGGAAGACATATCTGCTCTTCAAACTTAGGAGAACACGTATATAAATAAACAAGCAAAGAAACCCCCCAAACTTACTAATTTCCTCCCTCCCATAGCTTTCCTGGGCCCAGTACCCTATGGAAAACAATAGAGTCATTTCTTTGAAAGGAAAGCATCTCATGCAGTTAACAGTTTTTCAAAGTTGTGATGTTAAAGCAGTGAGTGGAGGAACATAAAAGGACCCTTTGGTTCTGTGTGCCAAGGCATCCAAGTGGAAATTGTAATTTTTAAAATAAATTCATTGTTCATATGTATATAATACATCTTCTTAGCAGATGATTTACTAACAGGTGACAGCATTCAAAAACAAAGACAGGTAAAGTTTTGCAAGATTAAATCAGATTTTGAGTTATTCGAAAACTAGAATGCTGACAACATTTAACAGGATTATTTCTAATTCTTTTTTATTTTATAAAAGATGCTTTTTAGGTTAAGAACCCGGGTGGATTTTTAAAAATGCATTCAGCAAAATAAAATCCTCAAAATAACTTAGGTGTTTATCTGATCACTATCTTAAGCAAAATGGTTTTATCTTTATTTACTTACGAAAACTTTTTATCCAAGCTGATCAGTAAACCAATCAAATATGCTGGCTGTGCATCAATCCTGTTTACCTAAAACATGGAAGTTTACATATAGTTCAGTCTATATTTTCATAATAAGCAAATTCTTAAATAAAACCTATACATTAATGAAGCAGTCTATTTGGGATTTTTTTCTGAGGGAGAGATTCATGTAGAAATTTCATGGTATATTCAATGTTATGTTTTTCATAAAAAGAAAAAGAAAAATATGCACATTATCTAACAACTTGCATTTATAAAATATCTAAAGTAGCTCTATAATGTCGAATGTCTATAGTAATTAGGTTGTTGAAGGCCATCTATTAAACAAAGTCACCATTTAGGATTATGTGTCTAAGGAAAGACTTCTTGATCCCTGCATATATTTGTGCAATATTAGAGAATTTCAAACCAAGGAATATCTACAAAGATGAAGATAAGTCAGACTACACTCTTACCACCTTTGTAATCAAATAAATATTTATTTCTCATTACTGTTCAACTTTTTCCTGCTCTTTTTCCTATCCTTTTTCTGGCAAAAAACCAAGATGCCATGAAGATTTTTAATGAGAAAGACTGAACCAAGAACTCTTAGAAAAAACAAATTACACCTTCACTCTTAGCTGACAAGAAAGATTTTTATATGAATAATCAAGCTGTACTATCTATTAACCAACAATTTGGTCCAACTAAAATAGATTTTTAAATTAATGATCAACCTGCACTATTCACAAAGAATTGATATAAACAACTAGTTAGATATTACAATCTTTGAACATCAAACTAGTGAACTTAAAGCCATGAAGTACGGATCCTCACAAAGCCCAGACAAACAAACTGTCGCTGGGTTCTGTGATTCTTCACTGAATATTCAAGCAACAGGTCATTCATTCCTATGATGGCCAACACCCCCACATTTATGTCCTTACCCTGACCTTAGAAGGTGCAAATTCATCACATAATTCAAAAATTGCACCGCAGGGTACCAACTATAGACATTATCTTTCCTTAACACATGTCACTGGTCCATTCTTAAATTAATCATTTTCTTACATATTTCCATAGAAACTTCTTTTCACTTTCACTTTGAATGGAAACAAGATCACCAAAATTCCTCTTGCAAAATCCTCGTGCATTGTCCATTGTTTCCGACTCTTTACTGAAATAATACTGGTTGTCTTTGTAAATAACCCATCCATCTTCAGTGACTGGTGGATCTGAAAAATTCATGGAAAAAGGTGATGGATTTTACTTTGGTGAATTCAAGAATGTGGTATGCATGGTACACACAAATGAAAAGAGCAGAGAGCTACTTTATCAGGGGTATCTTCAACTGCAGCCGTGGGCAAACTACGGCCCGCGGGCTGGATCCGGCCCGTTCGGCTGTTCTATCTGGCCCGCGGAGCCGAAAGAGCGGAGGGTTCTCTTGCTCTCCCCTCCGCTCCTTTACTTTGAATTTATATTAGTTCACACAAACACTCCATCCATGCTTTTGTTCCGGCCCTCCGGTCCAGTTTAAGAACCCATTGTGGCCCTCGAGTCAAAAAGTTTGCCCACCCCTGTCGGAGAGCCCAGAGTCAGCAGGATGCTTATGCTAAATACAGACTGAAATGCCTAAGGCCAGATTGCCACTTGCCACCAACTCTGTACCAGCTCACTACTTTCTCTTCCCAACTCAGTTCCATGAACTGGTATCTCTATTGGGTAAAAGAACTTCCAGCTTTACCTTCATCAATAGGATCACATGGCTGGAAGAATTTACATCCATGCACCAGTGATGTTCTAGGTGTAAGAAGTGGAGGCTGTGAGAAAGCATCTTTTATCTCAATATAACAAACAACTTGTAACAGATGGACCAGGGTGCTTCCATGTATAACGGGAAAACCAAAGAATTCACAAACCAGGAAGGCTCCTAAGGCTTCTGCCAAACCATAAAATTCTGTAATTCTGTGCTGATGTAGGCTGAATAGAAGCCCCCAAAGATATCTAGATCCTAATCTCTGGAATCTGTGAATGTTACCTTACACAGAAAAGGCACTTGGTAGATGGGACTAAATGAAGGGAGATGGAGAGATTATCCTAGATTATGTGGTTGGGCCCTAAATGGCAGAGGGAGATTTGACTCCAGAAGAAGAAAACAATGTGACAAATGAAGCAAGATGCCACATTGCTGGCTCTGAAGATTAAGAAAAGGGCCATGAAATAACAATGTAAGGAATGCAGCTTGAAGCTGGTAAAGGCAAGGAAATAGGTCCCCCCTTTGAGTCTCTGGAGGGAGCATCGTCCTGCCAATGCCTTGGTTACAGCTCAGTGAATCTGAGTTCATATTTCCTACTTCCAGGTCAGGGAATAAATGGCTGTCACTTTAAGCCACCAAGTTTGTGGAAGTTTGTTACAGCAGCCCTAGGAAACTAATACATGTGCTAAAGAAGAAACAAGTGAGCTTGGATTTGATTTATTAACATTCATTGTACTAATAACTGCTTGATATTTGTGTTCATGAACATCTATCTGGAGAGAAAGATCCAAACTTCCATGAGATTTTCAGAGATATTAAGAACTTCTGCTCTCCACCTTCTTAGGGCAAGTTTTGTTTTTCATTGTGAGAAAAAGGAGTGGAGAAAGGCTATCAATATAGAGATCAGAAAATAAAACACCTACTGTCTTCAGGAGTTGGTGTTGGCTCAGGTTTTGGTGTTTGGCCTGGAAAACAAACAAAAAATTAATATAAAGTACGCTGCTCTTCTGCTATTACGTATTCTTGTAGTTTCACAATTTTCATGGGGCAACATAGCTAAAAACTTAATTGTTCTCTTTTCTTTTCCTCTCCCTCACTTCTACTCTCCAATTCTTTTATCATGCTATGGCGGAGGAAAGTGAAGGAAAACAGAAGTAGTAGTGAAGCGATAAACAAAGTAGGTACAATAATAGCAGCAGAAATCAAAAGAGAGTCTTCAGGCACAGCAAGCAGTGTCACACAAAGGAAAGGAAAGAGAACCAGTTTTGTAATCAGAACGCCTAGGTTCAAATTCCAGACCTGGGTTTAAAATGCTTGCCCTTAGTTTTGTCAACTGTAAAAAGGCGTTAGTAATTATGTGTAAATAGCTGAGGTAAAATACATGAATTATTTGTGTTGAGAAGGTGCTCAATAGATATTAATTTTATAGTCACACATATTATTATTAGCTATGAAATTACTTCAAATTTCATTATTTGAAATAATTACATATGAACTAGTTATTTATAAAATATATTTTCTTTAAAGAATTGTATTTTTATTAAATGTATGTTTTACTAAAAGTTAAATAAAATAATTTTCTTTTCAAGTAGTTGTTGATATATCTGGACTCTGTTGGAATCTGATAAAAGGACTCAAGTTACTTAGATTTTGGGTTAATATAGTCAACATCCATAAGAATAGAAGTACCAATGACCCATAAAGAAACAAGACATAATAAAATCATTTGTAGCTAGGACTTTAAAGAAAAATGAGCTACTGGTTATTCCTCCATTTTGAAAACACTAGTCTAAGCAGGAGTAAGGAAAATAAGCAGACAGACAGCAACACAGTGTCTCGAGCAGTAAGAGTTGAGACAGTGGCCAAGGTTTCCCCACAGCAGAGGGCAATGTGGTTCCATTTATCTGTTTACAAAGAACAAGTTGATGTATATTTTGGTTCAAGGGTGGGTCTATTTGTATGTGTTTTTTTTAACATAAGAATCTGGATCCTCTGACCTCCCTGCCTGACTGGGATATGTGGACCTTTCTGAGTCAAGGTCATGACTCACAGCATCACTGCTACCTTTTGACCATTAGTAACATGGTGGGTCCTCCAAATGGTGTCAGTTCTTTGTGTTGAACATTTTTTCGAGAAATCAATATTTAGAATATTCGGACTTAGGAAATTTTTCACCTAATGTAGGTCTAGGGGTGACAATTCCAAAAAAGAAATGGCATAGTCATTGCTCTGCTCACAGAGTAGAAGATCCACTCCTACCACTGTAGAGACTGAGCCAGAAATCGGAGCTCATGGGAACTATTCCCAGGGACGTGACTCTAGTCTAGGATTCCCAGTGGCCTTTTGATCTTCTGTTCCTTTGGAACATTTATCTGTGTTCAGCGACTTCATTCTCATCCTGTGAAAGGATGGCTCCTGCCAGTTCCTTTATTTTTTATGTTGTTTGTTTGGTTCTGCTAACAAAGGGGAGTTATTGGGATGTCAGGAGGTTAGTTTGAGCTAAGATAAAGGAAAGAACAGGTTATCATACCTTTACGTATCTGGCAAATCCAGTTCTTAAGATGTTCACAGTTAATATCATTCCAGAACATACTAGGGTCACCTTTCAGCTCTCCACAGTATTCAGTATTTCTATAATTATTAGGTTCTCCATAATCCCAATTTTCATAGGAAACCTATGTTAGAAACATTATACAGCAACCATTTATATCAGCCCAATGCCAATCATTTACCCAAACAAGAAAGTAAAGATATATTTACATTTTTAAAACCATTTCCCTTTTTTTCACCATAGCTTTGCTTCTACAGCAAGATTTATAAACATGAATGGGAAAGAGCTTTCATTACATGGAAACTTTTGAAGTTGAGTAGAGTATGCTATTGATTATTAGAAAATTTTCTTTAATTAAATAGAATGGCTCTAGAACCATAAAAATGGGATTTATATTTAGAAAAAAACTTGGCAAAGAGCTCCACTGATCAGTATAGGAAGTTCTTACATTTATAACCCATTCGTAATGGATAATATTTCAGTGTGATGTTGGGAACTTTCTCTTTATTAGATGGTAGCATAAAGATAAGCATTAATTTTTTTTTTACAAGAGAAACAGACCTTTGACATGTTGTTAACAAAGCTACCAAATCTTACCAAAATGAACAGTGGAAATAAAGAGGGGGGGCTGGGTTTAGGTCCCCTGTGATGTTTTCAATGTGGAATCATAGTCCATAGGGTTTTAGACTAAGCATTATGACCTATTTTCCAGAGATATGATATATAAAATCTAATATCAATGGATCCATCAAATATACCATTTTACCCAAGTTCCTTGAGAAGTTGCTGGTGTAAGAGGAGATAGAACTAAAATCACACGAAAAATGTGATGACTAGTGCCAGCAAGTGCCCAAGCCTCTCACTTCTCCATTCCTAAGAATGGAGAAGTCTGACATAACCTAATGGATATTAATAAAATGTCAAAAGTTATTTCCAGATCTCCTGATCTATAAGAACACTCAATGTTTAAGAAGTTTAACTACTTTCATGTCAATTTTGCATACCAAAATAAATATATTATTTTATGTAAACTACTACAATGAGTTTCCAATTTTTTTTTTCATCTAGCCAACATGATTACAACTTGGGTGAATAGGAGAACTATACTGGGGCAGAGACAGAATAATAATCCTAAAATAGCATTTACTTTTCACAGAAAAATGTCTCTAGCTATCATAATAAAAAGTCTTACCAAAAATGTATATTAAGCCAAAGGATAACATTAAAATAAATACTACATGATAAAGTAAGAAAATGATATATTAAATCAAATCACTCACAGGAGAACCATCACTCCAAGTAAAGCCCTCTGAAGGACTTTCATATGTCAACCCCAACCAAAACAGTTCATGGTAGTTTCCACTAGCCCTGCAATATACAAGATATAAAGAAAGCTTATGTATGCATGAAACAAATTTGGTTAGCTATGAAGACTAATCAAATTTGAAAATTACACAGGTAAAGAGATTCAATGATTAAATATAAGCATTATTCAATAGATGTACATTTTTGGTAGAACCCATAAATATCCTAAAAATGAGCCACCCTTTGAGAATAAATAATTGTAAAGCACTGAAAGATAATCATTTGGTTATTCATATAACAATATGTATTAAGTGTCTTGTGCTTTTATAGAGCCATTCATCACAGGATTTATACTTACAAAATTAAGGCATTCAGAAGTGAAACTAGATTTTAAAAAGGGTCCCCCCCCCAAAAAAAAAGAAAACAAAATAAAAAAGGGCCCATAGATTTGGAATACAATATATGAACTCATAGCAGCACCATGAGCCAACAATTTTGGGAACATAAAATGTTTCTCAACATAATTAGCACCAAATAGATGAAAGAAAAAAGTATTACTTAGAAAAGATACTTACGTTATTAATCGCCATATTGCTTGCTGTTCTTCTTTATTATTGATACTCGCTAGATCTCCACCCATAGCTCTACAGAAATCTCGAGAGTCAAACCATGTTTTCTTCTCATGTACTCCTTTTGTAAACAGCTAAAGATGATATGGTTTCAGGAGTTATTTTACACTGCATAGCTTATTAACTCAAGATAAATAATTATTTACTTTTGGTGAGCTTTCCTTTACAGAAAAGCAAGACATTGCAATGACCCCACAAAACATAATTCTCTTGGCTAAAAGTCAATTTATGAGTGAATATTTGGGTAACAAACTTTGGGAGATGATTTTGTTAAGAAAATTTTAAAAAATAAAGTTGATAGCACAGGAGGAATTAGCTTAAAATCTTAGAAGCTTTAGGCATATGGGCTAAGCATACAGCTCATTGTTGAAGACAAGGTTAATTTGGTTAAGTGTGAAAAGTAGCATTCAGATGGAAAAAAATGAAAGAAATTTTTGATACAGGGAAAGTATACATGAATAAAGAAAACTTTAAGGAAAATAACCTCCCTGATATTATGCCACAGATTGCTATCCTGTTAGGCTTAAACAAGGAATAATCTGGCAGCCTTTCAACACTGTTGGCTGTGTCCTTCAACACCGCCTTGTCTTTTTTCCTTATAGATGCATATTTTCACAACTATTGGCACACATGCTCTGTACTAATCTGTCAGAGCATCTAAAAAGGTGGGGTATAAGCTAAACCCAATTTAATAGTTTAATAATTTAGGGAATATGTCATATTATCCAAAAGATTTCAATGAAAAGCAATACACAGTGACAGTCTAGGAAACACCTATCAGTATGCAAACAGTATAAGAGTTCATTGTCTCCACCAACATTTATAACATTTATTCATTGTTTCTCATGAGTCTTGGCCCCATCACCCAAGGCCTGTGGAAAAAGAAATTTGCTTCCAACCAACTGTGGCTGCCCAGCTGTCATCATGCAATCCAAGGCAACCTTCACCTTGACCCTCACTTGAGCCATCTAGACAAAGGTGATCTGACCAAGTTTCCACTTAAGTAATCCTAAGACTTCTGTGATGCCTCAACTTGCTAGACTGTGAGATAAGATTTTATTTTATTAAATCAATTTACTATCAGCTGAATTTTATTAATAAGGCCCATATCTTAACTTGTACAAAGATGGTCAATATACTTCCAAACAAACCCTACCCCAAGCACCTCTAAAACCGTAGACTTTTTAGTGACACACATCTGTGGATTTGTTGAATATACACCTGGGTCATCTCCTGGAACCTTGGTTCCCTTCCCAGCTCTGGAGAATTCTGCTGCTTCTCTCAAAATTCTGTAACAAATCCCTTCAGCCTACCACCCTCAGGCAAATATCTTATATAAAATAAATTTGGCTTTTGTGTAGTAACTCAAAAGTTTCCTAGCAACAACAATAAATATCGAATCCTCCCCTGTTTAGCCCAATATACTAGTAGTCCCTCCTACATAAATTATGCTTTTAACCCAGACTGGCTAATCTGGATTGCATAGTTTTTCAACTCTATTGCTACTAATGGGAGTTTCCCACCCAACTAGTCACACCCTTCAGGTTAGAGAAGATTAAGCAACAGAATTCCAACACACATTGATAATTCAAGTTCTTCATTAACCCTACATGTCTTACAAGGCATGCCATGGCCATATGCCATTCACAGGACTGAATAACAGAGGTCTTGAGAGTGTAACTTTAAACACTATTAAGCAGTAGATAAGTAAATCTCTCATTTAGTTAATCCTACCCTTCTCTAGAAAGAATAGAACTTATAAGAAAGAGAGGGGGGAAAGCCCCAAATAAAGTCACTGGGGTTTTTCTTTGTTCATTTGTTTGGGTGAACTTGCTTGCATAAGGAGAAAATAGACGATCCAGCCCAGGAGTGGATAAAACAATTGCAGAATATCAAATTGTCATTTAAAGGACATGAAACACCCATGTACTCCTACCCAGAAATGCCCCATCTCCCAGAGGCGTAATAACCAGGGGTTACATCAGTATAATGGAGCATTACCTCTAGGATACCCATGGGGCATTATTTACAGATTCATTTATCAATTCAGTTAACTAAAAGCTTGGTCTGTAAGAACAGGGCAAAAAGTGAGATGCAATGGAAATGAATGAGGGGAAGCAAAAAACGTTCATTAAGATGAAAAGAAATGCTAGCTCAGACTAGGGCCGGAAAGACTAGGAGAAAGGAGAGGCAGCTGCTGTGATCTGTGTGGTGCTGTAGGTTACTTTGTTGGTCTAAATGCAACTGGTCATTAGCATTCATCCAAGGAAGGCTCTTTACAAATAAACCATGCCGAGCACCCCTTCCAGATCAATCAAGTCAGAATTCCTACAGGTGAAGCCTGAACATGGCAGTATTTGGTTTTGTTTTGCTTTAATTTCTTAACTGATTCTTTAGGCTGAAGGATATTCCAAATTCTTTATTAGTTTTGCAATTGCAGCTTACCTTGAAACACAAGCTTGTTTTACTGGTGGTGCCCCAATTCTCTGGACATTTGGGTTCAGGTGTTGTTGTGGGCTCCGGTGGACGAGTTACTCCCTCTGCCCAGTGTTTGCACACAAATTTTGCCTTTTCTTCACAACTCAAAACATCCCACAGGCCCCCTGCGATCCCAGTTTTCATGGCAACACACCCAGCTTTTCTCCCTGTGTTGAACACATAGACTTCACTTAACAGGTGCTGCTGTAGGCTGGCCATGCTCACAAGAGACAGTACAAACCTGACTCAAATTGTGTGGTCAAACCTCCATGTGCTGAGGAAAAGAAGAGGAGAGATCCTGTGGCATTTGGCAATTTATGTGTGCTCTTTGGAATCCTTATTTACCTTTGTGACCCCAACTGAATTATGATCTCAAAGGTCACGATTTTGATATCATTTTGTATTTCTAACATCTGGCAAGGTGCCGCCTAATAGACATTTAATGATACAATAATTTTTGCATAATAAAATTTACTGCCATGGCAAAAATAGTAGTGCAACATTTCTTTTTCTTTTTGAAAAACAAATTCTCTAAGGTCCCTTTTTTCCTCTAGGGTTCATGAAGATTTTCCAGAACACAAGTTTGTTATGGACTTGAAAATGAGATACATCTGAGAGATTTTAAGTTAAGTTTAGTTACTCAATCACCTTGAACTTGTTGCCTCATATTAAAATGCAAATATCACTACCTACCTTACAGAGTTGTAATGAATTTTTTCATGGTAAAAAAAAAAAGTACGTAAAAGAAACTGAGGACTATGTCAAACTTAATAAATTATAATTCTGGTTCATAGTTGTGATTATTTCCAAATAGTAATTAATTAAGACAGAGCTTTGAAAACATTAGGATTCCTTCTGCTTAGATGAGGTCATCTTTTATCACTATTCTTTTAAAGGACATTAAGTGTTTAGAGTAACTCTCTAAATTCTGGGGTGGTACATCTTTTTCAAAACATCTTCATTAAGATTTCTGACTCCCTACAACTCCAGTTTAATCCATTTTTGTTCTCTAAGAACATTCCAGGATTAATTTTTCCAAATCCTATGGTTGAATTAACTCCACCTGCAAAATTAGAAGTTTGTCCTAGAGTAATAATTACCACTCCTACCAATATTTTTAAGGTGTGCGCTCAGCTCTTGATATATTGCCCAGTTATTTAAAGATGAACTGAAATCATACCATTTTTCAGAACATGCAATAATTTAAAAAGAATCACTCTATCCAAAATACTGATCTATTTACCTCATTAAGAGCTGAGAATACAAATTAAATGAACGCCTGAAGATTAGGACTTGTTTGACTAAGTAGTAAATTCACACATTCGAGCTATTATTCCTTCTTTAGCTCTTTGCCCAGGCACAATAAAACATTAGCTATAAAGGATGTTGAATTTCCTGGGGCTGTCGCACTAAACAAGGTCATAAACTGTGATATCAGTGTATAAAGAAGGCACAGAATCTTTCAGAGGCTATTTCAGAAACTACCTAGTAGGGAAGCAAATCAGCACTTATAGGGAGGCAAGTGGTATTGGTGCAAACAGCACAGATTTGGGAATTACACAGATTAGTCTAAATTCATGGTCGGAAGCTTTCTAGTCACATCAATTTTCCGAGTCCCAGTTCTCACATCTTTAAAATGAAGACACTTAAACTTATCTTGGACGTTTCTTATAAAGATAATATGAAATCCAATGCAGATAAAGGACTAAGCAGGGCAGCACATGCAAGATACAGAAATGAGTCCCACGTAAGCACTGCCTTGTGCTCCACCAACTCAAGCACACTAATATTGCTATTCATAGTTGCACTGAGATGGTTTGTAGTCCTTCAGTATAGTTGTAAGCCTTCAGAAATAAGTTAACCATTTGGAACATTTGTGACCATTTAGGGTTTCATAAATATTTTTCAAATAAGAGCAGTATCCGATAACCTAGCAGCTTTCCTTGTTTTCTAGACTTAGACCATTGCAAACTAATTGGAACTTAAACACACACACACACACACAAAAAAGCCCTAGCCAGTTGCATAGTGGTTAGAGTGTCGGCCCACGTACCTAAGGGTTGGGGGTTCAATTCCCAGTCAAGGGCATGTACCACGACTGCAGGTTCACTCCCCACCCCTGGTCAGGGTGCATGTAGGAGGCAACCAAACGATGTTGATTTTTCTTGCTCTCTCTCCCCCCTCCCACCTCCCTTCCAATTTGTATTAAAATCAATGGAAAAATATCCTCGGGTGAGGATTAAAGAAAAATAGGACAGAATAGCAAATACTGAAAGCACAATTAATTCACATAGTCCATTTGCACAGGTACATAAGGAGGTAGGTTTTGCACGATGGATGTGTGCAATGAATACAAACCTCCGACCTAAGCTCTGCACATACCTGGCATTTCGAAGTTCCAGTGAGTGTACTGGACCTCCTCCTCAATGGTCCACTGGAAGATCCCTTTGTTCCGGACATCGGAAAGGCCTGTCCAAAAGTATTTCTCAGGCCTCAATCCAACCCAACTAGTGAGGAAGGCTTGCTCATATCTAAAAAGCAATAATAATAAATAAATTTTTAAACAGTTAAACTAAATTTTGTAAATATTTATGTAAACTTTCTAATTATCAACATGAAATGTATGTCATTTCTATGTTTGAGCTATGATTTGGTTGGTAACTCAAACGTATTTTCTTATATTTATGTGTCATTTGTATTACACAAAATTTACTAAGAAAATGTGATCCTATGAAGAAAAAATACTAAACAGGTGACTGAATAAAATAATTTAAATATACTCAAACATGTCTCTCTATTCCTCATCAGCCCCTCTGCCCTTCTCAAAAGGGAAGAGAATTCTGAAAATGCAAAGAGAAAACTATAGCATTTTAAAATACACTGTTTAAAAATCAGTCCACTTTTCAAATATTTCAAACGTTCTCCACAATTTCTGGTTTAGTAAGTTGAGAGGTCATAATGTAATCAAGGATGATACAAATGGAAAAATCTGTGTGGATTTCCCCCTGAATTGCATCCTCATTATCTACTCTCAGAAACAGAAAATTATCAAGAAATACAGAGAAGCAGAGATTCAATCTCTAGAAAGAACTGGGAGCAAAATCACAAATTCCAACATTTTCTCTCCCTCCGCAACTCAGCTGTGTGCCTGGCATAATACAATTTGGTTAGTACGGGTATCAAAGTTTGTCTTAATGGACAAGCACTAGACAATGAGGTAGCAATGTACGCAAAATGCTCTTTTGGGGACGTCAGAAAAGTGGTGCCCAAAGTTTCCAGGAACAAAGAGAGGTGTGAATGACTCCAGAGAGAACAGAGAGGGAAATGCAAAGAAAGCTACAATAACAGAACATTTGCTTGCCCAGACTGAATAATTCCATTCCCTAAACTGAACAAGCACCCCTCCAGAAATTAAAGTTCCAAAGTCAATTTTTCTTAAATTTCTAAAAATCAAGTCTAACCACAGAGGCAGTGACCCTCCCTAGATATAAATATCATAGAAAACACAAAGAAAAATGTACCTAAAACATAAAATATAGGGAAATCTCTGCTGCAATAGATCAAAGGATCAATGACAGTGTAGATCAGAACATGTCCCCACCTTACTTAACGATGTGCAGCTCATCTCCTTGTCATAAGAGTATCTATGTTCTGATTTTCAGATGTTAGCATTATATCAGGGTGCTACACTGTATTAGACATTTAATTGTACATGAAAGAAGGATGTGGGTTGAAATATAAGTTCTTTTACAAAGACCATCCAAATTGTATCAAATCTTTCATTTGTATCAAAGGATTTTTAATATCAATGGCATCCTCTACATTTTATTGAGTCTGCCTTGAAAGGCCACTAAATATAACTTATTGAACTAAAACTCAATATTTTACCTTTTTACTGCAAATGACATGGACATTTTAAATTTTCTTCTAAGTTTCTCCTAGACTTATTCCAGTGCTTTACAAAGAGTAGGGGAAAATGACTAAACACTAAAATCTTAAAATGGATGGGACTCTAGATGTCAAAATTTATATAAAATCCTATATATCCATATAATTTCCTTGGCCTATAAGTCTAGTAAACCTAGCAAAGAAAAGAAGAAAAATAGAAGACTGGGAAAAATGAATAAAATATTCAGTAAACCTCTCTGCCCTCTTTTTTTGGTGGGAAATATAGTAAAGATAGAAAGTGGGATTTATGAGCTTAAATTTTGTACTTATTTTTCCTGATATATCAAAAAAAGGTATATATAATTACATTTATTAGAGTATTAATAAACAGTTTAGAATATTGCCTTATAGTACTAAAAGTAGCAAAGTATTTTATAATGTTTGCAATGAAGAATTCAAATAAGGCCCAAGTGGCATGGCTCAGTGATTGAGCATCAACCTATGAACCAGGAGATCATGGTTCGATTCCCGGTAAGGGCACATGCCCAGGTTGCAGGCTTGATCCCCAGTGTGGTGCATACAGGAGACAGCCAATCAATGATCCTCTCTCATCATTGATGTTTCTATCTCTCTCTCCCTCTCCCTTCCTTTCTGAAATAATTAAAAATATATTTTTAAAAAAGAATTCAAATAAGAATATGATTTTCAATCTTCTGCTTTTACAAACCATACGTCATGATTCCATGCAATTTACTTAGAAATTTAGAGCACATTGAGACCTGGGATTTCTGAAAACTTTTCATTATTTGACATTTTAAAATAAGATTAAAATTATTCCACACCTGTCTTCAACAGTTGTTAGGTAAGCATTCTCTTTCACACAGGTTTGGTTTGCTTCTGAAAATGTTGAAAGTGTGTGTCCAATCATATAGCAGTAGAAGCCGTGTCTTTTCCAGCCCTATTAATGATATCAAACAGATTATCACATATTTATTGGATAATATTATTTTAATAATCCCTCTGTTATGAGATAAACAATAGAACTAAATACAAATTTGAATAATTTGAAATGCAGTGAAAAGCACTTATATGAGTAAAGAAATCAGTAGTGTGTTATTCCTCATATGACAAATTATGATGCAAAGTGGGGGGAACAGTCATTCTCTCTCCTTCTGAGGCATCCTCCAACAAAATGATTCATGAAATGTTTACCAAAGCAACTGAACAGAAAGGTTAAATTTTAGTTTCAGAATAGATAACCACAGAGAATAATTTGCAAAATAACAAGACTTGTTGACTTTTGAGGTCAACAGTAGGTGGTGAGTATAAATCTATATCATCTGGTCACAGGCACCAAAAAGCAGTAGAAACCTAAAAGTTGGAATGGAAAGTGCACCAGCTGTGACTGAGGGCTGTCCAGAGCGCATCAAACCTAGTTAAGTACTAGAGCCCAGGGTCTGGGGTTTTAATGTCCACACAGATTAGGATATTGCCCATCAACCCACCTGACCTGGGAGATGGAACTGAAATCCTTGCATACAGATGATATTATTTAAAGGTAACCCCTCTGGGAAAGGAGAGCAAAATTCTCTGCCCACAAGACAAGGAAATTCTTGTCATATGCCTGGAGTTCTAGGGGCAGGAGAAAAAATTATTCTGTTTGAAAATGAATATAAAGTCTGTGCCACAGTTGGGTGCTGGTCCCAACTTTACACTATTCACACTGTATGAGAACTCACAGCCAAAAAAAAAAAAAAAAAAAAAAGTAAAACTTGGTCTACAAAAAGATAATCTCCTAGGTACTCAGAGAAGTAAATGCAAAACTACACAACAGAAATATTTCTACATGGCAGGTCATGTGAGAGTATGTGATTTGAAGGTTAGAGTGGACTAATTCAAAATAAAAAATTACAAATCATGTGAGAAAATGTCTCCTTTCAAGGGAGAATTAATAATTCAATATAATAAAACACCTGGAAAAATATAAAAATAAGTATGTTTGAGATTATGTAAGTGACAAAAGAAGAAATAAAATCAATAATGGAAGATCAAAATTTCATGAACAACAAACAAGAGGATTTGAAAACACACACAAAAAAATAGGATAGCAAGAAAAGAAAAATATAAAGTTAAAAAGTGAAACTTCAAAATTGAAAACAAACCAAATTTCAGAAATTAAAATTGAATAAAAATAGCCTTTCTTTTCAGATGGTTTTCAAACTGATTATTAAAAAAAGAGTGATTAACAAAATCATAGTGCATTTCAAGTGGGGCATATTCAAATATCTGCCTTTTGTACAAGGCAACTAGGGAATTATAGTTGACCATGGCCATTCTCTACATAAACAACATTCAAATAAAATATTCCTCAAAAAAAAATCTTACTGACCAGATTAAACATTGAAAATAGGTTTTCAGAAAGATTAGCAAATTGGATAAATGTAGCAGAGGAATGAAAAGAGGTTAGAAAGTATATTGATGAAAATAGAACAAGAAAATCAATCTAAAATAAATGTCAGAAGCACTGAATAAAATTAATGACTGATAATTTTTAAGAATTGAAAGATAGGTACAAGTCCTCAAAATGAAGAGGCAAACAGACCCAATAAAATCAATCCAAATCTCGCCACATGGTACTAAGCCTGAAGAACGACAAAAACAATGAAATCTTAAAATCAACCAGAAAGAAAATACAGATGACCCACTTTTTGAAAAGGAAAGATTAGTCTAATAACAAGAATTCCAATGGCAAAAATAAAGGCCAGGAGAAAATAAAACAATATATAAAGTAATATCAGAAAACAGCTTTCTATCTAGAACTCTAAAATGACCTGTCTAAATTATTGTGCAGAGAGAGGATAAATTCAAGACGTTTTCAAACAAAATAGAGAATTTTCCTCTCGCAGATCACCAGTGAAAAAACTCCTGAAAGGTTTACTTTGGCAAGAAGGAATTTTAAATCAGGAGGAATGAGTGGGCTAAAAGTCTACACTGAACAAAGATATCAATAAATGTCTTCATAAATCCAGGTCTAATGTACAAATAGCAAAGATAGCTAATTGGCTGTGGAAAGTTAAATAATGGAATATAAGATCTGTAGTTTAGTTAATAGTATTGTATTCATGTCAATTACCTGGTTGTGATAATGTACACTAGTTTGATAAGATGTGATTATTGGAAGAAACAGAATGTATAGTAGAGGGGAATTCTATGTGTTCTTTTTTTTCAATTTCTTGTGAGTCTAACATTTTTCAAAATTAAAAAAATTTTTAATGCTTAAGTAGAATAATAATCTTTATTTTGTTCATAAAGAAGAGAGAGATACTTAATAACTTTAACTTCAAGTCAGGAATGCATGTTAAAAGCATAAGGTTAATCTTTTAAAAAACAGAAGTAGCCTGTATAATTCCCAAATGTGTAAGAGAGAAAAATGGAATAAAGATATTCAATAGAACCAATGAGGTGCAGGGAAGGAGATGAAAGAAAATAAAACTGAATTGTCAACAAAATAAAGTGCAAAATAAGACAGTAGAAACTAATCTATACTAATAAAAGGGTAATATGCTAATTAGACTGGACATCCCTCCGGACGTCCTTCCAGACAAAGCCACGGTGGCGGGGGCTGAGGCAGAGGTGGTTAGGGGCAATCAGGCCAGCAGGCAGAGGCAGTTAGGGGTGATCAGGCAGGCAGGGGAGCAGTTAGGGACATCAGGCAGGCAGGTAGAGTGGTTAGAGGTGATCAGGCAGGCAGGTGAGTAGTTAGGAGCCAGCAGTCCCAGATTGCAAGAGGGACTGCTCCAATCCCTGCTCAGGCCTAAACCAGCATCCCCTGAGGGGTCCCAGATTGGAGAGGGTGAAGGCTGGGTTGAGGGACCCCCTACTGTGCACGAATTTTTATTTTATTTTTTTGTGCACCGGGCCTCTAGTTCTATATAATAAGGAGCTAATATGCTAATTAGACCAAACAGCTGAATGACTGTCCAGACAACCTTCCAGACAAAGCCAAGGCTGCGAGGGGCTGTGAGGGCCAGCCAAGGCAGCCTGGGCTGTGAGGGCCAAGCCCCTTGCATGAATTTTGTGCATCGGGCCTCTAGTAAGAATATAACAGTATGTAAAACAAATTTAAACTCTAAGTTTGCCAGTTAACACGTTAAAGGCCAAGCCTGTTTTGTCTTCTTTTCCGTTTCAGTCACTGGTGACTGACATGGCGCTTAACGTGTTAAAAGCAGAGTACCTCAAATTAGATTAAAAATAAAAATATAGATACATGTTTATAAGAACAGTCCCTAAAATAGAATGATTAAAAGCAATTAGTTGGAAAAAGAGGTTCTAGGAAAATATCAAGCAAAAGATATTTTCTGTAACAATGTTAGTATCATTTAAAATTAACTTTATGATTTAAAAAATCATTATTATGAATAAAGTAATTACATGAAGAACAGATTCATCAGGAAAATATAACACAGATTAAAGTATTTAAAGCAAAAATTGACAGAACTACAAGGAGAATATTTTGTCAAACAGACAAAATATTAGGAATATAGAATATCTGGATAATATAAGTGCTAAATTTTATCTAGTCAACATATATCATTCTATTCAAGCACACATGGAATATTTACAAAAACCAACTATGACTAAGATCATTAAAAAATCTCAACAAATAACAGAAACAACACCTTTATATGCTCACAATTAAGGGAAATTAAAATCAATAGTACCTCCCAATTATTTAGAAACTAGAAAACAAACTACTACCAAAACCCCCATCACTATTAACATACACACCCATATGCACACATGCGTGCACTCAAGTGTGTGCACGCACACACACACACACTTCTAAATCATTCCTGGGTGAAAGAAATCTTAATGGAAATAAAAAATATATAATTTATATATTTTTCAAATTTATAATTGAATCACAATAAAACACTACATAACAAAACATGGTGGCTGTTCCATAGTTTCAATTATACCTTTTACTTCTGTAAGTATTTTAAAATACATTCATTTTAATATTGTAGCCATTAATTCCATCATCTAAAGCTCCTGATGGTATCCTATATAATAAAGACCTAATATGCTAATTAGACTGAACAGCAGAACAACCATCTGGATGACCTTCCGGACGAAGCCAGGGCTGTGAGGGCCGAGCCCTTTGCACAAATTTCGTGCATCAGGCCTCTAGTATTTTATGTTTTTGAATTTCAAACTCATCTGTGGGATTCCTGGTCAGCCTGGAAAAAGAGACTTCTGTATAAAGAGAATTCACATTTGCATCTGGCAGACATCCTAGAATATTAGTAGCACAGGACCACTTTATGTTAATTTCTTAGCTCGATGTTTCCCACACAGGTAAGCAATGAATTGAAAACTGAATCCCAGATCAGTATGACAGCAGGCCCATGATTTTGAATTCTTAAAAAGACCCCTACACCACCACCCAGTGCCCAGGCCTACCCAGACACAAAAAAAACTGTCTTATATTCCTTTTTTTCTAGTGGACTTTTGTTTTCTAGTCTTCCTAGACCTTAGAGGAAGTCACTTCCTAGAGCAGGTGTTTTTAAACTGGCCAAATTATTTAATATCTCTGAGCTTCAGTTTCCTCTTCTATCTAATTAGGACTATAACGTGTGTCCTTATAGTCAATGAGAGCATAATAACTGCACTCAACAAACAGTTGCTTCTTACTAAAATATTTTTCTATTCTCATCCTAATGATTAAATTAGATTATATCAGATTACTAGAGGCCCTATGCATGAATTCATGCACCGGCAAGGTCCCTCTGCCTGGCCTGTGGGGATTGGGCTGAAACCGGCTCTCTGACATCCCCTGAGGGGTCCCAGATTACAAGAGGGCACAGGCCAGGCTGAAGGACCCCACCAGTGCATGATTGGGGCCGGGGCGGGACTGCGGGAGGGCTCCAGGGCATGTCTGGCCTGTCTTAGCCAGTCCCAGTCTGTCCGACCCCAGCAGCAAGCTAACCTACTAGTCAGAGCATCTGTCCTCTGATGGTCAGTGTGCATCACAGCAACTGGTCAAATGGTTGAATGGTTGGAGGGACAATTAGCATATTATGCTTTTATATATAGAGATGGCTATAAGAATTAATTGCCCTGGCCGGATAGCTCAGTTGGTTAGAGCATCATCCAGATACCACAAGGTTGTGGATTCAATCTCCAGTCAGGACACATACAGGAAACAACTAATGAATGCATAAATAAGTGGAATAACAAATCAATGTTTCTCTCTCTCTCTGCTTCCTCTCTGTCTAAAATCAATAAATAAAATTTAAAAAAATTTAAGAATTAATAGACTGTATTTATAACTTTGATTGCATAGAAGTAATAAAATTTAAGGATTATTTATTTATAGAAAATTATAATATACATACACATGTGATTAGGCAAATACTATATAAGTGTAGTGGGAATGAAACCAGTAGTGAAAGTGCAGTGGGCTGGTGACAGGAGACTGGAAGTTAGTCTTGCCTTGGTGTAACTCTAAAAAAGTTATCACTTCTCTGAACTGAAAGTTCCAGAATGCAACAAATTAAAAGGGGAATTTTGTCACCACTAAGATCCTTTATACTTCTAAAAGACTGTGATTTTCTGCTCCATGTTGCTTCATGGTTTATTTGTACAGCACTAAATTATGATTCATGAATTCTCAGCCTGTTGGTGTTTGGTATAAGATGATTTGATCACAACATGATACTCTTGGAAAGAAAATTCATTTCTGCTTTATTTTTATCCAAGAGAAGTGAGAAAGGAAAAAAGCGGAAGATGGACCACTCAGCAACCAGGAAAATAATAACCATACACCTGGATTTTGTAGTTTCTTTTCACTTTTACATAGGTCATTTACTTTAACCTCAAAGAAAAATAAGACCACAGGGAGATATTGCTAACTGTTATACAGGTCAGATTGACACACAGTAGGAGTGCATGGCTTTATTCAATAGTTTAAAGCAGTTACTGCCGGCCACTAGCAGTTAGAGTTTAGATCTCCTGTCTCTATGGGGAGAAATCTCCAGTAGAAGTAGCTCATCAGAAATATTATAAATGGAAAAGTGACTAAGGATTGTTTGCTATCTACAACCTAAGGTTTTCTACTGGAAATGTCCTTGACAACCCATAGGTCCTAGACTACCAATACCCCAATGATAACTTGTCCCATGACCTGCCTTAATCTTGTTACCTTCTCCAGGCTCCGTTCGGTGTGTCATTTTATTCCCCGTTCTCTTTCTCCAATCCCCATGGCATTCTGAAAGTTGCTACTGACCACACACACCCCATGTTAACTGTCAAGAAGGCTTTAGAGAGAACAATGATACAAAACACTAACAATAAACCATTACATTTTTAAACAGTTGAAACACTTGGCTATCTCAGGCAAAAATAAAGCCAAGTATGACGTATAATATTTGCTGATCTCAAGTTATCGGGTGTGTCGGAACTCACTTTCCTGCAGCCTGGTTCTACGTCCACTGTTCCTGGCCCTTGGGCTTGTGATTTCATCTTACAGATGTAGCCCAGAGACCGCTCGCAGGCCCGATCTGCCCAGTACCCATCCTGCGGGAAGCAAAGAGGAAACCTTAATGATTATCAGTTGTTTGACTGTGACGCTATTTTCTCATAATTGTGCCTCAGAAAAGGAAAAACAAAGATTTGAGGTTATTAAAAGAAAATGGCACCTATGCGAAGGAAAGGTAAATTGACATTTTACAAGTAATGGCAAATTTTACTCTGGCTACAAAGATGTAAAGGGAGATTGCAGCCCCCAATATGTGTTTATATTTTAGATATCTAACCCACAGTTTAGAGGGATCTTTTCATATTTGGCACCTCCATATAAGCAAAAAAAGAAAAACAAACTAATGTAACTCTCCAAGCACAGATTCAACGCTGTGGAGCCCAGAATAGGTCTAACCAGGTCTATGGCTACTCAGAGCAATCAGTTGAAAGGAGAATCAAAGCTCTTAATTGATTAACCAATTTACCATTTAGAACCCAGCACAGGAACAATATATGAATATTACTTATTGGTTAATTTTAACCTTGACTCGAAAGTTTCTGTTGGGCCTCTTGAAAATTTGACTGCTAAACAATTGAAAGAGATCTAAGAAATTGAATTTTAGTTCAACCTTGATCTATGTCAATTAACCTAGACTAGAAACCATCTAAACAACCACATGTAGTAAGCGGGGAAAGTTTCCTGTGGCTTTTGGTAGCTCTCAGTTATTAACGTTGCCTCACCTTGCCTTTCATCACCACACAGTCTTCCTGCCTATTGTTTTCATGGCTTGGTTCTCCACGAAGCCATTTGGTAAATGTCACTGGGGTCCCATCACTCCATTCAAAATACATTTGAATCTTGAGGTCATTTAAGCCAATCCATAACTCATCATTTGGCTCTAAACAAGAAGAAAAACACAGAAGCAATTTACACAAAGTTTGCATTCCCAAGGTCAGGAGGTTATCTGGAAGGAAAGGCCCTCTGCTATCAACAATGCTTCTAGTCTGTTGATTCTGTAACTAACATAAAGGATCGTCCTCTTGAGTATTAATCTGATCTGCATGCTGTAGACTGAGATGTGGGCGATACCTGATGGTGTCAATTTGAATTGTGTAATGTACTCTTTTTTGTTTTGTTTTGTTTCCCTTGAATCTTTTTTTCAAATTTTATTTTATTGTTTAAGGTATTACAAATAGTAGTACATATGTCTCCTTTTTTTTTCCCCATTGACCTTCCCCCCACCTCCCCTACCTCTTGCGCCCCCACCCCCGCACTTGCCCTCACCCCCGCCCCCCCCCAGTGTCTTGTGTCTGTTGGTTGTGCTTATATGCATGCATACAAGTCCTTTGATTGATCTCTTACACCCTCCCCTACCTTCCCACTGTAGTTTGACAGTCTGTTCGATGCTTCTTTGCCTCTATATATTTTTGTGTAATGTACTCTTTACAAAGTGAATGTGACTGTATTCTTTTGTTGTGCTACTGCAAATTGTATCTCCTAAGAATTGCAAAAATGAAATTGAGGTGGGTCTATCATTACCCTCTATATCGTGAAGCTATTTTTTTTGTTATAAAAAATGTATAACAACTGTACTTATCGTGTTGGAAATATGGCATTTATTTATATATAAATCTACCTGACTACTATTAAATCTTATGTGTGTTTCAAAACAATAAATATTAAATACCACATTTACTTTATTGACTGTGCTATTAACAAGAACATTTTATTTTATTGACTATTGTTGTCAAGTGAAAATGATCTATACAGTGAAAAGATGCATAGACTGAGGAGTTGGGCTGTGCCCCAACATTTGGCACTTATTTATTAGTCTATAAATACGAATGAGTTTGGAATTATTTTCACCATTAAATACAAGAAGAACCCAAATAGCAAATAAAAGTTAAAATAAAAACAACCAGGACTAGATATAAAATGTAATTATTTTGTTTTAAAATACTACAATTTTCATTATTGATTTTATCAGTAGTTATAATTCTAAATATCATGACTAAAACGGGACAATATTGAAGGCCTGAAATTTTGCAGCTAAAAACAGATACAATTCCAAATTTAATAAAATGAAAGAATACACAATTCAATGTCAATTGCACTACTGTGAATTCCATCCTGAGTGCCTGATTTATGTTCTTTAAGCTGTAAAATAAAATTACCTGCCAAAGGGTTTTAAAGATGATTTTGTAGTAGAAAATGAGAAAAATGCCACACTGTATAGGAATTTCCCTAAATAGTTTATCTCTTCCTCCTAAAGTTGTCACTCAACTTTGCTTTGGAGAAGTCCCTGACTGGCCTAGCGCCAACACCCGCAGATGTTTCCAGCACCATAAAGAGTGGCTGACATTGCCATCAGGATCCCTTTTCCTTTCACCTAATTTGGCAGATCATAATCTTTTTGAGCAGCCCAATATAGGCTTCAAAATGGCCTCATGTGCCCACACCTCAAGGATTTAGGTTAAATACTAATGAAAACCTAACTCCCAAGTACCACAATTATAATAAAGTATTAAGAGTTTTCTATAAATATTTTTCTCACTGAACTGTTCTCCTCCTCCAGCTTTGGTAATTCCAAAGCACAATTTTGACCCTACAAAAATATATAAGATGCAAGTGTAAAAGTGTTAAGCTGATTCTTATAAATCAGTAGGGAGGCTGTCTCAGTTGATATAGCCATAATTTATATGTGCAGGTCCCAATTTACCCACTGTCTTTCCATGAGTCACATAAAAGATATTTCAACTAGCTAAAAAAGGTTTCCTAAGGCCAAGAGACATATGAAAACCTGCTCAAAGTCACTAATCATCAGAGAGATGCAATAATGCAATACCATCTCACACCTGTCAGAATATCATCAACAAATCAACAAATGACAAGTGCTGGCGAGGATGCGGAGAAAAAGGAACCCTCATGCACTGCTAGTGGGAATGCAGACTGGTGCAGCCACTGTGGAGAACAGTATGGAGTTTCCTCAAAAAACTAAAAATGAAACTCCCATTTGACCCAGTGATCCCACTTCTAGCAATATATCCCAAGAAACTAGAAACACGAATCAGAAAGGATATATGCACCCCTATGTTCATAGCAGCACAATTCACCATAGCTAAGATTTGGAAACAGCCTCAGTGCCCATCAGCAGATGAGTGGATTAAAAAACTGTGGAACATCTACACAATGGAATACTACGCTGCAGTAAAAAAGGAGTTCCTACCATTTGCAACAACATGGATGGAGATGGAGAGCATTATGCGAAGTGAAATAAGCCAGGCAGAGAAAGATAAATATCACATGATCTCACTCATTTGTGGAATATAATGAACAACATAAACTGATGAACAAAAACAGATCCAGAGACAGAGAAACATCAATCAGAACGTCAAACCTCAGGGAAGGTAGGGGACGGTGGGGGTAAGGGGGAGAGATCAACCAAAGGACTTATATGCATGCATATAAGCCTAATCAATGGACACAGACAACAGGGGGGTAAAGGCATGAGTGGGGGGGGGTGGCGGGTAATGGGGGAATAAGGACACATATGTAATACCTTAATCAATAAAGAAATTAAAAAATAAAATAAAATAAGTCAATAAATAAAAAATAAATAAATAAAAAAGGTTTCCTAGACTTTTGTTTTTGTTCTTTTGTTGTTGTTAATCTTCACCCAAGGATATTTTTTTTCCCATTGATTTTTAGCGAGTGGAAAGAAGTGGGAAGTGAGGGTAGGGTGAGAGAGAGAGAGAGAGAGAGATAGAGAGAGAGAGAGAGAGAGAGAGAGAGAGAAAGAGAGAGAGAGAGAGAGAGAGAAACAGATATGTGAGAGAGGCACATTGAATGGTTGCCTCCCTCATTCACCCTGACTGGGGCCAGAGATCAAACCAGAAACCTAGGTACTTTCCCTTGACTAGGAATTGAACCCTCACCTTCCAGTACATAGGCCAATGCTCTAACCACTGGCCAGGGCAGGCTTTTGATTTAGAAACAATTCAATTTTATAACTATTATTTACTTTTATCAATATTATTTTCATTGTTTTAAATAAATCATTATAGATAATAAAAAGAGGTTTCCTAAGTAAAAATTTATGAATTTTCAAGCTGAATAAAAGCAAACTTTGTCATCCAACTTCCCAACTATAGCCATAAACATATAAGGTTCTCCCATTATTATATCATCCTATCTAATAAAAGGGTAATATGCAAATTAACCATCACATTGTCACAAAGAGGCGCCCATAGCCACAAGATGGTGGCACCCAGTCCTCTCAGCCCTGCCGGAGTCCCCCAGTCCCTGGCGGGGGGTGGGGGGGTGGGGGGAGGGGCGCAGCCGCTGAGAGCAGGCAGTGTGAGCGGCCTGGCGGAAGGCTTGCTTCATCGCTGCAATGATGAGGAAAGCGTTACACCCTGGCCGTGGAGGGCCTCTGGGCAGCAGGCATGGAGTGGACGGGGTGGTGGGGGGGTCATTGCCCTGGCGACGAGGCATACGTTCTGCGCCCAGCCACGGATGGGCCTCTGGGCCTCAGAGAGCCTCTAGGCAATGGGCGCGGAGCGGCTGGGCCCCACAGAGCGCTACTGGCGCACGGATTCGTGCGCAGGGCTACTAGTAATACGTAAAGTAGAGCAAAGTTTGCGCGTTACCCCTACAGCATCTCAACTAACCTGTTTTCCACTGATTCATTTGTAAACTTTATTATTTATTATAAGTATCATAATTTATATGTCATGATATTATTCCGATACATCAGTTGTGACTACATTATCATCCAGGTAAAGAGAGAAGAGGTAGATAGAGAATAATCAAGAAGTCGCTTATAGGCTGCAGCAGTCTGTCAGCGGGCCCAGTAAGCTCAGAGGTAAGCAGAGGAAGGATTTGTGTCTGGCACAGGTGCCAGGAGTACTAGGATTTGGGGGTCTTTTACACCTTTCTCTGAAACTATTTTTCTATTTGTCAATTGCTTTTCCTTTTCCCTCCCCCCACTCCTATCCATTGTCAGGCAGCATCAGGAAGCAGTCCCCACCATCTCCACCATCCATTTCCTCTTGTTTTGTTCACTGGAAATGAGCAGCTGCAGTCATTCAAAAGTCTCATCAGTGGAAGCAGAAAATGATCATCATTTAATTAGCAAGTACCGAGGAAGCTCATTATGATTAGGTCCCTCCTCACCCTCCTCTTCAGGGTGAGACTGAATCCCCAACTCATTCTCCCCACTTCTCTTAATAAACTTTTTCAATTTTTGAAAACTTTACAATATTTTAGTTATGATGTTTTCTATACATTTCTTAAGTGATGTATCTAAAATGGAGACATAAATTTCTTTAAAACATTGAGGCCAACATCCAATAAAATATCCTATTTCTTGCACTGCTCAACATTCCAGCAGCATGAACAAGTCCAAAGTATGGGATGCTTCATTTAGAGACCTGGCTTGTGAGATAAACTATAGGCCTTAAATATATGTATATATACATATATATATAGTATGTATACACACACACACACATGCACAAATAACTACAAAAAAATGAAATACTGTTGAGAAATTTAAGGTAGACTGCTCTGAATCCAGATTATATATAGAAAAACATTTTTTAAAGTATTCATAAAGGGATTACATAGTAAAAGAAAAATAAATCCAATGAGCTCTTAGTGATAAAAATTCTTTAAAAACATATACAATTTTTACATTTTAGGCATGATTCATATATATTATTAAATTTATTAAATTGATCATTGAAGTATTAGTTTGAACTTATTATATTTCACACTTATGATTAAATTTTCCAGAGATGAGCAGCGAGTGGGAAAGACTCAAGTCAAGCAAATTATTGATGTAAGTTCTTACCGTAACCCAGCTGGGAGATAATGAAGTCAAATTCCTCAATGGTATGGATGCTTGCTAGATCACCACCTTCCTTCCTACATGCAATCAAGGCATCTCTTTGGATTTTCTTCTCTCTGTGAATCTTGTAACAGTTACCTGTGTATGGCCACCACTGAGGGGGACAGTTAGTAGGCACATCACTTTCTAGAAGAAAAAAAGGATTTGGAAACCATTTAAAAGGGAAGGTGTTGGTGTTAATTTTATTGTAATAACATTTTCTACCATTCTACATAGAAAACAGTTCATAGTTATGAACAAATAAAAGTGAGATTATTTTTTACTTCTTGCCATTCACAAAAAACTACATTGTGCTTGCTTTAAGACTAAAAATATGTGAATGCATCTTTCATTTAAAATAAAGCTAAATGGGAAATCTCTTTTTCTTTTTTTTAATTATACTGCCCTGGCCAGTGTGGCTCAGTTGGTTGGAGAATCCTCTTGTACAACGAAAGGTGCAGGATTCAGTTCCCAGTCAGGGCACATATCCAGGTTTTGGGTTTGATTCCCTATAGGGGCGAGTGTGAGTAGCAATCAATCTATGTTTCTCTTTCAGGTCGATGTTTCTCTTCTCTCTCTCTCTCTCTCTCTCTCTCTCTCTCTCTCCCTCCCTCCCTCCCCTCTCCCCCCCCCTTTCTATCTAAAATCAATACTTTTTTTAAAAAAACAAACAAACCTGTACTTAGTACAGGTCACATGGAGATACAATAGACTGTCTCATTTTATCTGTGTTTCTTCATCAACAAATCTTAACTAAGCATGTTATGTAAATGCTGGAAGCACAAATGGTTTGACATACAATGCATTGCTTAAAAGATTCCAATTTATCTCTATTCTGTGAACATCAGGGAGCCAGGCATTCCTTGGAGAAGCACTATTAGGTAGGCATGAGAAAGAGGTGTTGAAACAGGGAATAGAATTGGGTGGGGGGAGGCCAGGGGGCCAGCAAGGAGATTCTGAAACTTCAGCAGTTTGAGCTGGCCACCCAAGCCTCTGAACCAACCCACTACCATTGCTCCCAAAAGATGACATGTAATATTGTGGAAATCACAGGGATTTGATTCAGAAGTCTTTCAGGCAAAACCTGAATTTGCCACAAGTGTGTGATCATGGGCAAGTCACATCATGAGCCAAAGTGTCCATATATGTAAAGCATTTCTAATAATATTAATATTAATGCTAACATTAAGCTACCCATTCTCACTCTTTCTGAATTAGAAAGTATTTGAGATAATGGGACTGTAAATTACAAATGCCACACTTTTACTATTTAATCAAACCAGGAATATTGGCCAATATCTTAATTATTGCTGCTAATAGGTTATGGTCAAGTTTCATAATTTTGATTATACATTACAAAAATATATTATAATCCTATATAATAAAAGGCTAATATGCAAATCAACCAAATGGCAGAAAGACCAGTCACTATGATGCTCACTGACCACCAGGGGTCAGACACTCAACACAGAAGCTGCCCCCTGATAGTCAGTGTGTTCCCACAGGGGGAGCGCTGCTTAGCCAGAAGCTGGGCTCACAGCTGGCAAGCACAGTGGCGGTGGTGGGAGCCTCTCCCACCTCTGCAGCAGTGCTAAGGACCCCTCGGGGGATGTCCTCCTGTCAGCTGACATCAATCAGACATCCGTCAGTTGGACATCCCTCGAGGGCTCCCGGACTGCCAGAGGCCGTGGGCCAGGATGAGGGGACCCCCCCCCCCAAGTGCATGATTTTGTGCACCGGGCCTCTAGTATATTATAATGGTAATGAGCTGGGGGAGGTAATACCTTGGAAGACAGAGACTCACCAAATTCATCTACGTATGTGCACAGAGCCTGGCACATGGTAAGTGTAGTGAATGTTGGTCAGGAAAAGGAACTGAAGTTATATCTGATGTACAGCACTTTATAATTACCATTTTACAGACATTATTTCAAACAGCAATTTAACATCACACTTTGCTTAAAGAGGGGTTATGTTACCAAGTGAACGTCAATTTATATATTTAAATTTGATATTAACTGTTCTCAAGTATGCTGCCTGAGTAAATGTTCTATATAGGGCACCTCTGTTATGTGTTTAATGTATCAGTCCTATTTTCTCTTAGAGACTGAGACTATCTGCAACATCTTTGTGTAAGCCCAGGATTCTGTGCACGGTAGTCATTCAAGTCAATAGATAGTTATAATGACCAAACACTCTATTATTGTAATAGGAAAATGCATATTTTCAGAAATTCTCTCAATGCAATATACATTTGCACACTTCCAGTAGTTACCAAAAAGAAAATATGTTAGTATATCTCTGGAGCCCTCTGGTGGGATATTTTAATTTTGCTGCCTATGAAGCTGAAAATAATGTCAGCAAATGCTCAGGACTTCTAATCCTGAACAGATGAACTTTTAAAAATCTTTTAAACCATGGAAACAGGCAGTGAAAGAGAGTTCCACGGGGCAGCCACAAAAGATGGCTTGTTCCTCTAGAGCAGACCTGTCTAATAGGTATATAATGTGAGCCACATGCACAATTACAAATGTCCTAGTTGTGATGTGAAATAAACATAAAAAGAAGCAGGTAAGTTAAATTTTAATAATATATTTCATTTAACCCAATTTATCCAAAATATCCATTTTAACATGCAATTAATTTTAAAAAATTAACAATGAGCTATTTCCCTTTTTTTGCCTAAAAAGTCTTGGAAGCCCAGTATGTATTTTACATTACAGCACATATCCGTTGGAACTAGCCACTTTCATGTGCTCAATGGCCACATGTGGTTAAGAGGCAATTGAACTAGACAGTGCAACTGTAGGGGCCCAGGAATTATGGACAGATAGGGTGATGTTGCAAGGACCAACAGGGTCTGAGGTGGAATCCTTGCCCAAGAGGTCACCAGTCAGGTGCTGTATAGTTTGATCTCTGATATGCTTTTCAAAATCTGGTTTACTTGACTTTATAGATAAGATAGCATGATTAACCCAGGAAGTATATAGAGACACTTAAAAACCACTGGGACAGGAAGTGTTAGCAAGTGATGTAATTTGAGGAACAGTAGAGAAATCGGAATAATTTACTATGTGTTTGACAATATGAACCAATGTTCATAGGAGGAATGGGTATCAATATTCCCACTTCATAGATGAGGATCCTAAAACTGAGGGATTAAGCAACAAGGTCCAGTTATAGAATTCTTCCTCCTGTACCAGGGAAACTATGAAACAACCATTCTCCTCTTCCCCAAAGGGGCACTTCCAAGTCTTCTGAAGGAGAATTGTACAAGCTCTTCCAAGGAGGAAGAATGATACTATTTCTCCCATGGGAGCAACAAAGGAGATAAAGTACAAGAATGAAAGAGTCATAATGGTGATCCTGTAAAGTATGATCAGGGCCAATATCCGGGACCCTCATCTACTGGCATGTTCACTGGAGATCTTGGCCATATCTCCATCTACTAAAATTGCAAACACAGCTACTCTTTGATCAGCAGCTTCACTTCTAGGAATTATCACATGTATGAAATTACATGTGTATAAAGTTATTCACTGTAGGACTGTTTGTAACAATAAAAATTGGAAGTAAACTAAGATCCATTAATAGGGCACTTGTCATATATATATATATATATATACACACACACACACACACACACACACACACACACATATATATATATATGTTCTCTCTCTATGATGGCTATAAAAATTCACACATAATTTTTATGCACTATATAAAATGATGTCCAAAATTGTCATTAAGTGAAAAAAGTAAAGAATATATAATTAGCATGCTTCCATTTGTATGGAATAGATAAAAATAATCATAAACATATTTGTTTATATATTCATAGAATAATTAGATAAAGATATACATCCAGAAACAGTTACTCAGGGATGGGATGTGGGAGTTAGAAGTAAGAAGTTGGAAGAAAATATTATTATTTATCATTTGTACTTTTTTATTTTCTAGCCATGTCAATCATATTTTAAAATAAATAAAATTGCTTTTAAAATTCAAGGAGAAAGAAGTTAATAATGACAGATTTCCCAAGCACAATACATACATACATACATACATACATACATATATACATATGTACATATATAAATTTATTTAAAGTACTGTGTTCCTACAAAAATAGCTGTTAGTGAAAAATATGTACTTTGTTTGCTTTTGGCCAATTTGTAGAAAGAATGCAGTCTTGCCTTAGTAGTCAAATTCTTCCATAAAATTATGATAGAGAGCATAATTGAATTTTTCCCTCTGTTATAGCCTATATATAAAATTCAATTATTACTTTTGGGATGTTTTATTCCATTTTTGTGAAGACTTCAGTGTACAATGTTAATTCGAATAGCAGTAGAGCCCAGATAGACCCTAAATAGTGAGGACATTAAAAAATATATATATATTTTCAACCCTAGCTGGTTTGGCTCAGTGAATAGAGCATCAGCCCAAAGACTAAAGGGTCCCGGGTTCAATTCCAGTCAAGGGCACATGCCTGGGTTGCAAATTCGATCCCCAGTAGGGGGTGTGCAAGAGGCAGCCGATCAATGATTCTCTCTCATCATTGATGTTTCTATTTCTCTCTCCCTTTCCCTTCCTCTCTGAAATCAATAAAAATATATCTTTAAAAATCTCTTTCAGACATATATTTCCTAGCTTGGATTCTGATTTTTTCACATGTGCATGTTTTATACCGCCTTTGCATATCTTCCTCCTCACCTATAATGTGTGAATAAGAATACCTAAATTACAGGGCTGCTGTGAAGATAAAATTCTAACTTGTGTTCTGTCAAAGGCTTTGCACATGCCTGAACCCCACAGCACACTCGGGAAATGGCAGTGGTCAGGAGTAGGAATCAACAAAAAGAAATGTTGTAGGAATATCATTAAGTTGCCTCCATAAATTATCCACCAAACCTGTCCTTTCATACAGTATAACTCACCTGTAACTTTATCATTAAATTACAATATTATGTGTGCTTCAGATCAAATAGGCCACTTACCTAAGGGAATAACAAAAGGATTCAAAGTTGTGTTGCCCTTTTTACAAATGTAGCCTAGTTTCTGAGCACAGTTCAGATTTTCCCATTTAGCATTCTTCCCAGGATTTAGTGACACACAGCTTTGTCCAGGTTCTGTTGATGGACTTCCTTTGAGGAAAAGAAAAAAAATAAATAAAATGGGAGTATTACAGCTATTGCAAGTATATAGCCCCCTCAGCCAACATCTCCATCCTCGGGGATTAATGGATCCCCATCCCATCTTTTGCTACACATTCACAAATAAATGTTTATTGACTGCAGAGTAAAAACCACGTTGGATGTCTGTTTTCTTGTTGGATCATTTCAATGACTAAAATTTTAATTATGCAAATTTACTTCTTTAAAATAACTTCTTTTCATAATACCAAATAATAAAGTTGGGCCTTAAAACCTGAACAATCTTCAGCCTGGGGTATGGATGTATCATAGAGATGGACCCAACCAAAAAACAGCTCTATTAAGCACTGTCAATACCTACCATGAAAACAAAGTCAAGCTCACTGTGAAGACCAGACTAGAGCGTTTCTGGACATGGGAAGACTTTCTCCAATTAGAAAGAGGAGACAGAAAAGAAAGATGATGGGGAGGAGACTGACAAGGGAAGGGTTGCTGGAAGCAGTAATGTGTGCTGAAAAGTGCACCCAGAACTATGACTCAAGATTTTCAACTCAGCCTGCAAAGAATATTTTTAACATCTGACCCCGTATCCCATTTTTAATCAGAATCTGATTAAAGAACCAGATAAAGTCAACTTTGTTAACACAGGAGGTATAAGCTAGTTCCATTGCACACCTGAAGACAGGGTGAATGAGCCACATTTTGTTAATGACTGCTTTCTGACTTTTGACATGTATATAACCTGCATCTGGACCTCACTCTCCCTTTCTGTAAGATGGGAATTATGTTACCTGCTCCATAAAGCCTTTGTCAAAATTTTTTGAAAGTTGCTTGAATAGCATACAAAGAAAAAAAAATTGTTAGTGATAAGAATAAGGATGTTTTAAAAATGTATTGATATTGTGACAAAACTCACAATATAACTGAACTAACAGGTAAGGTGTCAGTACTAGAAAGAAACTTTCAAGAAACAATAATAAATTTTATAGCTATTGGTTAATATATTAACTAATAAATCATGTTATACATTTATTGTACAACATGACGACCAACTTTAATATATCAATTATTTGTCCTTAAATGGTTACCATAGTTATATATTTGAATTTATACTTCTATATCACCAAATAAATGTATTTAAATAAATGTGTTACTTGGTCATAACTACTCAATTGAATGCTTGATTGAACACTTTAAATAATAAAAATTACTAATATCCCACCAGGTTTCTAATTTTAGTTGAAACTCTCATACTATTTCATAAGGTGATTTAATTTGGACTTACTTCGCAGGAATTTGATTTAATAAGGAAGCTCACTTCTTTTATTTTCTTATTAACATCCTAATTTCATTTCTCACTTTCATTAAAGTTAACCTCCAAATTTTCTCACTGAACTCTTAGAATGCAGGTGGCTAAATATTATAATCATCACTCCCAAAAAGAATAACAAATAAAGTGACACGTCCTGCCTAATGTTGTACAATAATTAAGCAACAAAGAAGAATAAACTCATCCCCTCATAAATGATTATTTTTGTCTATTGATCTGATTGACCCCAACTGGTATTCTCCCGTTTAATTTGGCTGAGTGAGTAGGCAGAGAAATCAAATCCTCACCCATAAAAAAGGACACCTCACATTCCTTTGCAGCAATTTTTATTCCCATGATCTAGAAGAAGATAGAGCTGATGCTATTTGTAGGACTCTAGTGACAGCCTTGTAACCATCATGCATTGAAGGTTATAGTTCATAGTAAAATCTAAGCAATTTAAACCAAGATAGACTCTCTAAAAATTCTCTCCCATGTTTCAGCATATATTTTGAATATTATTTTTCTGAAGTTTTTTTTCTTTTAAATAGCATACCTCAATAACAAAAATGGAGAGCTTAGTTATCTAAACCAAATGCAAGAACCATTTAATGGCTTTAAAAAATAAATGTAAAAAACAAACAAACAGCACATCAGTTTTTTTCCATAGCAGAACCTGTAAATGAGGGTGTGACCTATAGGTTATGACTTCCCCACGTGTATGGCAGACATCACTAATTGTTCTTTGCACTCTTTCTTGATGAACAAGATTGATATGGGGGCGGGGGTTCAGAACCATGCTCAATTGATTGCCTCATGCAACTTCTAACATTGGCTAGTATTGGTGAATAAGAAGAAAAATTTTTGTCATCATTGGTCTTCTTGTTTTCTCTGAATAATTGCTGTATATGTGGAACATATTTATTATTTAGTCTCCTTTTTTGTTCTGTTACCTGTATGTTATGACAATGTAGAAATAATTAGTTCAGAGCATTTTCTGTCCTCCAGAAAATTAAAAGCTGTGAAAGGCTTGGTCATCCCCAAATGTTTTATACCTAGCAAATCAAGGAGAGTCTTAGAACTCATACTGTAATAGAGACTTGTATTGATTTGTGTGATAATCCTGCCTGACAAGTCCTCATCCCAGGAAGCTGGTATAATCCTACAGTTTTAGTTTATTCAAATCTAGTTGGCAGATTTCAAATCAAGGTGAGAAATGAACGGAATTTGATAGTCTCCCAACTATTTATTCTCTTTTAGACCTACACGTGAGATGATGAAGGTCCCCATGGTATCAAGAAAAATTAAGTTTAGATGAATTCAACCACAGACAAGCTTTCCCCTACCTGGTAACCAGTTCAAATAGCGGAATGGACTGCCACCACTCCATTGCCATCCACTGTTCAAACCCAGACTGTTAAGTCCAATCCAGAGTCCTGAAGTCAAGGTACTGGTTAATCCTATACAATAAAAGCAAAAACAGAAACAAAACACATTCAGAAAAGACAGTGAAATTAAATTCAGAAGTAAGCACTCTTTAAGGGATATATTTATCCTTTGACATTCCTCATCTGCTGTAGGTATCTCTGATACTGCTGTAATTAGCTAGTTATTAATAACAGAGGCCTGGTGCACAAATTTATGCACCAGTGAGGTCCCTCAGCCTGGCTTGCGGGATCAGGCCGAAAACGGCTCTCCGACATCCTCTGAGGGGTCCTGGATTGTGAGAGGGCACAGGCCAGGCCGAGGGACCCCACCTGTGTACTATCGGGGCTGTGGAGGGACCTCAGGAGGGCTCCAGGGCATGTCCAGCCCGTCTCACTCAGTCCCGATTGGCTAAACCCCAGCAGCAAGCTAACCTACTCATCAGAGCATCTGCCCCCTGGTGGTTAGTGCACATCATAGCAAGTGGTTGAATGGCCTTAGCATATCATTAGCATATTATGCTTTGATTGGTTGAACGGAAGAGCAGACCACCAGACACTTAGCATATTAGGCTTTTATTATATAGGAAAGGAAAGGAGCAGAATAGGAAGGCCAGACATTCATTATAGGCATGTGATTTGGGCAGCTTCACCAAGAAGCTGCAGCTTTGCACTCGCCAGGGAATCACCCTTCTATTCCTTGCAAAACAATGGGAAAGGGATCAAAAAAAAGGAAAAATAGACACATGCCCAGAAAACTTGGTGTGACACAGAAAAGGTACTTGCCTGTCAATCACACCTGGAACAGAGATGGTTGGCCAGAATGAGCAGTGGCCACTGCAAGTATGGAAAAATTTGGGAACACATAATCTTCTAAAAAAAGGAATTCTCTCTCTTGTTGCTCTTATGCTCTTGGCTCACTCTTGGCTTCCTTGCATTCACCTGTGTTTCCTCCACAGCCATGGTTACCTGTGGACCCTATATGCAATGGTCTGATGAACTACAGAAAGTACGCTAGCCTGTTGCTGGATTAGCCTGTGCAGACATGGAAAGGAAACTCTGGACACAGGCTCTGATTTTAGCTCTACCGAAGCCCCAGCTACACTTCTTCTATGACTGGGCAAAATGAAATGGGACTTTGGAAACTCAGGGGTGTAATTCCATAAAAAGAAAGCTTTCTACTATATATTATCCTTCCATGGGGGCCTCAGGAAATGCTTATTCTAGTGGCACCCCAAGAACCCCATTTCCATGAGCAACTGGGGGAGAAGAGGCCCTCTCCTATCCTGGAACACTTCTAGGCTTTTGAAGAATTAAATTAAGTATTAAAATAAGACCTGACACATAGTATGTGCCCAATAAATGTAAGCTACTGCCATTTTCATTATTATTATTATTCCATGTGAAAGTCAGTTTGGCAAAAAGTGTGATTTAGAAACAAAACTCAAACTTTGTGTCAAATATATCACTTAAAGCCGATGAGCATCAGCCACACTTTCTTTCTCTGATGTGCTTCTGTAATTTTATGAGACCAAGTTTTTTTTTACTATGGCATTATTTTCTATGACATTACTATAGAAAGCATCAATTCCACATGCTAAACATTTTGATTATTGATTTTTCGGAATGTATTATCTGAAATAGTTCTGTACCTACTTTTGAACTTAGTTATAACAGAGGATGCATTAATATCCAATATTACATTGGCAATTTTTTCTATATTGAGGTCCAATTTGTTTTTCAGCCAGCAACAATGGAAACTGGCAAAAACAATCAGAACAACAAGCCAAATTTCACTTCCTATATCTCCTTTCAGTTCTGTAAATCTTAATCATGCACAAATGTAGTTATCATTCTGATTCAGGAATTGAGGATTAAATGCAGTGTGCCAACATTTTTGAGGTTAGAAACAGAAGTGAGGATGATGAAATGATGGTGAGTGTTATAAGAATGGGGGGCTTGGGCAGAAGCGGTTAGCCCTGCAGATACTGTGCATTCAGATTGTCAGTTTAGAATAAATTTACTGGAGTAAGGAGTGTTGACATATAATTTAGGGTTCTATTGAGTGCTTTGGGGAGCACCAGATCCTTGATTACTGTTTGTTAGTGAGACCCAGGCAGAGTGAAATGGAAAGACAGCACTGAATTCCAATTCAGCCACTTTCTGAACATGAGACATTAGGCAAGTATCTCATTACTATTCCTAGTCTGTTATCTCATCTACAGAGTTGAGGACAATAATATTCATTGCGGAGGTGGGTGTGAGCTGTAGAAATAAAGTCACTTGTCTGGCACACACTAGCTGTTCAATAAATGGCAGGTCATTTGATCTGAGTCATAAAATGGGCTTACACTTTTTAAAAATATTTTTATTGATTTCAGAGAAAGGAAAGGAGAGGGAGAGAGAGAGAGAGAGAGAGAGAGAGAGAGAGAGAGAGAGAGAGAGAGAGAGAGAGAAACATCAATGATGAGAGAGAATCATCAATTAGCTGCCTCCTGCAGGCCCTCTACTGGGGATCTAGCCTGCAATCTGGGCATGTGCCCTGACCAGGAATAGAACCGTGACCTCCTGGTTCATGGGTCAATGTTCAACCATTGAGCAACACTGGCCAGGTGGGTTTACACATTTTTTAAAAATGATATTTACTCCAAAAATCCTCACATAAAAGAAATCTTATCTTAAAAGTATAGCTATTTGGGGTTTGTTTGTTTTTTTCATTTTAGTGGCATGTTTCCCAAAATGGAGTAGATCAACATCCCCATTTACACCATTATTTTTTAGATTCTTCCCTGATCTATCCCAGTAAATATCAAATATCATGAATATCTCCCCTCCAAGAAAAAAAAGTCTGCTTGTTTGTTTTTTAATTCTTCATCAGACTCTCCCCCCACCCCCTCCACTAGTGTATGATATTGTTGATTTGGAGAAAAGCCGGAAATGTTAAAAATATGCTGACTAAAATTCTGGAGGGTTGGATAAGATTTAAATAAGAATCTGAGCTGAACTCAGCCTCTGAATCTCTTAGAGCTTGTTTGCTCTCCCGAGGGACACAACAATTTCCCCCATTGATTAGGGAAGCATTTCCTGCAGCTGGAGCCTGACAGTGGGGCCAGGCACCGGGAATGAGTCTAGAGCTGGGCAGAGCTGTTGTCCTGCCAACATCACTGCTTTCCTCTGTGTAAGTGGGGAAGAAAGTTAAAAAGTAATCTAAGTCCGGTCCTTTGGCTTCCCACAAGCCAGAAAACAAGTAAAACTTGAAAGAGTCAAGATAACACAACCCCAAAACAAATTCCTTAAAATTTAAAAAAAAAAAAAGCCAATTGAAACCATTTCAACTCTGGTAGATTTTTCTCCCTCATGCAAGTGTGCGCAAGTAACACCAGGATTGTCTTAAATCATCTTTTCTCTTTCTTAATAATCTACATGAGTTTAGTTTTGTCTCTTTCTGTGCTTTATTCTCCTTCTTATTTTTATACATGGTTGTAAATATTAATCACCCTGATACTTTGTCCCAATATTAGAGAGACCCAAAACACCAATCCCAAACAGAATTATTGGGCAGTCTGAGGCATATTCTCATCTCTGAGTTTATGAATGCACACAGCGAGGTCAGGCTGCTTTTCTATCGCCAACCTCCTTAATAATAACGGAAAGAAAATGGGGAGTTGCTGCCTCGACTGAAAGGAGAAAATTAATAAATGTTAACCTTGGTTCTCAAGGATTGCAAGAAACACTTAATTACAGTAGAACAGTCCATGATATAGTTCTCAAAAATGGACTAGGAATAGATAAATATTTCTTACCCAGTTACATTTTGTTTGTGTATTTCACAAGGTTGTGCTAAATAAATGTATGTCATATAATTTCCACCAAAAATAGAATGCAATAAACATCTTCAAATTCAATTAAAAACGAATTACTTATGGGAGAAATGTGTTCTAGCTGATGTAAAGTATCATCTGAAAAGAGTTGCAGAAAGTGAAATCTTAGAGAATGAGGTAAGACTGGGAACCTGCTCTAACTCTCCCCTTAACAAATGAACTCACTGAGGCATAGAAGCCTCAGGTGATCTCACCAAGGTTCCCCAACTGTTAGGTAGGAAGTTAGACTTGAGCATGGGGCCCTGGGGTCCTGAACAGCCAGCAGACCGCCAGCAGGCAGGTTCAGAACCAGCCGGTTCTTGGCGCAAGTTCAGAGGAAAAGGACATGACCTCAATGCAACCTTACTACAGCCCTGGACTAATTACAATAAAATTTTCATTGTGGTTTTGACTCCCCACCCCTTGGGGTTTTTTGTATGCATTATGGATAAGGCATGCCCAGAAGAAATAGACTTATGTAACCCTTTTCTGTCAATCATCCTTGAATGCAAATGAAGTCTCCACCCAGAAAATCCCTCATTTAAACCATATAACCCAGGATTTCGGGGCCATTGTCTCTCTCAACTGTCTTGCTCCTCGCTTGGAGTATATCTGCAATAAATCCCACTTTGCTTTACTTTCATTTTTGTTGATCTTAAAAATGTTTTCTGGCCCTAGCCAGTTTAGCTCAGTGGATAGAGCGTAAGCCTGAGGATTGAAGGGTCCCAGGTTCAATTCCAGTCAAGGGCACATGCTCGGGATTCGGGCTTGATCCCCAGTGAGGGGCGTGCAGGAGGCAGCCGATCAGTGATTCTCTCTCATCATTTATGTTTCTCTTTCTCTCTTCCCCTCCCTTCCTCTCTGAAATCAATAAAAAATACATTTAAAAAAATGTTTTCTGCGTCGATGAGAAGAACCAAGGTCCCAGCCTGTAACCTCAGTCAGTAACACAGCTTCACAGCGCTGCACCCAGGCTGGCTGGCTCCAGTCCATGCTCTTTCCCTTTCACTCTGCTGCCTGGTGACCGGTCAGATGGAATTGTAGGTACTGCTGATACAGCAGGTACTAACGTAGCGTTTTGCCAAGTGTGGTCCTCCAATGACTTATCCCAGAATCATCTGGAGGGCTGAGAATATGCAAATTCCTGGCCCCACAGCACATCTAATAATCTAGAATCTCTAGATTTGCACCAGGCACCTTCACTGTAACAAAGTTTTTGGTAATAAGTAAGCAACTTAACATTTAGGAACTACCACTCTTACTGCCCTCTTGCCATAAATTGACCATTTGTCCAAATATGAGGCTGATGGCTAAATAATTATTCTGATTGTGCTGCATCATCATTTGTCAGTCAGCAGACATTCATGGAAACTCTTTCCCCTGGAAGATTCTGTATGATGCCCTTTGGGGTGGGGACAAAAATATTCACAAGACATTTCTCATTTTCAGCCATTTACCTGCATAACCCATTCTCCACACAGCCTTTAGTTTGTTTTCGGGATGGCACTTACTATAATTTGCATTTATTTGTTGGTTGGTTTTCTCGCTGTGTGTGCTTTCCCCATTGGACTTTTAGCTCCCGATGGACAGCACATGTCTGGCTTTGGTCACCACTGTGTCACCAGGACCTAGCATGATGCCTTCCCCACAGATACCAGCCATCTTGTTGAATGAATGAATAAAAATATCAAATGAATGTATTCGTACCTTTGTAGAGGAAGCGGGACATATATGTAATGAACTGTTATAAAAGTAGTAAACAAATGAGAGGAATGTAGATGGAAATGGAGAAGCACTGCATTTCAGCTGTATAAAGTTTGTGAAATTCTAGGTACAAGAAATGCCGTGGGGGGAAATGTGCAAGTGAGAAAGTATGGCACGTGGATGAGGAATCCAAAACTTTTCCTTTATCAAGGCTAAGAAATGCATGAAGGAGAACAGTGGTCAGTGGGCAGATGACAGCCACTGAATGTCAGGCAAAGGTGTTTTGTGAATTATTTGATAGGAAAGGAGAAGCCACTAAGGGTTTTTTAAACATGGTAGTCACAGGATCAGAGATATACAGGGTGTCCCCCAAAAATGTATGCACCCTTTAACAGCTTATAGCTCAAGTTTGAAAATGAAATCTATTTTAATAAACACTGCCTTTATAATTATTCAAAGTGTGTGTAGACAATTGGGGGGACACCCTATGTTAGTCTAATAGCAATGCCAGGGTAAACTGGGGAGAGGGCGGGTATCTGGAGCAAGGAATTGGGGGTGCTTTTCTCTCACACTCATTTCTGTTCCCCAAGACGATTGTCGAAACTCCAACCAATTCTTTCATTTCAAGCAAACATTGGCCTTTTTAATCTTCACAATCCTACAAGAACAGAAGTTCTAAAAACAAACACCACATCGTGGAAAGAGTGTCATTAAGACCTGCAAACCGTTAGAGAGCCTGGGAGTTCTAGAAAGGGGAGACGGAGGACTCCGTTTCAGAGCAGCTCTTGGCGTGCCCTGCTTGTGGTGGCAGCATTGCATTTAACATTGTGAGCTCTGTGATGCTAATGGAAGATCTTTGGCTTCAGGTTAGTCCCTCAATATTTGACCAGCATGGTATCCATGTCTTATGTCCAAGAATCACATCACTAATTAATTGTGGCATCATCTACTATGAGCCGAGATGAACACCCAGAGTCCTTATTAGCACAGGTTCTGTCACGACTGATAGAACAAAGTTGGCTCCTGAGAACAAACCTATTTACCCTCCCAGAGTCGTTTCAAAATGCAAATTTGTCATACCATCTGCTTAGGGACTGATTCTATTACGATGTCTATAGTCAATTGTGTTGTCTGCTTTTACCTTAAACTATACCGAAAGAAAATAACCATGATCTTTACTTACAAATTTCTCTTTTCGTGTCATTACCTGTCATGTATGTTTGCTCATGTATTTCTGTGATGCTCAAGAGTTCGGCACTCTGTTGTTGGCAGCTCTTCCATGCTTGGTGCCAAGTTAAAGCAGATTTGGAGTTTATCTGGTAGAAAACACCAGTAAGTGGATCTTTGTTCCAAAAGTTTTCACTGCCCTCAACTGTAAAAGAAGTCAAATGGAATTGGCTGTTATGCCTAGAAAAGATTTTCAGTGAACAATATTTTTTTTAAATCCTTAATACATTATTGCCTCAAGCCTTATATTTATTTTCCTTTTTTTTTTTTTACTTATTTTTAAAGTGTCTATGATATTTTCTTCATTCTTGATGAAGAGGGGCAGTTTTCAAAAGCTAAACCACATCCAATCCTTCGTATGTGCCTAAAGAAAAAAAGGGGGGCATTATCTCCCTATTTTTCCATTGGCACGTTTGGGATCAGATGAATTGGGAAGTGAGGCAATTGCAAAAACTAAGAATAGAGATACCATCCCAACTTCCTTCATCTAAAAAAATGTAAAGAGAGAAGAGAAAATAAGTATATGCCTTCTCTCAGCAAGTAAATATATTGCCTGCACATTCTAGTTTGGTCATTTTAGACCAAAGACACAGGCACCAAAGGGAAGGTTGTGGCCGGCATGGCTCAGTGGTTGAGCATCGACCTGTGAACCAAGAGGTTGCAGTTCGATTCCCGATCAGGTCACGTGCCCAGGTTGCCGGCTCAATCCCCAATAGCAGGCCTGCAGGAAGCAGCCAATCAATGATTCTCATCATTGATGTTTCTACTTCTCTCTCTCTCTCCCTTCCTCTCTGAAATCACAGCAGCACGGGCTTTTTTTTTTTTTTTTTAAGGGAAGGTCGTGAACTCCATAGATCAACTGATCTGGACTTGCTTTCTGCCCTGTCATTCACCAGTGGTTTGACCTGAGTCCACTGTTAATTTTTGGAGTCTTACTTTCTCATCTCTAGAATACAGTCAATAAAGGTAGCTCCTAGCAACAGTAGATGCTGAGTGTTAATTTTTCTCCCCTTAGAGTGAAAAATAAATATTTAGCTTATTTTTCTTAGGTTATTTTATGATTTCCAATGTATTCTATAAATTTGGTTATACTATATGAAAGGCCAATAATATAGGTAGATAAATTTGATATATAGCCTTTTACTTACGTTTGGAAAATTAGTCAACAAATGAAATATTTTGTGTGCTTCATGTTATGAAAATTTCTCTTTTGTCTTTTTAAGAATATAAAATTCTACTTACAAGCCATGTAGAGTAATAATCTTTTCATTTATTTTCAAGGAAGTGAGAGAGGATTATGTAACTTCTCAAATTATCTGAGAAGGATTCAATTTGCTAAGAGATTAGGCAGTTTTCCATAAGCACATAGCCTGTGCTGCTGTGATTCTTTCTCTTATTTGACAGGAAGTGACCTTTATCATGCATGCACCACATACTATGATATGAAACTTGTGGTCCCATGGTACACCAAAGAGAAGAAAAGCAAATCAAAATTTCAGTCAGGCAACACTATAGAAATTTCTAAGATGTTTTAAGTATAAAATCAATACGTATATTTATGTTAAAAATAAGTCTGAATTAGTGATATTAAACTTAAATTAGCATGGTGTGAGGCCTTGTTATTTTAAATGTCCAAATGGATTCTTTTCCACAAGAGATCATTCAAATGAGAATGATGTTTATTTGAAGATGGAAATGTTTAAATATTTTTAGAAACTAGAGGTTTTGTTTATAATATAGTAAAAAAATGTGAAATATCAAATAAAAGAGGGGATTATTTTCTTATCCAGGAATGGAGAAAAGGGATATAAGTGACCAAAGAAGAAAATGCAATTTGACTTTTCTCTTCATTTAAAGAAAGAGTATATTGCATTTTAAATCAAGGAATTAAAACCTATTTGTCACTGAATGTATAGGTTTGCTGACTATATGTCTCCCCCAATTCTTCAAAAACCCACAGTAAAACAGTACAACTGATCTTGAAAGCTAAAGCTGAAAGCTATGAAGAATTGAGAGAAAGGAATCTTTTTCTTTTCCTGTTCTCATAATATTTGAAAATAAGTGTCTAAACATTACAATGAACAATACAAAAGATATATGTCAACTATAACTAGGTCAACAAGTTTCATTTTCTTGTATTGAATCTATTGGTTTTAAGATTAATATAAAATATAATGTTCTTTTAAAAGGAACACAAAGCAAGGAAAATGAAATAGGTTAGGAAATTGAAAAGCCCTTTTAAAAAGGCATGAAATGTATAAAATTTGCTTTAGATTTTTAATGCATATTGAAACTCATATAATTTTTTTATTTTCTATAGCTATTTTACTTTTACATTTATAGAAAAAAATAATTTGGTTTGGAAGACATAAGCTACAAGTAAGAGGACTTAAAGATTATTCTAGAATATACGCAGGATACGCCTCCAACACACATCTATCCTAGATGGTGAGTTTTTTTTTTGCGATTAGTGACTGGCCATTTCTCCTCCATTAAATGATTAAATCATACTTGCACCCAACAACCTCTTTGTCAGTACCACTTAGGTGCAGGATGCTATAGTTGGACCCATGAAGTCCATACCCCTAAGAAACTCAATAATAACACATTTAGAAAATACCATTCTTACAGTAAAGGAGAAAGACACTCCTCAATCACTGGAAAACAAGTATCCTATCTAATAAAAGAGTAATATGCAAATTAACCATCATTCCGCTACACCACAAGCCACGCCCACTAGCCAATCAGGAGCAAGTATGCAAATTAACCCAACCAAGATGGCTGCGGCCACAGAGAGAGCAGGAGGCTTGGATTTCCCCGGCAATGGAGGAAGCCAAGCTTTCTGCACACCCTGGCCTCCCTTGGCCTCCGCTTAAAGCTACAAAGTTTCAATTATAGAAGATAAATAAATCCCAACAAAAATGGCGGCAGCCATGGAGCTGGAGAGAGCAGGAGGCTTGAGTTGCCTCCGGCAATGGAGGAAGCCAAGTTCCCACAGCCCTGGCCTGCCTTGGCCTCCACTTAAGGCTTCAAAGTTTCAATTATAGAAGATAAATAAATCCCAACAAAAATGGCTGCGGCCACGGAGCTAGCAGGAGGCTTAGCTCTGCTGAGGGCTACAAAGTTTCAATTATAGAAGATAAATAAATCCCAGGTACCAGGGCCTCCACTTGGGTCACCAGGGGGCGTGGCCGGCCTGCAAACCACCACAGGCCCCTCACCCAGGCCGCCCCACACCCCAATGGAACCCCCACCCTGATCCAGGACACCCTTCAGGGCAAACCAGCTGGCCTCCACCCGTGCACCAGGCCTCTATCTTATCTAATCCTATCTAATAAAAGAGTAATATGCAGATTGACCATAACTCCAACACACAAGATGGCTGCCCCCATGTGGTCAAAGATGACTGCCCCCATGTGGACACAAGATGGCTACCACAAGATGGCCAGCAGGGGAGGGAAGTTGGGAGGGATCAGGTCTGCAAGGGAGGGCAGTTGTGGGTGATCAGGCCAGCAGGGGAGGGCAGTTGGGGGGGACCAGGACTGCAGGGAAGGGCAGTTGGGGGGACCCAGGCCTGCAGGGGAGAGCAGTTGGGGGGGACCAGGCCTGCAGGGGAGGGCAGTTAGGGGTGCCCAGGCCTGTAGGAGAGGGCAGTTAGGGGTGACCAGGCCTGCAGGGGAGGGTAGCTAGGGGCAAACAGGCTGGCAGGGGAACAGTTAGGCATCAATCAGGTTGGCAGGGAGTGGTTAGGGGGAGATCAGGCTGGCAGGCAGAAGCGTTTAGGGGCAATCAGGAAGGCAGGCAGGCGAGCAGTTGGGAGCCAGCAGTCCTGGATTGTGAGAGGGATGTCCGACTGCCCGTTTAGGCCCAATCCTACCGGGATTGCGGGATTGGGCCTAAACGGGCAGTCGGACATCCCTCGAGGGGTCCCAGATTGGAGAGGGTGCAGGCTGGGCTGAGGGACACACACCCCCTGTGCACGAATTTCGTGCACTGGGCCTCTAGTTGCTTTATATTAAGGAAAATATAAGCTCAATTTTGCCTTCAGACAAAAAGATTTCTAATACAGAAATCAGACACCTATAAACCTTTCATGTTATGCAAACCTTTAAAGGTTGCTAATAAGAGAGGTGAATATCATGGTCTGGTGTGGTTAAGCGGTTGTGTTAACCCATGCACCAAGAGGCCACCTGTTAGATTCCTGGTCAGGGTACATAGCCCGGGTTGCAAGTTTGATCCCCAGTGGGGGCCGTGCAGGAGGCAGCTGATTGAAGTTCCTATCTCTCTCCCTCTCCCTCTGTCTCTCTAAAAAATCATTAAATAACTATTTTTTAAAAAGAGAGAGGTGGATGTATTTTACCTCACTCAAGAATGAGAGAGCAGTGTCACTATGCATGAGATGCCTGTGAGTTTTGTTTGGTCTTCACCCAGAACAGAGGGACTAAACACAGAAGAGAATTACAATACATGAAGTTGACAAATTAAATTTATTTTTAATGAGATGTTTAGGGACTGTAAATCAAAACAGATAAATAAGCACAATTCTTGAAATTCTGGCTTTCACTTGACAAACTAAACTATTTTCATAAATTGGGCTGTTGTACAATAATGCTTGGAATAATGTGATTGTGTATGGATGTGTGGTCCCAAAAGTTGAGTTGTAAGTAATGCTATTTCAGTTCAGATGGCCTCACACCCATCCCAGACCACATCTGATGTTCTTCCTCTGTACCCACCCCTTTATAGGTTGGCAGTAGAGAGAATTCTGGGTAATAGCAGAAACCAGGAGCTGCTCTGATCCATGAAGTCTGAATTAGCAAGAGGTCAGAGGGTAAGAGGTTTAGGAGGAAGAACTGGAAAGGGGCATCTGGCAGCAGGAGGAGGATATGGGGTGATAGAGAAGTAAAGCAAAAGAATGTATGCTTTTCCTTCTTCTTCAGCCCCATCCCTGCCTCCAAATACAATTCTCCCCTTCACCCCACCCCAACCCTGCTGCACTCTTCCTTTATAGACTCTTGAGTGTGGAAAGAACACCAAGAATTCTTATGCTCTGTTCCCTTTCCAATTTTGCATTTCTGCAATACTATGTAAAATTTCATTTTAAATACACTTTCATTTGATTCATTGCTGTGTTAAATACTCTTCTTAGTTAAGTTTAAAAAGAGTATCATTACTACCATTTTTTCACAGTGAAGAAGCCCTTTCCATTACATTCATACAAAATTCAGAAGCTCTTCATAGCTCTCTGTGTCTTTCCATCAAATCATATGCTTCTGACATGGTTTACATTCTGTTTTTAATCTATGTTTAATAAGGGTGCATCAATGAAAGTTTGGGGAATGGCATGTTTACCTCTACTCTTAAATATATGTTGAATTATATGCAGTATAATTTGACCTAAAGTCTTAGGAAATTACTGACAGTAAAAGTGGACGTTGAAGAAAAGTAGTTGATTAAAATAAAGGAGTTATTGGATGCAGTCCAGAGCTAAGAGTCAGAAGATCTGTGTTCTAATCTTCAGCTAGTGGGGGATTTTCTCCATTATAAAATGGGGACAATGACATCTATAATGGTTTGTGGTAGGGCATGAGGCAATAATTAATGTGAAATAACCTTGAGGGAAAATGTTCTAGATAAATACAAGGTGTTATCGCTACATTGCAATACTAAATGTGCAAAACTTTTCTTGATGATAAAATTACTTACATTTCAATGGACAATATCCAAATAGCTTATCTGTGTCATAATCTGCAGTGGTTCCGCACCAGAGCCATCCGTCCGATGATCCATCTTTTGTGCAATCTGCATACCACTTTTCTTTAAACTTGAATGGAAATACACAGGTTGCTCCATTTGCATTGCCCAGTAGTGTGTACATGACTAAAAGAAACATATTGACTCGCACTTAGAATATAAGTGATGCTTCTGAACATTGACTCTTCGATAAGAAGCATTCCAAAACACTGGTCTTACTCTTCTGATCACACTTGGTATCCCCGTGCGAGGGATTCCTTTTAATTTCTCTTCTCTCTCTAACCCAGCCTTTGCTGGGTAGGTATAATGGACTTTACTTAGCAGTAACTCTGCCACCACTTCATTTCTGCTGTCTTTTCAATCAAATTTCCTCTTTCCTCTTGCAAGGCAAAAGTCGTCAGCTCAATTGACACCAGCTTTGACCTCTGCCTTTCCTCCAGAACAGAGAAGAGGCCATCCTTCTTCATGGTGGGAAGCAGAGAATTATGAAATCTCTAGATTGAAAATTATCTTATAGCTGTGTAACCCAAGCACACCATTCATACTGAAATCCCCTACAATCGCTTTCTGCCAAGCCAGCCTCCACTTGAGTTCCTCAACAGTGGCTATGGGAAGGAAAAGGATTTGAGCATATCTCTAACCCTCATCACTCAAAACCATTAGATACCATTTACAATCAATACGGTCCTTTTTTTAAAACTGAATTCAAACAGATCAAAATAAGAAGCTCTGGGTTCATCTAGAAAGGAAATTTGGAAAAAAAAAAAAAAAAAAACCACAAAAAACCATTGGTCATTATGGTTTGGCTTAAGCCAAAAGGATTAGAGAAGCTCAAATCTTCATTGACAACCAAACCATTCACCTCACTAAATTCTCCAGTATGTTCAAAGTTTCTATCTTGATAGGGAGATTCCCTTTAGGAGATGACCCTCTACACTGAAGTGTTTAGCCTCTTTCTGTCAGTTGATGTTCAGAATTTGTCCCAGGTAAGCATACACTTTTCTTAGTTAAGTTTTGTGGATTCAATGACTATAGAAAGTTCTTGAAAGACATCTTAAAAGTAATTTACATAATATAAAGTATATAAAATAATTATCACAGCACCTAATATATTAAGAGTAAAATAAATATGTTTTTTACCTCCTTTCCTTTTCCTTTACTCATACTTCTCCAGTACTTCTTAAAAACTAGGGATATTTTCAAATACCTCAAGATTACTTTTTTTTGTCAATTAACTAATTTGACTTTAGTCCTTTTCCCACTAAGTTATAGGACTAGTTTCCAAATCACATATTGTATAAGGAACATGCTGGTTTCAAAAATAATTATGCCACTGTTAAGCACTGGGGTACCTGTTCCTTCATATGAAAAAAGCTTGTGAAGTCCACCTCAGGATAGTTGTACTGTTCACTAAATTAGCCTAGGAATTTTAGTGCTGGATTTATAGATGTCAAACAGGAATGGCCTTTTCAGGACTAACTTGATTTACTTATCAAAGCTCTGATGAGGCCAAAAGAACCAAACTACACTCCAGCCACTTCACTGACAAATAATGTGACTGCAGTCAATTCACTCTTCCTCTTGTGGTCCAAACTTCTAGACAACCCTTAGATCCTTCTAAGTCTACAATTCTGACTCTGTTATTCTAAAATAATACCTGGTCTCAGCTAGTTTTCTTTAGAAACTCATCATATACTCACTCCACATTATCTTCAGTGTTCATATATATTCCGATAAATAAATTCCAAGATCACTCTGAAGGGCTAGATGTTCTACCAGGAATATCTTAAGCACAGGGAGACAGTTGGAGAGTATACAGAGTGTGGTCACTGAGCCATCTGCATCTAACCACTTAGGTGTTCCTAAGAATAACCCAACATATTTTTAGGCCCTTCCCCCCAATATGCTAGCTTAAAATCTGGGTGGGAAGGGGACCTTGGAATCTACATTTTCAGCAAGCTCTTCTGATGATTCTTAAGCCAATTGAAGTTCAAGAACCACTATCCTAAATCCTATGCATATTTTCCTCAAAGCAAACAGAAGAACAGCTAGGGGATGGGGCTACAGAACTTCAGTGATATATTTTAAAATAAGATAAGAAGTCCGATGTTGTAGCAGCAATCCAACTTGTGTTGAATCTCTCAGTTAGGACTATTGTCCTGTCTGGAATTTGACTCAGACAAGTCTGGTTCACCCTTATTCTGCCCTGTAATTTTCCATCAAGCTTCTCCTGAAAGATTATACTACACATAGGTGTCACTATGTAACTTCTAAACTTACATTGTGTTCAATAAATGCCTTGGGGTAACTTCTTTCTGAACCCTCCTTCTCACTCTTTATTTTCTACTCTCCCGCCTCTTTATATAGAAGGAAAACTGATAAATTATCACCTTACAAATATCTAAATTCCTCTGCCCTGTTTAGGGATGGTAGTTAGATTCAACTTCACAGCCTTAGCACCATAGGAGTTTTGGAGATGGGTACTCTCTTGTCCCAAAAAAGGCAAGTGCTTTCTCTGATCTTGAGGCCCTTCTAGATAACACTTTACGATAACTGAGTGTCCAAACTTGGAATGTGGTTTAACACCATCTGACTCAGGAAGCCCTTCTAAAGGGCTTCCAGTTCTTTTTAAATTTTTTTTGTTTAGTCTTGCCTTTTTCTGTGCAGCCACCAGAATGACATTTGGCCAAGAGAAGATGAAATACTCTGATGATTTTTATTTAAACTTCAAGAGCTTAATGAACAAACTACATATGAAATTATTTCCTGCCCCACTGGTGCTACTAATTTATAAAATAGCTGACTAAATATGCTGCATGTTAATTTACAAATTAATTCCTCAGCTTTTCAAATCTTCTGTAAATTATTGCAGTCTATAAATACACATAAGGTGACTAATCAGAAACATTTTGAAACCCTAACTGTCAAGCAATGCCAATATTTCATTTTAGGCAACCTGACTTGATAAAGAACGTTGTTCCCTGGGTCACTTCTCCAGGGATAACTTAAACCCAAGGAAAATAAACATTGTTAAATTAATTTATCACTACAACCGCATAATGTCAAATGGGAGGCTTTCAGTCAAAAATTTATTTCTAAAAATTGTAACCCATCGTTTAAAAAGAAATCCTACCTAGCCCTGGCTGGAGAGACTCAGTTGGTTGGGCATCGTTCCAGGCACCAAAAGGTTGCCAGTTTGATTCCCGGTCAAGGCACATGCCCTGGTTTTGGGCTCAATCCCCAGTAGGGGGCATGCAGGAGGCATCTGATCAATGTTTCACTCTCATATCTGTGTTTCTCCCTCTCCCATCCTCTCTGTAAGAAGCAATAAAAAATGTTTAAAAAAATATTAACTAAAGTTTAAAAAAATGTCTCTCCATTAATTACAAAAAGCTAAAATGTCACTGAGGACTTTTTACCAAATTTATTCACTGTCATGTTCTCAAGAACACAAACTTAGTTCAAAAATAAAAGTAATCATCAATATTTCTAGTAGAGACTTAACAAAAATATGCTTATATTCTTAAATTAGTTTTCAACTGAGAAGATGAAAACAAAATTGACAAAAAGGTAAAAAAATTTGTGCTTCTTACCTTCATAACCTCTAGAACATAAATCATCTGTGGTCCCATAGATCTTCCATCTGCTCCATAAACCAGATCCTTTGTAAAGCATAATGTTCTTTTCTTGTCTATTGCCATAGTTAAAAAATAAATCTTCTCCCTCGATCCCCAAAAGTGTGTCATTTTTGCATTCCCATTTCTGAAATTCGCTTTTTGAGTCGCAGGCATAGAGAGTGATAGGAACCCAATCCGTTTTTGATGGTACCCCCAAGCATAATTTAAAGGCAATACTCATAATCTGGGATTCTGACACCCATCGGAATTTCTGTGCTTCATTGTCAGGGTTGCAAACTGCTGTTTGGACTGCACTGGGACTTATTGCTTCCACACAGCGCTTGTGATCTTCATTATATATTAAAAACTGCCTAGTATCTGTTTAAAAAAAAGAAGAAAAAAAAAGAAAGAAAAGATGTTTAAATAGATACATGTGACAAAGACAGTATTTTAGGTCAAAAGTTCCCAATATTTTGATTTCCTTAAAGACTTATGGTCACCAGAAGAGGGTGAAGTTGGCTCTCCCTGAGCCAGCCGAGCTGCCTCTGGGGGATCCCTGAGTCTGGAAAGAGAGGCTGGGTTGAGGGGAATACATGGCTGCTGGCAATCATCCATTATAAGGAACATTATGAAAAGGCCTGCCTTAAATGCATACTAATTATAATGGAGTGAACATAAACAGTAGGCAATAGGAAAAGAAATAATACCCATCAGAGAAAAAATCCGGATATGAATACAATCCTATCTAATAAAAGAGTATATGCAAATTGACCATACCTCTGCTACACCCACAAGCCACGTCCACCAGCCAATCAGGAGCAAGTATACAAATTAACCCAACCAAGATGGCTGCAGCCACGGAGAGAGCAGGAGGCTTGGGTTTCCCCGGCAATGGAGGAAGCCAAGCTTTCCGCCTGCCCTGGCGGGTCCAGGCCTCCACTCAAGGCTACAAAGTTTCAATTATAGAAGATAAATAAATCCCAACAAAAATGGCGGCAGCCATGGAGCTGGAGAAAGCAGGAGGCTTGGGTTGCCCCTGGCAATGGAGGAAGCCAAGCTTTCTGCCTGCCCTGGCAGGCCCAGGCCTCCGCTCAAGGCTACGAAGTTTCAATTATAGAAGATAAATAAATCACAGGTACCAGGGCCTCCACTTGGGTCGCCAGGGGGCATGGCCGGCCTGCAAACTACCACAGGCCCCTCACCCAGGCCGCCCCACGCCCCAAGGGAACCCCCACCCTGATCCAGGACACCCTTCAGGGCAAACCAGCTGGCCTCCACCCATGCACCAGGCCTCTATCCTATCTAATAAAAGAGAAATATGCAGATTGACCATCACTCCAACACACAAGATGGCTGCCCTCATGTGGTCAAAGATCCTGCCCCCATGTGGACACAAGATGGCCGCCACAAAATGGCCAGTAGGGGAGGACAGTTGGGAGGGACCAGGCCTGCAGGGAAGGGCAATTGGGGGCAATCAAGCCTGCAGGGGAGGGCAGTTAGTGATGACCAGGCCGGCAGAGGAGGGAAGTTGGGGGCAACCAGGCCTGCAGGGAAGGGCAGTTGGGGGGGACCAGGCCTGCAGGGGAGGGTAGTTAGGGGCAAACAGGCTGGCAGGGGAGCAGTTAGGCATCAATCAGGCTGGCAGGGGAGTGGTTAGGGGGTGATCAGGCTGGCAGGCAGAAGCGGTTAGGGGCAATCAGGAAGGCAGGCAGGCGAGCAGTTGGGAGCCAGCAGTCCTGGATTGTGAGAGGAATGTTTGACTGCCCGTTTAGGCCTGATCCTGGAAGACCAAACCATCCTCCTCTCCTATTTCATAAGAGGAGGGAATGATGTGCTCTCCCTTCCAATAAAATGTTTCAACTGTAAAGGGGTCCCAGATCGGAGAGGGTGCAGGCTGGGCTGAGGGACCCCCCATCCCTGTGCACGAATTTCGTGCACTGGGCCTCTAGTCCTATATAATAAAGAGGTAATATGCAAATTAACCCTCACACCCTCACAAGATGACTGCCTACTACCAGGCTGGCAAGGGTTAGTGAGGGACGACCAAATGACTGAACAGCAGGCTACGTGGGGTGACCAGGATGGCAGGGGGGTTAGTGAGGGATGACCAAACAACTGAACAGCAGGCTGTGTGGGGTGATGAGGCTGGCGGGGGGGCAATTGGTGGTGACCAGGCCAGTGGGGGGAGCGGCAGTTAAGGGCAACCAAGTCAGCAGAGGGGGGCAGTTGGGGGCGACCAGGCCAGCTGGGGGGAGTAGTTAGGGGTGACCAGGCCAGCGGTGGGGATGCAGTTGGGGGCAACCAGGCCAGCAGGGGGGGCAGTTGGAGGCAGCCAGGCCAGCAGGGGGGTTGCAGTTGGGGGCAATTAGGCTGGCAGAGGGGACAGTGAGGGGTGACTAGGCTGGCGGGCGGGGGGGAGAAGTTGGGGGTGACCAAGCCAGTAGGGGTGGCAGTAAGGGGTGATCAGGCTGGCCAGGGGAGCAGTTAGGAGCAACCAAGCTGGTGGGGGGGCAGGGGAGGCAGTTAGGGGTGACCAGGCCAGCAGGCAGGTGAGTGATTAGGAGCCAGTGGTCCAGGATCCCTGGGATCGGGCCTAAACCAGCAGTCAGACATCTCCCGAGGGGTTCCAGATTGGAGAGGGTGCAGGCTGGGCTGAGGGGACCCCCTGCCCTCATGCACGAATTTCATGCACCAGGCCTCTAGTAAGCTATAAAGTTAAATGCATGTATATCCTGAAATAGAATTTTGAAGTCTGACTCACCTCTACCCTCTTTAAGATAGATGAAACTAATGCATAATTATTCTAATTATAACATTAGGGAGGTTTTTCATAACTTAAAAAATAATTTTATGTTAGAAAATTTACTTTCATTTTAGGTCCAGCAAATTTTTGAACTAAGGGCTTTCTCATAGCCTAGGTCTGGGTAACTAAAGAAATTTTTTGTTTTCAATTCCAGGGTAACTTAGAGACCTACCATCTAGAAATAAGTTCATATCTGTATATAATTTTAGTTTTGATTCACTGGCATATTCATTCTCACCTATGTACAATAAAAAGATACAACAATGTATTTAAAGGCATAATAATTTGTGCCCAGCTGGTGTGTCTCAGTGGTTGAGTGTTGGCCTATGAACCAGGAGGTTACTGGTTCAATTTCTAGTCAGGGCACATGCCCAGGTTGCAGGCTCGATCCCCAGTAGGAGGCATGCAGGAGGCAGCCGATCAATGATTCTCTCTTATTGATGTTTCTATCTCTCACTCTCTCTCCCTTCCTCTCTGAAATCAATAAAAATATTTTAAAAATAAATAAATAAATAAAATAAAAGTATAATTTGTGAAGCACAGGTTAAATAAATGTTGTTATATCAATTAAGGTAATATTTATAAGACTAACTTTCCAAATATCTATTGTTTATGCTTGTGATTTGGGGCTGGCAATTTAAATAAATAAGTATAGGTGGTTTATGCTTATAATACACTTCTGCTGGCTGGCAAAACTCAACTTCCCCTTGCCAAAAATAAAAAAGAAAAAGAAAAAGGTCTGGTAAGCATGTTTGTTTTTTTTTTCCTTAAATCAAAATTGAATTTATGTAAAGATTCTTCTTTTCTGTTGTTTATTTTTTTAAGAATAGACAAATGAAAGACATAAATATAAATTACACACTTTACCATTCCTGTGAAAATATCTGAAATTTTACTAAATTCCTTCTACTTAAATGATTCTTTCAAAATGAGCTGGTAGTATTACAGATTCTTGAGGAGCTAACTAGATGAACTCATTATTTTAAATCAAATCATGTCATGAAAAATAACATAGTAATAATGGTACCACTAGCAGATTCCTTCACTGTTTACAAAGCACTTTATCAGCCATATTGTATTTATTGGCCTCAACACCCCTCTGAGGTTAGCACCACTTACATTGCAAGGTCAGTTCTTGAACCACCAACTCAAACCTTATCATGGATCTTTGCCTCAAAAGACTATTTTCTCCTGCCACACTCCTATATCTGTTCTTGACCCACACTTGTTAGAGACCTCCTGCCTCTGGGTTCCTAATTCAGTGCTACTTCCTGGGATGGGTTCCTCATTTCTGTTGGTTTTATTTCTTGTAATCGGGGTTCAACAAAAACTGAATTCAGAACATCTGTTTCTGTTGTCTTCCTTAAAATTGACATCTGTCAACCCATCATGCAATGCCAGGCTGAATCTCCTCCCATCAAGCTGAACTCCTGCCCAGGTTTGATATCATTTGGTTGTTGCCCATGTCCTAGCACAGTGATTTTCAACTTTTTCATCTCATGGCATGCATAAAATAATAACTAAAATTCTGCAGCACACCAAAAAATGTATTATATTTCTTGCCAGTTTGACAAAATTGGTTATAATTTTTGATTTACAAAAATAATAATAATAATAACAGTAATGATCTACCCTTTTTACTCCAAAGTAACTTATTTTAAAAAATCATGTGCCTATACTTATATATAAGGATTTCTGGTATCAAGAATTAACCAATCAGATACAACCTTATTATGGGACATGACCAATAAGATGCAACTCTGTTATATGACCTATATATTTATGGTTCAAGACAGGGCATTCACCCTGGATGGCTATTGTGCTGGCTTTGGCATTTTTTTATTTGATGATCTAAGACAAAAGAGGTCAGTGCCCCCTGACTGCATAGTCAGGTATTGCATGTTTTTTAAAAATTCTTGAGGCACACTAGTTGAAAATTGCTGTCCTAGCATGACAAAATGAGTACCTTTCTGCACTAGCAATAAAGTTAAATTTTAATAATATGGTGTTTTGTTCACAGTAAAATACAAAAAAATCAGAAAAATAAAAGGTTCTTTTAAAATATTACTACATGCAAATGTAAATCTAGGCTCCTCTAATCTAAAAAGGTAATAAATTCTGAAAATTTTGTCATATACATCTATAAACTCAACTATACTGCCTTTAAATTTAATCTGTGTTTGCTTTTCCACCTATTGTTTTCATATCTAGACTTATCTTCCACTTTTCAGAGTAACATCTCATCATCAATATATCTTCCACCTCATACTTTCAGTCATTTGACTGTATTGTCAAGCACCCAACACTTATTAACCACCCAGATTCAGTCAACCAACCAATTGATAATCAGCCATTTAACAAAAAGGTGCTTGAAAGTCTTTATGCACAAACAGTATTCCTCTTTCAGAGGTTTTTATACTTATTTGACTTTTATTTCATGTACTTAATTTTCATGTGTAGTTTCATCCTAATTTTAATCTAAATATGATTGTATTTAATGCACAAACATTCAATATTCTCTTTCTCATGAATGGTACCATCATCCACCCAGTCCATAAGCCAAAAACCTAGGAGTAATCCTGGATTCTCAGTTTTCCTTTACTTTCTTCGACAAAAGCAGACTCTATAGGCTTTACCCCTAAATATACTACATTAATTGTATGTGTTAACTTGGCTAGGTCTCAGTGCACAAATTTTTGGTCAAACTCATCTAGATGTTGCTGTTAAGATATTTTTGTTTTGTTTTTGTTTTGTTTTGCTTTTTAGATAAGGTTAACATTTAAATCATAGGGTTTGAGTAAAACAGATTATCCTCCATTCTGTGGGTAGGTCTCATCCAATCAGTTGAAGGCCTTCAGAGAAAACTGACTGAGATCCCTGAAGAAGAGGAAATTCAACCTCTAGACTGCCTTTGGACTTGAACTGAAATATCACCTCTTTGCTGAGTTTCTAGCATGTTCACCTGTAGATTCTGGAATAGCCAGCCTCCATGATTGCATGAGCCAACTGCTTAAAATAACGTTCTCTTGAAGGATGGATAGATATAAACATACACACACACACACACACACACACACACACACACACACAGAGTTCAATTTCTCTGGAGAACCCTGACTATGAAGAACCATATCCCCTAATCCATTCTTTCCCTCCATCTCCACTGCCACCACCCTAGACCACTCCACCATGGTCTTGCTCTGGTCTTCCTGTCTTTGAAATGGAATTGTCAAAGAAGATAATGCCTGACCCCCCCCCCCACCCCCCAGATATTCTAACTTATCACCTGACTCCAAATTGCAAAACAATTGGCAAAACAAACTAATGTAACGGGTGGTTTCCAGTTAGCTATACTTAGATTTCTGTCTATGCAGTTTCTTTAGCAGATTGCCTGTGATGTGAATGCTTATTCAGTAATAAAATTGATTTCTTTTTCTTCTACCTTTGTGAGAGGTTTCCTTGGTTGGGAGGAGATTTTGTTTTAAACGCCATTGTCCCAACACTTTAAACCCTTGAAGAGTGTACTACTGCACACGGGGGAAATAATAACCAGCCTCCACAACACAGCTCACTAGAAGGGGCAGGATCCAGCAGGCGTACCCCTCTGCCCGACTTGCCTCCCTCTCTCGGCCTCTTTCACCACCTCCAGCCACAGGGCCTTTCTGTTCCTCAAACACCTCAAGCTCATTTCCACTTTTGAAACTTCATATCTCAAGTTCCCACTTCTTGGAATGCTCGGTAAGGTCCCAGCTCACGTGTTAACTCCTCAGCAAGCTGACTGTCCTAATTTTACTTTTATTTTCTATATAATATTCATAACCATCTTAAAGTATATTCTTTTAAAAAAATTTTATTTACTTATGTTTTGTCTGGTCTCCCTGATGGAATATAAATTCCAAGAGTAGAAAGACTTTACCTTTCTGGTTTAATACTGTATTCTCTCTTTTTTGGAGTATAATCATCTCTCAACAAGTAATAGTTGAATGAATGAAAGAGTTTTTATTAAATCTGAAGCATGTTCCCTAGTAACCCAGATACATTATTTTATTTAATAACTGATTATGATTAGCAGTCTATTTCATATTAGTTTTCCCCCTGAAAGTTTATTTGTACTGAAGAGCAAATTAAAAATGTTTGTACTTATAAAAGGAGTACTTGGAAATGAAAAGCTTCTATTTCAAAACAAATTTATCTATTCTTGTTTCCTGTATTTATCTTTAATACTAGAAAACAGTGCAAGTTTGATATTGCCTTTGCCAGACAATACAAGGAAATGTAAAATTATCATTTCATGTTCCTACATTCATACATTATTCTTCTCCACAACTAGACAACAGCTTTTATCACTGTTCCTGTGCACCGTCTCTGACTCAGGGCCTTGACCAAAAAGCAGCTGGTGACCTTTTTGCCACTATGAACCACATTATTGTTTTACACGGGGTGAAAAAAAAAAGTAGGTTTATAGATGTTTGCATGGAAAATAGTAACAATTAATAAATAGTAATATAAAAATAAACTCTGTTTTGCATATTCACAACTGTAAACCTATTTTTGCCCACCCCATATGTAGAAATATTGTACATTTTGTTTATGTTAATTACGCTGTAATTGAAATATTGCAAAAAGGTGAGTAAATGAGGACAGTTGGATAGCCAGATTAATTTATCTGCAATTTCATTTACAGACTAAAATGTGTGTTTTCTCTTTTTTTTTAACACACGTCAGAAATTTATTTACAGAATTGAAGAGAACTTCCTTCCATCTTAACTCCATCTTGCTAATCTCACATATTTCCTTCAACACATATGTGCCAGGTGGCGTGCTGGTGACAAAATGAGAGACAAGTTCCCTGCCACAGTGAGCTCTCACTCCACTGTGGTTAATTCAGGGGCAGAATATCAAAGGTCAAAATACATTGAGGCAAGAAGCAATCCATTTCAACCCAATATCTCAGGTTAAAAGTAACTGACATGCAGTAACATGGGTGTAAATTTTCTTTTAAGTGGGTTTGAAATGATTCCATAACATTGAGCAAGTAATTAAATTTCCAAATTTACCACCAAAGAAAATTAGGTTATTAAAGGTGACCATTTGGATATATGCTATATTCCCTTATACATGTTTAGATCTTCCCTGTCAATGAATAAAATGATGACATGAATAAAAAGAAGAAAATAACTTCTGGAAGATAAAGAAGCTGGAAAAGAGTAAAGTAAATGGCTATTTTGTAGCAAATAGTGTCAGCATTCCACTTATTTCTTCTTGCCTTTTGCCGTTTTAGTGCATGCCAGCTCCAGTCCTCAGTGACAGCACTACACCACACCGCTGGGCCTGAGGGCATTTTCTGGCCATCACAGCCCCCTGTGCCCACACACTGTGGGGACAAGAAGAATCGGAGAACTAATGCCACCTACGAGTAGAGTGGCCCTTCACCAGGGATCAGTGGGAGTTGATGAATGAACAGCCACGTCCTTGCCCTCAGGGAGGATGCCTCTGAGGCACATACTACAATGTTGTTACCCAGAGCACCCCAGCAGCGCGCAGCTCCAGTTGTCCACAGGGGTCACTGGCTCCTGAGCACACCCTGACCAGTGCCTTCGCTTCTGGCCTCACTGCCCCCTCCTCTTCCAGTGTTTCCTGGGACCACCTCCCAAATAAACCACTCACATTGTTGGAAAAGGTCAGTCTTGACCAACCCAAACAAAGAAATCTATAAGCCTGTCGATGTATGCAAAACCTACACGTGTCCCCACAGATCTGAAATTAAGTAAAAAAAACAAATATTTATCAAGTACCTAGTACATGCAAACAAAAACAAACAAACCAAAAGACTATGCCCACTCCGGGGAGCGGAGGGAAAACTGGGATCACAGTGCTAGGTTTTGCAGTGCCGGACAAACGATTAAAGGAAAGTTTGAGAGTTCTTTTATGTTTCACTTCAATCTATCACTAACTCATCAAATACTCAGAGAACCTACTATTTTAAGTCACTGCATTTGCCCATTAGGGGAGGTACAATTATGCATCCATATGGGCTGTGACCACAAGGAGGAAAACAGAAGCCAGGAGTATGAAACCTGCCAGCTTCCTGCCTTCCTCCCTAAAGATATGAATACCTCACCCTTCCTGGGTTCCTTCACTCCCATCTCAGTAGGTCTCCCTCAGCCTCCTGCTCTTTTCACCTGTGTCCTGGATCCCACTCCCTCCTGCCTCTCCACTCACTGTCCTTTGTTTCTCTCCTATATCTTCAACCTCCAAGTGCCAGCTTCTCCCCCAATTTTAAGACAAACAAAGCCTGACACTACGCCACTCTTTCTTCTTCCACTCAGAGCCATCCTAACTAACTAATTAACCTTTATGCAGCATGTCTCAATGCAGCCGGCCAGTGTGGCTCAGTGGGTTAGAGTGTCGTCCTGTGCACCAGCAGGCCTCAGGTTCCATTCCCGGGCAGGGCATGTACCTGGGTTGCAGGTTCAATCCCTAGTCCCGACCGTGTGTGCAGGAGGCAACCAATGGATGTTTCTCTCTCTCTCTCTCTCTCTCTCTCTCTCTCTCTCTCTCTCTCTCTCCCCCCTACATACCTCCTTCCCTTCCTTCCACTCTCTGAAACCAATGGGAGAAAATATCCTTGGGTGAGGACTTAAAAAAAATCTTTATGTATCATTTCAACCTGATCATGACATAATTAGAGCTTCACGGCTAACGGGCTGTGTGACCTTAGTCAAGTTTCTAAACTACTCTGTTCTTACTTTTCCCCATCTGAAAAATAAAGGCAAAATAACAGGACCTGCTGGTTGTTGTGAGAATTAAATGAGGTCATCCAAATAAAGTGCTTAGAACATTTCTGACACAAAGAAATTTGCTTGATACATGTTAGTTCATTATTGTCATTAACTTGGAAAGTGCGAAAGGGTTCAGAACAGGATGAAGCAAGAGAAAACACAGCCCTGCTGAGCAGCCCACACAGAGGGACAGAAGGACAAGGACAATGGAGAACCAGAGTTTCCACCCTCAGGACGTTGGTGATGCGATGGAGAGAGGTATGCTCTTCGGGCTCAGCACACTTGCAGTCAAATTCCGGTTCCACCATTTACTAGCTATGTTGCCTGGGTTAAACTAATCATTCTAGCCTCAGTTTGCTCATCAGTAAAATGGTGATCATAATGCTTTCTGACAGAGTTGCTGTGAATTTCTAAATGAAATAATTTATATAAAGTGCACAACGTGTCATGTGCATGTAGTAAACACTCCGATGTTAATGCCCTCCCTCCCTGTCCAAGTGAAAAGTCTAACAATTGATACAAACAGAGTGACTGAGTCTTCCACGTACTGTAGTTTTGAAGCACATTATGTCTTTCTTAATCAACACATCCCAGCTGGTAAATTAGATCTACTGCTTAGCCTCGGGGCCAGCATCAGGAATGAGCTCTGGTCCTTACTGGCTAGTTGACTGCTAAGCCTCAGCTTTTTCGTGTAGTAAAAGATAGATAGTAATACCTACCCAGCCCGTCTCAAGGGGTTGTTGTAAGGATCTGACGAAGGATGTGAAAGTGATTAATTCATATGGTTAAGGATCCGAAAGTGCTCTGTGACCTTTATTTGGTTTGTAATTGGAACACTGTCTTCAAATTATTTCTTCTTTTGATGTCAGTTTCAATTCTTTTGGGAAGGGTCCTTGTCCTTTTATCTCCTTCTACTCTCACTTTTGTTCAACCTGATTTCCACTGCTGTCCTCTGGGGACCAACCTAACCATACTTTTTTTCATCCAACAATGCTTGATGATAGCCAAGAGGTAAGATGTCACTACCGTTCTCATTTGACATCAGTTTTACTCCCTCTCTGCTGTGAAGACACACACTACTTCAGAAGCTACTTTCCTATGTTCAACTCACCTGTGGCCTCTGAGACCTACTTCTCCCTTAGTTGCTCAAGGTTCAGTCTCAGAGGCCGCGTTGTAGGTTGTGAGCATTGAAGGATAACTATGATCCCATCTCCTTTGTCTTTACCTGAGATTGAGCACTTTTGATTATTTAAAGTTCACATTTAACCTGTGATGACTTTCCTACTTAGAAATTAGGTCCAACATGCTTAGAAGACACCAAAATGCATGCAACAAAGCAATTATTTTACCAATATCCTCCACACACAGATTATAGAAAAATCTGATGTCATTTACAACAATAACAAGAAAAACAGAAAAATATAAGAGTAATTAAAAATAAAAAATGACAAGAACTTGGTTTTGCTTAACAACTGCAGAGAGATGAGAGAATAGAAATAAAGAAAAGTAGAAATATTATAAGGAAAATCTTGTGAAAATTAAAACTAGTAAGGGAATGGCAGTGGGGAATTATTTCTTGAAGAAATCCTACATTGATATTAAACCAATCAATCATTCATTCAGCAAATATGAACTGCTTCTTTTTTAAAATAGACTATGTTTATTATTAATTTTTATTTACACTAGAGAAGAGGAAATTAAAGTTCAGACGTGAAGTCACATGGCTAGTCAAAGAATTGCAAATCTAATGCATCCTCTAATTCTAGATAGCACTCTCTTTCCAGTGTGTGTGCTGACACAAAACAGATCCATCACCTCTTCCACATAACAACTTGGATATAACTAAGGACACCACAGATACACTGGTTTGCCCCCTTCTCTGCTCAGGTCGTATCACAACAGGATTATCATGTTCAGTTCTGGATGTGTCCAGGGTCTGAACTCTAAATTTTATGAAGGAAAGTTGCAGGACCTGGAGGAAAAGAGAAGCATTGCTTCTCTTTAATAAAACTCTCCATTGGAAGTCAGGATTCTGAGTACTAGACAGGTTGTTGCACTAACGAGCTGGGAGACCCTGGAAAGATCACTTAACCTGTCAGGAACCCAGTTTTTTTAACCATAAACCAAGGAGGCTGGATGCAGCATGGGTCTGTGCTAGAGATCAAGTTTACACTTTTTTTTTTTCACTTTCACTGGCTAGTGAGAGCCTGCACTTGGCATCTCCTCCCAACTCTGCCCCCAGGGACATCACATTGGTAGTTTGAAATCAACCATGGTGGGAGTGTTACATCATGGAAATCGGTAAATGCCACAAATCAATGCTTTTTTTCTTCTGAGAACCAACTGTTAAGTTTACCAAAACACCAAACCATGCCAATGAACCAAACCATGCCATTTCAAGCTAAACTTCTCTGCTGTGATCCTAGCTGGTTTGGCTCAGTGGATAGAGCGTCGGCCTGCGAACTAAAGGGTCCCAGGTTCGACTCCAGTCAAGGGCACATGCTTGGGTTGTGGGCTCAACACCCAGTAGGGGGCGTGCAGGAGGCAGCCAATCAATGATTCTCTCTCATCATTGATGTTTCAAGCTCTCTATCCCTCTCCCTTCCTCTCTGAAATCAATAAAAATATATTTAAAAAAATAAAAATAAAAATAAACTTCTCTGCTGTGGTCCAATCTCTGCGTCTAAGCAACTTTCACTGTATCCCTGCTTTGATTATATCCCCGCTGAGATCTAAACATCAACACTGAATGCAGTTCTTTCTGCTAAAAGCAGAGCAGGAAGAGTAAGAAGGGGGCCCTGGTCAGGCAGCTCAGTGTTGTCTGGATACCTCAAGGTTGAGGGTTCATTCCCCAGTCAGGGCATATACAAGAATCAGCCAATGAGCTCTGGCCAGTGTTCTCATTGGTTAGAGTGTCCTCCCGTGCACTGAAGGGTCATGATGTTTGATTCCTGGTCAGGGCACATACCCAGGTTGTGAGTTTGATCCCAGTTGGGGTTTGTGGGTGAGGCAACTGATCAATGTTTCTCTCTTTCTCCCTCTCCCTTCCTCTCTCTCTAGAATCAATGAAAAGCATATCCTCAGGTGAGAATTAAAAAAAAAAAATCAACCAATGAATGTGTGGAACAACAATATTCGTTCTTTCTTTCTTTCTTTCTTTCTTTCTTTCTTTCTTTCTTCTTTCTTTCTTTCTTTCTTTCTTTCTTTCTTTCTTTCTCTCTCTCTCTCTCTCTCTCAAAAATAAATAAATAAATAAAAATTAATTAATTAATTAAAGAAAAAACTAAGAAAGGAGAGTGGCTCCTTCTGTTAAGCTTGGCCTGCTGGGTGTGGCATGGATGTTCATGGCGCTGATGATGTGAGCTGCTCTCGGGGATGTGGGGAAAAGGGTTCTGAGTGGAAAAGACATTATCCACAAGGAAGAAGGGAGACCTTTCTGTGGGTTTTCTTAGTAAATAAAGAACCAGGAAGGAGTTTCTAAGGAGTCATACACCCGACCTTCTCCTGCTAACTAAGCAGGTATTCTACTTTTATTCAGACACCTCTGATCACGTGCCACTTAAGCCAAGAAAAGGTAAAATAAGAATTATAGTCTCAAAAAACAAAAACAAAACCAATAACACTGGAAGGGGCTCCCTTGCCCACATTTTTGTTTGTTTATTTTTTATTCTCTAACTAAACAGATAAACAGATGTGCAGCACCTCCCAGTTCTCCCGTATTATGCCTATCAAGAGGAAGACATTCATCCGGGTAAGGTACCCTGCTATTTCAAGGAGGGAAAAATCCCTCAACAAATTAAGAAACACTTTCCCCCCCAAAGCATTAACAGTCAGTTTAAAGAAAAATAGGGGCTGTGTGTGTGCTGCCCAGTGTGGTATCCATAGCCCCAGGGATCTACAGCACACGTGATACAAGGCCAGTCTGAATTCAGATGTGCTCTAAATGTAGAATACACCCCAGGTTTTTAAATTTTAGTTTTTAATGTTGACTAAAAATATTTTGGATATATTGAGTTAGATAAATATATTCATAAAATCAATGTCACTTGTTTCTTTTTGCTTTTTAAAAAATATGTTTTTTGTTGATTTTTAGAGAAAGGGAGGAAGAGAGAGGGAGAGAGAAACATCAGTTGGCTGCCTCCTGAACATCCCCTACTGAGGATGGAACCCACAACCTGGGCATGTGCCTTGGCCAGAATACAAGCTGCAATTTCTTAGTGCAGGGGACGAGGCTCAATCAATTGAGCCACCCCGACCAGGCCTCTTTACTTTTTCTAATGTGGCAACGTAATGTGGCCTATTATGTTTCTATTAGAGGCCTGGTGCACGAAATTCGTGCACGGATAGGGTCCCTAGGCCTGGCCGGCAATCAGGGCCGATCTCTGGGGTGACTGGTGGGGTGATCGGGGCCCCCCTCTTGCACCCGCCTTGTGCAGCCTGGAGCCTGAAGGCTGGGGCAGCTCCTGTGTTGAGCATCTGCCCCCTGGTGGTCAGTGCGCATCATAGCGACTATTTATTCAGCCGGTCATCCTGTTGTTCGGTCGATTTGCATATTAGGCTTTTATTATATAGGATTGCACTGAGCTGAGTTAGAGTCTGGGTTCCAGACACAGCCCTTGAACTGGTCATCCAGCTTCTGTGTGAAGACCTTTAGTGACAGGGAACTTTCTCTTAAGCAGACTATTCTATTGGAGACAGCACACCCTTGGAAGATATAGTAACCCTCCTGCACAAACAAGCTTTCAAGATGGACACTGACGGCTAACCCCATGCTGCGGTCTCCCCAGCACGGAGCTGCTCACCTTCAGCACCACTTACCGGCTGAGGTGTGAATAGCTTTGCAGTCAGGATTAAGGTGAAATTATCTCCTCAGGCTCTAAGAATCTTTTCTCAGCCTTGTTTCTTGGGAAACCTCTCCTTAAATACTTAATATATTGTTTTATTGGACAATTAATTACTACTATGGTATGGAGGGAAAGTCACTGCTATTAATAGCTAACACTCATTGAATCACTGCAACCAACGGATGGGGCAGGTAATATTAACAAGCTCCCCATGTTACCGACAGGGAAACCAAAGCACAAAGAAATTAAGTAGCTTCCTGGCAGGGTGCAAACCACACTGCCTTCGCCTGTGTTTTTATAATACTACGACTTAATGCTCATTACAATTGAACATTTTCTATGATCAAATACTCTCTCCCTGCAATGCTTCCCGATTACATGGGAGCTTCCGTCTTACCCGTGTCCCCCCAGTCCTGCCCCCACCATTGCAGCAGCACATGGAGTGCCATTGGCACCGTGGCAGTCAGTGTTTGTAGATTTGAGAGAAATGAAGGGGAGTCAGGGGTCAAATATTCAAAGTTGAGATCCCTCTTTATCCCAAAGGAGAACTGGAAGCTTTCTAATTTTTTTATACCAAAAAAAAATCATGAACTGATGAAACAACAATAGAAAATGAACATTAATTTTAGAAAGAAAGACCCTATCCAGGCAATGAGTTTGGAAAGTTATCTTTAATCCTTAAAGCCTGTGTTTTCTAAAATGAAGCAAATATCTTCTAAATGTCTATTTACTTTTTATAATAAAAATCTTAAATAAAACACATTCATATCAATTTTTATTAGGTATATAATTTTTTAAAATATTTGATTTTGAATCACAAGACTATGCATTCATTAACAAAGATCATTTATGATCAGAAAGAGAGAGAGAACTGGGAGCAAAAACTCTTCCAGGCGCTCTCGTTCTGAAGTTTTAGCAGGTTAAATCTAAAGTAGTGATTTTCAACCGGTGTGCTGCAAGAATTTTTGAAACATGCAATACTTAACTATTTAGTTAGGGGCATTGACCTCTTTTCCCTTGGATTGTCAAACAAAAAAATGACAACAGGCAACACAATAGCCATCTAGTGTGAATGAATCAAATTATACCTATTTTTTTTGTCAGATAAGCAAAAACTATAATATTTTTTTTGGTGTGCCGCAGAATTTTAGTAGTTTTTGTGTGCCATGAGATGAAAGAGGTTCAAAATTACCGATCTAAAGAAATAGAAATGATGTCTTTGAGAATTTGAAAAGCTCTGAATCTGTCCCTCCTGAGTAATCACTAGTCTCCAGAAAAAAAAGAAACAAAAGAGAAGAAAAAAAAAACACCACAGGAATAAATCAGTTTGAACCACTTGGACTCCAGAGAAGGATGAACTTTCTAGCAATAAAAACTATGAATGATTAAAACGGTTCACAGAAAAAAAGACAAATTAGGGAAATGACATGGAATGCCTGTGGGGGTTGATCTGTGATCCTGTCCTTAGCTCTCCGATAAGGAGAGACACCAGAGCTGCACCTCCTTCAGCCAGAAACACCCGGAAGATGTTTGGGGCTAGACAGGAATATTGTGGAATGAAACTAGCCTGCACAGACCACAGAAGAACTCCCTCCAAGGATACAGCAGGGAGGAACACGGTTGATGAGAGGAGTCAGGAGGAGGACAGGGGATCCCGGGGGCTCAGGGCACCTCTTGCCTGAGAAGCAGCGCCCTGTCCCCGCTCAGGCCCCAGGCCTGGCGTCCAGGCAGAGGCAACAGGTTCCCTGCAGAGCTGGTGGCCTGCAGAGCTGGTGGCCAGGGGAGCTGGTGGCCAGGGGAGCTGGTGGCCTGCAGAGCTGGTGGCCAGGGGAGCTGGTGGCCAGGGGAGCTGTGCTCTCCTCCTCAGCACAGGTATTGAAAGGAATCCGTTGACAAGGACCCAAAAAAAGCGGTGCCATAGAGCCAAGCCACCCAGAGCCGACTTACCCATCAGCTGCACAGCAACTGGAATGAGAAGCAGCACAGTCAGGAGCAGGGGCAGCCTCATGGCCCAGAGTGTATCCTTTCTTCCAGGGATGGGGGGGAAGGCGTGCAAAAGAACCAAAGCCAGGAGGGTGCTGGGTCACCCCTTCCCAGCCTCAACTCTCAGAGCAGCCCTGCTGAAAAGAAGGGTGGAGGAAGCTCTCCCTTTTAAAGGGCTTCTCAAATTAGGGAAAACCTCCAATAAGGAGATATCCTGTCACATGAGGGTGGTTGGAAAAAACAGGAATTCAAAGTTACAACTTTGCTTCGTAAGCGAACTTTTGAGAAGAGCAGATACAGAGGAAGGGGAGAACGGGACACATGTGGGAGAAGCTAAGGAAGAGGGGGAGGTGAACGGGCGATGGGAGAGAGGAGGGGCGAGCTGGCGGCGGAGGCAGAAGTGAAACAGCTTGGGACCTCCAGCCTCTGCCCTGGGGCTTGTGGAGAGCACGCTGGGAGCCATCATTACCTGGGCTGGACAGGAGGCTCCCGCAGGAAAGCAGCTGAACCCAGGGTCCCTCGGCAGACAACCCCACTCTATGGGGACAGAAATGGCAGGAGCTAAAAAAGGAGTTTTTGGTAGAAACATTTTCTTAGTGGCTGAAATCAATGGCCCTCATTCTCCATATTCAGTGCTTATGGGTATCTTTTTTTCTTAGAAAGCTTCAAGAGAAACCGATCACATATAGCTTTGTTCCTTTAGCTAGGAGAAGAGGGAACGAGAGGCTAAACCTAAGGGAATTACAGTAATGGCCGGGAGGGAGAAAGTTCTAGAAGTCTTTCTCTTGAAAGTTCTGGAGAAAACCAGAGAAAACATCACAAAGGATTTGCAAAAAAGCTTTGCTGTCCAGCCTCCCCCAGGGGATCCTCTTCAAGTGTGGAAGGCACTGTGCCCTGTTGCTAGCAGAAAATCTGCTTGTTTGATCAAAAAGACATATATAGTCATTACATCACAGGTGAAATTCTTTCTTTAAAAAAATGGTAACAAATTTATCATTGAGCACAATACTAACCCCTGAGCATCTATTTTGTTATTTTTCAGAAGTAAAACATGAATAAGAACATTTTGAACCAGATATTAGTAGATAGGCAACCCACAACTAGAACGTGGGAAATGTTAGCAATTCTGAAAGAAGCGGCTGCAAGTGTATTTTCTGAAAGTTTAAAGAGGTTTTTCAAGTGGACAGCTCCAAGATTCACTGTCTTTATGCTAAAGTTATAAAGTTTTCTTCCTGATAAGAAATGTGTTATTCTCTCACTGGCTTGTTTTTGTTGTTGTTGTTGTTCTTGTTTTTAACATTCAAAATTGAAGATGATTCTGACAGGAGGAAAAAGATGGTGAAAATATAGGACGCAGGACAAATTGTTTCTTTTCATTAAGCCTATGCTTAACTGACAAAAAAAAAAAGGTTGGTTAAAAAACAGAACAGATGGAACAAAAAACGTTTCTTTCTAAAACATTGTTTCACTGGTTTGTCATGAAAGAAAAAAAAAAAGCATTTTGAATGAGTCATTCATGGCTTTTACAGGTAAATAAGTTGTATAAATTTAAATTGTTTGGCCTAATTTGGATTTACATCCATTTCAGAAGCAAATACAATTTAATTGAATTTTCTTTATACTCACATTCAGGGTGTTTTTGTATTTTATAAATGTGTCATATGACCAACTAGGATCAGTGGTAAAATCTGTGGCTTTAAAACAAAAGTAAGCCAGCGTTCTCACAAAGAAATTTACCCCATGACCTTGACTTTACTGAAATAAAGATTTATCAGGCTAGAAGAGTGGCGACCAGTTCATTCCACCTAAACAACTACTGAACCTACAGGAACGGCCTGAAGTGACTCTTTTGGACTCTGGACTCTAGTAGAAAACTTGGGGCATCCAGTAGAGAGCTCAGTGGAGAGGCTGGTAAATGTTGGTGATTTTCAACCTTTCCTGGCGGAAGTGGCTGCCATCTTCCGTTCCCCAGCTTTGTGGCAGGTAGCAGTGAGGGTGGCACAATGTTTCCTGGTGCAGCTCGCTGGAAACAGGGTGGACACTACAGACCTTGTCCTCCAAATATCAGAGTTGGGTGTTCTGGAAGACCCAATACTATAAAACTTTTGAGGGAAAAGCATCAGGAAAAATCTTTATGAGACTGGATTTGGGAATGATGTTTTTTTTATATGACACCAAAGCACAGGCAATAAAAGAAAAAGCAGATAAGTTGGGCTTTATCAAGATCAAAAAATTTGTGCACCAAAGTTGACTATCAAGAAAGTGAAAAGACAACCCAAAGAATGGGAGAAGATATTTATAGATCGTATATCTGATTGAGGAATTACTATCCATCCTATATAATAATCTTATATAATAAAAGGCTAATATGCAAATCGACCAAATGGTGGAATGAGCAGTCAGTATGACATGCACTGACCAACAGGGGGCAGACACTCAATGCAGAAGCTGCCCCATGGTGGTCAGTGCGCTCCCACAGGGGGAGCACCGCTCAGCCAGAAGTTCTTAGCCGGGCTCAAGGCTGGCAAGCGCAGCAGCGGTGGTGGGAGCCTCTTCCACCTCCACAGCAGCACTAAGGATATTTGACTGACAGCTTAGGCCCGCTCCCCATGGGGAAGAGGCCTAAGCTATCAGTCGGACATCCCCAGAGGGCTCCCAGGGTGTGAGAGGGTGTAGGCCGGGCTTAGGACCGCGCCCCCCCCCCAACCCCGCGAGTGCACAGATTTCATGCACCAGCCTCTAGTCCTATATAATAAAGAGGTAATATGCAAATTGACCATCACTCCAACACACAAGATGGCTGCCCCTATGTGGTCAAAGATGGCCACCACAAGATGGCCAGCAGGGGAGAGCAGTTGTGGGCGACCAGGCCAGCAGGGGAGGGCAGGTGGGAGGGACCAGGCCTGCAAGGGAGGGCAGTTGGGGGCAACCAGGCTGGCAAGGGAGGGCAGTTAGGGGCGACCAGGTTGGCAGGGGAGGGCAGTTGGAGCGGGAGGGGAACAAGGCCTGCAGGGGAAGGCAGTTGTGGGGGACCAGGCATGCATGGGAGGGCAGTTGGGAGGGCAGTTAGGGGCAATCAGGCAGGCAGGGGAGCAGTTAGGCATCGATCAGGCTGGCAAGGGAGTGGTTAGGGGGTGATCAGGCTGGCAGGCAGAAGTGGTTAGGGGCAATTAGGTAGGCAGGCAAGCAGGCGAGCAGTTGGGAGCCAGCAGTCCTGGATTGTGAGAGGGATGTCCGACTGCCTAAATGGGCAGTCGGACATCCCTCGAGGGGTCCCAGATTGGAGAGGGTGCAGGCTGGGCTGAGGGACACACACCCACCCATGCACAAATTTCATGCACCGGGCCTCTAGTAATATATAAAGGAGTTCAACTCAACAGCAGCAACAACAACAAAGCAAAGCATTGCAACAAAGCAACCCTAGTGCCTTGCTGGTAGGGATGTAAAATGGCATAGCTACTGTGGAAAACAGTTTGGCGGCTCCACAGACAGTTAAACATAGAATTGCCATATGATCCAGCAATTCCCCTTCTAGGTATATGCCCCAAAGGACTGAAAACAGAGACTCAAAAAGATATTTGTACACCATTGTTCATAGCGGCACTTACTCACAGTAACCAAAAGATAGAAGCAACTCAAGTGTCCATCAGACCCATGAATGGATAAATAATCTGTATGTATATGGAAATATTATCTATAATAATAAAAGCATAATATGCTATTTAGACCAAACATCCTTCCAGACAACCTTCCGGATGAAGCTAGGGCTGCAAGGGAAGCCCGGGTCCCAGGTGCCGGAGGGAAGTTGGTGCCAGCAGCTGGGGGAAGGAAGGCCTACTCTTGCATGAATTTCGTGTATCAGGTCTCTAATTTAGCCATAAAAAAGAATTCTTCTACCTTCTACAACATGTACAACCTTGAAAACATTATTCTAAGTGAAAGAAACCAGACACAAAAGAACAAATATTCTATGATTCCATTTATATGATGTATATAGAATAGGCAAATCCATAGACAGAAAGAATAGAGGTCACCAGGGACTGAGGGCTGGGGGGGCTGTGTGGGGAGGGAGAAAGAGAGTGAGCATTCTTGTTTAAAGGGTACAGAACTTCTGTTTGGGATAATAAAGTATTCTGAAAATGAGTAGTGGTGATAGTTACAAAACATTGTGAAAATACTTAAAGCTACTGAATTGTACATGTAAAAATGGAAAGAATGGTAAGTTTCATGCTGTAAATATTTTACACAATAAAAATAAAATACAACGCTTAACCATTCTTTTTATATCCTTTTTCTATGTTTTGGTTCTGGTTTTTGCTCTTTTGCTTAGTTATTGATGATGATTGTTGTTTTTAGCTAGTATTTTCTTCAAGCTTAAGAAGCATTTTTATAAAATAAAGAAAATCTTCATTTTTGTAATTTGCAAGACAATTACTGAACTATTTCATTTCCTCCTAGTCATTCTCTGTCGCAAACATCATGTACTCACACCCACTCAATTCCATATAAGATGAACTTAGAGAACTCTTTGTTTTGAAATGGTTCCAAGAAAATTAGCTCAACAAATTCTATCATTTTATCCAGTAAACTGGTGATGGATACACAAATTTGTTTAGTTCAAGGAAACCCACTTTTTAATGGACAAATTTGCACAAATGGTATCAAGATAATTTTGATTCACTCAGAAACAGAAGATATAATGAAGCAGCTGAGTGAAAATTTAAAAACTTAAAAGATGGAACACTTTTCTAAACTAAATTTATTGGGGTGAAATTGGTCAACAAAACCATACAGGTTTCAAGTGTACAACTCAATAAAACATCATTTACACACTGCATCTGGCGCTCAGCACCCACAGTCAAATCTCTTTCCACCACCATTTATTCTCCCTTTGCCCATTTCCACCTCTTCCCCCCTTCTCTCTGGTTATCACCAACCATACTGTTGTCCATGTCTATATGTCATACATGTGTGTGTGTGTGTGTATACTTTTTGCTTAATACATTTATTTTTTTCACCCAGTCCCCCAACCTCTCTCCCTCTGATAGCTGTCAGTCTGTTCTATGTATCTATGCTTATGTGTCTATTTTGTTAAATTATTTTGTTGATTAGGCTCCACATATAGGTGAAATTATATGTTATTTGTCTTTCTCTCACTGGCTTATTTAAGTTAGCATAATAATTTCCAGGTCCATTCATGCTTTTGCAAAAAATAAGATTTTCTTCTTATTTTATGGCTGCATAGTATTCCATTGTGTAATGTCCCACAGCTGTTTTATCCACTCATCAAATGATAGACGCTTGGGCTGTTTCCAGATCTCAGCTATTGTAAATAATGCTGCTATGAATATAAGGGTACATATATTCTTTCTGATGGGTACTTCAGGATTCTTAGGATATATTCCCAGAAGTGGAATTTCTGGGTCAAATGGAAATTCCCTTTTTAAGTTTTGAGGAAACTGTACTGTTTTCCAGAGTGGCTGCACCAGTCTGCTTTCCAACCATGTACTAGGGTTCCCTTTTCTCCACATCCTCACCAGTACTTGCTGTTTGTTGATTTAATGATGGTAGCCATCTGGTAAGTGTGAGTTGATGCCTCATTGTAGTTTTAACTTGCAAATCTATAATGATAAGTGACATTGGACATTTTTTCATACGTCTCTTGGCCATCTGTATATCCCCTTTGGAGAAGTGTCTATTCAAGGCCTTTGCCCATTTTTAAAATTGAATTGTCTTCCTTTTGTTGAGTTGTACTATGACTTCTGTATATATTTTGAAAATTAAGCCCTTATCAGATGTATTATTGGTGAATATGGCCAGCAGAGGGGGCAGTAAGGGGTGAACAGGTCGGCGTGGGGAACAGTTAGGGGCGACCAGGCCAGTGGGGGGGGGGGGAGGAGGCAGTTGGGAGGGACTAGACTGGCAGGGGAGGCAGTTGGGGGTGACCAGGCCAGCAGGGGGGCGGGGCGCTGTTAGCGGTGATCAGGCAGGCAGGCGGGTGAGCAGTTAGGAGCCAGTGATCCCGGATTGTGAGAGGGAAGTCGGGCCTAAACCGGCAGTTGGACATCCCCTGTGGGGTCCCGGATTGGAGAGGGTGAAGGTTGAGCTGAGGGAACACCCCCTCCCCGACCATGCACAAATTTCGTGCACCAGTCCTCTAGTGTTCTATAATTTTCTGAGTACAGGTCTTCTGCCTCTTTGGTTAAATTTATTCCTATATTTGGTCAAACACTTAATTAACCCACCCCTAATGCCTTCATTTATTAAATCTAGTAATTTTTTGGTGAAGTCTTTAGGGCTTTCTATGTACAATATCATGTCATCTGTGGATTATGACAGTTTTATTCCTCCTTTTGCATTTCGATGCCTTTTATTTTTTTCTTCTTGTCTGATCGCTGTGGCTAAGACTTCCAGTACTATGTAAAAGTAAAGTGGTGAAAGTGGACATTCTGTCTGTATTTCTGTGGTGTAACCTTTTTCATTTCTGATTTTAATTATTTGGGTACTCTCCCATTGTTTCTTGATGAGTCTCTCTAAAAGTTCATCAATTTTATCTTTTTAAGGAACCTACTCTTGGTTTCATTGATCTTTTGTATTGTTTTTGTTTCTATGTCATTTATTTCTGTTCTTCAATATTTCCTTCCTTCTACTTACTCAGGGCTTTTCTTATTGTTCTCTTTCTAATTCTTAGAGTTGTAGGTTTATGTTGCTTTTTTGAGATTTTTCTTGTTTTTTGAAGTAGGCCTGTATTGCTATGAACTTCCCTCTCAGAACTGCTTTTACCGTGTGCCATATATTTGGGGGTGTTGTGTGTTCATTTTCATGTGTTTCCAAGAAGTATTTTATTTCTCCCTTGATCTCATGGTAACACATTCACTTTTTAATAATATACTATTTAACCTCCATGTCTTTGAATTTTATTATTATACTTGATTTCTAGTTTCATACTGTGATCTGAGAAGATGCTTGATATGATTTCAATCTCCTTGAACTTGTAGAGAGTTTGTTTCCTTATATGTGGTCTGTCTTTGAGAATATTCCATGTGCACTTGAGAAGAATGTATATTCTGCAGCTTTGGGGTGAAATGTTCTCTAGATGCCAATTAAATCCATCTGATCCTGTGTGTTGTTTAACGTCACTGTTTTCTTATTGATTTTTTTTGTCTGGAATTTCTATCCAGTGGTATCATGGGGTGTCAAAGGGCTCTACTCTGACTGTATGGCTATCTGTCTCTCCCTTAAAGTTCTCCAAGAGCTTTCTTATATATTTAGGTACTTTTATATTGGGTGCATATATGTTTACCAAGATTGTATCCTCTTGTTGGATTGATCCCTTTAGTATTATGTACATTCTTTATCTCTTTCATGGCCTCTATTTTGAAGTCTATTTTGTCAGATACAAGTATTGCTACTCCCACTTTTTTTGTTGTTTGTTTTCATTTGCATGGAAAATTTTTTCCATCCCTTCACTTTCATCCTGTGTGATTTTTTTGTTCTGAGGTTGGTCTCTTGTAGACAGCATATACATGGGTCATGTTTTCTTATTCATTCAGCTACCCTATGTCTTTTGATTGGAGCACTTAATTATTTACATTTAAAGTTATTATTGATAGTTACTTTTATATTTCCATCTTTATTCTTTATGCCAGGGATGGGTAATATCCAGCCCACAAGCTGTATAAGGCCCACGAAATCATTTTGTCTGGCCCTGCCAAGGCATTAGGGGTGGGTTAATTGAATGTTTCACCAAATATAGCAGGCTAAATTTTAAGTTGATAATTTTGTATGGCCCATGAATAATGTTATAAATATACAAGTGGCCCTTGACAGAAAAAAAGGTTCCCCACACCTGCTTTATGCTTATGTTCCTCTCTCTCTCTCTCTCTCTCTCTCTCTCTCTCTCTCTCTCTCTCTCTCTCTCATTTCTTCTTCTTCTTTCAACAATCCCTATAGCATTTCTTGCAATGTTGGTTTGGTGATAATAAAGTCCTTTAGCCTTTTTTTTTTTGTCTTGGAAACTCTTTATTTCACCTTTAATTTTGAATGATAGCCTTGTTGGATAGAGTAGTCTTGGTTTCAAATCTGTGCTGTTCCTTACTTTGAATATTTCATGCCATTTTCTTGTGTCCTGTAGTGTTTCTGTTGAGAAAACAGCTGACAGCCTTATGAAAGCTCTCTTACAGGTTACTGACTTTCTCTTGTTGACCTTAAGGTTCTTTCTTTGTCTTTAACATTCACCACTTTATTAATAATATGTCTTAGTGTGTTTTTCTTTGTGTTCATCTTGACTGGGACTCTCTATGCTTCCTAAACTTAAGTGACTTTTTCCTTTACCAGGTTAGGGAAGTTTTCTGTCATTATTTCTTCAAAAAGGTTCTATATCCCTTGCTCACTTTCTTCTCCCTCTGGTACCCTGATGATGCATATGTTGTGCAGTTTGTTGTCCCAAAGTTCCCTTAAACTCTCCTCACACTTTTTAAGTGTTTTCCTTTATGCTGCTCTAATTGAGTGTTTTTTAACCTTTTCAGCCATATTACTAATTTGATCTTCCGCTTCATCCAGCCTATTTTAATTCCTTCCAGTGTATTCTTGATGTCAGATATGGTATTCTTCATTTATGACTGGATGGCTCCTATTCATGGTTACTTTGACCTTTTCAAAGGTTATTCCCACCAAGTTCCTTATGGTTCCCATTAGTTCTTTGTAGTTCTCCCTAAGTTCCTTTAGCATCTTTATAACCATTACTCTCAACTCTGTCAGTTTGTCTCCCCATCAGGGTGCATACCCAGGTTGCAGGCTTGATCCCCAGTAGGGAGTGTGCAGGAGGCAACTGATCAGTGATTCTCTCTCATCATTGATGTTTCTATTCTCTCCCTCTACCTTCCTCTCTGAAATTAATAATAATATGTATATTTTTAAATACACTATAACACTTTATAGGTAAGGTATTATATAATAATCCTAATTCCTTTTTCCCATTCCTTGTGTCATGCTATCATTCATTTCACGAATATATAAATATCATAAGCATATATGTGTATACATATACACATATACTAGTATAAGCATATACTTAATCACACATAGTCTAATACATTGTTTCTACTATTATTTTGAACAAACTATAATTAGATCAATTAAGAATAAGAAAAAGAAAGATTTTAATTTTACCATCACATTAATTTTCTAATACTCTTCTTTCTCCATTTAGATCCTTCAATACTGGAGGGAACCGTAATGACCGAGTCCCTCTACAGCAGTGGTTCTCAACCTTTCTAATGCGTGACCCTTTAATACAGTCCCTCATGTTGTGGTGACCCCCAACCATAAAATTATTTTCATTGCTACTTCATAACTGTAATTTTGCTATGGTTATGAATCGTAATGTAAATATCTGTGTTTTCCGATGGTCTAAGGCGACCCTGCTAGCAGTTCTCAACCTGTGGGTCGTGACCCACAGGTTGAGAACCGCTGCTGTAGAGCCTAAGACCATTGGAAAACAGATATTTACATTGCGAGAGGGATGTCCGGCTGCCGGTTTAGGCCTGATCCCTGTCTGAACTGACAGCCGGACATCCCCCGAGGGGTCACAGATTGGAGAGAGTGCAGGCCAGGCTGAGTGACTCCCTCTCTTCCCCCCCCCCCATGCATGAATTTCATGCACTGGGCCTCTAGTAAGTAATATAAACATGTTGCAGGTAATGAAGATACGCACATCCATGCCACCACTTGGCAACGCATAAAAACTGTGACGGATCAAGAGAGGCAAAATGAAGGAAAACTGATGGTACTATTTTAAAACAGATATTTACATTACGATTCATTAACAGTAGCAAAATTACAGTTATGAAGTAGCAACGAAAATAATTTTGAGGTTGGGGGTCACCACAACATGAGGAACTATATTAAAGGGTCGCAGCATTAGGAAGGTTGAGAACCACTGCTCTACAGCTTTTAACTAAGATTTATCTACACAGAGCCTCCAGCACTTGGTCAGTTGCAGCTCAGGTTTTCCTACCTGGGTGCTGGTTCCATGGACATTTCAGCTGGTGAGTCTCTGTGCCGAGAAGCTGTGACTCCCTGTATTATGAATCTCAGAAGAGTTAATATTTTTCAGTCTGTTTAGCTTTTTACTTGTTGTTAGTACATAGTGGCAACTTCTGATCTCCTTATACATAAAACTAGAAACCAGAAGTAGCCTAACCTATGTCTAAAGTAATTTTGTAAATTTTACCAAGACTTTTTTTGTGGGTTACTTAATCATAAAAACCATATAAAAGACACTAAAATTTGTTGAATGAATGAATTGATGAAATATTTTTTAAAAACAGAAAATATTTGGGAATATATGTAAAAGCTCTTGTAAACAATTGTTTATAAATCTCTATTGTTACAAAAACAACCAAGCACAGGCACTTTGGTTTCATTTCCTCAGGGCCACTGCACAAGTACTTGCAGGTTGTGCACTGCTCAACCTGAAGGGGTACCCTGTCCTCAGGCCACTGCAGTCATAGGTGGCAGTTCTGGTAACTTCACGGAGCAGCATGATTTAGAGCTCATGAATTAATCTCTTCATGAGACACTGGAATACCTTTCTAATGCGGGTGCATTTGGTTTAGATATTTCTATGTGTGCAGGTGTGCATGTCTCTGTGTTTCTCTATTTTTTCATCTCTTGATTCTGTTACTTGTGTGTTGCGATCAGATTACTAAAGAATTGGGAAGATGGCTGAGAGACAGCCAACCAGGAACTGGAAATTGAGTAAACACACCCTTCCATAATGAAAAAGGCATCACAAAAAAGATATGCTTAAACATATAATTATTAACATGAAAAAAGTCACCCTTTTGTAAAATAAAATAGCTTCAGCTATATATATTTAATATATTTTTCATTTGTTATTTACTACATCCTTCTTTATGAGTATAAGTAGTTATTTTAAGTACTGTAGCTTCTAAGTAGTAGATTATTCTTTTTGTAAATTTAATTCAATATATTTTAATGCTTATGAAGAGGAAACATTATTGATATATTCACTAAGTCCTGCTCCAAGTTCCCCTGCACAAGATAATTTTTCGTTAAGCCAACAGCACAGTGCCCTGTACATAGTAGTTACTCAACAAACCATTTCCTTTCTCATGACTATATAAATTGTCATTCTGTAAAATGGGACTCTAATAAGAAAAGCAAGACTGTTAACATTCACACTTAATTTTAAACATTCACTTTTAAAAGAAAAAGGCACTATTAAAGTTATTTTACAATACTCGTCTGATCACAGATGAACTAACCTCGGAGAGAAGGCAGGGGAGGGGGGTTGATTAGAGATCAACCAAAGGACTTGTATGCATGCATATTAGCATGACCAATGGACACAGACACTGGGGCGGTGGGGGCTTGCCCTGGGGGTGGGAGTAGCTGCGGGGGGGGGGGGGGCGTTAATCGGGGGGAAAAAAGGAGACACGTAATACTTTAAACAATAAAAGTTGTTGGATTTTGTTAAAAAAAAAAAAGATGAACTTTTTAAAGTGTGTCTTTCCTACAACCAACATTTATTGAGCCTGGCATTAAATTAAGACACAGTTTCCAGCTGGGCTCCACATTTTGCTTAGAATACAGTACCATATAGCCTACTACCTAACCTGCCATTTTTTTTTTTCATGTATACTTTCAGATAGCAGAAAAGTAAGTTTTATAAAAGGACACAAAAGTGATATGGACCTTAGTATCAATAACCATTAGAAGCTATGAGTATTGCAATATAATTTTAATAGCATAACTTTTAATCACACATTGTAGAACTATGAATGTCTCACTAGCATAATTTGTTACAATTTCTATTATGTTCCACAGACTTGAATATTATAAACATGTATATACTCTTAAAATAAAATATTACATTTTCTTCCTACATGTAATTTTTTATATGTGCCTTCATTATTTGTATAAATTGTTGCAACTTCCCAAAATATCAGGCACATCCACATTCAAACATGAGATACAAAATGTATTCTAAATTCGAGTAAAACTTTTCAGTATATCTGAGCATTGTTCACACTATATATCCCAATATAAAGATAAATATACATTTATGCAATATATTTTCATATTTAGGAATATTACAAATCAACTACTTGGTTTCAAGTTCTTAATATAGAGTTATAATTTAAAAGAAATTATTTGTATTAAAGTTCTTTTAGAGTAAAGTATTATAAGTTCCTGTTGGATTGATAGATGAAATCAGAGACAAAGATACATTGTTAAATAAGATTCTCTCAGGCCTTCCCTTAAGGAATTTAAAAATTAATGGATAACTCAGAAAAGTAAAAATACAGTGAAAGTCTTAAAGTGCTATAACTGGGTTCTATGAGAACTCATAGGAGATACTCAAGTGCCTAATAAAAACTCACATCAACTTTAATCTGTATATTCAGTACATTTCTCACTTTGGAACATAATACTACTTGATAAAAGAATTATTAAGGTATATTTAAGACTTTACATATTATTGTTCATAAGTGCATGGTTTAAATTATTATTTTTGAGGGTAAGCAGAGACACAGAAAAGAATGCAAAAGGAAAATTAAAACAATGCATTTAGCTACCTGTCTCTCTTTTATTTGGTACAATTAAAATACTTAGCATTTATTGAGTTACTATTGTTTGCCAGACAACGTGATAAAAACATTCGTTCCCTCATTTAATCCTCTCAACCTTATTAAATTATCTTTTCAAAAAGTTTATTTTATGTTTTCCATTTTACCCCTTCTATCCCTCTATCACCCACTCCCATCCCCCTCCACCTCTGCAATTGTTCATCTGTTAGGTGTGGAACCTAGGGCTTACAGTGGTCAAAGAACTTGCCCAAAGTCAAAGCCAGAAGCTAATCTTTTAACAGCTGCAAATAGACCTGACAGTGTGAGGGGAAAACAGAAAGCACAGAACAGTGAGTTGGGGATATTGGTGGAGAGTAGGAGGAGGCAGGCAAGTTCAGTTACACACTTTTAAGCTATTTGTTCCCGCAGATCATTGAAGGGACTGGCTCTGTAAAACATTCTGCACACATAAGACTCTGACAAATCCTTCTAGCATCTGAAAATTCATATAAAATGAAGAGCCCCTACTATGAATATTCAAGAGTATCCCAACATAGTGAAGGCAAATAGCATAATTATGTATCTAATTATTTGCACCAAGTTATGCATTTTATATAATAACCACATAAGACACTAACTAGTGCATTTGTAAGTTGAACTTCCAGTTTTAAACAGGACTTGTATGTGATTGTTTTTATGATGGTATCGAATTCCACAAAATATTCTTTTGCTTTGATATCTACATCTCGAATTTATGGCTTCCTATTATAAAATTTCATCTAGGTATTGCTGATGTACCTTGATTTTACTATATTAAACAATCTTTATGTTAGTACTTTAGTACTAATGAAAAAGCTAAGCCTTAAACCGAGTCAAATATCTGATAACAGAATTGCTTTTTCTGCTGAAATCAATTAATTCCATAAAATTCACTTATCAAAGTAGAATGAAGAACATAATTCTATGTTTGAAGGAGACCCTAAAACTACAATTCAGATTTTTAAAAAGTATAACCTAAAAATTATTCAATAACTCCAGGTGTATTTTCTAGAAATTAATTTTAATTATTTAATTCCTATAACGATATTTAATATAATGATTAATTTAATTAAATAAGAAAAATCTCACTCTTGAACTTAGTGGGGAAACATGTTCTCATTTGTTTTACAGGCTTTATTGAAGAGTGTTTTAAGAAAGGTGCAATACACAAAAATAACTAAAATTAACTACTATTTTCTAGAGATGCAGGGGAGTCAACTTTTAAGGACATAAATTTACTTAAATTTAGCACCATTAATACACATTAAAAAAACTGATGGTACCATTTAAAAAAATAGCTTATTTTCTACAATCTAGTTTCATTTCTTTATATAGTGCAAAAACATATACCCCAGAAAAGAATAAGATTACAAATGTGTACACATGCATAATAAAGCGGTTTAACTATATTACATTTTCTTTTTAAAATGAAGACAATTCAAAGGAGGAGAAAACCCTGAATTTGGTTAAGTAAGTGAAGTAAACATAAGAGAGAGTCACCAGTACATTTTTACAAAGGCCCAGTACGGGTGTGACAGTTCCCAGGTCAATGATTAAGCTAAGTCTGACAAAAATAAAGGGTAAATCCTGAAGCAGGATGCCCAGGGAATTCAGAAGAGGGTTCTGGGGAGTGAGTATAATTCGGAGGAGAGAAATGAAACTGAACAGATAGACTGGGTAGACCCAGGCTGACTTGTACACGGCTTGGTGGCCGGCCACGCGCACCATTTCGATGGTGTCAGACCACAGCAGGAAGCTCCACAGGAAAATCTCCGCGCGAGCGTCCCGCTGGGCCATGGCTCTCAGGACTCCGGACTGGAAGGTGGGCTCCTCGGGTCCGGCCTGCGTGGGGGCCGGGCTCCGTGTTGTGGCTGCTGATGCCGTGGTCCTTGGGGCTGGCTGGGGAGGTGCAGGGTTTCCTTCATTTTGCCTCTCTTGAACCGTCACAGTTTTTATGCGTTGCAAAGTGGTGGCATGGATGTGCGTATCTTCATTACCTGCAACATGTTTATATTACTTGAGGCCCGGTGTGTGAAATTCATGCTCAGGGGCAGGGGTGCTGAGGGGGGGAGTCACTCAGCCCCGCCTGCACTCTCTCCAATCTGTGACCCCTCAGGGGATGTCCAACTGTCAGTTCAGACAGGGATGGGGCCTAAACCCGCAGCCGGACATCCCTCTCGCAATCTGGGACCGCTGGCTCGCCTGCCTGCCTGCCCAATCACCCCTAACCCCTCTGCCTGCCTGCCTGATCGCCCCTACCTTGCCCCCCTGCCGGCCTTATCGACCCTAACTTGCCCTCCTGCCAGCCTGATCAACCCTAACCGCCTCTGCCTTGGCCCCCCAGCCTAAGCTGCAGTCTGGCCTTCCTCTGCAGGAGGTGACCTGGCAGATCAGGGGAAGGCGCCGGCCCCATTACCCCGCTGCTGCTGCCACTGCCGCCCTGAGCCTGGGCCCGGCCCTCGCAGCGGCTTTGTCCGGAAGGACATCCAGATGGTCGTCCAGAAGACATCCACTCTAATTAGCATATTACCCTTTTATTAGTATAGATTTTAAATTTTAAAGTTTATATAACTTGAAGCATTTTTATTTTTAAAATTGAAAAATAAAATTGTAAGTATTCTCTTATTTGAGGTCTGTTTTACACATCGAATTTCAAGATAGCAATGGGTCGCATATGGAAAAAATAAGCAAAATCCATGTCCTTGGATCCTGGCTGTGGATCCTAAGTCGTGTTTACCATTTCACAGTAAGAGCCATTATTGGTTACTAAGCTAAGCATTTTCACATATTCTGTCATTAAATCCTCAGAGAAATTGAGAGAGAGAGATCACTATTCCATTTTATATACATGGAAGCGGGGGAGGAAGAGGTAAAATAACACCAAAATTCAATTACACAGTTAGTAATGAATGAGCAGAGCTGGAATCCACACCCAGACTTGTCTGACCCCAATTTATAAACTCTTAACTTTATGGCTGCTATTACCTACCTAGAGGCAACATATCATTATAAACACACAGATAATTATAAACACACAGATATCATAAAAGCAGGTGGATCTAGCTAAATGGTTGAATCAAAGTACAATGGTCCAATTTTGTCATTTTATAAGAGGCACAGAGAATTCTCTACAACCCAGATCTTCAGGTTTGGAGTTTGGTGCTATTTAACCATGAGAAAGTCTTAGTAATGGGTGACATTCTGAATCCAAGATTTTAAAACCTATATTCTCTGTGCTGTACTTTACATCCCCATGAATATTTTGAAACTAATACAAAATATTATTGAATGCAAACTGTAATTACAAAATAAACCTTTTAAAAAGATTTTAAACCTGTTTTTCCCCAAAGTTTTTGAACATTGGTTAGACTAAAAGCATCTTATTTGTGGCCACAGACTATGCCTGGTCAACATACCAGTCATCTAAATGAGTAGGGCATTTTCTCATCAACATTACATTTTGTGTGTGTGTGTGTGTGTGTGGTGCGCTCCTGCACACCTCTCTGTGTTCACGTGGGTGTTGAGGTTGGGGGATTATGAAGAGATCCTCGAATCTCAAGACTTACTAACAATGTTGATGGTATGGTTTTTATACATGAAAAAAGTATAGCACGTTATATTTTCAACATTTATCCACTTAAGCATCATTTTTGTTGCTAAGAATTTATCAGGCCTTACCAAAGTTTACTCTGAATATGCTGAGCTTCCATATTATTTGATAAGATAAAATTTAAAGGGAGTCATTAGATTGAATATCCATAAAAGTTAAAGAAACAAAATCAATAAAAATTTGTTGAAATATATTGAGCTAAAGTAAAAACATTTTACATTATTGTGGTTAAAGATTAATAAAATGTTTGATTACTGTAAATAGGTATTGTTTAAATGAAAAATAAATCTGTTTTCTTTTTATACTATTAACTATTTAAAATTTTTAACTGTGAGTTGAGTATATTTATGAACCAAAAAGATAATCTAAATTATTGATGAAATATTACTTACTTCTGATATGAACCATTCATAAATAAATGGCAGGATCCATGACCCTTATAAACTTCTTTAGCAACCTTCAATGTCACCATAGCATGAATGAGTATCACTTTAATAAATAATACTCAAGTAAGAGAGAAAATTATATACTAACTAGAGACCTGGTGCACAAAATTCATGCACTTGGGGGGAGAGTCCCTCAGCCCGGCCTGTGCCCTCTTGCAGTCTGGGACCCTTTGGGGGATGTCCGCCTGCTGGCTTAGTCCTGATCCCCAGGCCTAAGCCAGCAGTCAGACATCCCTCTCGCAGTCCGGGGCTCTTGTAGTCCGGGACCTCTCGCTCCTTACCGCCCACCTGCAGCGGAGGTGGGAGAGGCTCCTGCCACCACTGCTGCACTCACCAGCTGTGAGTGGCGATCCCCCTGTGGGAGTGCACTGACCACCAGTGGGCAGTTTCTGCATTGAGCGTCTGCCCCCTGGTGGTCAGTGCACGTCAGAGCGACAGATCGTTCTGCCACTTGGTCGATTTGCATATTAGGTTTTTATTATATAGGATTATTATTATTTTAATGTTCATAAAATCATCCCTTTTTAAATGCAGATGCCCACTGGCATAAAGCTCTCATTTTACAACATAAAAAAATGTTTCTTAGGGTATGTCATGTCCTAGAGAACTCTCCTTCACCTCTCTTAGAAGATAAAGCAGTTTGAGGAAAGTCCAAATTCCTTTTTCAACATGTAGAACACTGTGTATAATTTGGGCTTTGGAAGATGATTGCCAATTCAGCATTGTTTCAACACCAGGAAGTGGCAATCTAAGAAGTGACACATTAACACTTTTAAACAGTCAGTAAGAATCTGAATATCTGTAGATGTGAGCTGTTGGATGTACAGTGAATTCTTAGCCAGAGTTAATTTTTAATGAAGAGCTAAAGCCCCAATCCATGTATATTTGGTGAAATCTGAGCCTGGAGCTTCCTATCTCTCCACAGGCTCAATAGAGGCCAGTTTAGGTTTGGAGATACAGGGACTCTGCTGTCCTCTTTCCAAGTGAGAAGCACTAGATTTATTAGCTGGAAAGCTTTCCTGGCCTCACAGAGGCTATGATAAAGTTGAAGAAATCAAGAAATCACTTTTTCGTTAGAATGGACCAGCAAATTTATCCCCAGGCAATGTAAACTTTCATGTATTTAATACTATTCCCCTTGGCTCCATGATTAGTTTCCCTCTGAAATACTTTTTTTTTTTTTTTAAATTTCCACTTACAGCTGGAATTCATTGTGTTATTATTGTTAGCTGTTAGTGTTGTGTTTGGGTAAAGCAATGTTGCTTTGTGCAAAATCCATAGAAGATATCAGCATGAAGAAAGAGATCCACTCGCTCCCTTAGAGGTTCACATTGCCCAATAAAAACTAAAAATAGCAGCCATTCTGTGTAGTTCCCCACATCAGATGCCAGTTGCCAAAACAACTTTTTGCCTTCACTGTGCACGCTAAATAATTAAGGAAATGTAATTTTGATACAACAGGTAAATGTTTAAGTAGGAAACTCATACCTATTTTACTCTATTATTTCTTCAGAATGATGTATTTCTCTCTAACTTGTTTCCCAGAAGTTTTAGATGGCTTACAGGGAAGAGACAAGCACAACATAACAGGTAAGTAGTGAGGAATTTTCTAGAGTGAGTATGTATTCCTTTTGTAAAAATAGGAGCCCTAGCTAGTTTTGCTCAGTGGTTAGAGCGTCAGTCTGCAGACTGAAGGGTCTCAGGTTCAATTCCAGTCAAGGGCACATGCCTTGGTTGCAGGCTTGATCCCTGGCCCCAGTTGGGGCATGTGCAGGAGTGCAGGAGGCAACCAATCAATGTGTCTCTCTCACATAGCTGTTTCTCTCAGTCTCTCCCCCTCCCTTCCACTCTCTCTAAAAACCAATGGAAAAAATATCCTTAGGTGAGGATTAACACACACACACACACACACACACACACACACACACACACACATACACAGAGGAATAAAAGTTATTTAAATAAAAAGAGAAGAGTCACAAGGAAAAGTGCCTAAAATCAAGACAGAAATGAAGCTGATACTAAAAAGGCGGTATTTAGGCTCGCACCTGATATGAGCAGACAGACTGCAGAGAGCTGTACCAAGCGTAGGCTGGGCATTGACAAGGATGCAGCAAGCAATGTGGAAACAGCCCCTGCCTCCACCACTCTGTCTCCTGTGATCACGTCGATAAACTCAGAATAAATTGTGGCAGGACTTTAAAAGGAAGGTCAGTTCTGTGGTGAGACACTATCACATCGGGTCTGAATTAGACGGGGTGTCAGGAGGCTCACCTGAGACGTGACAGTCAAGCAGAGACGTGAAGAATAAGTAGGAATGAATTAGGTGAAGAATGGAGAAAGGAACTTTTCAGGTAGCAGGAAGAGCTTATGTAAAATCTTTCACATAAAATGATCGAATGAGAGTTTGGAGAGGAGCTGGCGCAGCACAGAGGAGCTAATATTTAAGTTTGCTATATACCAACATTGGTCTAACCAGGCGTGGGCAAACTACGGCCCGCGGGCCGGATCTGGCCCTTTCGGCTGTTCTATCCGGCCCGCGGAGCCAAAAGAGCGGAGGGTTCTCTTGCTCTCCCCTCCGCTCCTTTACTTTGAATTTATATTAGTTCACACAAACACTCCATCCATGCTTTTGTTCTGGCCCTCCGGTCCAGTTTAAGAACCCATTGTGGCCCTCGAGTCAAAAAGTTTGCCCACCCCTGGAAGCCCTTTCTACACATTAATTCTCTTAATCTTTATGAAAACTCTATGATGTAGATACTATATTTTCCCATCTTAAAGATCAGTAAACTGAGGCACGGAGAGATGAACAATTGTTTTCAAGGTCACACAACTGGCAAGGAGAGAGACCACACGGTGAACCTCAAACATTTAACTACTAGACCACACTGGCTGTGGCTGAGTCAGATTTTGTAGATCCTTACAGGCTATGATAAAGTTTTTGTACTTTATTCTAAGCTCCATGGAGAGCCACTGAAGATGAGGAGAATAGAAGTCAGAGGAGCCAGGGAAATCATGGTGATGTCAGCAAAGAAGCTCCTGAGGCTGCCGAGGGAGCTGATAAGAAATTGTTACTCAGTTCATAACAGCTAGAAGATCAAATTATAGAACTGCTCAGAAAAATTCTGGCAAGTTTTTATTCCAAGTGCCCCAAATCCATTTTTTTCTGAAAGAAAAATGTTCCAGAGAAAGTTAAATGCTAATGATTTAGACATAACCTTCTAGGAAAAAAATCTGGAAAAGTAGAAAATTAACAGTCTTATTAAAATTTTTTAAAACATTAAAGACCCAAAGTACTTTTAGTCACAATACTCTTAGAGAATAAGAGAAAATGTAATAAATTAAAATAGACACCAGGACAAATGATAAGCATTATTATTTTGACACTATCCATTGATTAAAACCACTGCACTATGTATATAAGCCTGTTTCCTTTGGTGGCATATCTGAGGTCTGTAAAACAAGAAACATCAGTGCCAAGTAATACATGTAGAACCCAGCATCTACCTCTCAGGTTGGTCATGATGAAGGAAACAGTCAACATTTGGAAAGCATTTAAAATAGTGCCTGACAGAGAAATAGCCATGTGTATGTTAAATAAATAACAAGTGGCAATCGCTAAACAGTTTACAGTTTTAAATAAATTAGAATAGAATAGAAAATATAAGAATGCGATAAATAGTAAGAGTAATTACAGTTTGTTAAACTTCGGTTATAGCTACACTGCTACCCAGTATCGCATTTATCCGGGAGATCAGAAAGTTTGAGAAATAGTGTCACACTATAGGGCCTAACCAAGGCCATGAGTTTAATTCTCATATTTGCCTGTTCACATCACAAAGAGAAGTGCTATCCCAAGATACATCCTGTGCAGGCAGAGACAGCTCGCAGCAGCTACCAAGAACCTACTGTGTGCATCTCTTTCCAATTCCATGGTCTGTGTTGAGTGGCAGCACCTGTATAGCCTGAAATTGGCTATGGTGAGAGGACTCACACCAGAAAAAGGGGAAAATTCTACAAATCAGGGCCTTCTTTCTGTCTGGAGAGACAGTTGTTTAAGTATTGACCAAACATTGCTGCTTGTGTTCAAAATTAGAGGCAAGTGTTCACCAATCCTATATAATAAAAGCCTAATATGCTAAGTGTCCGACCATTCAACCATTCAACCAGTCGCTATGATGCACACTGACCACCAGGAAGCAGATGCTCTGACCAGTAGGTTAGCTTGCTGCTGGGGTCTGGCTGATCGGGACTGGGCGTGACAGGCCGGACACACCCTGGGGCCATCCTGCGGTCCCTCCCCAGCTGGCCAACCTCCCACGGTCCCTCCCCAGGCTGGCCGGCCCCGGTCGGCCCTGATTGGGACTGGACAAGACGGCCCCAATTGGCCCCAATCGGGACTAGGCGAGACGGTCCAGACACACCCTGGAGCCCTCCCATGGTCCCTCCCCTGATTGTGCACCGATGGGGTCCCTCGGCCTGGCCTGCGCCCTCTCACAATCTGGGACCCCTCAAGGGATGTTGGATAGCTGGTTTTGTCCCTATCCCTGCAGTCCAGGCTGAGGGACCCCACCGGTGCACAAATCTGTGCACTGGACCTCTAGTAAATAATCCTATATAATAAAACCCTAATATGCAAATCAATTGAATGGTAGAACGACCAGTCGCTATGATGCACACTGACCACAAGGGGGCAGACACTCAACTCAGGAGCTGCTCCCTGGTGGTCAGTGCGCTCCCACAGGGGGAGCACCTCTCAGCCAGAAGCTGGGCTCACGGCTGGTGCGGTGGCAGGAGCCTTTCCCACCTCTGAGGCAGCACTAAGGTGCAGTGAGCCCGGCTTCTGGCTGGCGAGCTCAGCGGCTGTGGTGAGAGCCTCTTCCGCTTCCATGGCACTAAGGACCCATCGGGCAATGTCTGCCTGCCAGCTTAGGCCCACTCCCACAGGCCCCTAAGCCGGCAGGCGGACATCCCCCGAGTGGTCCCAGACTGCGAGAGGGCGCAACCCAGGCTGAGGGACCTCCCCCCCAGTACACAAATGTCGTGCACTGGGCCTCTAGTAAATAATAATAATAATGAATTCAAGACAAATATTCAACCCACCATCCGTCCTGGAAGAGCCCATGGGCATACAGAGAGTTGTGGCAACTTTAAGGAAGGCATTACACTGTTATCCAGTAAATTCACAAGCCCTAAGACCCACTTTCAGTTCCTCATCAAGCACTGCATCAATCTGACAATAAATATTGTCATTTCTGGATTCTAGGCAATGTGAAATTGTACGCTCATCTAACCAGGGACAAGAATTGCTAAAAACTGATAGTGCTGTAGATTTTTAAATATTCCATTTTTGAAGATTGTCTGAGAAAATTTAGTAATCTAAAATTTTTGATCTTCAGTTTTTCATGTGGGATATTCTGACGTTCTCCTTAGCTGATATGTGTTTAGACTAGAGCATGTGATTTGATTTACAATATCTAAATAGAAAAATTATTTTTATATATTCATATTAATATATTACAATAGATACCATAATTCATAATTGTGTTAATTATGCTAATTGAGATAATAATAATTAATATGAAATATAATATGTATTTATATATATAGTATGATATTGAGTATATTTAGATGAAACATAAACAGTAAGGTCAAATGTTGAAAAGCATATATTTCCAAATATAAATAACTCTAGACTTTGAAATGGTTTGCAATGCCTCTGCTAGTTAAGTGCTTAGATCAGGCATGTCAAACGCACAGCCCGAGGGCCACATGCAGCCCACAATGAATATTTTTGCGGCCCAACCAATATAACGGTAGGTAAGAAACATTTTAATAAAAATTTCGTAACTTAATTTTTACAATATCCTGTTATACATAATTATTAATAACGAACTACAGCATTCACTGATGACTGGTTACTATAATGGCGTTGCATTCATTTCCCTTACCCATCTTACGTGTAGGCGCACCATTTCTCTCCACTAATACTAGCAGCGAATGTGTTAGCAGCTGATTGCCATGTCATTAGTCTTGGACTGACTTGTTTGGTGTGTGTAACAGGAAATATTTCACTTTTGGAGAACAAGAAAAATAGGTTTATTTGCATTACACTTACTAATTTGTGCTGTTATACAGTGTGTGGTAAGTTAATGTTCAAGAAAAAATATTAATTTTTATTAAAATGTTCTATTATTTTATGTTAATGATTACTCATTTATTTCAGCCCTTTGTATGTCTCTATCGAAATAACCTACGTTTCTATGAAAACTGAAGCTTTTATTTTGCTGCAGCCCACATAAACTTAAACCTTGTTTATTCAGCCTGTGTTAGCCTTTGAGTCTGACATGCTTGGCTTAGATACAGACCAAAGCCTGAACCCAAGTTGGGCAGCAAAGATAGACATAGGGGAATGAGCGGGTCTGCTGCCTTCACTGCACTCCTCTTAGCTTTGTGCAGATGTGTTAGTGTGGTGTATTGATGTACTGCTCGCCCACTAGACCGTGAGCTGGTCTCACTCGCCCTGGACCTGAAGCACCTAACAGAGTGCCTGGTGTGGGACAGATTCTTCATAAAGATTTGCTGAATAAAAGATGGGGAGAGGAGAAACCAAGACGGCGGCATAGGTAAACACCTAAACTGTTGCCTCGCACAATAATTTCAAAACTACGACTAAAAGACAAAACGGACATCATCCAGAACCACAGGAAGGCTGGCTGAGTGGAAATTCTACAACTAGAAGGAAAGAGAAAAGCACAGTGAGACTCAGAGGAGCTGCAGGAGGCAGAGGTACTGAGATGCACGCGGAGAAGACTGGCAACTGAGTGTGCGGCTGGCTTTCTCAAGCAGGAGGGAGACAAAAGCTCCCGACTGTGCTGAAATCCAGTTCCGGGTGAGACTCTGGGGATCCAGACTCATACGGGGTGAAACTGGACTGTCAGGAAAAGAGAAAAGCACACAGAGACTCAGAGGAACTATGGAAGACAGAGGTACCCAGGCGTATGTGCGGAGAGGGCGGACAACTGAGTACGCAGCTGGCTTTCTCAAGCGGGAGGGAGACAAAATCTCCTGACTGCACCGAACTCCAGTTCTGGGTGAGACTCTGGGGACCCAGACTCATTCGGGGAGAAACTGGACTGTCTGGCAGCAGGCAGAACTCGAGGGCAGCTTTCTCTCAGAGGGGCTTGCAGCGATTACGACAGGACACTGAGACACAAGGGCCTATTAGGACAAGGCTGACGGAAAACCAATGCTATCTGCTCCGCCCTGAGACTCCACCCCATCCAAGCTGAGCACAGAGGCTTTTTGCAAGTCTTGTCTCATAAGGGTGTCTCCAGCACAGAAGTTCTCCCAGCGTAGACACAGCTGATCCTCACAGCCAATTGGCCTGGAGGTCAATTCCTTTCAGTGATACCAACAACAATCAAGCCTTAACTACAAAAAGACTGTGCACACAGCCCACAAAGGGGTGCACCAAGAGTGTCCACCTCAGGTAACTGGGGAAGCTGAGCCACTGGGCCCTATAGGACACCTAGTACACAAAGCCACTCTATCAACTCAGGGAAGCAGCCAAAATGTGGAGACAAAGAAACGGATCACAAATGAAAGAAATGGAGGAAAGCAAACAACTGGATATAGAGTTCAAAACCACGGTTATAAGTTTTTTCAAGAATTTTCTAGAAAAGGCCGATAAATTTAGTGAGACCCTCAAGGATATGAAAAAGGACCAACTAGAAATTAAGCATACACTGACTGAAATAAAAAATATTATACAGAGATCTAACAGCAGACTAGAGGATCGCAAGAATCAAGTCAAAGATTTGAAATACAAAGAAGCAAAAAACACTCAACCAGAAAAGCAAAAAGAAAAAAGAATCCAAAAATATGAAGATAGTGTAAGGAGCCTCTGGGACAACTTCAAGTGTACCAACATCAGAATTATGTGGGTGCCAGAAGAAGAGAGAGAGCAAGATACTGAAAACCTATTTGAAGAAATAATGACCGAAAACTTCCCCCGCCTGGTGAAAGAAATAGACTTACAAGTCCAGGAAGCACACAGAACCCCAAACAAAAGGAATCCAAAGAGGACCACACCAAGACACATCATAATTAAAATGCCAAGAGCAAAAGACAAAGAGAGAATATTAAAAGTAGCAAGAGAAAAACAGTTAGTTACCTACAAGGGAGCACCCATACAACTATCAGCTGATTTCTCAACAGGAACTATGCAGGCCAGACGGGAGTGGCAAGAAATTTTCAATGTGATGAATAGCAAGAACCTACAACCAAGATTACTCTACCCAGCAAAGCTATCATTCAGAATTGAAGGGCAGATAAAGAGCTTCACAGATAAGAAAAAGCTAAAGGAGTTCATCACCACCAAACCAGTATTATATGAAATGCTGAAAGGTATTATTTAAGAAGAGGAAGAAAAAGGTAAAGATAAAAATTATGAACAACAAATACATATCTATCAACAAGTGAATCTAAAAATCAAATGAATAAAAAAATCTGATGAACAGAATAAACTGGTGAATATAATAGAATCAGGGGCATAGAAAGGGAGTGGACTGACAATTCTCAGGGGGAAAGGGGTGTGGGGGGTGTGGGAAGAGACTGGACAAATATCGTACATCTATGAATGAGGACATGCAAGGGGGTAAGGGCAGAGGGTGGGGTGGGAACGGGGTGGAGAGGAGCTATGGGGGAAAAAAGAGGAACAATGTAATAATCTGAACAATAAATATTTATTTAAAAAAAAATAAAATAAAGGAGAAACCAAGATGGCGGCATAGGTAAGCACCTAAACTGCTGCCTCGCACAACAATTTCAAAACTACAACTAAAAGACAGAATGGACACCATCCAGAACCACAGGAAAGCTGGCTGAGTGAAAATTCTACAACTAGAAGGAAAGAGAAAAGCTCACAGATAATTGGAGGTACGGCAAAGGGTCTTTGTGCGTGCAGAGAGGAAGGGTGGCTGAGAGCCTGGCTGACTTTCTCTGGCAGAAGGGGGAAGGAAGCCCCTGACCGCACTGAACCCCAGTTCTGACTGCACTGAATCCCAGTCCCGGGCGAAACCCCGTGGACCCAGGCTCATACAGGGGGAGTCTGGACTGTCAGGTAGAGAGAAAGGCACCCAGAGACTCGGAGACCCGGGGGAGACCCGGGGGAGCCCCGGCAGGCAGGGTTCTGGAGGCGCGCGTGCCAGTGTGCACAAAGGCTGCGGAGGTTGCCACAGGCTTTCCCTAGCAGAAGGGAGTCCGAAGCTCCTGACTGCACTGAACCCCAATTCTGACTGCACTGAACCCCAGTTCCAGGCGAGCCCCTGGGGACCCGCACTCTTATGGGGGGGAATCTGGACTCTCGGGCAGAGACTCAGGAACCGGGGAAGGCAGAGGTCTGCAGGTGCGCACATGCTAGTGCACACAAAGGCTGCGGAGATTGCCACAGGCTTTCCCTAGTGGAAGGGAGTCAGAAGCTCCTGACTGCACTGAGCCCCAGTTCTGACTGCACTGAACCCCAGTTCCAGGCGAGCCCCTGGGGACCCATGCTCTTGTGGGGGGAATCTGGACTCTCGGGCGGAAACTCAGGAGCCGGGGAAGGCAGAGGTCTGCAGGCGCGCACGCGCGCAAGGGCAAAGCTGACTAAAAGCCAAGACTGTTGCTCCGCCCTGAGACTCCACCCCATCCAAGCTGAGCACAGAGGCTATTGCAATTTGGCAAGTCTAATCCTATAAGGCTGTCTCCAGCACCGAACTTCTCCCAGCGTAGACACAGCTGATCCTTACAGCCAACTGGCCTGGAGGTCAATTTCTCCCAGTGATACCAACAACAATCAAGACTTAACTACAACAAGGCTGTACACACAGTCCACAAAGGGGTGCACCAAGAGTGTCCACCTCAGGTTAACTGGGGAGGCCGACCCACTGGGCCATATAGGAAACCTAGCACACAAATCTACCTTACCAACTCAGGGAAGCAGTGAAAATGCGGCGTCAAAGAAATAGACACAAATGAAAGAAATGGAGGAAAATAAACGACTGGATATAGAATTCAAAACCACGGTTATAAGGCTTTTCAAGAATATCCTAGAAAAGGCTGATAAATATAACGAGACCCTCGAAGATATGAAAAAGGACCAACTAGAAATTAAGCATACACTGACTGAAATAAAAAATATTATACAGAGACCCAACAACAGACTAGAGGAACACAAGAATCAAGGCAAAGAATTGAAATAGAAAGAAGCAAAAAACACTCAACCGAAAAAGCAAAAAGCAAAAAAAATCCAAAAAGTTGAAGATAGTGTAAGAAGACTCTGGGACAACTTCAAGCGTACCAACATCAGAATTATGGGGGTGCCAGAAGAAGAGAGAGAGCAAGATACTGAAAACCTATTTGAAGAAATAATGACTGAAAACTTCCCCCACCTGGTGAAAGAAATAGACTTACAAGTTCAGGAAGCGCACAGAACCCCAAACAAAAGGAATCCAAAGAGGACCACACCAAGACACATCATAATTAAAATGCCAAGGACAAAAGACAAAGAGAGAATATTAAAAGCAGCAAGAGAAAAACAGTTAATTACCTACAAGGGAGCACCCATACGATTATCAGCTGATTTCTCAACAGAAACTATGCAGGCCAGACGGGAGTGGCAAGAAATTTTCAATGTGATGAATAGCAAGAACCTACAACCAAGATTACTCTACCCAGCAAAGCTATCATTCAGAATTGAAGGGCAGATAAAGAGCTTCACAGATAAGAAAAAGCTAAAGGAGTTCATCACCACCAAACCAGTATTATATGAAATGCTGAAAGGTATCCTTAAAGAAGAGGAAGAAGAAAAAAGTAAAGATAAAAATTATGAACAACAAATACATATCTATCAACAAGTGAACCTAAAAATCAAGTGAATTAAAAACCTGAGGAACAGAATAATCTGGTGAATATAATAGAATCAGGGGCATAGAAAGGGAGTGGACTGATAATTCTCAGGGGGAAAGGGGTATGGGGGAGTTCAGGAAGAGACTGGACAAAAATCATACACCTATGGATGAGGACAGTGGTGGGGAGGTAAGGGCAGAAGGTGGGGTGGGAACCAGGTGGAGGGGAGCTATGGGGGGAAAAAAGGAGAAACAATTGTAATAATCTGAATAAAGATTTATTAAAAAAAAAAAAAGGAACAAAGAACAAAGCATACCTGGCTCCAGTGGAAACGATTATGAAGTGTTCTCAGAATTCAATGTTCAACAAAAGGCTCCAAATAACCAGGCTTCAGATGGCAATGCATGTGAGCACAGAGCAGAGCCATGGCATCCGTGATGGTGCCATCAGCATCAGGTACTTAAATAAATACTCTGTCCATTCACAAGAACGTTCAAAGATATGAAGAGGCCGGGGGGGGGGCGGGGGGGGAGTAGATGGGATGTCTAAACCAGGGATCTTGATTTGAAACAAGGCGTTAGGAAAGCAGTCATCTCACTGTCCCAGGCCCTCGAGAGTGACTGTCCCTACTGGGACCGTGCTTCCCCCTTGTCCCTAGGACCTGGGCACACATCATACCAGCAGAGGGAGGGTATCACACCTGGACTTCAGAAACACATTTGCTAAAAATGGAATTTCTTTCAACAATAAGAGGATGCTAGGATGCATTTAAATGAACACATAGCACTATAACAGCCCTTGTTAAAAATGAGGTTCTAGAACATGATTCTAGCTAGCACAGTTCTAAGAGATCCTGAAGTAAATAGTCCTTTAAAAGCCAGTACAGGTGGCCCTGGGTTCCTGGGTATGCAGATTTCTCATCCACCAGGACAAGACAGACGACAGCAGTCCTATTTTAGACAACTCCCACTGTAGGTAGAACAGCACCATTGGGCAGGAACATCTATTGTTGAGGGCAGAGGTATAGTCTAGGGCCGTGGTTGGCAAACTCATTAATCAACAGAGCCAAATATCAACAGTACAACGATTGAAATTTCTTTTGAGAGCCAAATTTTTTAAACTTCTTCTAACGCCACTTCTTCAAAATAGACTCACCCAGGCCGTGGTATTTTGTGGAAGAGTCACACTCAAGGGGCCAAAGAGCTGCATGTGGCTCGCGAGCCGCAGTTTGCCGACCACGGGTCTAGGGTGAGATTCATTTGCTAATTCTGAGGCAGTGGAAACCTTTATCGCAGATGCTAGAAGGAACTCCATACTATGTGGCCTATGTCAGCAAATAGGAAGAGGTGAGATGAGTTCACTGACTTTTTTGTGCAACATTTACTGAGCCCCAACTGTGTGGATGCAGCAACTAGTGAAAAAAAATCAACTCTGCCTCCAAGGCGCCTGAAGTCTGTGATAGGCATATTACGCTTAAACTTTTACTGAGTTAAAGCAACACAATGGCATGTATCCATGTATCGTGCCACCAGGACAAAAAAAGTGACATCTATTCCAAAAATTCTTGGCAGGCACTGTATGAAGGCACTAATAATATATACTTATTAAACCTATTATGTTTGGTTAAAAAAAATTAAATAAATAAATTAATTAAAAAAATAAAATAAAATCTCAAGACAAAACAAACAAACAAAATAAGATGGGGAAATGCCTGCTCTGGAGTCTATTGGCAGGAGGGAGCCATGGGCATCCTGGGGGGTTGGGGAATCCGCACTAAAGCAAGTAAGCTAAAGCACAAGAACCAGTTGTAGGTGTATGAAATGTCTAACCACTGTACTCGAAAGAAAGAAAGAAAGAAAGAAAGAAAGAAAGAAAGAAAGAAAGAAAGAAAGAAAGAAAGAAAGAAAGAAAGAAAGAAAGAAAGAGAAAGAAAAGAAAAAGAGAGAGAGAAAAAGAGAGAGAGAGAGGAGAGAGAGAGAGAGAGAGAGAGAGAGAGAGAGAGAGAGAGAAAGAAAGAAAGAAAGAAAGAAAGAAAGAAAGAAAGAAAGAAAGAAAGAAAGAGAAAGAAAGAGAGAAAGAAAACAATGTTCCCTCTAGGAATGGTGAACTCAAAGAAACAGAGTAGAGTGGTGGTTACCAGGGACTGGGGGTGGGAGAAATAAGCTGAATAAGTTTCGAGGACCTAAGGTACAAGATGGTGACTATAGTTAACAAAACTGTGTTATACACTTGAAACTTGCTAAGAGAGTAGACCTGAAATGTTCTCGCCACACAAAAAAACAAATCGTATTATGTGAGGTGCTGGAGATGTTAACTGACCCTACTGTGGTAATCATTTCACAATATAGAAGTGTCGCACATCAGCACATTGTCATTATAACATTAAACTTATACAATGTTATATTTCAATGAATCTGAAAAAATAATAAAGCGTAAAACCAGGCCAAATAACAACAGCCATGCCCCACCCTCAGCCCCAAGCCAACAGGAAGAAGGAGTTTCGGCCTCTGGCCTGGGCCCTAGGCAGAGCCCTTTAAAGAAGCCTGTAGAAGCCCTGGCTGGTTTGGCTCAGTGATTAGAGCATTGGCCTGTGGACTGAAGGGTCTGGGTTCGATTCTGGTCAAGGGCACATGCCTGGGTTGCAGGCTTGATCCCCAGTGTGGGGCGTGCAGGAGGCAGCCAATCAATGATTCTCTCTTACCATTGATGTTTCTATCTCTCTCTCCCTCTCTCTTCCTCTCTGAAAATCAATAAACACTTATTTAAAAAAAAATAAAGAAAGAAGTCCATAGGACCGATTTGGTTACCGAGCCCTGGAGGATGTGAGGAGCTCCTGGCAGGGCAGCCTGGGGACCTGCGTAGCTCAGACGTAACATGGCTTTGGGCCCAGGAGCGCATGCCTGCGTGGTGTGGCGCTCGCACAGCCCAGCAGGACTTGGGCTGACACCAACGGGAGATGACACCGATAGCAGCAGCCGTGGTTCACGGCATTGCAAAGGCTTCCCAGACACTGGCAGCGCCAGGAGTCAGCAGTCAGGGGACAAAAGTGCCAGAGTGTGATTCTGAGGAGACAGCACTTATGAGTTCACAGGAAGCAGCCTTTGAAAACCCAATCTCACCCAGAGGTAGGGGGGCTTGGGGTCCTAAAATAGCACATGGTAGCAGAGTCTGAGCAAAATGGTGTTCCTCTACATAGGACCCCACTATTAACACACGCAGCGCGTAGACAAAAAGACAAAGCGTGTGCACATTGCACAGGCCATCCGTTCAGCAACCGGTTTCACTCGCTTCCATCCTAGACAAGAAAATCTAGATTCTGAAAATTAATGACCTATGCTTTCAATTTCAAACTGCGGCCATGAACTTTTCTGGGTTAATAATGATATAAAGAACACGGCTTGATGTTATAAAGTATGCAATCTACATTCATGTTTCCCTGTTTCTATCAGTCTCCCTTAAATATTTATTTTGCAACTCTCAAGAATCTGACACTATATACTACAATTGTTCATTTTTTTCCAAATGCCCAATTGTTAAAATCATGTAAATCTGCCCCAACCAGAGAAAGCCCTGGTTCCTGATTTGAGAACCCTGGATGTTCTGTGTCTTTTGGGAATCATTGCAATATAGTTTCCGGCCCAATCCACCCTGACCTATCCTGACAGCTGTATTTCACTGACATGTGTAAATCAGAAACTCTTCCTTTTATCACTCCATTCTGGGAAGTGGCTACTTATTCCTGAGAAGGGGGTAAAAATCCTAGAACTGACACAGGTTCCTGAAACTTCCCTCTTCTGAATAGCTAAGGGAGGGTATGAAAGGAAATACTCCCCCTGCTTGGCATGGCCCTGAACACAGTGTTCCTCATACGTGCTCTCTAAACACATTGCAAAACACATTATTGAAACCCAGCTCACACATTGGGCTCATATTGCATAATAAGCTTTTTCTTAAAAAGAAGCAAAGGGGAACTCAAAATGCTATTCATTTTCTCCAGATAAAATCAGCATCCTTTTTTTTTTTTTTTTTTTTTTTTTTTTTTTTTCTGTTACCTTCTGTGGAATCTCTCACATTCTATTCTGAGGTGTGATGAGTTCCATTTCAAGGAAATCTGGAAAGCAGGTTCCTTGAAAAATCTAGATGTGTTCTCCCAGCTTTTAACTTGGTATTCGTCTAAGTTCCTCCTACTTCCTATATCAAGGGCTCTCACTCAGGGTGGACATCAGAATTGCTTGTGGAACTTTTATTTTATTTTTTTAAATTTTTTTTCTTTATTGATTAAGGTATTACATATGTGTCCTTACCCCCGCCCTTTACCCCCCCACCCCCCGACTCATGCCCTCAACCCCCATTGGTTAGGCTTATATGCATGCATACAAGTCCTTTGGTTGATCTCTCCTCCTTTCCCCCACCCTCCCCTATCTTCCCTCTGAGGTTTGGCAGTCTGATCGATGCTTCTCTGTCTCTGGATCTGTCCCTGTTCATCAGTTTATGTTGTTAATTATATTCCACAGATGAGTGAGATCATGTGATATTTATCTTTCTCTGACTGCCTTATTTCGCTTAGCACAGTGGTCGGCAAACCGCCGCTTGCAAGCTGCATGTGGCTTGCGAGCCACAGTTTGTCGACCACTGGCTTAGCATAATGCTCTCCAGTTCCATCCATGCTGTTGCAAATGGTAAGGATTCCTTCTTTTTTACTGCAGCGTAGTATTCCATTGTGTAGATGTACGCTTGTGGAACTTTTAAAAAGTTACAGATGCCAGGCCTTGAAACCTTGAACATTCTTTGAGCCAGAAATTGCTCATCTAGGCATGTCAGTCATCTATGCTGAGGTCCAACAGCTGTCCCCTGATGTGCTGTTGATCAGTAGGCAGAGCTCTGCCCATGTATTTTGAAAAGACCCCTCTGACCCTAGCCAGTTTGGCTCAGTGGGTAGAGCGTCGGCCTATAGACTGAAGGGTCCCAGGTCCAATTCTGGTCAAGGGCACATGCCCGGATTCCTGGCTCGATCCCTAGTAGGGGGCATGCAAGAGGCAGCCGATTAATGATTCTCTGTCATCATTGAAGTTTCTAGCTCTCTCTCCCTCTCCCTTCCTCTCTGAAATCAATAAAAAATATAAAATAAATTTAAAAAAAATAGAAAAGACCCCTCTGGTGATTCTGATGGGTACCTTGTGGGTAAGAGCCTCTTGCATATATGTTAACAGGTGGTGGGTGATTCACTGGAAACAGCTTAGATGTTCAATAAAAATCATCATTGCCATTCATTTAAGGAATTATGTTCTGGTAAATCAATAACAAGATAAAATAACTCAAAAACAGATCCTTTTCTTCCTTCCATTTCTGCTCTAAAAACCCAACTGGGATCAGTCCTACAGTCAATGCCCAACTTTCTGAGTATCATTGAAGAAAAATCACATAGTCTTGATTGGACCCAGGACAAAATCCTGCTTTCCACCCTCCTCTGTACCCTAATCAGTGTTCATCTATGCATCTCACTGTCCCTGACCTACTCTGTTTCCCTTCCCCACAGCAGTTACTCCAAACCTTGCCCATCCTATTGCAGATTCTCTCCTGTTCATGCATCACCATTGTTTTCAGCAGACAACCTGTCTTCTATTTCACAAAGATATTGGGGGATTATTAGGTGTAGATTGCCCCTGTTTCTTTCTACTCATCCACTCCAATCACACTGCACAAGTATGAATCACCTAGTACCTGGTTCTCACACACTTTCCCAAACCATGATTTAATTAGGTGGGGTGCCATCTAGAAAGAAACAGAATGTAAAGTCCTTTAGGTGATTATAACCTGCAGCCCAAAGTGAGAACAAATTGCTCTCTTTAAAAAAATTTTTTTAATTGATTTCAATGAGGAAGGGAGAGGGAAAGAGAGATAGAAATATCAATGATGAGAGAGAATCATCCAATCACCTGCCTCCTGCACAACTCCTGCTGGGGATTGAGACTACAACCTGGGCATGTGCCCTGACCAGGAATGGAACCATGACCTCCTGATTCAACCACCGGCCAGATCTTAATGTGAGATATGGCAGAACTCAATGAGGTTTTCTTTTTTAAAATCTACATATGTCCAAGTCCCATCACCAGAGATTCTAAATCAATTCATCTGTTGTGACTATGATTGGCATTGATATATATTTGTTGTTGTTGTTAATCCTCACTCAAGGATATATTTTTTTAGAGAGAGTGAAAGGGAAAGGGAAAGACATAGAGAGGGAAACATTGATTGGTTGCCTGCTACCAAGGTACGTGGTTGCGTACTTAACCGGAATCAAACCTGGGACCCTTTAGTCCATGGGCCAACACTCTATCCACTGAGCCAAACCGGCTAGGCTGGCATTAATATTTTTAAAGCACTCTATTAAGTGCTTTTTATATGGTAGAAATTATCAGGAGAAATGAACAGAAATATAATAAAGACAGGGATCTAAAAGCTTTGCCAGATCAAATAAATAAATATACTGATGATCATGTCTAATTTATTAGTTGCCTGTAAATTAATGAGTTCCTACCCTACAGAAAATCCAACCTCTTCATTAAATATTTAAATATAAAATATTTTTGAGAAACAACTATCCTTCTTAAACTATTTCAAAAAATTCAAAAGGAGGGAAGACTCTCAAACTCATTTTACAAGACCAGCATTTTTCCAAGACCAAATAAAGATACCACAAAGAAAGAAAATTATAGGACAATATCCCTAATGAACATAGATGCGAAGATCTTCAAAAAAATATTAGCAAACTGAATCCAGCAATACATTAAAAGGATCATACACCATGACCTAGTGGGATTTATTCTGGGGTACAAGGTTGGTATAATATCCACAAATCAATAAATGTGACACAAAACAGAAACTAAAGAAAGGATAAAAACCACATGATCATATCAACAGATGCAGAAAAAAGCACTTTATAAAATCCACCACCCATTTATTATTAAAAAAACAAACAACCTCTCAGCAAAGTAAGAATAGAGTGAACATACCTCAACATAATAAAGGCTTTATATGACAAACCCACAGCCAACATTGTACTCAACAGGCAAAAACTACAAGTATTTCCCTTAAGATCAGGAGCAAGACAGAGATGTCCACTTTCACCACTTTTCTCAACATAGTACTGGAAATTCTAGCCACAGTTATTAGTCAAGAATAAAAAAATAAAAGGTATGCAAAGTGCAAAGAAAGATGTAAAAATGTCCTTATTTGCATTTGACAAGAGGCTGTATGTAGAGAACACTAATGATTCCACCAATAAGCCACTAGAACTGGTCAATAAATTCAGTGAAATAGGAGGATATAAAATAAATATCCAGAAATGAGTTGCATTTTTACACACCAATAATGAACCACCAGATAGGGAAAGTAAGAAAACAATCCTATTTACAATTGCATCAAAAAAAAAACACAAAACAAACAAAAAAAAACAAAAAAAAACAAACTTAGGAATAAATTTAACCAGGGATGTAAAAGATCTGTATTCAGAAAATTGCAAGACACTGAAGAAAGAAACTGAAGAAGATACAAATAAATAAAAGTATAGACTGCGTTCATAGATAGGAATAATTAACATCATTAAAATGTCCATATTGCCTGGCCAGAGTGGCTCAGTTGGCTGAGCATCATCCCGTGCAAGAAAAGGTTGCTAGTTCAATTCCCAGTCAGCCCATGTACCTGGGTTGAGGGTTTGAGCCCAGCCGGGGAGTGTGCAAAAGGCAACCAATTGAGGATCGATGTTTCTCTCTCTCTCTCTCTCTCTCTCTCTCTCTCTCTCTCTCTCTCTCTCTCTCTCTCTCTTCCTCTATCTAAGCATGTCCTTGAGTGAGGATTATGAAATGTCCATACTACCCAAAGCAATATGTAGATTCAACAATTCCTATCAAGATAGCAATGGTGTATTTCACAGAACTAGAACAAGTATTCCAAAAATTTATATGGAACTACAAAAGATCCTGAATAGCAACAGCAATCTTGAAAAGGGAGAACAAAATTGGAGGAATCATACTACCTGATATCAGATTATACTAAAAGGCCATAGCAGTCAAAACAGCATGGTACTGGCATAAAAACAGACATAGATCAATGGAACAGAATAGAAAGCCCAGAAATAAACCCATGCTTTTATGGTCAATTAATATTTGATAAAGGAGGCAAAATCATACAATGGGGTAAATATAGTCTATAGGTGTTGAAAAAATTGGACAGATACATGCAAAAAAATGAAACTAGACCACCTTCTCACACTGCACACAAGAATAAACTCAAAATAGATTAAAGACTTAATGTTAGACTCGAAACCATAAAAATCCTAGAAGAAAACATAGGCAGTAAAATCTGGGACATTTCTCATAGTAATATTTTTTCTGATATATCTCCTCAGGCAAGGGAAACAAAAGAAAAAATAAACAAAGGGAACTACATCAAACTAAAATGTTGTGGTTTTTTTTCACAGCAAAGGAAACCATCAACAAAATGAAAAGACAACCCACTGAATGGGAGAACATATTCACCAATGATACGTCTGATGAGGGATTAATATCCAAAATTTATAAAAAATCCATAAAACAACACCAAAAACAAACAATCTAATTTAAAAATGAGCAAAAAACCTGAAAAGACACTTTTTCAAAGAGGATACACAAATGGCCAATGGGCATATGAAAAGATACTCAATGCCATTAATCATCAGAGAAATGCAAATTAAAACCACAATGAGGTACCATCTCACACCTGTCAGAATGGCTACCATCAACAAATCAGCAAACAAATGCTGGCGAGGATGCGGAGAAAAGGGAACCCTTGTGTACTGCTGGTGGAAATGCAGACTGGTGCAGCCTCTATGGAAGACAGTTGGAGTTTCCTCAAAAATTAAAAGTGGAACTGCCTTATGACCCCAGTGACTCCAAATCTGGAAATATAGCCAAAGAAACCCAAAACACTAATACAAAGGATACATGCACTCTTAAGTTCATTGCAGTGTTATTTACAATAGTCAAGATTTGAAACAGCCCAAGTGCCCATCACTAGATGAGTGGATAAAAAAAGCGTGGTACATTTACACAATAGAATACTACTCAGCCATAAAAAGAAGGCAATCTTACCCTTTGTGACAGCATGGATGGACCTGGAATGCATTATGATAAGCAAAATACTAGTAAGCCAGTCAGAGAAAGACAAGTGCCAAAGATTTCACTCATATGTCGAATGCAGTGAACAAAATTAACTAACAAACAAAATAGAAACAGACTCACAGATAGAGAACAGACTGACAGCTGTCAGAGGGGAGGGGAATTGGGGGGCTAGGTGAAAAAGGTGAAGGGATTAAGCAAAAAAACAAAGCAAAACAAAACCCTCATAGATGCAGACAACACTGTGGTGGTTCTCAGAGGAAAAGAGGGGTGGAGGGAAATAGAAGAGGGTAAAGGGAGGATAAATGGTGATGGAAGGAAACTTGACTTTGGGAGGTGAACACAGAATACTCTATACAGATGATGTATTATAGAATTATCCCCTGAAACTATATAATTTTATTAAACAATGTCACCCCCAATAAATTCAATTAAAAAGTAAAAAATATATATTTTTTATAAAATAATTGGTAAATATTTATATCACCTTGAAGTGAAAAAAAACTTTTTAAGCATAGCACGAAAGACAGAGTCCATAAAGGAAATATTAATAGACTGGATTGTATCAAAATTAAACCTTTCCTCTAGCAAAAACACATAAAGAAATTAAGAGGCATATATCCCTGAAATATATGATAAGTTAGGACATACAAAGCTTAAAATTCTTACTACTTACAGAACTCAAGAATCGATACTCAAAAAAAAAAAAAAAAGAATGGATGTGTCAATAGAAAAACAGATCAACGATATAAATATATGATTTTTTAAAATGACAAATAGCCAATAAATCTATGAGAAATATGCAACACAAGTACTACTTTAAGCAAATTATGAAAACATTAAGACACTATTTTGCCTATGAAATTAGCAAAGATGAAAAGGAATAAATCATCTAATGTTACATGGCTGAGGAGAAACAGGTGTTTTCTGACACTGCTGTTTAGAGGGTAAAGTAGGGCATTCTTTAGAGGGAGCCATTGATTGATTGACACATCGAAAAACCTTAAAACCTTGCATATACTTTAAGCCAGAAATTTTACATCTAGGCATTTTGCCTAATACATAAGCATTATGCTTTGAGGTCCTGCCGTACTTGGCCCGAGTCTCTGGGTATTAAAGAAACTGCACAGAAGGAACTGGACTAGGGCCACTGTGAGCAGATTTATTTGAAAACCTTACACCATGTCTGGCACCTCTTACTGATGTGATAGTGGAAACCAACTCCTCTGAGAAGCTCTGATGTTTTCTACTCAAATAGCCTGTTGATCTCACCTCTAGCAAGTCATTTCTTACAGTGCAGATATCCCTCATGTAGCCAAACTATCTTGCCATCCTGTTTGTACAATCCCCCACGACCTCTTGTGTATTTATTTGCCTGCATGTGCAGCCAGTCCATAATAGTCCCTTTCTTCTGGAAAGCATTGTTGCCAAGGAGTGTGGGCATGTGCAGATGCTCAGGGTCTTCTGAGGACACTGCAGTCATCATCCTGATATCACTCAGCTGTCGTCCAGAGGCATAACTGCTGCGAACATAACTCTCTCTGTCCCCAGCCTCTGCTTGGCTAGTCACCTCGTAGAGTGGCTTCTCACTCCCATACACAGCACAGGGTCCCCCTACACACAGACTCCCTGACTATCCACATACCAACTGTATTACTATTTAATAAGTCATGGTTCATTAATATAATGGAATATTATTCACCCAATAAAAATGACACAGCAGAAAAGATGTAATAACAAGAATGATACCTACAACATATTGTTAAGGAAAAAAGGAAGTTACAAAATAGATTTTCTTAACTGAAGAATGCCTATCAAGATGCTCTCTCTAGTGTGTAGGACTATGATTAATTTCCATTTTCTTCTTTTTTGACATTTTAAATGAATTTGTATTATTTTGGAAAAACAGAAAATGTTGGAAATAAGACAATTCAAAATGGAATGTTAAAAAAGGCTATCTGGGTTTTGTATGTGTTGGGCTACAAACCTGTGTGTGAATACTCTACTGGCATGGGCCTGCTCTACCTGTAAAGCAATTGTGTGTTGTGTTGTGTTGTGTTGTGTTGTGTTGTGTTGTGTTGCATTGTATTGTATTTTGTTGTATTGTATCCCAGAGCAGCCACAGCCACAATACTTTGGATGTGGGCACACTTTATCCCTAGGGGGTGCAGTGTCATGATTCCCAGAGAGCCAGCTACTAGAGAGGTAGAGAGTTGGCCCCTCAAGTTATAGTACCACCCTAGAAATAGATACAGCCTCTGACTCTAAATGAAGGCCTAGATTAATGGCTTTCAATCATTAGCAGAAGATCCACTATTCAAATGAAATCTTACATAAAACACCAACTTCTGAAAAAATTTTGTTGATCTGGTTCCAGTAGGTCTTGGGGCATCCAGAAGTTTTCAGAGTAACTCTTGAAGGAGCTTTGTAGATTTCCAAATTGACCATTTGGAAACAAACAGTAGTTGGTGGTAAGAAGACAACTTCCATTTCAGCAAGGTTTGTCAATTCAGGGTGTGAAATCCAACTGAAGTTATTTTTACTACTAAAACATGTACACTGAAACCCTTGGATAAGATAAAGCTTTCCTTCACCTGTGGCCCCAAAGTATTTGAACTATTACACCCTGTTATACCGCTGACAATATGGTGTGCAAGCAGGGCTCATGCTATTCAAATGAGTCCTGCAGGTGGAACTAAAAATGTGCACCCTATCCATGGACTTCTTTATGTGTCTGTTTGCATTCGCTTGTTTATATAGGAGGCAGGAAAGGAAATCTAAAGGTGAGCCTGATTTGGGGTTCAGACAATATAGGCAAGTTTGATTTAAAGAGAATCTATGAGATCCCGTGGGGAAAAAACAGAAGCCACAAGATCTAGTGATAGGAGGAGAAATGGTGGTTTCAGGGGAATCGCATGGCCATTACTTGAAATCATTAAAGTTCAGCCAACCCTAGTCTATAAGCACACTGGGGCTAAAAGGCTTATGTTTCCTAGGGAAAATAGCTATTCCATTCTGCTGATCGGGCCCCTCTAGGAAAGTAGGACTCAGTGGAAGAATATCAGGATCCAACTTGCAGAGGAAAGGTTATCAGTGTGAAGCCTCAGCAGAACATCAGGCAACATTCCAGAGGGAGCAGCAGCAGTACTGAGTGCTGAGAGCAGAGAGTCCCGCAGGAGTGGTAGGAAAATAGCACACCAAGCTGTCTCTGCGTGAGGAGGATGACTGGGAGGAAAGCAGGAGCCCTGGGGCAGTCAATAACCTAGACAGCATTTGAGAGCTCAGGAGACTCACTTTGGGTCTGGTTTTAAAGCAAGAGGGAACAATGGGAGAGGAGGAGAGGGGGAGATCCGGGCAATAATAAGTTGGGAGTGAACTAGCAAAATTCCGATGGAAATGTTACAGTATGCTCATTTGTGCACAGATACTTCTAAAAGCTGGGGACAAAGAAAAAATAATAAAAGCTGGAGACATTCAGTCTATACGTTATATTCTTCTTATTTTTTTCACAAGACTGGGGCTTGACATTATAGTAAGTTCTCATTTACTGTCATTGTTCTGTGACTTTAAGCAAACGACATATACCAAAAACAATTTTATGACATTGAATGAAACGTTATTAGAGGACTACGTACATGTGTGACTCTGCCATGCCTTAGAGATCTACCTACCAGAAAACATTCCTATGTGAGACGTTATGGCATAGTATTCACTTGATACTGAAATACTTCAACTGGTTATAGGAAGTGAGACCAAAGGATGCCGTGGTCCAGGAACACTACTTTAAGCATAAGCATATTTCCTATTAAGAATAACTTTTATTTTATTACTAATGGCCTGGTGCACAAAATTCGTGCGCATTAAAAGGGAATTAATTAGAGGAAGAATTTTAATATAGCTATTTGCCCTTTCTCTATAATAGAAGTGTCAGAGATGAAAGAAAATTAGTAAAATGTATATCAAAATCTCCCTCCTGTCAGAGTCTGGGGTGCGCCGTGGGACCTAGAGTCAAGTTCCCACCCACCACCCACATGCACTTCAAAAATACAGGAGACCGAGACCTAGCCGGCCCCGTCCCCATTGGGTGAGACCCAGACCAGGCCAGACCCATCCCCGTCTAGCCCCTCCGGGCAGGGGGCACAGCCTCAGGTCCCCAGGCCCGATGCCGGGGTGGGGGTCATGGCCCGAGGTCCCCTGTCAAGCCCTGCCAAGCAGGGGGTGCAGCCTGAGGTCTCCTGGCCCGGCGCTGGGGCAGGGGGTGCAGCCTGAGGTCCCTTGCCCTGGCCAGGTGCCATGCAGCCTGAGGTCCCTGCTATTCAGCCATGATGTTATGGTGTCCCAGCTAATTTGCATGTTCCTCTATTATATTGATATATATTTTTTTAATCCTCACCTGAGGATATTTATTTTTTCATTGACTTTAGAGAGAGAGGAAGGGAGAGAAAGAGAATCATCAATGTGAGAAACATCAATCCATTGCCTACATGCCTGACCAGAATCGAACCCACAGCTTAGGTATGTGCCCTGACTAGAATTGAACCTGCAATTCTTTTTGGTGAACAGGGATGATGCTCCAAACAACTGAGCAAGAATAACTTTTATTTTTTTAATTTAGAAAAGGAAAAGCTACATGATGGTCAGACTTGGAACTGAGACGGGCTAGGTTAGTGCAAGAGCATGTAAGCATTGGGGATGACCTTAGCTTCATCAGCAGAAGGTCAAAGCTGCTGCAAGCCTGAAGGGAGCCAAACCTGCTTGTCACGTACCCGCCCCTACTTCTTTGACTTTGAAGTAGCACATGCAGTGAAACCATCTTTATAACACACTTGCTTACTTTAAGATTTATGCAGTACAATTTATATGTCAATGAATTTGTGTATTAATTTAAGTCCCAGAGGATAATCAGAATTTCCTGGATTCAAAATTAATAATCATGGATTCAAAATTCACATAATTTATTTTATTAGTATGCATGTTAAAATAAGTATTGGAGACTATCTGAGTTCAAAGTTTGCATACAAATTAGATGCATATATAATTAATATTTACAAAGGTATTTTGAGTGAATGCTAGTTTTTCTTAAAGTGTGATTTAAATGGTGGAGCTATTAAAACAGATATTAACCCTCTTAAATTTGGACAGAGAGGAGCTCCAGAAGGAGAAGCAGTTATATAAGATGCCCTGGAGTCTTCTCCCTAAGACTGACTTTTTCTTTGGAGTATGCTTATTTCAATTCTCAGTGTCATCGTGACTTCTGACACAGGCAAATTTCCCCTTTAAAAAATCCAACTCATCACTTAAAATATAAAATTCCAATAACTTCTTCCCAAAAATATAAATGTGCATTTTCAAGAGAAATTGCACTAAAAAGTAGGAACAGAAAAGTTCACATTCTCATGGAAATATAGTCATTAAATACAGTGCAGGCCCTGGCTGGGTAGCTCAGTTGGTTTGAGCATCGTTCCAATACACCAAAGTTGCAGGTTTGACCTCCGGTCAGGGCACATGCAAGAAGCAACCAATGAATGCATAAATAAGTGGAATTACAAATTGACATCTCTGTCTCTGTCTCTCTCTCTCTCTCTCTTCCACCCTCTTTGTCTCTAAAATCAATAAAAATAAAAAAGTGCAATTTCAAAATACACTTATGTAATTAAGGAGCCTAGAGAAGTAGCAAAGGGTTGGACGATTCCCAAGTCTCCTCAGTTAAAATAAATACACTTGACAGTGAAGGGCAGATGTAACTTGGGAGTACCTTTTCCTCAACAGATGGCCACTGGCTGCCATCTTATCTAACATGTCACATGTGTGTGTTAAACATAATAGCTCATCACTTCTCACCAAAGGACAAAGTACGACATATGAAGCTCAGAGTGCCAGATTTCCTGGTGGCCTCCAACTCAGATTTGCTTTTCAGTTTGAGGATCAAGAGTGGCTGACTGGAAGGGTGGTGGCTCATAACCCATAAAATGAGTCTCTGGTCTTTTCCTTCCTGGCTGTAGTAGTCACGCCTATTACACCAAAGCATTCTCCTATGATTCATTCACTTTACCCCATCCAGCCTACCAGGAAGTGATGAGTCAAAACCCACTCATTTCAAATATAAAATCTTAAACATACAATAACTGTAGCATACAAATACTGTGAATTAAACACAGATACTATCACATGAAATTCAATGAAAGTTGAGGGAATTTAGTACTAACCAAACAAAATACTCAATTCATAAAATATATTTTTTAAAAAAGGCCAACCATTATTTAGTTTTGAATGATCCCTTTAGAGAAATGTGGCATATCTTGGTTTTTGTGTTGTTGTTTTAGTGTGATCTTTAGCTTTTTGACAATCCACTATCAAAAATAATTATACAGGACATAACTGCAATAGTCACATTAATTCCTGTATCAAAAGTATGTATACTAAACTATATATTCATCTAAACTTAAAGTTTTTGTGTTTTTAAATAATTGTTATTGATTTTTTTAGAGAGAGATGAAGGGAGAAGGAGAGAGAGAGCAACATCAGTGAGAGAGTGAAACATCATTGGCTGCCTCCTGCATGCTCCTACCAGGGATTGAGCCTGCAACCTGGGCACATGCCCTAACCTGGAATCAAACTAGCAGCCTTTCAGTGCATGGGATGATGCCCAACCAACTGAGCCACATTAGCCAGGGATAAAGTTTTAAGAGTTCCTAAAAATAAAAAGCTATAATAACTTACTTAGATAATTTTCTTGCTAAACATTAAAATTCGGTATTAAATATTTGGTAACTTTGTTCATTTATCAGTATTATCAAAATGAAAATTAGAAACAAGAATAATTGTCTAGCTATCAAAGCAGGTTTAAAAATAATTATATTTAGATATCTTCATTTGTAATCTTCTATCTGTAATTTTAGCTTTACGGAGTTATCATTAAACATGTCAATAGATAACAGGGTGGCAGAAAAGTGAAGAATAGGTCAAACTTTTTAAAAAATTATCTTTAAAAGAATACTTACTTTTTTGCCTCCCTCTAAGAGGATATGTCCTGAGTTTTTCAATAATGTCAACCACGATCAAGGAAGTCAGAACCAGAGAGACTGGTAGGTCAGGCAAGGTGTCAGGCAAGTTAGCAGAACCATTAATATTCTTTTGAACCTGTTGTCATAAAACCATTGAGAAGCATTAAATTTATATGCTTTCTTTTAAAAAATTTTTTTAATTATCTGAAAGCAGTGCTATACATTTATTAAGATACTGAAAGCTTGGTTTTCAGCTTCTCAGATATTTATCCCCACAAGGTTTTGAACCATTTCTAAAGATGTAATAAGTATTTATATCAAAGGATGAGCCTTCAGTTCAAGGTAATATATGTGAAATATAAAAGCAGGCTTCTGATAGTGGTAAAATGGGTAATTCCTCCCAGCCTACTGGTAAGCACAGCCTCTGAAAGTCCGATATCAAAGACCTGGGAGGACGAATTGGAGTTTAGGATCTTCCAAGAAGGGAGAGCCTAGGGAAACACAGCTAGGCTTTGGGGCTCTTTCTTCATCTGATTGAGGCATCTATTAAAAAAACAAACTATGGCAAGCATCATATTAATGGTGATGTGTTAAGAGTTTTCCCTCTGACATCAGGAATGAAACAAAGGTGGGTGCCACCATGACCATTTCTGTTCAACAGTGCACTTGAGGTTCCAGCCAGTGTAATAAGGCAGGATAAAGAAATAAACAGTATAAACTTTGGCAAGAAAGAAAAACAAAATATTCATAGACTATAAGAGTGCATATGAAGAAAAATCCTCCCAAAATGGATTATTTTTACAGACCAATAGCAAAGAGTAAATAAGATTTTTAAAAAGATACCATTTAAAGCAACTTCAATCAAAATGCCAAGTTTTTGTGGAAAATGACAAGCTGATTCTAAAATGTATGTAGAAATACAAAGGGCAAGACACTAGAAGAAAAAGAAAAAGATATGAAGATTTACTTTTCTGTTTATAAAGAGCTATCATAAAGCTACAGGAATTAAGTCAGTGCAGTATTGACACAGGAATAGAAAAGAAGGTAATGGGGACAGAACAGAAAATTCAGAAATAGACCTGATTTATAACAAAAGTAACAAAGTAGCACTATAGAGAGATGCTGGAAAACAGACTTTTTAATAAATGGTACATAGTCCATTGGATGTTATTTGGAAAAAAATAAATAGAAATTGCCTCCCTACTGTACAATATGTACAGAAATTAGCTTCAGATGGATTTTTAATCTAAAAGAGAATGGCAAAACAATACAGGACCCAAAATATAATATAGGAGATCTTCAGTTCCTCAAGATTCAGAGTCACAATATGACAAAATCTTCTCAAACCAAAGCACTATCCATAAAGGAAAGAAATTAATAAATTGGGCTATTTTTAAAATTAAGAACCTCTCTTAATCAAAAAGATACCATTAAGAGTATTAAGTCACGGAATGTGAAGATATTTGCAATACATATAATCAACAAAGGGCTTAAACTCTGAATATATAAAAACACAGATGAATTTATCTGAGGTATTAGAAGTTACAGGAGCGCTACCTGTAGGGAGGACATAGTCATTGCAAGGAACATAGGGTGGCTTTAGGCAGCTGGCAAACCTTTATTTTTTTACTTAAGTGTTTACACAGAGATTTGCTTTGTGGTATCGAATTAATATTGTATATTGATGTTTTGTGCACTTCTCTGTTTGTATGTTAAGCTGGAGTGGAAAATTACCTGGGTACTCACGGCACCTTTACTTAACCTAATTGTCTATTTTTCTCTCTATTATCAGTACATTACTAAAGATCAGAGTCTGTCAAATTTCCTGAGGGGTCTATTTCAAGTAACTAATACAGCATCTGGCATGTAACATGCATTTAATGATATCTGGTCAACATATAAATGAAATATCACAAAATAATTTAAATTGTGCACCTTGTGGAAGTGAAAACTCTATCTTTCACAGCACCTTACAAATTAATAAGATTAGCAGGGCATTCTTGGATAATAAATTCTACATCCAGAAAGTTCTGCCTATAATATTCTTGTTCTGCATGCCTCCATCCATTAAAGCAGCATGTAGTCAAAAATATAAAGTTATTTTCAATTATGTATAATGCACAAATTATTTGTCAATGGGTATATTATCAAAGGTCTTAGAGTGTGAGTGGTTGTTCATGGGAATAATGTTTTTTTTCTTTATAATTGAATATGATCATGAGAAACATCAGGTTAGAAGAAACAAATGTGGATCTATTTTCAAATTCCAATTCCTTGCTTTTAAAAATTATTTTGAAATAATATTCCTGCTTCTCACACACAAACACAGAAGTAATCTCTTTTAAATTGGCTTCTAGACTTTCCTCCTTAATTATGGAGGTAACAATGACAAATATATATATTGCATTTGGAAGAAGAATGGATAAAATAAACTTTAAGAAATCTGTTGGGCACGCCACTCTATCAACTCCCAATAACAGGAAATTTTAAAATCTTGCATCAGAAGAAATAAAAATTCCATACCTCAGTCACTGCTATAGAAAAGCTGAAACTGGGGAGTGTGGTGAGTACTACACACATCATCATAACAGGTCTCCTAGCAAAGGAGAAAAAAAATAAGCAAGAGCAATAATGTACAAGATCAACAGTTCCTGTTACTTTTTGCTAATTTTGCAGTTCCTGTTCCATTCATCTATAGTTTTTCTAAGAAGCTACTGCTTCCCTATTTCCATTTCCCAAATGCTTGAAGATGGCAAAGGAGAACACACGCAAAAACCAGAATGCTTTTCTAGAACAAAGGGTGAGAGATTTCCAAATAATTAACAAATCATAGACAACTGAAATCATCACAAGGCCGGACACATGACATGCACCGTTTTCATAACTCATTAGTTAGGAACTTGCTCCAAAATTCAGGCTCTGGTGACCAACTGGAAAAAAGAACAGCATGACTTTTCAAGTTATATTATGACCCTATTGTAAAATTTATTTTTCAAAAAATAAATTTAAGATGATACTTAGATACTTAGGGCAACAGAAATTGAAAAAAAAAATGGGTGTTATTTACTTGAACCCGAAGAAATCATATATACATAAAAATCACATAATTTTTCAAACTTGTTTTTGGACCACTTATTAAACCTTTCAAGATCAATCAATCAAATAGTTATGAGATATAATATGTGTTTAATATTCTACCTTATACTAGAGACAGTTTAAATATACATTTAGCACCATTAATTTTGGGGAAAACAAAATATACTCAAACGTTTTCTATAATGAAATATTTACCTTCTTTTTTCTTAAATATATTAATTACATTTTTAGCATATTGTGTATCTAATAACAAAAAGTATTGGAATGGGTGAACCATGAGAGCATTATACTGAGTGAAATAAATCAGTCACAAAAAGACAAACATATGAAATACCTAGAATAATCAATTTAATAGAGACAGAAATGGTGGGTGCAAGGGATGCAGAAGAGGAGAATGGGGAGTTGTTGTTTAATGGACATAGAGTTTTAGTTTTCCAAGATGAAAAGAATTCTGGAGATTGGTTGCACAGCAATGGGAATGTACTTAATGCTACTGAACTGTATGTTTAAAAATGGTTAGGATAATAAATTTTATGTTATGTACATTTTATCAGAATTAAAACTAATCAAATAAGTAAATGGATTTAAAAAAGTGTTGGGGTCTTTCAAATGACTAAGAATTTCTCACTACTGACAGGCATCCTTCTAAGTCCATCCCCCTCTCAGATGTTCTGGTTTAGACATAAATTATGGGGTGGGATATCCCCTCTCTCACAACTAGACCCAGTATAACCTGTAAAATCCGGAGTCTGATCATATTTTACATACATAGCTTTGCCTCCTTTGTGAGTCCAGATCCAGGTTCCTGCAGTACTCAGCTCTCTAAGACTGAGTAGCACATTCATAGAGAGTCCTCTTCCCAACTTGACCCCAGGAACTATTCCCGCACCTCTTCTTTAACTGTATTATCTCCCTTGATTATCTCAGCCAATCCCATTGCTTTAAATACCACACAATTGCCAATGACTTCCAAACATGTTATCATATACAGATACTGGCTTCTATCCTTAGTTCTGGATGTGTATGCCCAACTATTTGACACCTCCATCTAGATATTTAAAAGGCAACTGACAATTAACACTCCTGAGGAAGAACCCACATCCTTCTCCATATCTGTTATTACCATCCTGAAATCCTGTCTGATTTACTGACAAAATGCATTTTGAATCCATCCACTGCTAACACAGTAAGTAGTTCATACACTATCATCTCTCATCTGTAGTATTTTCTAACCAGTTTCCTGTTAGTAACTCTATTCTTATATAACAGTATTTTCTCCATAGAGCCAACAGTCATATTTTTAGATGTAAAATACATGTTATCACTGCCCTGCTCAAAAATCTCCAATGCTGGTGTATGAGAGAAATGAGAAGTTATTGTTTATTGAGTACAGTGTTTCCATTTGGCAAAATGAAAAGAATTCTGTGGATGGATGGTAGTGATAGCAGCCTAGCAGTCAAATAGAATAAAATTGAAGCCTATAACCCTACCTACATACTCTATATGATGTGGTTTCTCTCATTTCTCCTTCTCTCATCCTTACTTAGAATGACCTACATCTCTAACACCTACTCTGTCCATTCTGGCCTCCTGGTTATTTCACACAAAGGTTGCCCCACCTCCAAGTCACATGCTATCTATTCCTTTTGCCAGGGGTTCTCTATGCATGGATCTTCCATGTCTGGCTTCTTGTTATATATCCTGAAATTCTGCTGGTTAGTTCTTTATTTGCTTATTGTTTGTCATATTATTCTTTGTCCATATCCAAGATAAGTTCCTTGGGAGCAGTGGCCTTATCTAATTGTTCACTACTTATTCTTCACCATCACTGTTTTTCAGCCATTTTTGTGCAATAAAACTTCTAGGACTCTGGAACATCCCATCGAGGCTTCTAAGAATATAACTTTAAAATGAATAAAATAAAATACATATTTAAAAATAAAGCAACTATGTTGACAAAGTAATCCAAAACCTTAAAAAATTGATATATTAATAAATGTTCCTGTCTATAAACACAGTGTCTTCTTACTTTCTTTGGAGTGAAAACTGTAATCACTAGTGGTAACTGTAATCACTCATAAGTTCAGGGTAGTAAAGATCATAAACCATATCTTGAATTACCTGCACAATTGTAGGGAACCCAAGATGGTGGCAGAGTAAGCAGAAGTTACACTCAACTCCAACCAGGATCAAACTGCAACTACAACTAAAATACAGAACAATCAACCTGAATAACCAACTGAAGACTCGCTGAACAGAAGTCTTATAACCAAGGATTTACAGAAGTCACATCAAGACTGGTAGGAAGGGCAGAGACGCAAAAGGGGTTAGCTCTGCTCCTGTGGGTGATGGCTAAGAATCTGGAGGAATATCTCAGCCGCAAAGGTTCCCCCCTGAGGAGCATGGGGTCTCACTCTCACACTGGGATCCACAGCCCAGAGCACCAGAGCAGGAAGAGGTGCCCACATAACATCTGGCTGTGAAAATGAGCGGGGATTCTGTCTGCCAGGGAGAAATTGAAATGAGATAGAGACATAGATGCCATCATAAAGGGTCAAAAGACAAAAACCTTGTTTGCAGTCATTCATCCAGTGGAGGGAGGGCAGAGCAGACTGGAGTCATGTGAGAGAGACTGGGCTTTGTGGCTCTGGGGAGAGAGCGGAAGGCTCAGACACCAGGATTCCTGTGCTGAGTCCCTCTCCCATATCACAGATGACATCTCTCTTGCTGGAGCACTTCCCTCCATATGGCATCAGCCTGGGGGAATGCAATAGCACCACCCTCTGGGCTTCCTGTCACACCACCCTGCCCTGATGAAGAGTCAGCTGCCTGAGCCAGGATGTGGAGGTCTGGGAAGACTCAGAGGGTGTCAGTGACTGAGTTGTGTGGCTTTGGTGCAGAAAACCATTACCCCCGCTTTCTGGTTAACCTGTCCAATGCTTCCCCCACATGAAAGATCCACTAGTCCCACACTCCTAACTCCAGGCAGCCCTATCCTACTAAGGTTGGTCTACTAGCAGAATCTGGGACAGACTGAGTTGTATGGCTCTAGATGGGGCCATTTTTCCCTCTCATGCCTAACTGGGCCAAAACCTTCGTTTGTTTGGGCCTGATAAACTCTGTCGGCCTCACCCTGATGACTCTTTGAGACCCTACTCCTTGACAAAGGTATGTGGGCAACTGGTGAGGGGCAGTTAGACTTGGCACATCCTAGGACTTTTCCTCAGACCCCACACCAGCACTGAATTTGAACCTGTATCAGTCTGGTGAATACCACTAGTGCCTACCTGATGACTCACTGAGAATTTACCTCATGCAACTTGAATACTGCCAGAGGATGTTTCAGTGACTAAGTATAACAGGCAGCTGGCAAATGGAAGCAGGCTGAGGTGGATCGGGGAGCCTTGGGCCTTTTGCTGATGAGCCTCTTGGCTCAGTGCTAATGGAAGCCAGCCTTAGTGAGCAGTGTGGTCCTTCCCACACACACCAAGGCCCAGCAGAGGCAGTCACAAACGGTAGATTGCATTGTAGCATTAAACAGATTACCCTGGCCAGTCACAAGCAGTGTCTGACATTGACCTGCACTAGAGTCCCTCCCAAGAGGCCCCCAAGCAGACACATCTACTAGCCAGCTCCTGACAATATCAGAGCAGGATCCAATGAGTTTCACAAGTGGCATATCCTAAGTGAGATTTTGGGAGGCATCAGAACCTGCTGAGGCAAATTCCACTTCATGTGGGCACCTGCGCAGCAACTCGTACACTGCAGTCAGGGTAGATCTTCACAGTCAGCAAGCCTGAGGGTCAACCCCATACACAAATGTGGCATTAGCAATCAAGACTCAATTTCACAGGAGGGCTCACATAACCCACACTAGGGATATTCCTGGAGCATCAAGGTGATCAAGGAGACTGTGTTACTGGGTCCCATAGAATACCTACTACATAAGGCCACCCTACTGAGACCAGGAGACATAGCAGATCTACCTAATACAGGCGTCCTCAAACTATGGCCCGCAGGCCACATGCGGCCTACTGAGGACATTTATCCGGCCCGCCGGGTGCCGCTGCCTGTCCTGCTTAGCAGCCGACTCGTCCCGGGCCCACAGTGCGCATAGGAATTAGTTCATAATTTTTTTTTAAACTATAGTCCGGCCCTCCAACAGTCTGAGGGACAGTGAACTGGCCCCCTGTTTAAAAAGTTTGAGGACCCCTGACCTAATACATAGAAACAAAGAGGTAGCTAAAACGCAGAGACAAAGAAACATACCCCAAATGAAAGAACAGAAGAAATCTCCAGAAAAGAGCTAAATGAAATGGAGGCAAGCAATTGGTCAGATATAGAGTTCAAAATAATGGTAATTAGAATGCTCCAAGAACTTACTGAGAACTACAACAGCATGAAAAGGGGCATAGAAACCATGAAAAAGAATCAGTCAAAAATGTAGAATACCATATCTGACATCAGGAATACACTGGAATGAATAAAAAGTAGGTTGGATGAATCAGACAATCAAATTGGCAATTTGGAAGACAAGTTAGAGAAAAAAAAACCAATCAGAGCAGCAAAAGGAAAAAAGAATTTAAAAAATATAGTTTAAGGGGCCTTTAGGACAACATCTGCATCATAGGGTAATCAGAAGAGGAGCGAGAGCAAGGGATCAAGAACCTATTTGAAGAAATAATGGCTAAAAACTTCTCTAACATAATAAAGGAAAAAGACACACAAGTCCAGGAAGTGGAGAGAGTTTCAAACAAGATGAGCCCAAATAGACCCACACTAAGACACATTATAATTAAAATTACAAAGGTTAAAGATAAAAACAGAATCTTAAAATCAGCAAGTGCAAAAGAGTTACCTACAACAAGCTACCATAAGATTATCAGTTATTTTCTCAAAAGAAACATTTCAGGCCAGAAGGGACTGGCATGAATATTCAATGATGAAAACCAAGGACCAACAACCAAGATTACTTTAGCAGGCAAGGCTATCATTTAAAATTGAAGGAGAAATAAAGGGCTTTCCATACAAGAAAAAGTTAAAGAAGTTTATTAACATCAAACCAATATTACAAGAAATGTTAAAGGATCTTCTTTAAGAAGAAGAATTTTTTTAAAGAAAAAAAGCAGAGGGACATAGTTATAAAGAATAAAATAGTGATAAACACATATTTACTGATAATCACTTTAAATGTAAATAGCTTAAATGCTCCAATAAAAGGATATAGGGTAGCTAAATAGATAAGAAAGAAAGACCCATTTACTAGTATATGCTGTCTACAAGAGACCCACTTCAGAATAAAAGATATACACAGACTACCAGTGAAAGGATGGAAAAAGATATTTCATGCAAATGGAAATTTAAAAATAGCTGGGGTAGCAATACTATATCAGACAAAATAGACTTTAAAATAAAGTTTATAAAAAGAGATAAAGAAGGACATTACATAATGTTATAGGGAGCAATCCAACAAGCAGATAAAATCCTTGTAAACATAGGGGAACCTAAATATATAAAACTAATCTTGATAAGTAAAGGGAGAGATCAACAGTAATACAGTCATAGTAGGGGATTTTAACACCCCGTTGTCATCAATGTATGGATCCTCCAGTCAGAAAATCAAAAAGGAAACATCAGCCTTAAATGACATATTAGATCCAATTAATTTAATTGATATCTTCAGAGCATTTCACCCAAAAGTAGCAGAATATACATTCTTTTCAAGTGCACATAGAACATTTTCTAGGTTAGACCACATACTAGTACTCAAAACAAGTATCAATAAATTTAAGAAGATTGAAATAATATCAAGCATCTTCTCTGACTGTAATAGTATGAAACTATAAATCAGTTACAAGGGAAAAACTCAAAAACACAAAAATGCATGGAGGCTAATTAATGTTACTAAAGAATGAATGGGTTAACAATGAGATCAAGGAAGAAATCAAAAAATACCTTGAAACAAATAAAAACAAGAACACAACAACCCAGAATCTATAGGAAACAGTGAAAGCAGTCCTAAGAGGAAAATTCAGAGCATTATAAGCCTACCTCAAAAAACAAGAAAAATCTTAAGTAAACAATCTAACTTTCAACTTCAAGGAACTGGAAGAAGAACAACAGAGCCCAAAGTGAATAGAAGGAAGGAAATAATAATAAACAGAGCAGAAAGAAATGAAATAGCCTAAAAATTACAAAAAATCAATGAAACCAAGAGATGGTCCTTTAACAAAATGAACAAGACTGATGACCCTTTAACCACAATCATCAAGAAAAAAAGAGAGAGGACCCAAATAGCTAAAATTAAAAATGAATGACACTGACACATGAACAAAAATTCTAAGAAAATATTACAAACAACTATATGTCAAAAATTGGATAACCTGAATGACATGAATAAATTCCTAGAAACGTGTAATCTTCAAAACTGAATCAGAAAGAATCAGAAAATCTGAATAGACCAATTACAACTAATGAAATTGAAGCAGTAATTTAAAAATAAAAATAAAAAAAAACAAACAAACAAAAAAACAAACCTCCCAACAAATAAAAGTTGTGGACCATATGGTTTCACAGGCAAATTTTACCAAACATTCAAAGAAGCACTAACACCGATCCTCAAACTTTTCCAAAAAATTCCAGAGGAGGAAAGACTTGTAAGCACATTTTATAAGGTCAGTATTATTCTAATTCCAAAATTAGATAAAAAGACTACAAAGAAAGAAAATTATATGCCAATATCCTTGATAAACATAGATACTAAAATCCTCAACAAAAATTAGCAAACCAGATCTGGCAGTACATTAGAAAGATCATACACCAATGGCGGAGGAGTAGGTGGATTTTTCTCACACCTCCTCCCAGAAACAAACTGGAATTAAAACTAAATTGGGGAATATTCACCCTGAATTAGCAACTGAAGACTAGCTGAACAGAAGACTTTCAAACAAGGAAGGGCAGAATCCACTTCGAGACTGGCAGGAAGGGCAGGGTCACAAGAGGAGCTGGCCCAGATCACAGGAGTAGAAAGCTAAGGGTGAGGAGGGCTATGCTGACTGTTGGGGGTTGTCCCTGAAAGGAGAGAGGCCTGGACCTCAGGTTGGGCTCTCCAGCCCAGACAGCCAGAGTTGGAAAGAGCCACCCACTTACCATCCGGCTGCAGGGCTTCCATCCACCAGGGAGAATCTGAACCTCCTGGAGACAAAGCCACTTTTTTTTAAAGGGCTGTTGCACAGGATTTCCACTCCCAAGACACTCACCCCAGGTAGTGGTAGAGGGAGGGTGGTATGTACTGAAGTCACCTGAGGAGAGACTGGAGTAGAAGGAATTTGGGGACAGTTGTAGAGGAGTGGCTGCCAGGATACCTGTGCTGGATCATCCATCCCTGATATCCCAGCAGCCATTTTTCCTGAGAGATGCAAAATCCTCCCAGCAGCAGAAGCTTGGGGAAAGGCAAATACCACACCCCCTGGTATACAGCTCACACCCCTCACCCCCAAAGAATCCCACCTGCTCCACTCTGTGGAATCCAGTGTACTCCACCCTGCATCTCAAATCCTGCCGAGGAGGCAGCAATCTCAGGTAGTGTCAGTGACTAGCTTTGGGTTGGCGACATGCCCCCCACATGCCCAGGAATCTAGTTGGCACTTCCCTCTCATGAGAGAACTGATAGAAACTCCTAGTTTCCGTTAGACCCCACTGGCCTGCTGAGATCAGGGAAATATTCTGGGACAGACTTACACATGTGGCTCTGGGATGGGGAACACACCAACCATCTTCCCTGGAGTCTGGACATTTTCTGACCTGCCCCAGGTCCTTGTGCTACTAAAACGTCAGCCTAAGAGCTCAACGTGGCCCCTCCCATGGGAAACCAAGCCCAATGGAGGCAGCTACAAGCTGTAGATTGCTTAAAGCTTCAAACAGGGTGCCAAGAACCAAACATGGACAGCTTTTAACATTGGTTAGCACAAAAGCAACTTCCAGGAGGAACAAAACTGGCATACAAGAAAGTTAGCCTCAGACAACATAAGAGCAGGTTCCAAAGGGAAATCATAGCAGGCACTAAAATCTGCTGTGAAGAACTTGACTCCCGCCCCCATTCCCACCCCCATTAGTTTCTTTATTTTTTTCTTTTTTATTACTTTGGTAATATTTCTTTTACTCTTTTCTCTCTTGTTTCTTTCATAACTCTTATTTTTTTTCTTTCCTTTTTTACTCTATTTTTTTCTTTTCTTTCATTTAATATTTCCCCTTCTTTTTATCTGTTCATACTTTTTTCTCTTCCTTCTGTTCTTTTTTACTGTTTGCATTTTCATATTCTTTATTCTTAGTTTTTTCCTCCCCTGTATTTTCTTTCATAATTTCCACCCATAACTTATTTGGATCATTTAGATTATCAGTTTTGGGACTCTAAGTTCATGATGTTTAGATGAAATTTTGGACTTAGAGTTGATGCTGTAATGATTAAAAATTTGGAGATGTTGGGATGGAGTGAATCTATTTTGCATATGGGAAGAATGTAAATTGGGGGGTAGGGGACAAAAGGCAGACTGTTATAGGTTGAATTGTCTCCAAAAGGAGACATATTGAAGTCCCAACCCCAAACACCTCCGAATATGACTGTATTTGGAAAAAGGGTCATTCCAGAGGTAATAAGTTAAAATTAGAGTGGGCCCTTATCCAACATGACTGATGTCCTTATAAATAGGAAAGATTTGGAGATAGACATGCAAAAAGGGAAGACTATGTGAGGAGACACAGGGCGTGTGACGAGATGAAGGCAGAGATCAATCAGGTGATGCATCTACAAGACAAGGAATGCCAATGGAGCACCAGCAAAACAGCAAAAGCTGGGGGAGAGGCTCGGGACAGATTCTACCTCACGGCCCTCAAAAGGAACCAATGTCACCAACACTTTGACCTCAGATTTCTAGGCTGCAGAAGTGGGAGACAATACATTTCTGTTGTTAAAGCCACCAAGTTTGTGGTATGTTGTAACAGCAGTCTTAGGAAACAAATCCAATGAGTAATAGAATTTATGTTAGAAATATAAACACTTCTTTGAAGATGTACTGAGGCTAAAACTAATGCAAGACTGAAACCAGAGGACAGATTGGCTGAAGAGAAGGACTTGTGGACTTGGTGTAATTTATAAATAAAAGTCTGCATTAGGGCGCTACTAGTAGAGCGTTGTGTGCGTAAGTAGTAAATTGTCAAAAAGAAGGACTCTCCCAGGAGCAGGCCTGTGAAGAAAGACCTGAGCCAAGCTACGTGAGTTATAGATTCCTGTTTGTGCAGCAAGAATTCTGACTTTGAGATCTCTCACAGAGGAAGCATGGTGAGTGGAAAGGCCAGATAATAACTTGGGAAACCACTCTGCTCAGAAACTCACTAGGTTCTCTTTTACTTAAATCAATGTCTGGAATGTCTTCCTCTCCCAACTTCGCTCAAATCTAGCTTTCTTGTGAGAATTTCCCTGACTACTCCAAACCTGAATCCACACACATCTATTGAACACCTATGAGTGCAGGGCATTGTGTGGTGGCCTGATTGGATGGAATGTGGGGGAGAGGGTAGGAAAAGTGAATCCAAAGGGTACCTTCCCCACTATCAGTACAAAGTTTTGATGACTCTCTTCTCAAAAAGGACTTGTGGCGGTCACATATATTTAGTGATTTAGTGTATGTTGTTTTACATTACTTTCCAATATTTTAATGTGTAACTGTGCAGTCTCCACAGTAGACTACAAGCTCCCTGAGGAAGGAGACAATACCTAATGTGTATTCAGGTATTCCCCAACAGTAGTCTCCAAATGAAGAATCTGTGTAGGGAGGTAGTTTGGAAAAATAGAAGTTAGAGAATGGATGGTCTTGAATGCCAGGCAGTCAACAGCTATTCAGTAAATGTTTATTAAACGAGGGACAGAGTGAGTGAGAAATGGGAACTGGAAGGAAGTTCGGCTAGATAAATTCACAGCTATTCTAACAAACCCTGAGAATGGACTAGTGGATCACTGTTAACCTGGAGGATTTCTAGTAAAACTGTGTCATTTAATACTTTTACTGGTAACTCTGGGACATGAGGAAGATATGTGTCCTCTCATAGGCAGAGGACACAAAATCAAGTGGGACCGCTAGCATTTTGAATGATACAACCAGGATCCAGAAGATTGCAATTGATTAAAAACATGACTAAAATCAGTACAATGGTATTTCATAGGGATAAGAGTATATTATTGAATTCAGGTTTAAAAAATATTTCAAGTATTTATCCATTGACCTATTCATCTAAATGTTGTCCTACACTTGTTCTAGGCTAGAAATATACGAAAGACACACTCTGGCTTTAAGGCACTTACAGGCTTATGGGTGTTGCCAAGGCATGAGATGAGGAAACTATGCATTGAGAGCAAGTTTTTCAAGGAATTTTAGTCAATCACACCCTCAGTCATGAAACAAGTGACAGTTGGCATGGAAATCAATACATCACATCAAAATGTAGCGAATTCCCTTTAAAATCAGAGGTAGACTGTCTATCTGTATTGTGAGAAATAGTGTAGCAGACGAACTCTAAGGTGTGGTTCAGCTTTAGGATTCTGTGGTATAATGTCAACCCTGAATTATACAAGTAAGGCAAGTGTAGCTTTTTAAGTGGTGGAACTGACATGCAGAAAACATTTTCCAAGATCATTGCTCTGTCAACAAGGACTGTGAGGAGAGGGGGAAGTAGAGAGAAGCAAAGGACAAGGACACCTGCTTGTGAAGGTTGCCCAATTCCAGCTTGGGATAATACAATATTCCTCATGCTTCCATGAACAAAACAACCAGGACAACGATCTGACAATGAATTGGAACTTATGGAAATTGGGGGAACTGTGCCAGTGTAAGGTGGCTCTGGAAATGAGGGCCTTGCTGGGTTGTGGAAAACAATCATGGAGAACCAGAAGCTGATGCAAGAGAAATGAAAGAGGAAGAATTAACGGAATCTGGTGACTTATTGCATGTGCTGGGAAAGAAATGCAAAAGTAAATATACTCTTGCTGATTTATTGATTATGGAGGGGGTGGACAAGGAAGAGAAAGCCTATAGTCAGGTATCACATAATTATTACTACTGAGTAATTTAAGATGACAGACCCACAGAGAGATGTGCTCTGGGAAGAAGTAACTGTTAAGCACCAGTGTTTGTTAGTTCATGGTAATTTACGATGACATTCTCAGAGGTGCTGAAAAGACAACTCGATTTCCTTGAGGTTGGCCAGTCTGACCATCAGTGCCCAGATGTTTTTGGTGCTGTGCCCATCACGCATGTGTGCTGCTATGGAACAGTAAGGTGCTCGGGAGACCAGGCTCTGGAGACAGACACCCTAGGGTCAATGTTGGCTCCAGTACTCAATGGCTAGGTGGTCTTTTAATCTCTGTGCCCCCATTTTCTCATTTGTCAAGTGGGCACTGCAAGTGTTCTTACCTATAAAGGTTACAGAATTAATTACAATAATAGAGGCAATGTGTTTACAATTATGCCTGGTACATAGTAACTGTTCAATAAATATTTGCTCTTATTTTACAACTACTATTACTACCACTACCTTAAACAAATCAACAGCAAAATCTCATCGAATATGTTAAGGACTTCAGCAAGATAAAATGTAGTCCAAAATGTTGGAGTCTTTTAAACTTGGCACTGCCCAAGATTCCTGACATGTCATGTCTAAAGCAATTAAACTCTGAAAGACTTGAGAGAATTCCTGAAATATAGCCCTTTGTCCCAAGGCAGGGCAGGAATCCCTATGAATCCTCCAGTATTATTCTGCCCCAAGGTACCCTCTCCTTGGAGGTCTGCTCCAGTTTCCGGCTAGCTTTGCTCAATGGTTTCACACATTCACTGTTATTACAGGAAAGGATTTCTTATTTATTGGGATATACAATTTGGTCTATATACAAATAGCTTTTCTTCATTCCTCAAACCATCTGCCTAGTCTGTTATGAATTATGACAGGCATCCCTAAAAAGGAACAATCATTCCAAAAGAATGAGGAAGTGTTTAACAAGAGTAAAGGAAGGAGCACTGTATTAAAGTTCAGACCCTGCTGTTGATTTAGTGTGTATGTCTTCAGCTCTCTGACACTGTTTCCTTCCTTATAAAATGGGAATTACATCCACTTGGTCAGCTTCACAACACTGGCAGGCAGGTCGATGACTCAAGTCTGTACCTCTCAGGACACACCCTTTAGTAGCTGGATGACTCACTCTCTTCTGAAACCAGCCTCGTGGGTTCATGATGCCAACATAGACCTGCAGGGAGGTTCTCAAATAGGCCCATCAACAGTATATAAATGCTAAAGATCCATGAAATTTCACATAAACAGCTATTTATTCTTAAAAAAATAATTCATACTTTTAATACCTACTTTCTATAGTAGCAATTATTTTTGCTTATCTTCACTTAGTAATCAAGATACACGACACACTCTATATTACCACATATATTAAAATATACAAATTCACACATTTGGGAAACATACTAGTATATAATATCCCAATATGCATCTTTAGGGGAAATGTATCCGAATGACACTAAAAGGGTTGAATTTTTCTTAAAACACACTTGGCATTCAAAGTCAGAAAGAATAAAGAAAAAGTTGCATGACATAGAGGAAATAGCACAGAATCAGGCAAATCTGGACTCACAAATCCCAGCTCCACCACTTACGAACTTTGTCACCTGACAAAGTTAATCATTTCTTTGAGTTTCTATTCTTCATCTATGAAATTAGAACACTAGCACATATCTCCCTGAGTTGTCACAAAGTTCAAATTTAATAGTACGGAGTGCATGAAACTCCTAAAATAGTGCTCAGTAGCTATTTCTTCTCTCCTATGCCAGGAAGAGATAATAATATGATAGTGCTCATGCATGAGGCCATGAGGAAATAGTTTTATAGTCTCACTGAAATTATAGATAACCTGTCACATATTTAGAACTATTTAGAACACTTGTAGCCAGCCACACCCACAAACAGAAAGGAAAGAGTATTTTCCAAAAGAAACTCCTGAAAGATATCATTGTTGTGACAGCCCAAGACACCTTAACACAGGAGGATGACCTAAGGCAGATGTACAAAAGAAACATGTTCACTGGGGAGTAGAAATGAAACCTACTCTCTCCCTTACACTCAGTTGCCCCAGGAGACTGGGAGCTTCAAAAGGCAGTTTAGGGTAGAGGTTAGGAGTACCAATCATGGAATCAGAAGCACCTAGGTCCAAAGTCTGGCCCTTCCATTCACGAGTTGACTGGGAAAGTTGCATAACTCTCTAATCATCAATTTCTTCTTGCATGAGGTGTTACAGAATGAAATGAAATTCATATATAAGTCTCTTAGCACATAAGAGATCAGTAAAGAAGCAATTATAGCTTGGTGGTGGTGATGATGATGATGATGATGATATGTGATATGGGAAATTTTGCTGCCTGAATAATATAAAGAATTTGGGGTCCTAGGAATTTGAGCCAATGTAAACTCTCTCACACACACACACACACACACACATAAAAGAGCCCCTTCCTGGGCTGCCACGGGCCAGCTCCTCATTGGTTTACCCCTGTGGTCACTTGGACCTTCCTCCATGCCTTCAAATCTCCCGGGCCCAGCCAGAGTCTTAGACAGTCACAGCAACTCCCAGGGGGTATGAGAAGTGGAGGGCCCAGCTCAACTCCAGACCCACCCCTCAGATGATCTAGAGGCTTTGAGTCAATGTTTGCATCATCTTCAGCTAGCAATTAAGATACACAACACACTCTATATTACCACATATGTTAAAATACCCAAATTCACATTTGAGAGTCCAGATCTGCCTGATTCTGTGCTATTTCCTCTACCTCATCCAACTTTTCCCTTATTCTTTCTCAATTTGAATGCCACTGATAAAAGCAGCCAACCAAATGTTTTATTTCCCGTCTCTAGAGCTCTGACCACAGGGAACTGAAGCCCCCTGGTAAGTGTGATTCTCGAGGCCACATAAGTATCAGTATCTAAAGATCACTTCACTAACCACACTTCAGCTCTCCCCTTCTGCACCCTCCCACAGTGTGTCTTGGCATATCTGTATTTATTATTTTTCATTTCTACCCCTGGTTATCTTAAAATTCCAACGCACTCTATGCTGTTTAACTGTAAAATAAAAGATCTGAATGAAAGAAAATTTAAGTTATCAAAGAAAACAAAGATATCCCAGATGAGAAAGAATCAGATCTAAACATCTAAAAAGAAAAATATATTAATATCAGAGATTGTTCTCAATACCTTCACATGGGTCAGTCGGTACAGCCATTTACTAAACTGTCAGTTAAATCAATATTAAATCTTAATTTACTTAAACTATTTTGTATTATTATTTAAATACTTCTCCCCCACCAGGGTAATAGAATTTATGGGCACAGTAAAGTATTACTTTTGAAAAGCTAATTAAAGGAGCCAGTTGCTTAAAAATCTCAGTTGGTTAACAGTCAAAGGATGCCTTAGACCTGCAAACCAGGCATTAAAAACATTTAAAAATACACATTACTTTCAGCTTTATACAAAAGTGGAATTCTATATTCTAATCTGTGGTTATTATTTCTGTAAATTAACTGTTGTAACTTTATGCAGTTGGTGTACAAAGGAATTAAGTCTAACATTTACTGCCCCTGGTATCATGCAGTCAGGTTAACGCCTAACTTATGAGCACATGGAATTAATTACTATCAATCAGTAAAAAGAACCCCACACAAAATATGGAAGATGCTATAATATTAATACATTTATAGAAACAGTGATTGTTACTTCTCCTTCATCTTACACTATGCACATTTCCTTACACAAAGCACATGAGAAAATATCTTTGAAAGCATCTGAGGGATTCCCTGCTGAAGAATTCTTTTACTTACCATCCTTTAATTTTTTTTGAAAGATGATGTTTCTTGTATAAGAGAACTTTTATGGGAACCCAAATCAATAGACTCACTGAAGCCACATAGGCAATTGAACACGAAACGATCAGCCAATAATGAGTTTTTTCTCCTGTACTCCTTGAGCTTTGATAGGCAGCGGCGAACTGTTCCAAAATCACAAGCGTGGGAATGGAGAAAGCAGCAAACTCAAGAAGCTCAAACACCAGGAGCTTGATGAGTCTTCCAGAAGCCATCTCCAGGCAGAGCGAGCAGCCGCGGGCCCAGCACTCCCCCTCCGACTGTGAGCAGCATATGGACACTCAGATATGAACTAGGATCAAGTTCCTTGTACTCGAATCACTAACCAGTGACTTTATTCTTTTATTGACCCTCCTATGGTCCAGTGATCTTTCAACTTAACAACCGAGGTCTCTTAAAGAAACAGAGCAGTTGTGGAAGTGATCACCTCGTGTGTTTGCACATCTGTTATTAGAAGTCAGATGGACTTCAGAACGTGCTGTGAAGCACTGTGAAAAAGAGGTATCTTAATGGAGCTTTTATTGCTCATTTGAACACAAAAATAGTTTATGTAACATTTAACACTTGTGAAGTAGAATCATCAGAAGAATATAACTTTACAGTTTAAGGGGAATCCAATCCCCTATTTTTATATCTAATTTTATAGCAAATTCACGCAAAGCAAACTATCCCAAACCTGAGTCTTCATCTTGGAAAACACCTCATTTTTCTTCAGTGTGCTTGCAAAGGGAGTTTGGATTTATTCTGCTAACTTTCTAACCAGACTTCTTCCTGGTACTTCCATTGTTTATTTGTTCTTACACACTAATTGCTATGTATTTCTTTTTATACCTTATTTTTATTTTGCTGGTCAGGAAACTAACATGGCAATATAACCCTACTATCGGGATTAACACTAAGTTAAGAGCTATTTACATCTAGCCCAAAAGCATATCAAATGCTTAAAATACAATAGTTTCCCTGAATATCCTTTCATAGCACCTGCAGTGAGCACTTTGCTAGGTGCTGGGCTGTGAGGATGAATGAGTGACAGAGGTTTCTGCCCTGAAAATGCTCACAGTCCACAGGAGGAAACAAACCCCCGAGCAACAAAAAGTAGCTAAGGTCAGAATCATAGCCTAAATGCTATGGTAACACAGAAGAGAACTTCCTCTTTGGGCTGTGGGAAGGGGAGGGAACGAGAAGGATGGGTGGCAGGTGTTGGGTGGCAGTGACATTTCAGGCAGTAAAAAGGAGCAAGGAGGCTGGAATGGGTTACAGAGTCCAGTGTGGCTGCGGGAAACGGGAAGGTGATGTTAGAAACGTCAGCTGGGGTCAGAATGTAAATGTCCCATAAAGGATTTGGGGTGTGTGTGTGTGTGTGTGTGTGTGTGTGTGTGTGTGCAATTTTTTTCTGAAGAGGAGTCACTTAATCATCTGGAAAAAGGAGGAGTGCAGGTGTGGAGGAAGGGCAGGAGCGACACTAATCTGGAGGCAGGACGCCAGCTGGGAGCAGAGGAGGAGCCTGGGGAGAGATGAGAGTGTCGGCTCAAACACATGGAGCCCGGTGCTGAGGAGAGCGCTGCACCCAGACACGCACTCGAATCCTCCCCCATGTTTGCTCTTCAGATGGCTCTGCGTACGGGCTGTCAGCCTGGTGCAAGCCAATATTCCTCTAGGCTCCTCAGTCCCCAGGCCCTTCGCAGAAGGGGCCCTGCACTGTCTGGCTCTCCAGATGGACCCAGGTTCTGGTGGTGGCTCTGAGAGGTAGCACCTGCTGCCCTCCCACTGCAGGATTAGTCAGCCAGGGCCTCAAGCTATCTAGTTATTTTATTTGAACTTGAAGTTTGAATTCCCTGAAGTTTGACAGAAGTCCTCTCAAATGAAAGAAGAGATGTGGAAGAATGGTGACAAGGATATGGAAGGATGGGGCAGGAAGATAACTGAGCAGCAGTTCTGTGGCCAACTATTTCCAATATCATGTAACTGACATTAATTCTCTACATCATCCCTAACAAAAATGCTATTTAAAAGATACTAGTTACAGGGGCTGGGGCGTGTTCCCTCGAACAAAGGGTTGCAAGTCCATCACTGGCCCCATTCCAGGAGTGTGTGGAAGGCAACCAATCAATGTGTCTCTCTCACATCGATGTTTCTCTCTCTCTCTCTCTCTCTCTCTCTCTCTCTCTCTCTCTCTCTCTCTCTCCCTCATCCCTCTGAAAATCAATGGGAAAAAATATCCTCAGGTGAAGATTAACATAAAAATAAATTATACTAGTTACAGATTATGTTAACCTACTAACCCTCTGTCTTGAGTCATCAATGCTATATTGTATTACAATTTCTTATACACACTTTGTGTGTTGATAGGAATTGTGACCTGATCATTTGAAGACAGTTGTTGAATAAAAATATCCTGGCTCCAGAGAAAAGAAACCTTGCCCAGGTCTGTAATTATATACTAAATGCTTACATTTTATTTCCATGTATGGGAACTAACATTGACACTCACTTTATATTTTTTACCTATAAATCCTCCTCTGGTTCCTGATCGCTCTCCACCTTTACCTTCAAAGACCACCCAAGAGTGTGAGCATTCCTGTAATGAGATCTGCTGCTCTCTACCACGTGGGGTGCTGTGAAAACTAGCTGTGCTTTCTCTGAGTGGGAGAGAGGTTTGATTCTCCCCCGCTGCCCACCATGAGCCCAGCTCCATGTAAAGGGAAGATTTGTTAACATTGTTCACTGAAAACTTACTGTGTGCAGGTCATGGTAGCCCACAGTTAGTATTGGTTTCCACTCTGGTTGGGGAGATGACACGAATGCACAGGTAAGGCTTGAGAACATTTACTGAGTGAGCTGGGCAGGTTAGGTCTATGAAGGGCTTTCTCTGGCCTCATCAGGATGAACAGGCTCTGGGCCATGGAATGTCCAGATATCTAAGTCTGGCCTTGCATAAACTGGGCCAATCACTTTCCCTTAGGAGTTTGAACAACTAAGAAACATGGGGAGAATTTAATAAGTGGAATTAAAAGAGGCCATGACTTTCATCAAGTCAGGATTAGAACAGCCCAAACTATATGTGCTAGAACCACTTCTAGCATGCCAATGACACTTGGTAACTACTTGCTGAGTGAATGAATGAACCAATGAATGAATGAATGAACAAGTGGAAGCCAAATGGTGAGGGAATAAAAGAGCTGGTAGACAGAAAGACAACTGGAACAAATCAACAGGGAGATGCAAGAAGGACCAGTCCCTTAGGTGAACTTTCCAGTTCACAGGTATTCTTACAAAATGGGGACTTTGCTCTTTGCAACCAAAAGAGCTTCAGTATAAGACAAAAGAATATGTTTACCATCAGGGGGCCATATCATATGGAAACAATATGCAAAACTACTGATGAGTCAGAGGAGAGGATTGACAGAAAAGTCCAAGTAGAGTTGATCAGAGAAAGCCTCTGGCGGAGGGGACTTTAGACATATCTTGATTTTCCTATTGACTCAAAGCAGTATCTACATATTGTACAGCATTTCTCTGTATCATATGATGACATTTCCTTTGAAAAATAGTTCTGAGAAAGTTCATGATGTAGTGAGTTGGGGAGAGGGTTGGGAGAGAAAAGCAAGTGGTTGATAATATGCATAACAATATGGATGACAAAATCCCATTTTTGTTTTAAAATATAGTTGTAGATTTAAATAGAGATTAAAAAATCCAGAAAGATGCTCATCAAACTGCTAACAGTGCTGGCCCTGGAGAATGGGTGAGGTGGGGTGAAGGGGGTTTTCATTTTATTTATTAATATCTGTATCGTTGCAACATTTTATAAGCAAAAAAATAGAAAATAATTTTAGACTCATAGAAATCAATTAAACAAAGCAATTCCAGCTTAATAAAAATGGTGTGCTTTATTTTTTTGTTACCTCTCCTCCACTAATTTGTTTTCCCTAACTTCTCAGTAGAAGCAAAATAAACAAATTCCACTTCCACTTTCTCCCTTTAAGGGCAGTACTAAGGAGCAGTGAAATAGCCAGGGGCAAACAGAAGATGGGAGAAGACCTGGAGGAACTGTTTCCTGGGTGGGCATTTGGGTTTGAGTTTGATTGCCTTTGGATCTCACAGGAGAAGAGTGAAGGAGAGCCTTCGCCCTCAGTCCTCAGTTAAACCCGGTATGAATCCTCTCCTTGCTCGCCTCCTCCCAGCAGAAGTGAGCATTTCCTCCTTTATGTCCACACATCTGTTGAGTATTCTGTATCGTTCAGGCTTCTGCTGCAACACTCCCCTCCCTGTTGTTTGCGCACTGGGTCCCCCCGAAAGCTCTTCGAAGGCAGAGAACATCTGCTTTTAACTGTGTATCGTCATGTCTCTGCACAGTGCCTCCCACCAATGCACATCTGTGGGAGGAAGGAACGAGCAGATGAAGGGTAAGAGGAGTGAGTGGTGGGCAGTGGGTCTGTGTTAGGCTTTGCTAATGGCTAACTCATCTTTTGTTCCAAAGGAATGCTGTCCCTTTCAGAAGGAGAAATCATGTACAACCTGTCACAATACAATCTGTTCACTTGCGAGCTTCAGTTTCCTTGCATGGTCCCAATTTCAGCCCCATGCCTCCTTCCTCCATGGCCATGGCTTCTTAGAGACACTATAGAAAAGAGAGAAAAGAAAAGCCCCTAGGGATGGCAGTTTCTTTTTTTAATATATTTTATTGATTTTTTACAGAGAGGAAGGGAGAGGGATAGAGAGTCAGAAACATCGATCAGCTGCCTCCTGCATACCCCCTACTGGGGATGTGCCCACAACCAAGGTACATGCCCTTGACCGGAATCGAACCTGGGACCCTTCAGTCTGCAGGCTGATGCTCTATCCACTGAGCCAAACTGGCTAGGGATAGAGGATGGCAGTTTCTTACTTGCACCATGCGTGTTAGGAAAAGACTATGCCCCTTTGCAAGCTCTCACAAAGACTTTAGTAGTCCCAGTGTTACAATATCTTTCCCAACCTTTCCAACCCATGTGTCCTCAAAAAGGCATGTTCAATAATGGATCAAACCATTAACAAGGCGGCTGGAGAGGACTGTCTGGTATTTGTCCGGTCCAAGGTACAGCCTTCAGTTATTTTAGTCCTCAGTCCTTCTAGAGTCATTTGTCTACACTTTCCATAACAGATGGGAGGCAGGGGTGGTTTCTTCATGAGGGACAGAGGAATACGCTAGCTTGGCAAAGGAAAAGACCGCCATTGCACCATCATGCCAGCATTGGGAGGAAATAATGCCAGACCCTAGACTTGGAGAAAAAGGCAAAGGGAGAAGAAAGAGGGTTTAAAATCAGCTTCCCTTCAGTTTATGCCAATTTTGATTCTTTCCCTTCTAAGTCCCCTGATGAGTCCACCATGCAATTATACCTCCAGTAATTGGAAGGACATGAAGGGGTGCATTTTCAAACCACCCTGATTCTTTACTTAGATTCATCCAAGACTGACTCAAAAAATCGTGCCCCTACTCTGCTCTGTAATGCTGGGTTTAACAACTTCCTGGTAGGAAGCATATCTGGCTTTCTGAAGCTGGGCCTGTGGTGGAAAGACTGAGTCTTGCGGTTAGCGTGCACTTCCATGTGGGAGTGTTGATGCAGGGCTTTTTATTTTAGTAAGCAGAAGATATGCTGTCCAGGGAACACCTGTTCTCCACACTCCCAGCTGTCATTTCCTTCCTGCGGGCAGGAAGTCAAAACTGAAAGTCTCTGAAACTGTTAGCAAGACCATTTGTAATCTCAAAGTTTGTTCATTGTTTTCGGTGTAGCGTCTGTGAAACAAAATGTACAAACTTCCAGGAATGTCCTGGCATATCTGTGGTTTGTTTCCTGTGATCCTGTGGGGTTGATGTGCAAAGAGGCAGGAGGCGGTGGCAGCGAGACTGCTCTGCGGGTCAGGCTGGATCTACGGAGAGCCTGGGGAAGAGGTGGCAGCGTGTCCCTGGGCCTAATTTGCTGGTTATTTACAATTCCCAAAATACATTACTGATTCTCACAAGCAGGTGTCACCAAATAACTCACTCGAAGGGAATTCAGTAAGATTACTTCACCATTTGATATAGGCCCCTTTTACCAATTTATGTTATCATAGTCCAGACTAAATTTATATTATAAATATAAATTATAACCACATCTCTCTGGCTATTAAATACATTTGTAAGATCAAAGCCTTCACTTTTGAAACACTTTTAATATCCAGTATTTATCTAGTGACTCTATTCTTGAATTTAACAAAATGTAGAGAATGTCCTTACTTTTTAAAAATATTAATGCTCCCTTATATATGCTTTTCTATTATAATTGTTCAGATCTTGAAATGGAAGGAATAGAGGGAGGAAGGAAAAAAGAAAAGAGAAGAAAGAATTAAGACTTCCCATCCCACTACATGGCCATCACACAAATTGTGTGTAGTGGTTATCAATGAACAAGAGCTGAGAATTAGAAATAAAATTTTAAAAGGAGCATTTAAAATCTTGATTCTAGGCATTTAAGTTTGGCTCAAATAAAATGTAATTTAAATAGAAATAGAGTGTTAAAGAAAAGAGGAAGTGACTTCATTTGTACAAGGATTCTCAGATTTTATTTTTCAGGAGATAATAATAATCTGACTATCAATATTGAAAAGTAACAAATTTAAGAAAAAAATAAGATCTACTTAAATATAGATACAGCCCTAATTAATTAGTGTACATTCATCCCAAAGTTCATAAAAATGATTTAACCTAAACTTCCTGAATCTGCACTGTTAAGAATTTGATGTCTGAAGCTCTTCAATTTTTCCCTTACTTAACATAAAATAACTTGAAATTAATAGTCGTGCCCCTATTCTCACAAAGCACGCAAAAATGACAGCTATCCAGTTATTTTGGTTAATGTAGGTAAAAACATTTCCAAATGGTTTACTAACTGCAATGCTCCCTAACTCCACTGGGTGGTGCAGATTGTGCTTTACTCGCAGTTTTTACGTGGATATTTTAAAAGATTGAGGGTTGTATCTCCTAACCTGAATTACCCCTTTAAAACTTAAACTCTAAGGGTATATAAGTAATATGTCTTCTTATACTATTTTATTTGACCCACTTTGTTTTACAAACATTGAATAAGTACATCAACTTTTCTCTTCTCTGTCAAAAGACCCCAGTGGCTTCCCATCTCATTTAGATTTAACAACCAAGGCTTTCCCAGAATTTTCAATATTCCACACAATATCTCCCCCACCACCACTCTCTCCAACTTCATGTCCTATTACTCTCACTCTCATTGCCATCCTCAATATTCTTTAAACACACATTCTTTACCCCAGCCTCTGGCCTGCTGTTCTTTTCCCCAGATATCCAAAAAGCCAAATACTTTCTTAGGGCTTTATGTAATGACTTTCTCAGTAAGACTGCTTACCCCAAATTTCCTATCCTTCTCCCTGATTTATTTTTTTCTTATTACTTAACAATAATAAAATGTTTATTTGACAATTTATTACATTAATTGTCTGCTTCTCCAACTAGAATATCAGTTTTTTTATGGCAAGAATTTTTACCAATTTTTATTTCTGTTATATACTCATATTTAGAATAGTGCTCAAAACAGAGTAAGATCTCAATAAATACTTGCTGACTGAATGAGTGACAGAATGAATTCACAAACGAACTGAGTGGACTCTATCCTAGCTACTATGCTAATGATTGGGTTCAAAAAAATGACCAATACTCTCTCTCTGCCTTTACAAGATTACAGTCTAGTTGATATTTCCATTAGTAATTTCAAAAGAAGCACAATGAGAGATGTATGCCCAAGTCATTTTGGGAGCAAATAAGAGAGGCATCTGATCAACCTAAAGGTTCAGATAAAGCAGTGGTTCTCAACCTTCCTAATGCCGCGACCCTTTAATACAGCTCCTCATGTTGTGGTGACCCCCAACCACAAAATTATTTTCGTTGCTACTTCATAACTGTAATTTTGCTACTGCTATGAATCGTTATGTAAATATCTGTGTTTTTCGATGGTCTTAGGCGACCCCTGTGAAAGGGTCATTCGACCCCCAAAGGGGTAGTGACCCACAGGTTGAGAACCGCTGAGATTAAGTTTTCTGAACAGCAAAAAAGGCCCATTCACTGTGCTTAAGACACTAGTCTAGGTAGCCAAATATAATATTCAAATACAAAATCAAAAGAGAAATTAAAAAATATCTTAAGAAAAATGAAAACGAAAACATGACACACCAAAGCTTATGGGATACAGGGGAATTTATAGTGATGCACAACTACATTGAAAAAGATTCAACCTAACTTTACACAACTCAAGTAACTAGAAAAAGAACAATAAACCCAAAGTTAGCAGAAGAAAGAATATAATGAAGATTAGAGAAGAAAAAAATGAAATAAAGAATAGAAAAACACTGAAAAAATAACAGGTTTTTTAGAATACAAACAAAATGAACAACCCCTTAGCTAGACTTACTATGAAAAAAAAAAAGTGAGAAGACCCAAATAAATAGAATCAGAAATGATAGAGATTTTACAACTGATGCCACAGAAATAAAAAAGATCACAAGGGACTATTATAAACAACTAGAGGCCTGGTGCATGAAAATTCATGCACTGGAGGGGGATTCCCTCAGCCTGGCCTGCCGCCTCTCACAGTCCAGGAGCCCTCAGGGGTAGGAGGTGACCCAGCGATCAGGGGAAGGCAACACCCCATCACACCTCTGCTGCTGCCACTGCCAGCAGCACAAGCCTTGGCCGGCCCTGGTTACCTGAGCCTCTGGTGGCCCTGGGCAGCTGGGCAGCCGCCATCCACAGCTTGCCTGCACCTTGGGCCAGCCCTGGGCAGCTGGGCAGCTGCCATCTGAGGCTTGCCTGTGCCTCAGGCCAGCCCTGGGTGGCTGGGGGGCTGAGGGGACTGGGGGACTCCGGAGGCAGGTGCTCGGAGCAGCCGTGCACCTGCTGCCCCGGTGGGGCTGAGGGGACTGGGCACCGCCATCTTGTGGCTATGGGCACTGTCATCTTTGAGGGCAGGGCAGTCAATTAGCATATTCCCTCCTTATTGGCTGTGGGTGCCACCATCTTTGAAGGCAGGACAGTCAATTAGCATATTCCCTCCGTATTGGCTGTGGGTGCTGCCATCTTTGTGATGGTGTGAGGGTCAATTAGCATATTCCCTCTTTATTAGATAGGATTACACACCAACAAATTGAACAACTTAGAAGAAACAGATAAATTCCTAGAAACACAAAATCTACCAAGACTAAATCAAGAAGAAATAGAAAGACTGAACAGATTGATAACAAATGAGATTAGTCAGTAATTAAGGACCTCCCAACAAAGAAAAGCCCCGGACCAGGTGGCCTCACAGGTGAATTTTATCAAACACTTAAATACCAATTCTTTTTAAACTCTTCCATAAAAATAGAAGAGGGAATACTTCCAAATTCATTTTATGAGACCAGCATCACCCTGATAACAACACCAGACAAAATTACAAGAAAACTACAGGCCAATATCTCTGATAAACATGGATGTAAAAATCATCAATAAAATATTAGCAAATTTAGTTCATCAGCACATTGAAAGCATTATATACCATGGCCAAGGGAAATGTATCACTGGGATGCAAGGATGGTTCAGCATACATAAATAATTCAATGTGACACACCACGTTAACAGAATGAAGGGGAAAATCACAAGATTATTTCAATAAATGCAGAAAAAAGCATTTGATGAAATTCAGCAGCTTGTCATGACACTCCCTCGTCAAAAAAAAAAAAAAAGTATAGAAGGAACTTTCCTCAACTCAATAAAGGCCACATATGAAAAGCCTATAGCTAGCATCGTATGAGATGGTAGAAAACCAAAATCTTCTGCCTTCCCCCCCCACCCGCCCTAAAATCTGAAACAAGACAACACCTGTTAGGATGCCTATCTTATACATATTATTTAGGATGGATATGGAGAAATTGGAACATCTGTACACTACTCCTGGTAATGGTCCACCTGCTATGGAAAATACTATGGGGCTTCCTTAAAATATTAAAAACAGGACTACCATATAATCTAGCAACCTGCTTCTGGGTATACTTCCAAATGAATTGAAATCAGGATCTTGAAGAGATTGTTGACTCCCATGTTCATCACAGCATTATTCTCAACAGTCAAGATATGAAAATACCCCAAAATGTCCATAACAGATGAATGGATATAGAAATTGTGGTATATACATACAATGGAATATTAATGAACCTTAAAAGAAAAAGGAAATCCTACTACTAGCAACAACATGGTGGACCTGGAAGACATGCCAAGTTGAAATGCCAGTCACAGGACAAATACGACATGTTCCTTTCACATGAGGCATCTAAAATAGTCAAATGTATGGAAGTAGGCAATGGTGGGTATCAGGAGATGGAGGTAACTAGGAGGAGTTATTGTTCAATGGGTAGAAAGTTACAGTTACACAAGATGAGTAAGTTCCAGACAGCTGCTGTACAACATTATGCCAATAGACAACAAGATATTGTACACTTAAAAATTTGTTAAGAGGATTGATCTCATGTTAGATATTCTTACTACAAAAACAAAACACAAGAAACTTTTGGAAGTGATTGATATGTTTATTACCTCGACTGTGGTGATGGTAACATGAGTGTGTACATATGTCCACACTCACAAAATTATAGATATTGTGTGCAAATTTTATATACCAACTAGTGGCCTGGTGCACAAAAATTTGTGCACTGGTGGTTGGGGGAGGTGGTGTCCCTCAGCCTGGCCTGCTCCCTCTCACAGTCCGGGAGACCTCACGGTATGTCCTACTGACAGCTTAGGCCCACTCCCCATGGGAGGCAAACGGCGGATCAGGTATATAGATACTTTCTGAAGGCAGCACAGACTCCTTCCTTATTTCTTTCCTCTGTGGTTAAAGAACAGGGGACTAAAAGGTGGAGAGAAAACTGTGGCCGGGCCTGGAGCTTTTGTAGGCAGCAGGAAGAGAGAGAGGGCTGGGGAAAGTCTAGACACGGTTTCCTTCAATTGTCCTCCCTTCCTCCGAGCCCCTCCCTCCGTTTTTTCCTTGTGGTGGATGCTCAGGCCTCGGACCGACAGGAGCCCAGCGACGGTGGGGTTCAGCCCCCTCACTTCTCAGCTGAACATACAGCCGCCTCACATTCCAAATGGGGCTGTTTTCAAGTGGCTAAAGTGCTGGGAATTCATGCCTCCCGGTCTTTCCCCTCTCAGTTTCCTCCTTGGGTCTGCTGCAAACTTCACCGAAACACTGAAGCAGCTCTGCCCTGGTAGTTCTGCACCGGCCCCCACCCAGGCCCCACCCGGCACTCTTCCTTAAGGTCTCCAGGTCCACAGTCTGCACTCGGGAAGGTCACCCAGAGCCTGTTCCCCTGGGCAGGTGGGGCAGGGGGGCTAGCTTGGAGAGCTGGAGGAAGATGGCAGAGTAAGAGTTGGTATGAACCAGCGCCTGCCCAGCCAGACTTCCTAAGCTCCTCACCGGGCCCCAGGCGGGCCCCTTCCCTACGCCGGGAGAATCCCGGCTGAGGTCCCCTTCCTGCACCCAGCGCCCTCCTCCCTGTTCCACCACCAGGGGGTGGGGGGCGGGAGCAGCTCACCCGCTCTGGACCTGCCAGCCCAGCAGGTGGCAGTGCAGGCGGTGCGGCCTAGGGTGCCGGGTGGCCAGGATCTTCCTCCCCCTCCCTGAAGCATAGGGTGGGGTTGCAGCAGCTCTCAGTCGCCCCCAGGCGCTGTGCATGGAGACACCACTCGCCGCTGAGCCACTGTCCGGCCTGGGACCTGTGGGGGCTGGGTGGCCTCGGGCTCCTGCTGGCCCCACCGAAGCCAGTCTCGGCTTGGCGGGCCACCCCTGCCACCCGAGGGCTACGCGTGACCCGCGGGCCTCATCGCCCTCGTGAATCGCTGCGGCCTGGCCATCCCATCCCAGGAAGTAGCCATTCCAATCGCCATGACTCACTCCCCAGTGCAGTCAGGCCTGCCTGGCAAGCATGTAGGCAGGAGCTGGGCCACTGAGGGGAGGGAGGAGGGATGTGTGGGCCGGGGTGGAAGTGGGGAACTTGGTGGTATAAACATAGCCCCCCCCATGCCGTGCCAGCCCCTTGTGCTGCATTCCCGGACCCCCAGGCGCCCCTGCCCGGTGCCAAGCTCTCAGGCCTAGGGTGCGGATGAGGGACCTAGGGGTGTGGCCTGGAGGTGGCCCTTGCTGGCTTGGAGTCGCAGTGGTTCATCAGGGAGGGCTTCGCGGTACCATGAGGCAGCCTCACGCAAGTCACTGCTGCAAGTCCCCGCCTCTCTCTATCTCTGAGGGGTCAGCAGTTCAGTCCGCTCAGCATGCTGTGCGCGTAGCCTGGCATTCGGTCGAGCCTTTGGTCATTTTGGATGTTATGGACACTGGCTCTTTATATATATAGATTATTACTTCAACAAAGTTGCTCCATTGAAATGACTAAAGACTATATCAGACTTCCCAACTGCGAGCAATATTAGTCCCTACCTCTTCTGGTAGCACTTAACACTGTACTAAATCCTACCCTGTGCTGTACTTTTAAATGTAGATGTTTTTATTTCCTCACACAGTTATGACTTCCTTAAAGACAGTGACAGTATCTTGCTGTGTTGCAGAAACCCCAAAACCCCCACCTTAGTTTTGATGACTCACCAGGAGGACCCACAGGGCTCAACATACCGTACTCATGGCTATGACTTATTACATCAAAAGGACACAACAGGAAATCAGCAAAGGGAGAAGGTGCATGAGGGAAAGTCCAGGGGAAACCAGGTACAAACTTCCAAAAGTCTTCTCCCAATAGAGTGACACGGCTGAGTTTAATTTCCCTAGCAACCAGCTGTGACCACATGTGACATGTTGCCAACCAGGAAAGCTAATTAGACTTAGTGCCTGGGGCTTTTATTGGTCATGTAAGCACTCTTTGCCTGTCAGGTACCCAAATTTCAGACTGCCAGAAGGAAACCACATTGTTTGTGCAAATAGTTTGGACACAGTGAGCCACTCTTATCAGTGCTGGGAATGGTGGAACACTCCCAAAATCCAAGTTCCCAAATGCCAGCCAAGGGCCAATCTTGTAAACATGACTTTCAAAAACAGCAGTCAGGCCTGCTATGCATGCCCTTCCTGCCCACCTAGTCACTGTTAGGGCTACTAGTGCTCAAACATCAGCTGCATGCCATTTTCAACTATACGCTGTTGCTCAACTGAGACACTGGGAACTAAATAAACATGTTTACAGCTAAAACTGTTAGTGGGTGCTTCAAACACCATGTGGAGTGCTCAGCAGGTGTGGCCCATGAACCAGGAAATCAGGGCACATGCCCAGGTTTCAGGCTCAATCCCCAAAAAGGGACGTGCAGAAGGCAGCTGATTGATAATTCTCTCTCATCAAAGATGTTTCTCTCTCTTCCTCTCTCTGAAATCAATAAAAATATATTTTAAAAAACCACGTGTGTCTTGCCACTTTATGAGTTACTTTTCCTGTATTACTTAAGCTTGGATAAATCCATTTCATGTAAATAGCTAAATACACTAAATACAGAAGTAAACAAAATGTAATGGTTAAATCAACCCCACAGAGGTAATGGCCTAGATATGACTTCTATTTTTAACATCTATTTAGGATCTGACCTAAGGTATTTAATCTATATGACCTTCTTTTGTAATACTTTGAACTTATATTACAGTCATTATCAAACTGCTGATAAACCAACTTAGACTAGTAACAAACCTATTAGTTTCAGTAATTAAAAACCTTTGAGCCCTGGCCAGGTGGCTCCGTTGGTTGGGCCATCTCATGTACACCAAGAGGTGGGGCAGGTTCAATTCCCAGTCAGGGCACATACCCAGGTTTCGGGTTTAATCCCTGGTAGGGGTACATGTGGGAGGCAACTGATTGATGTTTCTTTCTTACATCAGTGTCTCTCTCTCTCCATCTCTCCCCTACCCCTCATCCCTCCCTTCTTCTAACATCAATAAAAAACAAACAAACAAAAACACCTTTGAGTAACTTAACAATATATCTGCTGGTGGAATCAAGCCTGATGCTGAAGGATGTTTTTGTAGAAGACGGTGAGCTCTGTGCTGCAGGAATGACTTTTACTGTGGTATAACATACCCCACACGAGAGGCTTATCTTTGAAAATAAAGGAAATTGAAACACACCTTGACAGATCAATACAGTCTACTTCTGTTTTTTTCTGGAAGATGCCAATGACCTCAAACTATGAAATTTTGTCTGAGCATTTTCTTAATAAACTATATTCTGTGTTGTTAAGAACTCATATAGAACTCATACAAGTCCCTTGGATTTTATTTTTTTATGTGTCCAGGAATATGAATGGTAAAATCTATTCATCTCCATAGCTCCTGACTATGATGGGCATAGTGGGCAAAGACTTGATCAAGGGTGGACCAAGATTATGAGGACTTGTCCAGCCAGTACGGCTCAGTGGTTGAATGTCAACTCATGTACCAAGAGGTCCATGGTTCGATTCCCTGTCAGGGCACATGCCCGGGTTACAAGCTTGATTCCCAGCAGGGGGCATGTAGGGGGCAGTTGATCGAATGATTCTCTCTCATCATTGATGTTTCTATCTCTCCATCTCCCTTGTTCTCTCTCTAAAATCAATAAAAACATTTATAAAAAGATTATGAAGACTTAAAATCTAGGCTTGGCAGTTTCAAACTAATTCAATAGGACAGGGGTTCTTAAGATAGGATACCAAAAAGTCTCTGAAGCACCCAAAATTACATGTAAAACTCTGTGTAGGAACATATTTCTGGGGGGAGGGCCCGTGCCATTCTTCACCTTTTCAAAGGTGAGTGTGACCTCAGAATTTTTGTGAAGGCAAGGGCCAAGTGCTTATGGAAACTTAGCTCAAAAGGAAGTTGCATAGTATCATTGTTTCCCAAACTAGTGTGACCATGTGGATCACTTGGAGAACTTGTTAAATTAAAGATTTCCTGTCCTATCCCAGAGCAACAGAATCAGAAATGGCCTGGGGATCTGTATTCTACCAGTTAACCCCATGATGTAATTTGGGGGATAGAAGACTGAAGCATCATTACAATCCATGCTAGGTTAGATATTTTTAAATGCCATGATTTTTATGGGCTTATTATGATCTCTGTTTGCTGGGGTTTGACAGGAAAAATGGTACCTCCCAGTGTCAACAAGTCAATGTTCATTTTTGTCTCCTGAGATGATGCTACCAGAAAATAAAGCTGTGAAGTTCCTTGCAAGTAGTTCTCTTCTCCAGGAAATGGAATCACTTTTAAAATCTCGACACATGCCCATGATTCATTACTTATATCTCTAAAAGTTAATTAGAGCAAAAAGGCAATAGTCACCTTCCCAATACAACATGTCAGAAAATTGTTCATAATATGTTCTATAGCATGCCCATCTTTCCGATTCTGTAAAGATACATCAGTTGCTGCTGCTTTGATTTTTGGGCAAGTCCAAAATATTCCATCTATTAAGTAAATCAAAATTGTAAAAAGTAATGCTTTACAAATGTCACGAGAAACAGTGAGTTATAAACTGACTACCCTATCTTTCCCAAATGACCTGTCTGAATCCTACATAATCTTCAGTTAAATGTCTATTTTAGATTTTTCAGGATTTTATCTCAGCAGCACCACCTACTGATAATTTTAATTCAGTACTTTATGTAAATTCTTAGTAATGTTAATATTAAACAATTAACTTGAAAACCCCCCAGAACATGTTGGCTTTTCATAAAAGTACATATTTGATAGAGGAAGATTTTAGTTATTTTTGCAGGTGACAAATCAAATTGCATTAGGTAGCAGTACATGCTGCAATCCTGCTACAGAATGGTTGTGTCCCCCCAAATTCATGTTGAAACCTAACCACCATTGTGATGGTATTAGCTGGTGGAGCTTTGGGGAGGTGCCTTTATAAAAGAGGCCCCAGAGAGTTGCCTACTGCCAGGTAAGGTTTACAAACCAGGAAGTTTGGCTTCTCACCAGACACTAGCACTGCCAGCACCTTGATCTTGGACCTCTAGGCTTCCAGAGCTGTGAGAAATAAATCTCTGTTGGTTATAAGCCAGCTAGTCTATGGTATTGTTTTGTAGCCTGGACTAAGACATGTCCAGATATTGCTCTAGGATACTGGCTCTTTTCCTTTTGTCCCACTACCCCTAGATGCATTCTCCATCACTTGGTATTTCAGTTGGGTTCATCCAATGAGAGGATTGGCAGCAGGAGACACTGGGATATTTGTCCCCTTGTCCCCCTGTCCTGCCTGCTGTGCTAGTTACAGCTCTGTCACTCTGTCCCTCTCCATAAACTCCAGCTCCCACTGGGCTCCAAGCAGTTGCTGTGTAACTCAAACAGCTGCCCCTTAGGCCTAGGAGTCATGACAGTCACGGGTGTTTGTCCCTTTAGTCCTCGGGAAATAGTTCTTTCACAAAAGCGTGTTCAGGTGAACCTCCTGAGTGCAATTCTGCTTCCTGCCAGGGCCCTAACAGATACATAGAGCTCTGTGGAGAATCATCTTGCATACAATAAAGCTGAATTGATCATTCACTCAACACTTAAGTGACTAAATTGAAAAAACATTACTCTAGGGACAATACAGATACAAATATGAAAAATATCCCATTATTATCTTCAAGAAGCTCACATAGATAAGATTTGAGTTGAGTAAAATTTTTAAGGAAAATGATTCAGCATAACTATTTAATTTCTAGAATTTTATTAATCTTGGACATCAATTAGGTAACCCTTTGGCCAAGTATGTCTCCATAGTCCCCAGATTAGAATGTTAAGGTTTATTTAAATAATTTAAATCAGTTAAAAACCTGGAACCAATTGCTTAACCTGAAAGGGTATGTTTTTGTATCATAATGTGTTATTCTCATGCACAAATGATTACCTGGGAGTCCTCCTGTGGAAGACACACACACAGGAGCACAGAATTCTCCTAATGTGAAGCTTCTGGAGAGCAGGCACCTGCCTCATTCTCATTCTCCCCTGTCGCTTCCAGAGTTCTCAGGTAGGGAGTGAATCATTTCTCAATGACAAGCAGAGAGCAGTACAGCATAGTGGATGAGAACACGAACTTTACCTAGATATGAACCCAGCTCTGGCACTTTCTAGCTAGATGACCTTGGCAAATCTTTAAACTCTCTGCTTATTTTTCCTCTCCTATAACACCACCCTAGTTTGAGTAAGTTATTTGAAAACCATTTAAAGTGGTATCTATCCCACAGTAAGTACAATGTAAATGCCTATTAATACACCAAGTTGAAGTGGTGTTTTTATTTATTTATTTTTTTAAATATATTTTATTGATTTTTTTACAGAGAGGAAGGGAGAGGAAGAGAGAGTTAGAAACATCGATGAGAGAGAAACATCGATCAGCTGCCTCCTGCACACCCCCTACTGGGGATGTGCCCGCAACCAAGGTACATGCCCTTGACCAGAATCGAACCTGGGACCCCTCAGTCTGCAGGCCGACGCTCTATCCACTGAGCCAAACCGGTTAGGGCTGAAGTGGTGTTTTTACATTGCCTGGAAGTGCTGTAGCTGCAAATGACCTTAATTCTTTCATTTTATAGATGATACTAGAGGCCCGATGCATGAAATTCATGCAAGGGGCTTGGCCCTTGCAGGCTCGGGAGCTTGCCTCAGCCCTCGCAGCCCCAGCTTCATCCAGAAGGTCGTTCGGCTGTCCAGTCTAATTAGCATATTACGCTTTTATTATTATAGAGAACTGAAGCCCAGGAGAAGTAAATGCAATAAGCTAGTGTAGAAGGTGTCACTGCCCCAGATAACCTCACTCCTAGGAAGATCTACTGACACAGGATGCTTCGGAAAGAAATGGCGTGATCTTATCCAACAAAACAAACACATCTTTTTCTCTCAGAGTAGGAAAATATATGGGCACCCAATCCATTCTGGAAAAGGTTTAGTCATGAATGGATTAATTTCCATTTCACTAGAAATGTCTTAACTTTATTATTATTATCCAATGCAAGTGTCAGCCACATGAAGACTCTGAGATTTTACCTTACTTGCAAGCTAACAGTGAGCCCTGCACTATTCCATGAATGCTGACAGAGATACAGGATGCATGGGTCCAAAACTAAGGGCTGTATTATTTATAGCATTAGCAGTAGCTAAAATATCAGCATTTTCTTGTGCCAGTTCCCTGAGCACAGGAATGTAAGAAGACAGTCAGCTGACACCTGCACACGAGTGAGTTGCAAAACAAAAGAGAAACCCTGAGTTTAAGGAACCCCAATATTTTACATTGGTGAGCTTGCCAGCACTTTGCTCTAAAGGGAGACACCATCTCTGTCTTCTGAGGCTATGTGCAATATAAACATCCTTGAAAAGATAGTTTAGAAAAAAGCTGGTGTCTCTGCATGCTAGATATGAAGAACCATGAAAGAACTATGGAGAATTATCTTTAAACTAGAGGCCCAGTGCACGAATTCGTGCATGGGTAGGGTCCCTCAGGGTGGCCTGTAGGGATCAGGACAAAACCCACAGTCCAAGGCCGCCCGCAGCTCCTACCTGCCACTCCTAGTCATCTCGGCCCCACTGTGCCTGCCACGGGCTCACGCCCAATCAGTCCTGATCAGGGAGAGGCTTGTACCACCACAGCAGCGCTCGCCAGCTGTAAGCCCTGCTTCTGGTGCCCTCCTGAGGGGAGTAGCCTGTGGGATCGAGCCGAAACTGGCTCTCCGGCATCCTGCAAGGGGTCCCAGATTGCAAGAGGGCACAGGCCAGGCCAAGGGACCCCACTGGTGCACAATCAGGGCTGGGGAGGGACTGTGGGAGGGCTTCAGGGCATGTCCAGCCCATCTTGCTCAGTCCCGATCGGCCTGACCCCAACAGCAAGCTAACCTACCGCTTGAAGCGTCTGCCCCCTGGTTGTCAGTGCACATCATAGCAACTGGTCAATCAGTCAACTGTCTGCCCCCTGGTGGTCAGTGCATGTCACAGCGAGCGGTTGAGCAGCCTTAGCATATCATTAGCATATTACGCTTTGATTGGTTGAACAGTCGACCGGTCACCGGACAACCAGACACTTAGCATATTAGGCTTTTGTTATATAGGATAATTTCTAGCTTTCATTTCTACACCATCTTAGTTTTTGGCAAATTTTCATGAATATTAACATTCCATCAATTACTATGGTTAATGTGCCTGACAGAAGCTGGGATCAATCTGTTTGCCTCATGCAACATTTAATTAAAACTATAGTCAGCAGGAACCAGGCAGGAGGATGAGGCCAATTTCAACCATGTCCCAAGAGCCTGCACTCAGTTAAACAAATCCTGCAAACCACGAGGCTTCACCACCAAAAGTCCAATGAACCTGAACTTCCTCTACCTGAAGGGGGCCTACAGAGGGAGCAAGTAATAATCAACAAATTGTTCTGTGAGCATGAAACCAAAACAAGGCAGGTAAGCTAACCTGAACCAAGCCTTATGCACGACCAGAAGAACAGTTTAGTTTAGGGGCCAGGATACTCCAAATATCTGGCTAAGCTTCACTGCTCCCAGTAGAGCCTCTTGGTACACTTCCACAGTTCCACGGGGCCCCCTCCTTTCCCAGGCTCTATGTTTCCCATTACCGCATAACAAATTAATGCACATTTAATGGCTTAGCCTTAGCACAACACACAGTATTATCTCAGACTCTGTGGGTGAGGAGCCTGGCACAGCTGAGCCCGCTGCACGGGAGATGGTGGCCAGAGCCCGGTTCTCCTCCAGAGATACAAATCAGGGTCTGCTCCCAAGCCCCATCACCTAGCAAGAAGGAGCCTACATAGCACACACACAGGAACAATAGCCCATCACCTTCCCACTGTCTATTGGCTATTAGCAAGCTTTGAGTCCTGCCCACATTTAAAGGGACGGGATTAAACAAAGGCATGAACATCAGCAGGATGGGATCATGGGGGATCCCCTCTGGAGTCTGTCTGCCACATCGCACCAGACACATTCTTGAGAATTATATGGTCAGGTCCTGGAGGCCTTACATTAGCATTGTCCAATAGGAATAGAATGTGAAGCACATGTGCGATGTTAAGTTTTCTAATAGCTACATTAAAAAAAATTTAAATGCACACATTACAATACTACTTTATGTGTGTGATACAATAGCAGTGAAATATAGTCCTACCAAAATGATAGCTAACAGAAAAACTATTTTCACACTGCTTCAGGTTTTAAATTTAAGTTAAATCAGATTTAAAATTCAGTTCCTTAATTGTTATTCCATTACAAGTCTTCAATAGTCCAATTGGACAGTGCTTTGGATTCCCTAGGTGAATATACAAGGTGTAGCCTCTGTGAAATAAAGGTAAACAAATTTAAGCATCATGTTGAACAGACATCAAATTAGCCTGCCTGGGGCCTCTGTTTCAGTTCAGCCTTGGTGCTTCCAGCTGCAATCGGAAAACTACTTAAAAAGGTGCTTTGGAGCAAGGGAGGAGCTGTGAGACATTAGTCCTCCAATGGGTCAGGTTAAGAGAAAACGACCTGGAGCTGCAAGTTGTGAAAATGGGGGAAGACAGGTAGATTCATCTCTGTGACTCTCCAAAAGAACAGGAGAGCAAATTGGGCATTCCGAGGGCTGGAATGAGGTAAGCCCCACTGCTTATGAGCAGATGGAAGTCTCAAAACCCACCAACTAGAATTAGGAGATCTGCTCCAGGCAATCTAAATTCAGACTCTTGAGTGTCTTCCTATAAAGCAACCATCTATAACAGCGGTTCTCAACCTGTGGGTCGCGACCCCTTTGGGGGTCGAATGACCATTTCACAGGGGTCGCCTAAGATCATCGGAAAACACAGATATTTACATTACGATTCATAACAGTAGCAAAATTACAGTTATCAAGTAGCAACGAAAATAATTTTATGGTTGGGGGTCACTACAACATGAAGAACTGTATTAAAGGGTTGCGGCATTAGGAAGGTTGAGAACCACTGATCTATAACAATAAAAGGGTAACATGCTAATTAGACTAGACGTCCTTCCTGACGAAGCTGGGGCCAGAGGGAAGCCCAGGTCTCGGGTGCCTGTGGGCAGCAGAGGGAAGCAAGCCCGGGTCCTGGGTGCTAGAGGAAAGCCGGTGCTGGCAGCCAGGGGAAGGAAGGCCTACTTTTGCATGAATTTCATGCATTGGGCCTCTAGTCCTATATAATAAAAGCCTAATATGCTAAGTGTCCAGTCTCTAGCCGTCTGTTCAACCAATCAAAGCATAATATGCTAATGATATGCTAAGGCTGCTCAACCGCTCTCTATAACATGCACTGACCACCAGGTGGCAGACAGTCGACAGGTTGACCAGTAGCTATGATGTGCACTGACCACTAGGGGGCAGATGCTCAGACCAGTAGATTAGCTTGCTGCTCCAGCCAATCGGAACTGAGTGCGACGGGCTGGATAGACTCTGGAACCCTCCCATGGTCCTTCCCTGGCTGGCCAACCTCCCATGTCTCTCCCCAGCCCCAATCGTGCAATGGTGGGGTCCCTCAGCCTGGCCTGCACCCTCTCACAATCTGGGACCCCTCGGGGGATGTCGGAGAGCCAGTTTCAGCCCGATCCCGCAGGCCAGGCCAAGGGACCCCACTGGTGCATGAATTCGTGCACCAGGCCTCTAGTGATATATAAATTTAACACACCATTAATACAATGCTGCACTTTGGTTATATCATGGGTTTAACAGGGTTTAGGTACTAGCCTGGCATTCTAATCACTGGTTCAACATTGTCACTCAAATGCTTCTCAGTACTAGGTTACAAATAAGCTCAAGGAACATAAATTAGGCATGACATGTAAAAGATCTCATAACCTACCTACTGGTATATCAAATTTTGTCATGACTGGCCACATTTAGTATGTTTCTTTATTATTTTTTAGTAAGTTTATCTACTGATATCAAAACAAATTTGTAAATAACCTGCATTCATATTTTCTGATTTATAAAGGCATTTAAATAAATACCTACAATATTTATTCTATGACATGTAAAAATTTTTAAAGCAATTAGTAAACCTTGAAAACCTGATATACACTCAAAAGTCAAGCAAATTAAAGAATAGTTAAATAAAAATTAATGAAAATAATGATGTAATATCTATGCCCATTTAACTCAGAAAATTATGATTATCACTAATCTTGCTCTTTTCTTTCCATTTTTCTAGGAGGGTGGGGAGAGGGCAGGATTTTAGGGCATAATTTCTCACAGGCTGTATTTAAGCAAAATACACTATTCTTTGAATGTACTCACTTGTTTAATTGGGATATTTTCAGATCTGATAAGAGGGAGATTTTATATCCTAGATGTCCTTAATTCTTATCAATTGCTTAAAATCAAAAAAGGTATTTTTCTAAAGTTAGAAACAAATGGGGAGTAGCAACTCATTCTCCATCTCTAAATAACTTTTAGAGTAAGTTTTGATATATTTGTTTGGAGAACACAAACATGTTGCAGATTGATATACTAGGAAACATCAGTAAAATGCAGATTTCAGTTTGTTTGTGCATGATTTTGTCCAGGAGAAACATTAGGTGAAATGTAAAAAACCGCACCCAGCTGAAATGAGCTGTGCAGGAACACACAAAACACACAACACACACACACACACACACCACCTCCCACCAGCACCAGTACCCTCGGTTCACTGCCAGGGCTGAATTAAACTCACATCCAGTGTCACAACCTGATCTCCAATTTCAGCAGTCCTTCCTCCCACCTTCACAATAACTCACGAGTTACAACCTTTCCAGCACCCACTTCACGAGGCACACTTCAGGTCTTTTTCAAGGTCAAGTGCCATATTTATTGTAATATTCATATATTTATTAACCATTTAAGATGTGTAAAACTGTGCTTTTTATTAGGTTCCAATCCATTGTTAAGTGTGTCATTGCTGAAGTTTTGATACTGTGCCTCCATACTCGTTGTCCCCATAAAACTTAAGGTTTTTTTAAATTTCATAACTATGCATAACACAGTGATATTTGGAACACAGAAATACCACTTTCAACAGACATTAAACACAGTAATTTAGATCAGGTTACTTAATTTTAATTTAGTGATACCTCTTAGTAAAAATGGAAAACAGCACTTCAGAGTTTTTAATCTCAAAAGTTTTCTTTTTGAAAAACTGCTAAAATATATGACCTAAACACAGCTCCTTTAGCTATTAACCTATCCTCTTTGGCTTAATGTTTTGAGAAATAAGCAAAAGCACAATAATTTAACTTACAGCCTAATTTCATTTCATTTCAGATACCAGAAGTCTTCATATTTTAAATACATATTTTACTTAACCTGAAGAGAATCCACTGGCATGGCTATACCACCCCCACCCTCCAAGTAAATCAGTATTTGGCAACCACCTGAATGAAATTATCCTGATGTTTTGATATTAAAATATTTCACTAAGACCAATTAGGACCTTAAGTAATCTTTTAAAAAGAACATTAACTGTAGAAGCACAAAATTGTTCTTTACTATGACATAAAATAAAAAACTTTTTTTCTTTCTGGAGGGGAGTTGTAAAACCCAACCAGGATTCATTCCTAGGATTATTCTTTAAAAATTTATTATGAGATAGCAAAAAATATTCTAAGGAAGTGACTATCCCCCTTACAAAGGGAGAACATAACACAACCAGTGATAAATACTAGTAATTAGAAAACAATTTGTCTTTCCCCCTCTACTAAAAAAGCTTATTTTCTTTATTCAATACCTGATAAAGCCTTCTTTATAATATTCCATTACATAACAAAGTAATTTAGGAAATTATTTTTATTTTTTTACTGCAAGCACGGTATCTAATTTTCTAAAGTGGAAACAAGAAAATTAAAAAAAACACCATTTTATTCTGGTAATTATTTTATATAACTATTAGAGGCCCGATGCACGAAATTCGTGTAAGAGGCTTGGCCCCCGCCGCCGCCTCGGTGGCTGCCTCTGCCTCAGCCCCCACCTTCCGCGCTTCATCAGGAAGGTCGTCTGGAAGAACATCTGGAAGGTCACCCAGAAGGACATTCAGTCTAATTAGCATATTATGCTTTTATTATTATAGATGTAAAATAATAAATACATGTAACTAACACGTAAGAAAAAAAGTTGTTGATTAGGAAAAAACTAACCTTTCTTTAGCTAGTTAATATTTACTTATATTAGTAACTTTTAACTAGCCAACATATAATGGCATTTTTTTCTAGGCCAAATATTTGTGATGAAAAAAATGCCAGTGCTGACTTTGCACCTTCTTTGGAATATTACAGAAAGATTCTCTTAGTCAGTATCAAAGATGGAAACTGCTAGTTTCCACAGTTTTCTAACACCTCAGGCAATCTGCATTTAAGCAGATTGCCTGAGGTGTTAGAAAACTGTGGATGGCTGTAGTATGGTGCCTCTATCACCATTTTCAGGTCAACAAGACCAAGAGTACTTCTTTGCCTGCAAGAAGTCAAGAACAATAAAATTTTGTATAGTCTAATGCTACCTACTTCCTTTGGCTTGAAGCAATATACAAAAACATTACATGCTTCAGAGCTGTAATTATTTGTTTCTCCCAAATCATCACCAAGAAAGTGAAAGCATTATCAAATTTGCACTTGTACCTTGAATGCAGATGTTCCTAGTAGGATCAAACATAAACAAAAGGCTCGAGAGTTTACTATTGAAAATAAACTATCTCTAGATTACATATAGGAGGTTGGCTAGAAATCACAAGTTTCAATACCAGAGTCCTCAACCCCATTCCCATCCCTTTTCCTCTTCTAAGCTAGGAGGGTAACTTCAGTGGGATCAGTGAGCTATTCAGGCTGAACAGCACGGATATTCATGGTACACAGAGGCAGAGGATCTGAAGCACAGAATTTTTGCAAGCTATAAAAGATCATGTAGTTACACTGATGACTTCAGTTTATAAATAAGTAGAAGGCCCAGTGAAATGGATGGACCTGCCCAAGATCATACATCTAGCAAGATATTCTTTTGACAAAACATATATCTGGGTTAAAACCCAGTTCTCTGCCCTGACCAGGTGTCTCAGGTGGTTGCAGCATCATCCTGTACATCAAAAGGTTGTGGGTTCAATCCCCAGTTGAGGCACATGCAAAAGGCAACCAATCTATGTTTCTCTTTCTCCTTGTCCCTTACCCTCTTCTCTGGAAATCAATGAAAATTTATCCTCAGGGTGGCTCGTTCTGTGGTGCAGTTTAAATTAAGAGGCACACACCACTTAGTAAACTAAGGAAAGCCTATTGTGGACCACAGGGTTTGTCATGAGGCAGATCAGATTCCCATTTGATGGGCAGCCAATCAAACAGACACACCTGCACAGTTAGAAATGGAGAAAGAAGATACAATTGATGTGTTCCAGCAGCAGACAGGAGGGGTCTACTAAAAAGGGAGCCTGCTACTTTATTCCCGAATTCCGTTCCTCTAGACCAGTGATCAGCAAACTCATTAGTCAACAGAGCCAAATATCAACAGTACAACGATTGAAATTTCTTTTGAGAGCCAAATTTTTTAAACTTAAACTTCTTCTAACGCCACTTCTTCAAAATAGACTCGCCCAGGCCGTGGTATTTTGTGGAAGAGCCACACTCAAGGGGCCAAAGAGCCGCATGTGGCTTGCGAGCCGCAGTTTGCCAACCACGGCTCCAGACCAAGAAGACATTCTCAGTTAGAAAACTGCAATTTGGTTTCAACACTTCTGACTGCTACAGTATAGTTTTCTCTATTCTTTCATTTTCCCCTCCCCCATTCCTTTATTGTACGTAAAGTAACTGATGTATGTGCACAAGCATTTGCATTTTTTAAACTAAATGGCCAATGGTATGTTTTGATTGATATCAAATGGAGATGGGATGGGGAAAATACTAGTTCTGTGAAAACACCCCCTTTTTCCGTTAGTGGCATGCTCATTCAGCTCTTATCTTTATCCTAGAGACCCAGTGCATGAAAATTCATGCACAGGAGAGGGGGTCCCTCAGCCCAGCCTGCACCCTCTCACAGTCTGGGAACCCTCAGGGGCGGGAGGTGACCCAGCAATCAGGGGAAGGCAACGCCCCATCACACCTCTGCTGCTGCCACTGCCGGCAGTGTAAGCCTTGGCTGGCCCTGGTTACCTGAGCCTTGGGCGGCCCTGGGCGGCGGGGGGGCTGAGGGGACTGGGGACTCTGGAGGGAGGCGCACAGAGCGGTCGGACCTGCCTGGGGGCAGGCCTGGCCGTGTTGCACGTCTGCCGCCCTGGCGGGGCTGAGGGGTCTGGGCGCCACCATCTTGTGGCTGTGGGCACCGCCATCTTTGAGGGCGTGGCAGTCAGCATATTCCCTCATTTGTTGTGGGCACCACCATCTTTGTAAGGGCATGACAGTCAATTAGTATATTCCCTCTTTATTATATAGGAGGATTCCAGTAAGTTATTTTGCTCTCACTGTTAACAAAAAAAGAACAACATAAAAATTCTTGCATACCTTGTTTGATTAGAGAATTTTAATGCTTTTCATTTATCATTGTAAAACCAAGGCCAATTTTATAACTTTTATGTATGTAGCTATTACATGTAGGGCAATCTGTCTTTAAGTAGGGATAAATTACTCTAAAAAATGAATCCTAGATAGTTTTCCCTTCAAGTCAAATGTTATGTTGTTTAAATAAACTTATTTAAAAAAAAAATGACATGCCGAAACCGGTTTGGCTCAGTGGATAGAGCGTCGCCCTGAGGACTGAAGGGTCCCGGGTTCGATTCCGGTCAAGGGCATGTACCTTGGTTGCGGGCACATCCCCAGTGGGAGGTGTGCAGGAGGCAGCTGATTGATGTTTTTCTCTCATCGATGTTTCTAGCTCTCTATCCCTCTCCTTTCTTCTCTGTAAAATATCAATAAAATATATTAAAAAAAAAAATGACATGATTTTTTAAGAGTCTCTGATCACCAAAAGATCATGAAAAGCAGTACCTTTTGCTTTTATTCAGGAGTTTGATTCTTATTAATTTAATATGTAATCCTTATCACAAATTCTCTGCATCTATAAGAAGCAGCAAACAGACAATAATGGTAGTGAGAAGTATAAGCATAAGCTAGAATCTGAAAATCATCTAAATTCAGTATGACCACAAGTTATTGCCAATAAAATGTTATATTTTGTTCAGCAAGGAAATCTAAGATTTTAAATATTGATATTTAAAATTCTCTAGAACATCATAAGAAAAAAAAATACTGTGGAAGCTAGGACAGCTTCAGAAAAAATTTACTAAGTTTCATAATTTTAAAGAAAGATCATACTAAGAAAAAAGTATATAAAACTCAGACAGTTTTGCTTAAAAACTAGGAGGCATATGTCATTATATATAGTATCCTAATATATAAAAAGCCTGGGTCCGTCACAACCAGAGGTTCGACCAACCGGAAGTCAGTCCTGCAGTCAGCGCTGGGTTGCCGTGGTGACCCAGCACTGACTGCTACAGCAACAGGCGTGGTGACCCAGCACTGACTGCTGAGGGGGCTGCGAATCAGGCCCGGAGAGAGGCCTGAAGAGAGAAGCAGGGTCTGATCTGTAGCCTCTGTGGCAGCTGTTGATCAGCCCTTGCCTCTCTCTTTCTCTCCGGGCCTGGCCAGCAGCCATGCCTCCATTTCTCTCCAAGCCTCCACCAGGGCTGCTGATCAGCCCCGCCTTTCTGATCAGGCCCCGTTGATAGGCCCAGAGACGCTGACTGGCATAGAAACTGACCAATCAGAACCAAATCTGGGTGAACTGTGAGAAGCCAATGGCTGCCTAGAGGCAGAGCTTTTGATGCTGACTGGCTTAGAAACTGACGAATCAGAACCAAATCTGGGTGAACTGTGAGGAGCCATTGGCTGCCTAGGAGGCAGAGCTTTTGATGCTGACTGGCATAGAAACCGACCAATCAGAAGCAAATTGGCTGGCAGGGAACGGTAGTTGGGGGGAGATCAGGCCAGCAGGGGAGGGAAGTTAGGGGTGATCAGGCAGGCAGAGGCAGTTAGGGGCGATCAGGCCAGCAGGGAAGGGCAGTTGGGCACGAGATCAGGCCAGCAGGGGAGGCCAGTTGGGGGCAACCAGGTTGGCAGTGGAGGGCAGTTGGGGGGACCAGGCTTGCAGGGGAGGGCAGTTGGGAGCGACCAGGCCAGCAGGGGAGGGCAGTTGGGGGCGACCAGGCCGGCAGGGGAGGGCAGTTGGGGGCCATCAGGCCAGCAGGGGAGGGCACTTGGGGGCGAGATCAGGCCGGCAGGGGAGGGCAGTTGGGGGTGAGATCAGGCCGGCAGGGGAGGGCAGTTGGGGGCGAGATCAGGCCGGCAGGGGAGGGCAGTTGAGGGCAACCAGCCTGGCAGGGGAGGGCAGTTGGGGGTGATCGGGCTGGCAGGGGAGCGGTTAGGGGGTGATCAGGCTGGCAGGCAGAAGAGGTTAGTGGCAATCAGGCAGGCAGACGAGCAGTTAGGAGCCAGCAGTCCTGGATTGTGAGAGGGATGTCCCAGATTGGAGAGGGTGCAGGCTGGGCTGAGGGAAGCCCCCCCACCTCCCCCAGTGCACGAATTTCGTGCACCAGGCCTCTAGTAGAAAATAATCTAGATACTTGACAAGAACATTTAATCAAGTCATGATTCTAAAATAAAAGATGACATACTTATAGGAGTATGTCATAGGCCTTTAAGAAAATATTTTAGGTAAGTTTCTTCTATATATTTTATTCTGAGGGATATAAGCAGTTAATCACCCAAAGAATTTTAAAAAAATAGAAAATGATACAATTGTGAAAATTTTATAATGTGTCTTATATAAACTTGCTTTGGACTAAAGATATTCTCAAGCTGAATTATACATGTCATATATGAAAGCTATATCAGAAAATAATATTAGTTGTCTAGTAAGCATTTTAAATACAAAAATTAAGAGGTATAAAAACAAAGCTCCAGAAGTTTTTAATAAAAAGGAAATCTCTAGGCACATAAAAAGATCCCTCACTGAGGAGAGACAGGTAACAGTGGAAGAGGACCACAGAATTAGAAAAGACTGTCAAATCACAGTATTGCTCCTAGGCTTAGGGCATTGCTCTATTATGACATCCTATTGGCCATGGGTTTGTTGGCTATTTATGCTAGACAGTAAATGAACTTGCATTTTTCCAACTAGATGTTACTGGTTTATAGATGCACACTCAAACTTTATAAAGGAAATAAACTAAGAAGTCAAACTTGATTCACAGAAATTCACATTTTAATTAGTTCATTTTATAAATAATTGCATTCCTTAAAAAAAAAAAGACTGTCATATTTTAAAGAAATATATTTTTAAGTACAGCTCATACACTGGTTTCAGAACAAATCACTGTGCTAACTGGTCCTTTCCTATTTCTGCCCTTGCCATGTCATCAAAAAGAGGAAAACCCAGTGGTTCCTTGTCATTGGAATTTTTCCATCTGGTATTAAAAGCACAAACTGATGTGTCAGTTTTAAGTATTCATCATTAAAACCTTTATAAGCACACTAATATAATAGGTATGCATTGTAATGAGGGTCTTCTTTTTCATTTTACCATTCTTTTGACTTTTATAGGGCAAAAAGCAAATAACAGAATATGTAATTGATCTTACAGCATGAAGAATATCAAAATAAAATGGAGGAATGATACATTTGCCATTGGTAAACAGAAATTTATCAAAAGACAAAGAGAAAAATATAGTATGATAAGGGAAAGTATATCAGTTAAACTAGAATATTCAAACTGAAGTAAAGATTATGATTTGACAATGCCGATCAAAAAACAATATAATATTTTTTTAAAATAAAGGTTGAATTCAAATTTTAAAATTTCTATTTGAGGGCAACATACTCTAAAGTCAAGAAAACACAACACCTGGTAAAACATTTACGATGAAGACGGTGCTTTAAATTTGAAACTATAATTAGGTCACTATTAAGTTTTCTTGCCAAAGATGGAATCATTTGTCCAAAGGTAAAGAAACAAGTTATCTGATTATAATAGTCTTAGAAAATACAAATTAAATTTTCATTTATGGTATGAAATTTGTTCAACTCAACTCATTTAATATGACGCTGAGCTCAATTTTTCAGTTGTTTAAATAATATTAAATAATAGTATAGCACAACCAGGAAAACTGTAACTATTTAAGAAAATTAAAATGTCAGTTGAAAACATATTTCATGTGGATTAAAAAAAGAAAAGCGTTCGTTGAAAAACTCCTGAATAGGAAGCCAATATAATTCTATTAGAACTTTATAAAGAGAGAGCAAACCCATAACCCAGTTTGAAAGGTAAGAATAAACATGCAAACTGTTAAGCAAAGTCAGGAATATTGATTACTTTGAAACATCTGCTAATATCCATTTTAATGAAGAATTAAGGGATACAATGCGTTAAAGACATATTTAAAAGACTGGTAGTGAGATAAGACAGATGAATCAACTTTTTTATATCCTAAATAATTACAAGAGACTTTGAAAATGTAGTGTTATTTATGGTTTCTTTCCAGTTTACAAATTTCTATCCACTGCCTCTATCTTTGGTGTCACTGCCACCAATAAACACAGTATACAGTTTATAAACCTAATTACTATCTTCAACTAGGAAAAAGTAAATCAACATTATTTCTTTAAAAATAAGATATAAAGAACATGATCCTAACTTAATTTTGTGTCATGGTCCCACAATATTCTGAATATCATGCCAAAATGTAAAAATTTAAAAGGGAACATTATTTGTTATAACTGCACCAAAAATTTAGCTACTGTATGCTGGTGTGATGACAGCTAAGTAGTATGCAGAGGCTACAGAAAGACATAATGTACATATGTTTAATTCACAATCAATCAAAGGAAAGTTCAGTTTAATGTAAAATCGAAACACTAACATAATACTTTCATGTAAATATGCTACAACTTTGTTCTCTTGCACTTTAAAAGGATAGTGTAATTATCTTAAATTTACACAAAACATTATGAAACATGGTAGTTGTTCATGATTAAAATAAAATAGCAATGTAAATTAATTTAACAGTGTTAAATATATTCACATGATCACCACTGTGATTCAAAAATGGCCACTAATGAAGTTACACAGCAATATATGTACATAACATTTGCCACAACAATTTTTGTTAAGTTTGACTTTTTGCAGACCAGGTAATTTTATGAGACAAATAATCTTATATCAATTCTTTCATATGATGAAAAGAATTAAATGTTGTAAGTAGTTTCATTCCTCTGGGAGAGGAGGGGGGAGAACCTCTGAAAAGTCAGTGCAAACTGAAGAGAGTTCTACCTTCTTGCAACATAACGTTGAATATTTGAACTTGTTGACCACGACAGATTCCTATAAGATGAGGATAAACAAACCTTAAGATATCAAAAGAATCTCTAACATTGTCAGCGGCATTTAGCAGATCAAAGAGGAATCCCAAATCCTATAGCAGAGCCTTCTGAGAATATGGTTGCTGTGGCTGAGGTGGCTGTTGACTGCCTCCTGGTTGAGGCAGTGCTGACGATGTTAAACTATAGTTTGGCACATGGGACATATTAGTTCCTGCATTCTGGTATATAGTGACATCAGCAGTAGCAGCAGCAGGAGGAGGACTATATACTGACGCCTGGCTGGGATATGTATTTCCTTGAACAGAACTGACCATTGAGCTGTGGAAGGGAAAAAACACTCAGATCAATATTGACTAACTTACCCATTTAAAGATAAACAGGAAGCTATTCATTAAATACCCATTCAGTAAATATTTATTAAATACCCATGTGTCAAATATTATGTGTCAAATGTGCTATTTTAGGTACTGGGATACAGTAAAAAAAAGGGAGGAAAAAAAAGTGCCCACCATCATGAAGTTGCATTCTAGTAGGAGAAAAAAAGATAAACGAATTTATAACTTGTCAAGTGGTAATAACTGGTATGAAGAAAAATAAAGCATATTAGGAGGACCAACAGTTCCTGAGACAAGAGATTCTGGCTTTTACAGTGTGGCAGGGGAAGGCATTTCAGACAAGGGAAAAATTTAAGCAGAGACCTGAAAGAAGTGAGAGAGGGAGTCATGCTGATTATATAGGAATATAAGCTGGCCAAGCGAAAAGAATGGCAAGCACAGAATCCATTGAGAAAACAAAATGCCAGGCATGTTCAAGGACCAGAAAGGAGGCCATGCTGGCAGAAGCAGAGTGAGAAAGGAGGAAAGTCGCATAAGATAAAGTGGCAGAATTAAAGGGGAGAGGAGCCTTATATATACAGTGCCTTGGAGGCCATAGTAAGGATTCTGGATTATATAGTGAGATGAAAAGACACTGATTCTGGACAGAAGAATGATGTGATTTGACTTAGGTTTTAACAGACTCACTGTGGGCCAAGGATATGCAAGGATATCTGACTGAGGCTTTTACAAGTGTCCAGGTAAGAGCTGACAGGTGGCTAGTGCCATGGTAGACTTGGTGAAGAGAAGGGTATGATTTTGAAGGCATTACAATCAAAATTTGCTAGTGGGTAGAGTGGTCAAGAATGCCTGAGGTTTTAGAACTGAATGACTGGGAGAAATAACTGGTAGAGTGGCCATTCACTAAAAAGACAACAGATGGCAGATAAGGACTACAATAAATTTGGGGAAGGAGAATCAAAGTACAGTTTTGGACATGTAAAGTGAGATATCTAGCAAGTTCAACAGGTGGTCAGCTATTCAAGTCTAGAGACCAGTGGAAAGTTAGGAATAGAAATACATATTTGGGGGTCATAACCATACACCTGGTGTTCAGAGTTGTGGGCCTGAATAAGACCCCCTAGGGCAGTGGTTCTCAACCTTCCTAATGCCGCGACTCTTTAATACAGTTCCTCATGTTGTGGTGACCCCCAACCATAAAATTATTTTCGTTGCTACTTCATTAACTGTAATTTTGCTACTGTTATGAATCGTTATGGAAATATCTGTTTTTCCGATGGTCTTAGGCGACCCCTGTGAAAGGGTTGTTCGACCCCCAAAGGGGTTGCGACCCACAGGTTGAGAATCGCTGCCCTAGGGAATGACTACAGAGAACATAGCCCTAGGGAATGACTACAGAGAAAAAAGTCCGTATTTTGAGTCCTACACTATAAGTCAAGAAGACAGAGAAACATTAGGCAAAGAAGACTGAGGAGTGGCAATAAGGTGGAAGGAAAACTAAGAGAGAATGGTCATAGTCAAGTGAAGAAAGTATTTCAAAAAGGAAGTGACCACTGGATTTGGCAATATGGAAATCATCAGTCCTTGACAAGAGGTGGACTAGGGAAGATGAAAGCTTGATAACCTTGTTTCTCTTACTACCCTGAAAATGAAAAGCAAATAAAAGAGACCTTCCATCTACTCCCACCACCACATTCATCAACTATCTTTCCTACTCCCATTCATATGCTGTGCCTTCTCTCCTGCTGTAACTCATCAGCTGTCAGTGCTCCCATGCAAGGTGCCCTCCACTTGGGCACTGCTCTCATTCCATCAAAAACATTCCTTCAGAGCTTTCTTTATTCACTGTCTCTGCTTTCTCTCTTCCCATCTCCGGTCTGATATTTGAGTTTTTACCATGTATAAGACACTAGCATCTTACCTAATAATAGACAAGCATGTAAATTGACTGTACCTTCACTATGCCCATAGCCAATCAGAGTGAGTATGCAAATTAACCCACCAAAGATGGCAGTTAATTTGCATACTTAGGCACCCAGCACCTGGGTCCCGGGAACATCCTGACACCCAGGTCACTTTGAGGTAAGCCCCGCATGGGCCCTGAGCAGCCTGGGAAGGGCCTGAGCCAGGGGGCTCCTGAGCAGGGCCAAGCCTGTGATCAGAGCCGAGGGGGCAGGGGCGGAGCCAGCGATCGGAGGGAGCTGGGGTCCCCTGCCCAGGCCGAAAGCCTCGGCCAGAGGCTTTAGGCCTGGGCAGGGGCGGAGCCGGCAATTGGAGGGAGCTGGGGGTCCCCTGGCCAGGCCCTGAGGCTTTAGGGCTGGTTAGGGGTGGAACCAGCAATCGGAGGGAGCTGGGGGGCCCCTGCCCAGGCCCTGAGGCTTTAGGTCTGGGCAGGGGCGGAGGTGACGATCAGAGGAAGCTGGGGGTCCCCTGCCCAGGCCTAAAGCTTCGGCCAGAGGCTTTAGGCCTGGGCAGGGCCCAGTTGGCTATTGGTGTGAACTACAAAGGAAACACCTTTTCTGACTGCTCATTGGCTAAGCTTCCTGTATGCCACTGGTAATATTCTTAGTAACTTGGATAATAAGAATCCAAAAAGGTGATCTAGGGTTTTTCCACCACACTTCTGGAGAAAAAAACGAAGGTCCGCTGCTGGATGGCTAAAAAATGTCATATCCTGCCCTAGCTGGTTTGGCTCAGTGGATAGAGCCTCCGTCTGCTGTCCGCAGGGTCTGGGTTCAATTCTGATCAAGGGCATGTACCTAGGTTGCAGGCTCCTCCCTGGCCGGGGCCCAGGTCAGGGCTCATGCAGGAGGCAATCAATCAAAGTGTTCCTCTCACTTTGATGTTTCTATCTGTCTTTCCCTTTCTCTTCCACATTCTCTAAAAGTCAATGGAAACATATCCTCAGGTGAGGATAAAAAAAAAAAAAGAAAGAAAGAAATGTCATATCCTATGAAAGACACATCTTGAAAATGCCTAAAGAAAATTGTCATTTTCATGGTGAAGGGACTGGAGTCCGTGTTGATGAAAACACCTTGGTGGCTGTGGTGACTGGCAGTGGCTGCAGCAGCAGGTTGATGGGGCTGGTGCCTTCCCCTGATCAGCCTGGTCGCCTCCCACAAAGGGAGGCCAGACTGCGGCTTAGGCCTGCTCCCCCCGGGCCTAAGCCGTCAGTAGGACATCCCCTGAGGGCTCCCAGTATGTGAGAGGAGGCAGGTTGGGCTGAGGGACCCCCCACCCCAGTTCATGAATTTCGTGCACCGGGCCCCTAGTAGCTATATAAAGAGAAACACTAACAGCTTTCACACTGAGATTTCCCCCCACATTTCTGTTAAAAATGTAAAACAAACTATAAATTGTGCAATTTTCAAAATATTGCCTATTTCTAAACTCTTCAATTGCTAGATTGTTCTAGATTGTTTATAAATCATTTACTGGTAAAGTCAATGCTCTTGCATTCTGCACAGATTAAACAATTCATTATTAAAGTTGACAGTCTTTTAGTGCTACATTCCACCCACTAATGTAGCCCCTTAAGTACAATAAACCCTCAATTTTGAGGATCTTGATTTAATGAACTTCAGATTTAATGGACAAAATTTCTGGTTTGTATGTCATATGTGAAAATTTAACACTCTGTTAATTTTAAAATTGTAAACCAACGTTAACAACTTATTTTATGTTGTTAATTCACTGTCATTTTTAACAAATTTTAGTTAACAGGTCGTATGTTCAGAAACACTGAAGTAATTTCACCGACATCAATAAATATTACATAACTACAGTCTACATATTTAAATCCAAGAGTCAGTGCTGGCAAACAATGTTCGGGAATGATTAGCACATGATCACACTGCGCAATAATTGGTTCTGTTGTCACCTAGCCTGACTTTCTGCAGCAGTTCTAATGTGCACTAAGCCACGCCCCAGCCGTGTGCATTGTGTGCATTTGTTTATTCGCGGTGACTGGTGAATGCATGCTTTTACTAGATGTATTCAGTATAAATTTAAAATTACAGAAATACATACAGAAAACTTTTGTGTGAAATTAAACTTTTCACACATATTAAATTTTAATTACACAAACATGTCTACATAAGTAAAAACAGGTAAACTAATTTGCCAATTTTTTTACATATACATTTGGAAAACCTACTTTATTATATAATGGACTTGGGCTTTAATGGACACCCCCTCGCCCGTATTAGTCCATTATATCGAGGTTTTACTGTAATGCTGAAAGGCATCACTCATTATCATTCTGTATGTGTTGCTTTGTGAGATAAAAAGTATTACAAGAAGTCAGATTTTATGCTCTTATTTACATCAATAAGGACCACAATACAGCTATAATATAATATTGTGACAAAGTGCTAAGCTCTGGAGCCAAAATGCCTGATTTTGTATCTTAGCAAAGTGGAAACTTAATCCTCCCTCCATACTGTTTCCTCTTCTAATAACATGGGACATCCCAATAAATGTTCACTATTATTATTATTCACAGTTTGTATTATATTCCTTATCTCAACTTACATTTCCACCATTCACCCAGTTGCCCAAGGGCAAAAACCAGCAATTCACTACTCTCCCTTATATTTGCTCTGCACTATCGCCCCAGCGTGTCATCTACATGCAATCATTTGCTAATCTCCTAAATAACTTTTTTCCATCTCTATCATTACATCTTTTTTTAAAATTAAATTTACTTTTTTCTCTTTACTTTTTTTAAAAAAAATATTATTTTATTGATTTTTTACAGAGAGGAAGGGAGAGGGATAGAGAGCTAGAAACATCGATCAGCTGCCTCCTGCACACGCCCCAACTGGGGATGTGCCTGCAACCAAGGTACATGCCCTTGACCGGAATCGAACCTGGGACCCTTCAGTCCACAGTCTGACGCTCTATCCACTGAGCCAAACCGGTTAGGGCTCTATCATTATATCTTGCAGTTAGAACTCATGATTTCTTGTCTAATATACAAAGTCTCCCAGCTTCTAACCTAGCCACTATGAATTCACCAATCTTATTGTCATTTAAACCCCCTTGTAGGCTTTCCCAAGACCCAAGCTCCTTAACATGATATCTAGGACCAGTCATTATCTTTGCCAATAACTGCAAGTACATCACTCACATCGTCCACCATAGACTTTAATCCTTTGGTAATATGTATTTTCACAACTCCCCATTCCATGGTACCATGCCATTTCATGCTGCTATATATTTGCTCATGACAGAAAATCTTTCTTACTTTTTCCTCCACGCTAAGAATAACATAACTTGAGAGTATGTTCTTCGAAACCTTCCGTGGACCTTGAAGTTCCTAAAGCACCCTGCATGTACCTTTATTTGTAATTTATATTATCATTACAATTTGTTTGTATGGTTGCCTCTACTAACCAGTAAGCACATTGAGGCTAAGAAACTCTAAGTCAGTGGGCAACTAATATGCCCAGGGAGCCAGGAACACTCAGTAGAGAATGAATAGTCTCTTCCAAAAGTGGCGCTGGGAGAACTAGATAACCACATGCAGAAGAATGAAATTGAAGGTCTGTCTTACACCACTCACAAAAAGAAGAACTTGAAATGGATTAAAGACCTCAATTTAAGACTGGAAACCATAAAATCCCTAGAAGAAAACATAGGGAGAAGGCTCCTTGACAATCGTCTCAGCAGCAATTTTCCTGGATGTGACAGCAAAAGCACAGGAAATGAAAGCAAAAATCAACAACTGGGATTGCATCAAACTAAAAAGTTTTTGAACAGCAAAAGAAACAATCAACAATATTAAAACACAACCAATGAATAAAAGAAAATATTTGTAAGTCATATATCTAATGAGGGGTTAATACCAAAAATATATAAAGAACTCATACAACTCAATAGTAAAGAAACTAACTACTAGATGGAAAATAGGCAGAGGAAATGAATACACAGTTTTCCAAAGAAGACACACAAAAGGCCAATAGGTACAAGAAAAGGTGCTCAATGAAATAAGCCAGTCAGAGGGGGATAAGTATCACATGATCTCACTCATTTGTGGAATATAATGAACAACATAAACTAATGAACAAAAATAGAACCAGAGACACAGAAGCATTGAACAGAATGTCCAACCTATGAGGGAAGGCAGGGGAGGAGGGGGAGTAAGAGAGCAACCAAAGGACTTGAATACATGTATATGAGCATAACCAAGGGACACAGACAGTAGGGGGGTGAGGGCATGTGCTAGGGTGTGGAAGTGGCTGGGGAGAGGTCAATGGGGGAAAAGGAGACTCATGTAATACTTTAAACAATAAAGAATTTAAATTAAAAAAAGAAAAGGTGCTCAATATCACTAATCATCAGGGAAATGCAAATCAAAACCAAAATGAGATATTATCTCACACCTGTTAGAATGGCTATCATCAAAGACAAAAGATAACAAGTGTTGGCAAGGATGTAGAGAAAGGGAACACTTATGCAGTGTTGATGGGAATGTAAATTGGTGCAGCCACTTGGGAAACAGTACAGAGGTTCCTCAAAAAAATTAAAATTTAGCCCAGCCAGTGTGGCTCAATGGTTGAGCATCAATCCTTGAATGAAGAGGTCACCAGTTTGATTCCTGGTCAGGGTACATGCCTGGGGTTGATCCCCAGTAGGGGGCGTTGCAGGAGGCAGCCGAACCATGTTTCTCTCTTATCAATGTTTCTATATCTCTAAAATCAATAAAAACATATTTTAAAAAAATTAAAGTATCATATGACTCAGCAGTCCCATTTATGAGTATATATCCCAAAGAACTGAAATCAGGATCTTTAGGAGATCTGCACCCCCATGTTCACTGCAACATTACTCAAAACAGCCAAAATATGGAAACAACTGAGCATCCATCAACAGATGAATGGGTAAAGAAGATGCAGTGTATGTGTACGTGTCCCTTCTCTCCTTCTTTCTCTCTTCCTCTCTCTCTCTCCCCCTCTCTCTCCCTCTCTCTCTCTCTCTCTCTCTCTCTCTCTCTCTATATATATATATATATATATACATATATATATATATATATATATATATATATATATATATATCTTCCCCCTCCTCCTCTCCCCCTCTCTGGAATATTATTCAGCCACAAGAAAAAAGAAAATTCTGCCATTTGTACAACTTGGATGAGACTTGAGGGCATTATGCTAAGTAAAATAGAGAAAGATAGATACTATATGACCTCACATGTGGAATCTAAAAAAGACAAATAATAGAATGTTGGTTGGAGAGTGGGGAAAATGGGGAGATACCAGACAAAGGGTACAAACTTCCATTTATAAGATGAATAAGTTTAGGAATCTAATGTACAGCATGGTGATTTCCCCTAATAATACTATTATCATATACTTGAATGGTGCTCAGAATAAACCTTAAATGTTCTCACCACAAAAAAGAAATGGTAACTGTGTGATAGGATGAAGGTGTTAGCTAATGCTATGGTGGTAATCATTTTACAATATAGAAATGTATCAAATCAACCAGTTGTACATCTTAAATTTATATAATGCTGTATGTCAGTTGTGTCTGTGGGGAGAGCAAGAAACTCACACTTGTATGTCAAGTGTCTAGCATAGTGTCTGGCACAGACTAAATGTTCAATAAACACCTGTTTAATAGAGTAACCTGAAATAATAGACAAGTAAATACATAGCTTTGGTCACCTGAGTACTATCATCATCACCATCACTATAGATAACTTTAGGAAACTGCATCCATTCTACCTTCCCTAATTATCAGTAAGATCATACTAAGGTTATTACATAGTCTGGAAAAGTAAGAACCCTAGAACCAAAATTATATGTAAAAGAATAAGAAATTGCCTCCTAGATATGAAGGCACAAAAGAAAAACTTGCCCACCAAAATGGGGGAAAAAAATTCCTCATTGACCTTGATCTGCAATTAGAAAGCTTGAGTCAAATACAGTTGTTGGTATGGAAAATAATACAATAATTAATAAATAATAATATAAGAATAAAATCTGTTTTGTATACTCACAATTATAAATCTATTTTTGCCCCCACCTTGTTCTTATATATGTTATACATTTATATATGTTTTTAAAAACTGCCTCAAAGCCTTTGTGAAGACTCTGTAAATAATCTACCTAATAAAAGGGTAACATGCTAATTGACTGTACCTTCGTGACACCCACCAGCCAATCAGGAATGGATATGCAAATTAACCCAACAAAGATGGAAGGTTAATTTGCATACACTGGCACTGAGAGGCCGGGGATGGGGGCGGGGGCGCAGGTGTTCTGCACCAACCCAGCCACTCCGGGCCTCTGGGCAGCGTGGGAAGGTGGAAAGGCTGCTCCAGCCAGAGCGAAGGCGGTGCCGGCAGCCAGGGAACGAAGGCCCATTCTTGCACGAATCTTCATTCGTGCATCGGGCCACTAGTTTAAAAATATATTTCACTGGCCCAACATAGCACTTCAAATTCCTATCTTAAGCATTTATCAAATATTTACTGAGTTCTTATCAAGTATAAAACTCTGCTACACAATAGATATAAAGGTTAAAGAAACTTGATTCCACCTCTCAAGATATGATAGCTTAGTGGGGATACAGGCTAGTCTAAAGGTGATTACAAGAGAGTACACAATGGGCTGGGGTCCTGTGACAGCAAGAGAGCAGGAACAGTGTTGGAGTGTGGGAAGGTGTTCTAGTAAAGAGAAAGCTAAGAACAGATAAATAGGAATTAGCCAGAGAAAGAGGGCTAAAGATGTCAAGGAAAAAGCACCTGTTGAAGTGCACATGTGTTTCTTGAGAGGTGACATTAATAGCTACACAGTATCAGTAGAGTTAGGCCCTGGAATACAGTGCATGCCCTGCATCAGATATTTCACATACAGGCTATGGAAGCAGACAGAACAACCCCTAGGGAACAGCAACAAGGTGTTACAGCTATCATTTACAAGGAAGTTTCTCAAGGCCCTGAACTAAGAATGGGTCTCAAGGAACAAGGAACAAGGCAGCTACAGCAGCATGCGACACAGTAACAGAGGACCAACTGGGACAGATGCAGCATTTCTGGATGACACTAAAATACCTAAGAGATCCCTACATAACTCATGCACACTGGCTGATTTCTCAACAATACCTACCTCTACTCACTTTGTATCTGGTTTTTAAGACAGTATGCTAACAATAGCTGTTCCCTACCTGTTTGCTTCTTTTCCATGTAAGGGTATTCAATTCACCAAATTTCAACTTAAAAAAAAAAAAAAAGTCCTGGGGCAGAAAGAGCTATACCTAAACATTTATTTTTTTTCTGAGCTACTTTCACTAGGGAGTATCCTGTTTGTGAATCCCTAAGCATCCCCAGAGTGTGACTCTTTTAAGGATGAGTAATACAACAGTAAGGACGGTACAGGAGCATTCATGGGCAACCCCAATATTGAAGAAAAGTTTTCTAGAAATTGTGCCTGTGCACCAAGATACTTCTAATGTGAGTCAGAATAACATGACTTCTAGAATTACAAACTGATGAATTCTAAAGTCTACCTTTTATTTGTTTTGAGGGAAAGACTTCAGCTTAGATTCACACAGAAGCAGAAAAGACATTTATGTAATTGTAAATTATATAATATATAATCATTTAACTATGTGATAGAGGATATTATAAATGGCCAAAAGAATGAGCCTGTCATTTTATATTCAGATATTTGCTCCATGGACCACAGGGGTAAAAAGTCCATCTCTTTTCAAATGATATATCTTGCTGTGATATATACTAAATTCCAACACAGGGAAAAAAGAAGGAAATATGTGTCTTTCAGAACCATAAATTCTGAAACAATAATGATAAAAACATTTAGATTTTTTATGAAATTTGTGAAAAACAATATATAGTGATCAAATCTAAGTTTCATTAAAATCCTTAGCAAATACCATCATGGACTCAAATAAAAAAAAAATAAATTATGACAAAGTTAGAATCAGAATACAGCAGTTCAGTGAGTCAGTAAGACAGAGATCTGGCTTGCTGGCTATTGCTGCAATACTGCAGGGGTTCCTGTAGAACTCACTCATCACCACAAACAGAGCTAACCATCTGGTATCAGTGATGGCATCTATTCTGGAGTTTCTTATCCAGTTCTGGTTATAGATGATCACGGGCACTTAAGAATTTTGCCCTGACCAGTGTGGCTCAAACCTGAAAGGTGGTGGGGTTTGATTCCTGGTCAACGTACATACCCAGGTTTGGGGTTTAATCCACAGTTCGGGTACTTACTGGAGGCAACGGATCGATGTTTCTCTCTCACCTTTCTCTCTCTGGTACTTACAGGAGGCAACAGATCTATGTTTCTCTCTCACCTCTCATCTCTCTCTCTTTCTCTCTCTCTCTCTCTTCTCCTTTCTCTAAAATAAAAATTTTTTTTTTAAATATATTTTATTGATTTTTTACAGAGAGGAAGGGAGAGGTATAGAGAGTTAGAAACATCGATGAGAGAGAAACATAGATTCAGCTGCCTCTTGCACACTCCCTACTGGGGATGTGCCCGCAACCAAGGTACATGCCCTTGACCGGAATCGAACCTGGGACCCTTCAGTCCGCAGGCCGACGCTCTATCCACTGAGCCAAACCGGGTAGGGCTAAAATAAAATTTTAAAAAAACTTTTAAAGATATTACAAAAAAGAATTTTAATAATAACATTAACTCCAAATAACAGTCAATAATCAAATTACCTAGGGTAAGAAGCCTGAGTCTGCTGAGCAGGAAGGGCAGGGTTTGCAGAGGGTGGAACTGCTCCTTGGCTGAGGGAAGACAGTTGCTCTGGAGAAAGACTGTAGCCCTGGAGATGGCTCATCTGGGCATTCCCTGCAAGCAGGTAAGTACCACTTTGAGGCCCTGGATATACCTAGAACAGTTCATGATAACACATTAGATTTTCTAAGATTTTAATAAGCATGCCAAACTTTTTGTAGAGACATTCAGTTAACCAAAAGAACAATTATATCCCTGAAATCTTTTTTCATAGTTATTTCAGTTAACAGGCATTTAAAAAAATATTTTTCAGTGAAGTTGGCTTCTGAATATTTTAATTCTATCCAGAAGTAATAAAGGAACTTATCTTGAAACTTTATACTAATATAGTCTCTTTTTTCCATGTTGATATTTTAAGTACTTCCCTAAAAGGAATTCCAAAAGATGTTTAAGAAGTGTCTTTGAATTGACTGTTTGTATCAATAGATTGCATCTGCTTATAGATTCAATTTATATGTCTTAAATTAGTTTACTGAACACAGAACAAACTAACTTTCTAAAGTAGGGTTAGTCAGCAAACTTTTTTGTAAAATTCCTGATTAGTAAGTATTTTGGGCTTTGTGGGCCATATGGTTTCTGTCACAACTACTGAATTTGACCCATATAGAAAGCAGCCAGAAATAATTAATAAACTAAAGAGAATGGCTGTGTTTCAATAAAAGCTTATTTAAACAGATGGGAGGCTGGATTTGGCCCTTGGGCCATTGTTTGTCTGCTACTGCATCTAAAAACTGCACTTGTCTCAATCGAAAGAGATTGAAGCCTTAAATTCCAAACGTCTTAAAACACATAATATTCTAGTTTTCTGTAGTATTCTTTAAATCCTTCCATTTCACAAGTTTGATAACAGAATGCCACTATCTATGTAATAAGGCTTTTTTACCAGTTGTAAAAATAGTAACACAATCATCAGGAGACAAGGCTCAATCATCTTAGCACTTCTGTTAAGTCCTAAGATACTTCCCATGCATCAGAATCCAAAAGGTCTTCATTGTAAATACATCTATTCTGGTCCTCATGAGTGCATTTTTTTGTACTTCTCAAACTGAACATGAAAGGTTTTTGGGGGGTTTCTTTGGCTCAAATTGATATCAACACCTGTGAGTAGGAGTCATCTAGCCACATGTTTGTTACTCAGGCATGGCTGCACATCTCCAGGGTTCTGGCCCCTCATTTCAGAGAAAATGAACTATGCTAAAAACAAAAATTAATCTATATAATGTTTATACCACTCTACATGAATAAAATGAAGTGCCTGGCGAATTACTCCCTATACCCTGAACTTACTGAGTTTGTGAGAAAAGAGCTCTTTAAATAGTTATTTGAGGTGAAAAGAGGGAAAGGGCCCTGGCTGGTATTGCTCGGTGGATAAAGCATCGGCCTGTGCACCAAGGGGTCATGGGTTCAATTCCCAGTTAAGGACATGTTACCTGGGTTGCAGCATCGATCCCCAGCCCTGGTCAGGGCACAAGCAGGAAGCAACCAATTGATGAGTCTCTCTGACATCGATATTTCTCTCTCTCTATCTCCCCTCTCTCCCTTATATTCTCTCTAAAAATCAGTGGAAAAAATACCCTTGGGTGAGGATTACCAAAAAAGAGGGAAAGGGCTCTGAATTACATTTCATGTGTTATGTAAAGAAAGGGAGTGAAATACAGATTAAAGCAGCTCACTATAAAACTGAACACCGTACATACCCAGAAGAATTTAGTAATAATTAGAAATTTTACTGAGACAAAAAAAAAACTGCAGTTCTTAACCAGATAATTACATATAAAGCCTTAAAAATATGCACACGTTTGGGCCTCCCTCCTAAAGATTCTGCTTTAACAAGTCTGGGTAGAACCAAAGCATCCGTACTTTTTCAAAAAGTTTGATGGGTGATTCTGATGCGTACCCCTACAGAAAAATAATTAAAAAAAAAAGAACTATTGGGCCCAGTTAGCATGGCTTAGTGGTTGAGCATCAACCTATGAACCAGTTAAGTCACAGTTTGATTTCCCGGTCAGAGCACATGCCCAGGTTGCGGGCTCAATCCCCGATGTGGGGCATGCATGAGGAAGCCGATCAATGATTCTCTCTCATCATTGATATTTCTCTCTCTGTCCCCTTCTCCCTTCCTCTCTCTGAAATCAATAAAAATATATTTTTTAAAAAAACATTGGTATAATTATATACTATACACTATATTTGTCAAGTAAAAATTTCCTTTAAAATTTATTTTACATTACTTTTAGAAAGTTTCAAATTTTATACAAACACATTATCCCAAATACTCTCAAATATACTTGAGAATTTAAAATGATATAGTTGAGTTTTTAAAAGCTTACCTGAGAGGCAGAAACACCAGATGACTGCATATAATACTGCTGATTCTGTAATTTTGCATACATGGAATACATTGGATCTTCATTCATTAACTTGGTATACAATGAAAGTGCCTCCATCACTTTAACATTAAGTTCTGAGAGTTCTGAATGTTTTCTGAAATATTATACAATAACTTGAAACATAACTGCTATTTAATTAGTACAATGTTCTAAATAATAAGGCGTATCAAAATAGCAAAAAGTGATACAGACATTATTAAAAATTTACCTTGTGACAGAAAATATTCCGTATTTAGCTCCAAGGCAATCAAAACTCAGATTTAGGTACTGTGTTGGGAGAGCTTATTGTAGTTGACTTTACTTTGAAATATTTAGGTTTCCCGAGAAAATAATAGATGGGTCATTTGGGCTCTGGTAATGTCACTCATGATTATAATAGTTAACCCTTATTTTTAAAAAAGACTAATATAGTGAAGGTCAAATAAATCCTCACCTTAAAAAAAGATAAAAAAAGAGGAGACCTGGGTATAATTCAAATTCGCACATCTAGTAGAAAACAAGTAAATGAGGACTGGTTCCTTTGGCATATAAAAATAGAAAATATTAAAGAATAAAAATGAAAAATTCAAATAAAATAGAAAAATTAAAAAATAAAATATAACACAATAGAAGAAAATAAACAAAACTAGTAATAAAATAAATTATAATGGCAGCTCTATCCCAGTAGGTAAGTTTACAGAGAACTTCAGGGAAGCAGGTACACAATATAGAGAGGGCACATGCTCTTTTACCTATCAATATCTTCCAGCTTTTCATCAATAAGTGGTCCCATCTGGTGACACATTGCTAAGGTGACAAGATTTGAAGAAATATAAGAAAACGCAACTAAAGAAAGCAAATCTCTGATGAATATTCATATAAGAAATACAAGATGTAATTTGGAGTAATAAAAATGATCTTAATAAAGAGACCCCAAGATTTATTTTCTTGATCTCAAAAATATTAAAATACCAATATTTATTTATAAAATATTTGGATATTTTAAATAAAATATTTAATTTGTATAGAACTGTATAAGAATATGAATTCTACCAAAGTTTTAAATAGCATATAAATGTGAGACTGGGTCACAGAAGAGTGAGAAATGTGAACATGTTTTGTATCATTCTCAATTTTATTTAAGTATGAACCATTCTGTAACAGAACAGTAGATATAACCTCTAATTATCCCTTATTTGGAAGATAAACGAAAAACAAGGTTTACCTTCAAGATGAAGTAACTCTGGAAGATCTGGCTGATCATCACTGGGATCTGTACTTTGCAACATCTGTAGCAACTGGTCCATTTTGTCCTACAGGAATTAAATAGTTAATATAAAAAGCAACTAGTCATTACGCAACAATATGTTCTCACTTTGTTAATTAGATAATGGATAGAGAACGTTTGTAATTCAGATATGTAGACTCCAATTTTGTTTTTATGTGGTTAATATCTGTGTACTCTAAGTAACATGTGAAGTCAGAGCTCGAAAGCTCTACCTACTTATTTTTTAGTCCTCACAGTGATTTTCTTAAATGAGGATAGAGCCACATTTAAACTTACAATATGTGAGTTCCTCAATTAATTTCATGGTAGTGAATTTCACTTTGTTTTGAAGCAGCCGTAGCCTTGACATGCTGACAGGTGTAACCTCTCTCTCACGATGGCATTACTTATGACTAACAACTCAGTTATTACTTCTCCCCCAGGGTGAATACAACAGCTGTTTTAGAAAGGCATAGCTCAGCTATATTACAGCTGTTCTCTTTCTAAGTAGGGCCATAAAGACTTGTCTACATTTTCTTGCTACCCATGTTTCAGTTTGTGGTCTCTCTATTTTTCTATGTGGGAAAGGCTGGAAAGCATCTCAAGGCAGTGACTTAAACGTACTTTAGAATCTTTTGTTTGAATCACCAATGGGACTAATGAAACCATCTTTACATTAGTACCTCTATACATTATATAAGTACATAATGTAGGTTTATATGTAGGTTTTTAAAAATCAAAATATAAATCTTACATAGCACACCAAAGAATACTGTTATAATATTACAAGCTTTTCCCCATGCATGGTTTTTACAGGGTTATACTATTAAACATATGTACATTAGGTAAATAATGTAAAGACTACCAATTCAAAGCACAGAAGTTATTTAAACAAAAACAAAAACTCTGCATTATATATAGAAGAACAGTTTGAGAGATGAATTAATTACTAGAGAGTAAAAATGACACAGCATATAAGAAACTTCTGAAGGCAAAAGAATTTTATGTTTTGAAATGGGTACTATTTTTCAATGTAAAAGATTCACAACTTTAATTTCAAGCAGTCCAAAAAAGGCACATGTCAGAAAAGTTTTCCTATAGCAAAAAAAAAAAAAGGGGGGGGGGAGGGGAGGTGATTACAAGAGAGAAACTAATACCTGGATAATTTTTGTTGTGTTTACAGAATACTATACTCTATCTGAAATTACCTACTATCAGAGAAATAAGGTTTCCAGAGAGACCCCTAACTGACTCTACATGCATTTCTTATGTAATGCAATCAGCTAATTAACTTTCCCTAATCCAGTTGGACTCCTTGGCTCCTAGCAGTCTTCTACAATCTATTTCTGTAAAAGAACACTCTTCAAACTTTCTGCTCTGGCTCCCCTAAAAGAAGGCTAACTACTTATTAATCCCTTCACATATTTTAAAGATAACTTCTCATTTTTCATCATAAGTTTAAAATGTTACCAAGAATATAATTTCCAGAGCATTAAGGACGAACATTTTAAAATAAAACAATTATACATTATTTGAAATATATTTTAAAAATCTCATAATAGTGTTTGTAATAGCAAAAAAAACACAGGAAAAAATTGAAAACAACCTCACTGTCCAAAAACAGAATTAAAAAACCATGATATATCCATTCTGTAAAATATTAAGCAGAAATTTAAAATAACGAGGTATAACTATATGTGCTGACATGGTAAGAATGGGACTATATTGTTTATGTTTTTATACTAAAACAACACATGCATTAATTAATCAATTATTTTTAAAGAAGACAAGAAAAACATTCCAACTTCAATACCAAGTATGAACTGCTCTCAAGGTGGAAATCACTTACTTCATCAATAAAGGCTTGTTCCTCCGGCTCTGGCTCTATTGTTTCTACCTGAACATCATCACTAAATTGTACCGTCTTCTTCTCCGTTTTTACTGTAAAACATGCAATATTGCCTTTTCCTTAGAATACATTTATTTGAGAGCACTTTAAGTTACAAGAGAGAATTTGAATTTTTTTAATATTCCCTTAAGCTGAGAGACTCAATTTAAAGAATAATTAGGTTGCAGATTTCGGCAATAATGACTAAACATTACTTCATGTCAAGATTTCTTAATTTTCTCTTCTAAAGATCTTACATTTTCCTTAAAAGACACATTACTAAAAATAAGAGGTATATTTCTGAAACAAAGATTAATCACTAGTACACAAGAGAGTTTAGTAAATCGGTGAAAAAAAGCAAAATTTTACAATGGCATAAATGAACTCTGCAATTTAGAAAATCTCATTTGATAGACCATGCTATTTCAATGGAATGAATTGGAAAGTTAGCTATATGTTCTCCAGCATGCCACTCAGACTTTTGACTAAGAGAACGACATCCAAACCAATGGAAATTTTAAAAATAGCCTTGGCAGGGATCTGAATTTTTCACTACATCAGCCTATATATTTTAGTTATATTATTCTTTGCATTAAAAAATGATTATTAAGGGATCCACAAACCATTGGCCAGAAACGCATATTTCTCTTGCTCAATAAAGAAAACTTTAAAAATCTAATCAATATAACATTAACTAGTACATACCATATAAAGATCTGATTAACATAGCAATTAACCTTCTCCAAAAGAAAATCAAGGCACATACAGCTTAAAAGAAATGAATTTCCACCCAGCTGACATGGCACAGTGGCTAAGCATTGACTTATGAACCAGGAGATTATGGTTCGAAATTCCTGGTCAGAGCACATGCCTGGGTTGCAGCTTGATTCCCAGTGGGAGTGTGCAGGAGGCAGCCAATCAATGATTCTCTCTCACCATTGATGTTTCTATCTCTCTCTCCCTCTTCTTTCCTACCTGAACTTAATAAAAAGAAAAAAAAAAAAAGAAATGAATTTCCTCTCTGAATTTTTCATCCTTGTATCCACGTGGTCAATCAGTATTCATAAAAATATTAATAATCAAGAGGAAAGGGAGGTGGGGAAACGGTAGAATTAAGTAAGGGAAATAATATCTATTAAATTATTAAATGTGCTTAATGGAGTACATATTACATTTCCTCCAAAGAATCTACAATACAATCCTATGAGATAGGCCTATTTCACAAATAAGGTTAACAGGGGCTTAGAAAGATTATAAATTCTTGCATAGGTGAAAGTTAATAAATGGCAAAGCCTGAATTTGAATGCCAATCTATCTGGTTCTACCAGCCCACACAACTGGAATCTAGCCTATGATTTTACTCTGAGAACAGTAAGTCATATCACTTACAAATTCCTTGTTATGTGATTCCATATAAAATGGAAATAGTTTAATTCATCCCATTCAAGTCACCATAAAGCAAAATTCTACACACACAAAGTTTCAGCTGATTTCATGTTCCATGGAGGAAAAAAGAGATATATGCTATACATATTTTGCTTTTTACATCTTGAGCTATTAACAAGTAGAAAACTGGGAGAGCACTGTCTGCTATCCATAAGAGACACATGGTAGACTTCACATCCTGCCAGCTGACCATGCACAAATTTACAATGCTTTTACTCATGGGAACCAATACTATTACTATGTACACACATGTGTATTGTGTATAGTATGTGTGTGAATATACATATAAAATGTTTATATATGTAAAAAATAAAGTGCTTTCACAATATCTAACTGTGTCTACCAATATCTAACAAGCTAAGGAGACCAGGTATTTCTATTTGACACATTTAAGTGGGTTTTTGCTTCCTCATAAAGAATGAGGCTATGAGGATCACACTAGCACTCATCTTCCAAACTCGAGGACTACATTACATAAGCTCTGCTGCTCCTGTTTCTCTTTTAGGTGGTCCAGAGTGAAAATATGAGTTGGAATACTAATTTTAAAGTGCAATGCTATATAATGGGAAAAAAAAAGATGAGATGGCTATATGATCTACATGAGCTCTTGGATCTCATCATGAACAGAAGAGTTCGAGGCTATTCTACCCATTCCAACAATTGATTCAGGACAACCCAAACCCCCAGTAACAAACAAAAAAACCTCCACCCTCAGCCCAGGTTAAAAGTGAGCACAGTATGCACTGCCATTCAAACAAGGTTCTACACTTGTTTTTTTTTAGTTCTAACAAAAAAAGAATTAAAGACATAGGTATCAGGAATCTGTTTATAAAAATGACAAGAAACAACCTGGCATAACTATGACAGGGCATTATTTTCTCAAGATTCGTAATGTCTGGTTTGTTGTGAAAGCCTTCTCTTGAAAACATAAGTGTACTTACGTTTTTAAAGAAAAGTATATCTCTATATATATACACTTATGTATTATTTATTGCATTAATATTTATATATGTCTAGTCTGTATACAGTACTTGGTGCTATTGAAAATAAAAAGATGACTGACAAAAATCCATTCTTAGAATTCTTGTAAACTAAAAAAGAATTACGCATCTTGCAGTTTATAACATTAATTCCTTCTAGCTGTTATTATATAGACAGATGAGCTGAGATGAGATATTATGCCAGATAACTGTGGCTTACAACTTATATACAAAAATTCTTTTAAAATTCTAAAAATGTCAATCACTAATAGAAATCTTTATAGACTAGAACATATTACTGTTTCCTTAAACAAAGGGAGGTTATAACAATCTTGATGACTCAAACTCCTCATTATGAAGATTCATTAAAGTACAGTGTTATGAAAAAATATAGTCAACTGTCTATCAACATTTTGATAAGCTACCACCAGTTACATCTCCTGCAACTATTATGCCTGTCAGTAATATCACTACCACTTTTGCCCCACTTTCTAGTTTATTTCTCCTAGTCAGCAAAGATTTGGAAAAAAACACTATTTATATGATTAGCTATGGCCGCTTCTGAATATCTACAGGAAGGTTTAGAAAAGCCATTACTGTTGCTTAGAGGCCACAGCTTCCAAATTTGAGGTTAGAACACTAGAGAAATGGTCTCAACCTTTGAAAACAAAGAATTGTTTATGAGGTTACACTGCATTTGTCACATTTTATCAACTGATGATAATGAAAATACATAATGCATAAATTCCATTAACACTTTTTAGTGTGCATTTTTACACTAGCACATATATACATATATGTGTGTGAATATACACACACACACACACACACACACCATCACACACACACATATATATATTTATATGTATAGGTAGATATAAATTTTTTTTAAAAAAGAAAATCCATACTTTCTCTAAAGATAATCTTGGTAGACAAATGATTGCAATTCTTAGATGATTTATGGTAAATAATCTACTGACCAGGCAGCTGCATTTTTAATAAACACCTTGAAAACACTACCATTTGAAAGTACCTGCTCCAAAAAGTTGAATTTACTCAGCCTTCATTAAGAGCATTAATGATTATCATCCATTGACAGACTGGAAAATACTTACTCATTTCTGGTTCAGCAGTGAGATCTGCAGTTACAAAATTAGAAGGAAATAACCCCATGCCTTGATGGGTTTCACCTTTCCACCAGTTGGGATCACTATGAGGAACAAAAAGAATATCTGACTATAATAAAGATTTTTACCTCTATAAATCTTTTCCTTTTATAGTGTTTAACTTACATTAATACCAGATTTGAAACCCACATCAATCCAGTGAAGAATGAAATGAATGTATCATTATTATAAATAAGAGATGAGGCCTCAAAAAAAACAAGTTATTAAACACATAGTGCTTTATCTTTTGGAAGGCTGGTGAATGCTTAAAAGATTTACTATAAGGCACTAACTCTGCCCTCATAAAAGAGGTCCATATATTTAAGAATTGTCAAACCACCTGGTTTGAAGGCTCCACTGTAAGAATCCTTTGTAATCTTATATAATAATAAAAGTGTAATATGCTAATTAGACCAGACGTCCTTCCAGATGAAGCCGGGGCTGTGAGGGAAGCCCGGGTCCGGGTGCCTGCCAGCAGCCTGAGGGAAGCCCGAATCCTGGGTGCCGGAGGGAAGCCAGTGCCAGTAGCCAGGGGAAGGAAGGCCTACTCTTTCACGAATTTCATGTATCGGGCCTCTAGTCCTATATAATAGAAGGGTAATACGCAAATCGACCAAACAGTGGAGTGACCAGTTGCTATGACGTGCATTGACCACCAGGGGGCAGATGCTCAATACAGAAGCTGCCCCCTGGTGGTCAGTGCTGCTCAGCCACAAGCGGCAGTGCGGAGGATGTCTGACTGATGGCTCCCGGACTGCTAAAGGGTGCAGGCCGGGCTGAGGGGACCTCCCCCAAGTACATAAATGTCATGCACCGGACCTCTAGTATGATATATAATAGGACCTTAATCAAGATGTCCATTCTTGTGCTCTATCTAGTACATATCAGCAAATTTTTTCCCCACAAGAAAACACATATGAGAGACACTGTTTATAGCACAAAACGTTCACAAGGAACACATTTTAAGGTACATACTGTTTCTTCACTGTATCTATATCTAGTCTAAGAAAAGCTAGCAAGCTCTCAATAAATATTTTTTAATGAATGATCAAAGTTTTGTGTAATTTCCAATAAAACAGCTCAAATATAACTTATTATCTAATCAAGAAATCATTCAATATATTAAAAGCCTAATATGCTAAGTGCCCGGTCTTCTAGTCGGCCACTCAACCAATCAAAGGGTAATATGCTAATGATATGCTAAGGCTGCTCAACAGCTCACTATGAAGTGCAATGACCACCAGGGGGCAGACAGTTGACTGGTCGACCAGTCGCTATGACGTGCATTGACCACCAGGGGGCAGACGCTTTGACCAATAGGTTAGCTTGCTGCTGGGGTCTGGCCGATTGGGACTGAGTGAGAAGGGCCAGACATGCCCTGGAGCCCTCCCGCGGTCCCTCCCTGGCTGGCCAAACTCCCACATCCCTCCACAGTCCTGATCATGCACCAGTGGGGTCCCTCGGCCTGGCCTGTGCCATCTCACAATCCGGGACTGCTCAGGGGATATCGGAGAGCTGGTTTCAGCCCAATCCCGCAGGCATAAAAGGCTAATATGCAAATCGACCAAACGGTGAAATGACCCATTGCTATGACACACACTGACCACCAGGGGGCAGACGCTCAATGCAGAAGCTGCCCCATGGTGGTCAGTGTACTCCCACAGGGGGAGCGCAGCTCAGCCAGAAGCCAGGCTCACAGCTGACAAGTGCAGCAACAGTGGTGGAAGCCTCTCCCACCTCTGCAGCAGTGCTAAGGATGTCCGACTGACAGCTCCCCAAGGGGATCCTGCCTAAGCCAGCAGCTGGACATCCCCCAAGGGTTCCCAGACTGCGAGAGGGCACAGGCCAGGCTGAGGGATCCCCGCCACCCCCGAGGGCAAGAACTTCATGCACCGGGCTTCTAGTATTATAGTATGTACTAGAGGCCCAGCCCACGAAATTCGTGCACAGGTAGGGTCCCTAGGCCTGGCCTGCGATCCGGGCTGATCTTCCCCGGCTGCCAGTAGCTGGCCCCACCCCCCACCGCCGCCCTGTGTGTGTGGGGCGACCAGTGGGGCAATCGGGGCCCCGTTGCCACCCACGTCCGCCGCCACTCACCCCCAGTTCCCTGTTCCCCATTGGGTAATCAGAGCCTGCCAGCCAGGGGGAGGGGCCAAGAGGTTGACCAGCAGGCCCTGATCAGGTGATTGGGGCCTGCGGGCTGGGGGCAACTCCTGCATTGAGCATCTATCCCCTGGTGGTCAGTGCACGTCATAGCCAACCAGTTGTTCTGCCATCTGGTTGATTTGCATATTACGCTTTTATATATATAGGTTATAGAAATAACCTTAAATCTACTCAAATTTATTTTTAAAACCACTTATTTGCCAAGTTTAGTACTTCATTATAACAATTTTCATAAACATAAAGCTGTAGTAAAGACAAATGCACTGAATCACCTTTCCTATGATAATGTAAATGCATATAATTCCATGTAAAATTAATTTGTTCCAAACAAATACACTAAATAATAAACTCACTATATTCTGTATTTCTTACAGATTTCACAAATACATATATATACACATATTTGGTATATTTTCTAAAATCTTAACTTTTTTACTAATTTAACAATCTATATTAGATGGAACCAAAAATGAATAGATTAAACTAAGCCTCCAAAAAAAAAATTAAAACTAATTAAATAGATAAGAAAAAAATTAAACTACAAAATAAGAATCCAGCCAGTATATCATAAGCAAAGCAAACATCAGACAAAGAAAATAGCTGGATCAGTATTTTTTAATTGCATTTGTTGATAGCATCCAACAGTAGTAATATGAAACACGGAAATAATGTTATATATTTTCACATGAAAGTTTCCATCACCTGTCATCAAGAACAGTAATAATTTCTCCAGCTTTAAAAGTAAGTTCATTATCTTCAGCAGCTTCAAAGTCATATATAGCACGAACTTTTCTGCCTTCGTGTTGGTGGTTAGTTAAGAGGTTGGATGTACTTGGATACAAAGTGGAAAGGGTGGTGGACTGCTGCTTTTGTTCCTTCAGGGACAGCTCAATGGCTAGAAAATAATGGGTTTAAAAAGACCCAAAATGTTAACATGTCCAATAATCCAAAGAATTACAAAAATATATCTGAAGGTAAAAAGTATTCTTCTCTCAGTAGTGTAGATGGAAATTAGGACAATAAAAATCATTTCATCAATTTTATTCATTCATTCACAACTGAAAGTTCAAAAAAATAAACAAAAAAATTAAACAGCATGATGACTATTTTTTACTGAACAATACAATTAAAATAATTCTAGGTAATTAAAAAGACATAAACTTAGATCCATTTTAAAAATTTTAGTTGCAGATACATTTTCTTTTGGCTTTTCAATGTATTTCTATAGCCTAAGTTCCTGAAATGATAAAATCACTTGGGGAATAGTCTCAAACCTCATTGGGGACTTACTAATTGCTGAGAACCTGTATTTTATTGCTCCAAAGATAATTCTTTTATAATCAGTCTAAGAATTGGAATTTAGAAATAACTACAATAAAGTCTCACCTAACAAATTCCCCAAAATAGATTTCAACTGTGTCTCCTCTATCTCCATCCTCCTCTCCCCATATAGGCTATCACTATGGGATTGATTACCTGGCTTTCAAATCAACCCAAATCCCTTCTTCCTTTCCACCTCTGTTCTAGATCTCAATGAAAGACCTAATGAGAAAATAAAACTTTAAAACTATCATAAGAAAATATAGCAGTATGTATTTAAGGATGTTAGAGTAGGAAAAGAACAACTTAAGACATAAAAAAGCAAAAATTTTGACTAAAACTTGTTTAATAAAACACACTATTATCAAAGTTAAAGTATAAGCCAAAAATCAAGAGTAGATATCTACTATAGATAAAATAGGCAAATGATTAGCATGCAAAATAAAGACTTTCTACATATCATCATGTTTTTTAAAAAGAGACTCAATAAAAAAAGAGACAGAATGCAAATAAGCATCCAAAAACGACTCAACCTCACCGGTAGTAAAAGAAATAAATTTTAAAATAATGGGACATCATTTGGAATCTATCTGATTCATGAAACTTAAACACTGACAATACCAAATGCTGTCAGGAAGTTAAAAATAATAATAGCTTTCATACACGGGGACTTACTAATTGCTGAGAACCTGTATTTTATTGATGATGAAAGAGAAAATAAAACTATTTAGCAAAATTGAAGAAATGCCTGCCCCATTAGCCAACAATACCTCACTTTTAGTCACACAAAATAAACACACACACACACACACACACACACACACACGAGAACACATATAGGTATATTCAATGCAGCATATTTATTACAGTAAAAATAAAAAAAAATAAAACCCAAATGTCCATCAGGAGGAGGATATATTATAGTATGTATTTATTAGTTCACTGAAATATTATACAGTAGCTTAAAAAGTAAATTTGATTCATATGTCTAATCATGAATAGATCTCAAACGTTGCATAAAAAATACAGTTGTAGATAGATGGTACCTACAGTATTTATGAAAATTTTTATTGGACACAAAAAGTACTTGGTACTGTTTATGGATATTTATGCGTAAATTGTGTAGTAAAAATACTGATCAATAAGACATACATGATAGTCGGCTTGGGAGAGAAGAGGAAGAAGTGATATTGAGGGAAACAAAGTAGATTACAGCTTTAGCTGTAAAGTCCTATTTCTTTTATTTTAAAGTATTTCAGGAAAAAAATATTAAGTAAGCAACCCATCTTTTTGCCACCATCAGGGACTTAAAAACATACCTTTGGCTAAATCTTCTTCTTCTTTTTTGTTAGTCACAGTACCAGGATCCTTAGCTACCAGAGCCGGGCTTGCTTTTGCTTGTTCTGCAGCCTAACACACACAAAAAGGAACACAATATTTGAGGACTGATCTCAAATACTCCTAACCCCACCTAATCTACAAAGGTGCAAGATCCTTCTTGTCAATCTAAAACAAACTTCTGGAGAGTAAAAAAAATAAATAAATAAAGTAAAAAAAATAAATAAATAAAACAAACTTCTGAAGAATAAAGAAATACAACTGGAGTAGCCTGAAAAGGAGAAGAGTTAGAACTGGAGAAAACAGACTGAGAACTGGATACTTAGAGCCAACAGCCTAATAACACTGTTGCAGACTTGTGTAAAGAGGTTAAACTAAAAGCAGACAGTATGTAAAAAACAAAGAAAAAAAAAACACTAGAGATTTAAAAAGTTTAGAAAAATAATAAAACTGGAAAAGGGATTGATAGAGGGAGGAGATAACTATTTTAAAAACAGATAGCTTTAAAAAATTTTAAATATGTATTTAAGGATTCTATTTTATTGCTTGCTTCCCGATTAAAAGTTAGGATGTCCTCTTTAGGGACTCAGATTTATATCCTATCTAATAAAAGAGTAACATGCAAATTGACTGTCACTTCACAATAAAAATGGCCCCACCCACAGCCAATAAGGAGGGAATATGCAAACTGATGGGCCAAAATGACAGCGTCTGCCCGAGCCATGGAGCCTTCGGAGACGGGCGGTGGCGGGGGGGGGGGGGGGGGGGGGGGAAAGGCTTGGCGGGGGGGAAGGCTTGGTGTCCTGGGTTGCCACAGCAACCCAGGACGCCAAGCCTGACAGGAGAGCAGAGCAGGAGATGGGTTGGAAGGCTTAGTGTCTTGAATCGCCCCAGAGCAGAGCAGGAGATGGGTGGGAAGGCTTATTGTCCTGGGTAACCCCAGCGACCAGGAGAGTGGGGGGAAGGCTGAGCAGGAGAGTGGGGGGAAGGCTTGGTGTCCTGGGTCACCCCAGCGCAGAGCGGGAGATGGGCTGGAAGGCTTGGCGTCCTGGGTTGCCCCAGCAACCTGGAGAGTGGGGGGGAAGGCTTGGTGTCCTGGGTCACCCCAGCGCAGAGCGGGAGATGGGCTGGAAGGCTTGGCGTCCTGGGTTGCCCCAGCAACCTGGAGAGTGGGGGGGAAGGCTTGGTGTCCTGGGTCACCCCAGAGCAGAGCGGGAGATGGGCGGGAAGGCTTGGCGTCCTGGATTGCCCCAGCCTGATGGGAGAGCTGAGCAGGAGAGCTGGTAGAAGGCTTGGCTTCCTGGGTCGCCCCAGAGCAGAGTGGGAGATGGGCGGGAAGGCTTGGTGTCCTGGGTCGCTGGGGAGGGCAGTTGGGAGGACCAGGCCTGCAGGGGAGGACAGTTCAGGGGGACCAGGCCTGCAGGGGAGGGCAGTTGAGGGGGACCAGGCCTGCAGGGGAGGGCAGTTGGGGGGAACCTGGCCTGCAGGGGAGGGCAGCTGGGGGGGGACCCAGGCCTGCAGGGGAGGGAGGGCAGTTGGGGGGGACCAGGCCTGCAGGGGAGGGCAGTTAGGGGGGACCAGGCCTGTAGGGGAAAGCAGTTAGGGCCAATTGGGCCAGCAGGGGAGCAGTTAGGCGTCAATCAGGCTAGCAGGGGAGTGGTTAGGGGGTGATCAGGCTGGCAGGCAGAAATGGTGAGGGGCAATCAGGCAGGTAGACTGGCGAGTGGTTGGGAGCCAGCAGTCCTGGATTGTGAGAGGGATGTCTGACTGCCCGTTTAGGCCTGATCCCACAACGGGCAGTTGGACATCTCTTGAGGGGTCCCAGATTGGAGAGGGTGCAGGCTGGGCTGAGGGACACACCCCCACTCCCCGTGAATGAATTTCGTGCACCGGGCCTCTAGTATAACAATATAAATGCTCATAAAATTATACTATTTGGTAAAACAAAATACATGTAGTTAATTCTGGGAATATATTGCTGTCCATCTTAAATGTATTTTGTAAATAAGGTAGCTTACAAGTAAATTAATACATAAATTGATTTACACTTCTGGAATTAGAAGCTTCTAAGACTCAAAGGCCTCTTGGTTTTTCCATGGCAATAAAGGCAACTGAGACTCCAGCCTATCTTACCAGTCTTATTTTCAACCATTCTATCAGTGACCAGAAACTGCTAGCCTATATATATGCATGTTATATGTATACTAGAGGCCTGTTGCACGAAATTCATGCATAAGAGTGTCCCCTCAGCCCAGCCTGCACCCTCTCCAATCGGGGACCCTTTGGGAGATGTCTGACAGGCATTTTAGGCCCGATCCCACAGGCCCTGTGGGATCGGGCCTAAAACGCCAGTCGGACATTCCTCTCGCAATCTGGGACCACTGGCTCCTAACCACTCACTTGCCTGCCTGCCTGATCGCCCCTAACCACTTTGCCTGCCTGCCTGATTGCCCCTAAGTCCTCTGCCTGCCTGCCTGATCGCCCCTAACTGCCTCTGCCTGCCTGCCTGATTGCCCCTAACCACCTCTGCCTGCCTATCTGATCACCCCTAACTGCTCCCCTGCCAGCCTGATTGCCACCAACTGCTCTCCCCTGCTGGCCTGATCACCCCTAACTGCTCTACCCTGCTGGCCTGATCACCCCTAACTGCCCTCCCCTGCTGGCCTGGTTGCCCCCAACTGTCCTCCACTGCTGAACTGATTACCCCTAACCCCCTGCCGGCCTGATCTCACCCCCAAATGCCCTCCCTTGCTGGCCTGATCACCCCTAACTGCCTCTGCCTCGGCCCCCACACCATGGCTTTGTCCGGAAGGAAGTCAGACATCCGGAAGATGGCCGGTTGACCCAGTCTAATTAGCATATTACCCTTTTATTAGTATAGATTATATAGGATAGGATTGCTTAAATGGGGCGGGGGGAAGCCTTTTTCAGCAGGAGGAGATGCTCTTTGCAGACAAAAATACATAATCCCTATATCTGGACAAATAGCCAGCCACATGCACTATACTGCCAAACCAGTTACTAAAAAATTGAACCGCTTTCTTACATCTTACACCAAAGAGCTGTTGCCCTTAAAACCCCTCCTCAGCCCCCACCGTAGGTTCTGCCTTCGCAGTTCACCCAGATTTGGTTCTGATTGGTCGGTTTCTATGCCAGTCAGCATCAAAAGGTCCGCCTCTTAGGCAGCCGTTGGCTCCTCACAGTTCACCCAGATTTGGTTCTGACTGGTCAGTTTCTATGCCAGTCAGCGTCAAAAGCTCCACCTCCTAGGCAGCCATTAGCTCCTTGCAGTTCACCCAGATTTGGTTCCGGGTCTCGCCAGCAGCCGCAGCAGCTGCTATGCATACGTATACTTATACTAGAGGCCTGATGCACGAAATTCGTGCAAGAGTAGGCCTTCCTTCCCCTCGGCTGCCAGCACCGGCTTCCCACAGGCACCCAGGACCCGGGCTGGCTTCCCCCCAGGCTGCCTGCAGGCACCCGGGATCCGGGCTGGCTTCCCTCCAACCTCGCTTTGTCCTGAAGGACGTCCAGAAGTATGTCCCGTCTAATTAGCATATTACCCTTTTATTATTATAGATACACATACTGGTATTTCTACACCTATGACACACATTTGCTTTACTTATAATGTCCTCCCCTCTGGCTCTGTTTACTCCATCCACATTTTTCCCTGTTGAGTTGCAACTCATCAGTGGGTAAACAGCTAAAATAACACTTTCTCAGTGAAACATCCCTAAGCCTCTTAATAAAGCATTCCCTCCTTCTCCATGTTCCTCTGATAGCACTTTCAAACAAGGTGCTATGACATGGGTAGTTAAGAATGGGTAGTCAGGCAAACACGGGATCAAATGCTAAATCCATGCTCTTTGTGTCTCAAGTCCCTTATCTACAAAATGAGAATAATAATATCACCTACACACTACAGGATATTAAGAAGATTAAATTAACACATGTAGCTTCTAAAATCAGATAAAATGGGGGCCCCTCAAAGTTTAAACAAAAAGTCTAACATTGCCTCCTGGGATTTATAATGCATGTAGGAAATATATGTCATATGTAAGATGACTACAGCATAAAGGATGCTGAAGTGTGGAGTAGATAAACCCTATACTGTTGCAAGGTTTCTACATTTTACATGAAATAATACAGTATTAACTCAAAACAGATTTTTAAAAGTTACAAATGTATACTGTAATTCCCAGATAAATCAATAAAAAATGGAATTCTAATTTTTTTAATATATATTTTATTGATTTTTTACAGAGAGGAAGGGAGAGGGAGAGAGAGTTAGAAACATTGATGAGAGAGAAACATCAATCAGTTGCTTCCTGCACACCCCCTACTGGGGATGTGCCCGCAACCAAGGTACATGCCCTTGACCGGAATCGAACCTGGGACCCTTGAGTCCGCAGGCCGACGCTCTATCCACTGAGCCAAACCGGTTAGGGCGGAATTCTAATTTTTAAATGATTGTTGAGCAGGTGAAAGGCAAAATATTATAGTAACACACAGTTATATATTCTTCACTTAGTATATTTTATGTCAAATACACAAGGCATTTATTTTTAGAAAAGCTGATTACAAAAAAGCTTTTTATAGTTCACTGCATAGAACTTTAAGTACTTTCAATTCTGATCCATCTCTTGTTGCAGTGTTTTAATGATTATACAACTGAAAATTGAAAGTCAGAGGCAACCTTTTTCATAATATATAAAAATTTTTCACAATCTGGTCAATTTCACAAAACAAATATGTTGATTTTTTGTGGTCTATAAAGAAATCTCTATTGGTCCATTAGGAAGTGCAGAACAAGCTGCATTAAGCCTGCACTCCTGAACTGCACACTTTTCAAAGTTCCTTTCTATCATCAGGTTCTAAGTGTAGCAATGACACTTGTCTTATTAACTAGCCAAATACAGTAGCAGTTTACCATTACTTTCATCTCTACATCCAAAGTTAGTACTAAAAAAAAAATCACAACAGCATAAAAATAAGTTAGGTAACTAAAGTCTGACTTTTCTTATCATTTTTATTATTTTCTTCTGAACTTGGGTAAAAAATAAATTTAAAAATCCTTATATTTTTATAGGCTTTTGTTAAGAATGCTAACAAAAATCTAGTCTGACTAAATGTGATGACATACAACTAAGTGACTTCAAAATCTAGAGGTACTTACAGATCTTCCCTTTTTCCCCTAGATGACACATTTTTTTCATTAAACATAAAGTTCTTTACAAACAGCGTTTTCAATGATACACTTTTCAGAAAGTACTATAAAAAAAATCACCATTCTATTTCATCTTACTGTACTTTATATGCATTTTATATATTTCTTGTGGCTAAATGATAGCAACTATAATAAAATTAGGTTTCATGTATTGTGTAACATCTAGATGAAAAGAAGAAAAGTAACTCTTAACTTTAATGTTGCTGATCTATGTCCTGAATCTTTTGAGCAGGAGAGTAACCTAACTTCTATGCCAATCAATCAATCAATCAGTCCTCTTGCCGTGTTCACTCCATTTCTTGTCCTTTGAAGCCTAGTCTGGACAGACACATATCCACTAACTTCTATATCAACGGAAGGCAGAATGGTGTAGTAGAAAGAACACTGGACTGAAAGTCAGGAAGCCTGTGTTCTACTTCCAGCTCTGTCAACTACTCTTGCCCAAGTGGCCCTGGGCAAGTCACTTAACCATTCTGGGTCTCGGTTTCCTCATCTGTAAAATGAGGGGATTAGATTAGAGAATCCCTTAAGATGTTCCCACAATTGAGAGTCTAGGTTAACCAAAAAATGCTATATATCAAGCAGATCATTAATTCTTCCTTCTCTTACAGAAACAATTCCCTTTGTGGACAGATATGCAATTTTCACTTGCACTGAAAGCTGTATTTGAGAGCAGTGCTTCTCAAACTTCAATGTGTATACAGAATCATCCAGGACCCTGATAAATGTAGATAATAAATCCATAGATGCTGCATTTCTAACAACCTGATGATGATGATGATGGTCAATGAACCAAATTTTGAATAACAAGCTCTAGAATAGGTTCTTGAGGCATAGAAATTGCAATTCCATTAAGCATCTAGACGTTGGTTCTCTGTAGCGAATCTACTTTGATAATTAAACACTGCTTCTATTGTCAAGAAAACTTATAAGACTTTTGAATTATTCTGCATAAAATTATTCTATAATTATAGTTTTAGAAATTATTCTGAGAGTAAAAGCCAGCTGTCAGTCATGAATAATTCTAAAATATATAATTTATCATTATAGAACTATTCAAAAGGCAAATTTTTTGAAGTAAAATATCCTCCCTTCCTTACTCTCCTAAGTATATTTCTGGTTTTTTTACAGTTCAAGAGTACACAGATAAACTAGAAGTGCCTTGGAGAAAGTCTAGATTAAGTCTGGATGAATCAGTTCATGATTCCCTGAAGTGGTCAAAACCCCAAACTTGAATCCTTGACAGCTGAGATTTTCTGCTCATGCTTTTGTACCACTCATTACATTTTACCAATCCATACATTTTAAACCCTTTTGATTAGTTGGGCATGCTAAAGGATGGTTATCCAGAATAGAAAAAGAATAAAAGAGATACCCTTTCTTTCTTAATCCTCACTTGAGGATAGGTTTATTGATTTGAGAGAGAGAGAGAGAGAGAGAGAGAGAGAGAGAGAGAGAGAGAAAGAGAGAGAGAGAGAGACAGATATTGGTTGCCTCCTGTGGGGACTGCACCCACAACCTAGGTATATGCCCTGACTGGGAATCAAGCCCACAACCTTTTTGGTGTACCAGACAACACAGCAACCAACTGAGCCACACAGGTGGGCCCCTTTCATTTTTTATATGACATTAATTAGACATCTGTCTCATTACATATTTTTTTGAAAAGAAAAGTTAAGCCTTTCAGTCAGTCATATTTATTAGGAGAAAGGAAAAAGATGAAGCCACTGGTCAGGTTTTATTAAGGGAAGAAATGCTTCATGTGCTTCTCTTCCCATTGACCCCTTTATATCTCCTTCCCACTTTTAATACAGGTATTCATAAACTTCATAATCAAAAGAAACTCTAAACTCATCTTTAAATTTTAAGGATATCCCTATTTTTGATCGCATTAAGAGCATTTAATAAGACTTACTTGATGTAATAAAGTAATTTTGTCTATATTAGAACTAAATCTTAAAAAACTTTACTTGCAAATGTTACAGCAAATTCATTTATAAAAAGGAGAAACAGTGGGAAAGTAGAAGTTGGAACAAATTAATATTCCCTATTTTTTATGGCACCTCGAAATGCAAGATTATTATTAACAAAAAATCCTTCGAAGTAATAAAAGCTACCTGGGTTTGGAGGGATGAAAAGTTCAAATAAATATGGCTACTTTAGAAAAACACTGTAGCACACATACAACTTTACAAAATACCTGAGAGCCAATAGCTGGAAACGTAACTCCTTGTTCTTTAAGGTTCTTAATCATTGCTGATATTAGACTGAGCTGTGGATCATTCTTAAATTCATCTGTCCATTCAACCATAAGGGCCTTTAATTTTTCACACACTTTAGGATGACCCTGAAAATAGAGAAAATAATTAATAAGATTTTATCTGGAAATGGTTGATAGAGAAATATATCTGGAAATAATCAATTGATAGAGAATTATCAGTAAGCCAAATCTGTTTGAATTGTAAGTAATTTTGAATGGTTTTGCTATTTAATTTTTGTATGGTTAATGTTTTCATTAAAGTTTTTCATACCAAAAAAATTACTAAAAAGTACACTAATTTCTGGGCAATTATTTAATATAGATATCTTAAATATAAGAATTCTGAATGTTGTTATTCTCTTTTTAAATCATAAATTACCCCTAGCAAAAAGAAACCAAAAAAAAAAAAAAAAAGAAAACAAATTACCCCTAGCTATAGATAATACATAAGAAACTATAGTTGGTTATTAAAAACTAGAGGTTTAGGCCCAATCACAGTAGGATCGGGCCTAAACGGGCAGTCGGACATCCCTCTCACAATCCAGGACTGCTGGCTCCCAACTGCTCGCCTGCCTTCCTGATTGCCCCTAACCGCTTCTGCCTGCCAGTCTGATCACCCCCTAACCACTCCCCTGCCAGCCTGATTGATGCCTAACTATTCCCCTGCCAGCCTGTTTGCCTCTAACTGCCCTCCCCTGCAGGCCTGGTCACCCCTAACTGCCCTCCCTGCAGGCTTGGTCACCTCTAACTGCCCTCCCCTGCAGGCTTGATCGCCCCCAACTGCCCTCCCTTGCAGGCCTGGTCCCTCCCAACTGCCTGCCCCTGCTGGCCATCTTGTGGCGGCCATCTTGTGTCCACATGGGGGCAGCCATCTTTGACCTCATGGGGGCAGCCAGCTTGTGTGTTGGAGTGATGGTCAATTTGCATATTACTCTTTTATTAAATAGGACTAGAGGCCCAATGCATGAAATTCATGCAAGGGTAGGCCTTTGCAGCCACAGCTGCCTCGAGGCCCTGCCCCCCACCCGCACCCACCTTGCCTGGCGCTGCCCGCGTCTGCCACCACACACCCCCTAGGCCTCCCTCTTTGGGGCAATCGAGGAGCCCCCTGATTGATCGCCCTGCCAGCCGGTGGCCTGGGCCTCCCTCTTTGGGGTGATTGATCTCGCCCCACAGGAGGCCCCACCCACCCGCCACAGCCTGCCAGTCAGTGGCCTGGGCCTCCCTCTTTGGGGCAATTGTGGAGCCCCCGATTGACCACCCTGACTGCAGGTGGCCTGGGTCTCCCCCTGTGGGAGGATCATGGGGCGATGGCCGGGCCCCCGACCAATCACATCGCACCCGCCTTGGCTGGCCTGGCACCAGTGGGTGTCACAGCGTGGTCATCTGGATGGTTGTTGCGCTGTTCAGCCGTTCGGTCGATTTGCATATTATGCTTTTATTATTATAGATAAACTAATTTTGCCCAGCCAGCAATGGTTGAACATTGACTATGAACCAGGAGGTCCTGGTTCGATTCCCAGTCAGGGCACATGCCTGGGTTGAGGGCTCCATCCCCAGTGTGGGGCATGCAGGAAGCAGCCGATCAAAGATTCTCTCTCATCTTGATGTTTCTATCTCTCTCTCCCTCTCACTTCCTCTCTGAAATCAATAAAAATACATTTAAAAAAAATAAACTCATTGTATTTTCACACTATGAAAAATCAAGATATCTTCATAAATATCTCATATCAAATTCAAACAGATTAAATACGGTAATACTTACTTTAGAGGTCAGAAAGACAGAACTTGTCAGAGTATTTTAAAACTAACAAACTTTGTACAGCAGGAAGATAGTTTGTTTTGTTTTTTGTAGATCAATATTATAAAAATAATTTAGAAACAATTAAATGGTGCACTTCCTTTATTCCTAATTTCTGACTTTTAATGTGCATTTTATATGTTTTTTCCAAGCTGCTTAAATATTTAAGGTCTGATTTGAGGTCCACTACATGTCATTATCCCTGGAAACTTTATTTCTTCGAAATAATACTTCACCTAAAGCAGCAGTTCTCAACCTGTGGGCCGCAACCCCTCTGAGGGTCGAACGACCCTTTCACAGGCGTCGCCTAAGACATCCTGCCTATCAGATATTTACATTACGATTCATAACAGTAGCAAAATTACAGTTATGAAGTAGCAACGAAAATAATTTTATGGGGTCACCACAACATGAGGAACTGTATTAAAGGGTCGCGGCATTAGGAAGGTTGAGAACCACTGACCTAAAGTATAAAACCAATACATTCATTCAAAAACATTTGGGGCTCTCCCAGGAGCATGCCTGCCCTTTCCCCTTTCCCCTCTTCCCCTCAGGTGCCTTACCTTTACCTTCCTCACTTCTAAGCTCCAAGGGCCCTTCCTTTGTCTCTATAACTTGTTTCTTTGTTTTGTTATTTATTTACTAGTACCTCTGCGCATGAATACGTGCGCCAGTAGCTCGCCAGTAGCTCGCTGCCACCCTCCAGCAGCTCTCCACCCACTGCTCTGCCCTCCTGTAGCTCCCCCCACCCCCTCCCCCCCTCATAGCTTGCTGCCCTGCCCCCTCCTGTAGCACTGCACCACCCACTTGTAGCCAGTAGCTCACTGCCACCCTCCTGTAGCTCCCTCTGCCCCCCCCACCCCCCTCCTCATAGATTGCTGCCCTGCCCCCTCCTGTAGCTCTCCACCGCCCACTTGTAGCTCGCTGCCCCACCCTCCTGCTGATCCGTGATCCAGTCGTTACATGGTCCGTCATTACGCTTCACAGCGTAATGACCATTTGCATATTACATCCTATTACATAGGATTTTATTTTTTCTATCCCCATTTATCCCCTCTATGCCCTATGCCCTCTTCCACCTCCACCCTGCACCCATCACCACAGTGTTGTCCATGTCTATGACTTCCCTCTTTTTTTTCCCCGTTTTTGCTCAATCCCTCCATCCTCCACCAACCCCCCCTTCCTCATCCCACTGAAGCTCTCTGCTTGCTCTCCCTCTTGAGTGTGTCTCTATTTTGCTTGGAAGTTCAGTTTGTTTCCTAAGCCCATTTCTTCTACAAATTACTTCTTCTATCTCTGTGATTTTCAAATAAATGTTCTCTTATTAAAAAATAAATAAAACACTTGAAAAATGAAGAGAAGTCCTTTCTCTTATATGTTGCTGTTTGTTTTTCAAAATATTTGTTCATTCTACTAAGTACAAGTTTGGGTACATCTTCAATTGAATTATAGAAAACATTATAGTCTCTTTATAAACAGTGATACATTTTGATGGATATTCAGGACATTATAAGAATGGTTCCTGCCCTGGCCGGAAGGTTCAGTTAGAGTGTGGTCCCATACATCAAAAGTTTGCAGGTTTGATTCCTGGTCAGGACACATACCTAGGTTGCAGGTTTGATCCCCAGTCAGGGCTCATATGCACCAGACAATTGATTGATGTTTTTCTCTCACATTGAAGTTTCTTTCTCTTTCTCTCCCCACCCCCAACTCCTCTCTCTCTAAAAATCAATAAAAATATATCCTCGCCAAAATATATCCTCACATATTCTTAGTAACTTACATTTTTTAAAGTCCTTAAATATCAGGACTTGAATTCTTTATTCTATACTCATTAAGTAAATATATAGTATTAAAATCCTATGATGGTCAAGTAGTGGCCTTATTCATATAAAGATGAAACTCAACAGTGCTATATTTTGGGAATACTTCTGAACAATTCTACATTGAGGAAATAATTCTGTGGCTACAAAATTATTCTGAGGTTTAAAACAACTGTGCCAAAAACTGACTGGTATTATTTAATCAGAGAAATACACATATTTACTTATCAGATGAAAGGAATGATAAAGAAAAGAGGTTCAATATACTCTAATTTGGCTGGAATAAAACAACTCTCTAAATTATAAATGTGTAGTCTCTTCAGCAAAACATAATATCTACTTAAATATTGGATAGAAAATAGCCTAGAAAGAGTTTTTTGTTTTGTGGTGGTGTTTTTTTAAAAAAGGACAGACTAGTCCTTTGTGATTTAAAACAGCGGTCACCAACCGGTGGTCCGCAGACCACTGGTGGTCCTGAGGTCCGAAAGGTTGGCGACCACTGGTTTAAGGAAACCTTTGGAGCAGTGGTTGCCAACCGGTGGTCCGTGAGGTCTGAAAGTTTGGCAACTGCTGATTTAAAATGTGAGGAACTGAACAATAAAATACATAAAGAAAAATCACTGTCTTAATTCATTTCTGGGAATAATGTTCCTTACCTTGTTTAATACGTTGCTTACTTCACTAGCAAAATCTCTGGAACATACTTCTAAGTGAAAAATTTTGCCACAGTTTGATACACATGCTCCTAGAAGCTAAAAACATAAATTCCAAAGTTAAAAGCGCTCAATTTCAGCAGGTAATTTTGTGATAGAACCTAAAATCAAATCACTCACAGTCAGAGCTTGCATAGCAACATGAGGATCTTTATGGTTCACCCTCCTCATAATAGACCGAAGACAATCTTTAGGTCTAAAAAATGAGAAATGTAACACTCAATTAGTAGTACATCAGTCCCCCACCCCCCAACTATAATAGGCAATAGGGAGAATATGGTAAAGAAGTTTAATTTTTATTAATGGCACAACTGAAAAATTGTAGACTGACAAGTTCCTTTAAATTTTTCAAACAAGATTAACAGTCTCTCTTCCTTAGCAATCACAGATGAGGCATTTTAGGCTAATTCTGAGTGAAAAAAGTTTTAAAAATAAAATGATAGAATAACTGGAACCAGACTTATACTCCTGCTATAAACAATTACAAAACTAGAAAAACATATGTAAAATATACATTGAAGTACCTGTTCAGTATGCAAGATCACAGGCAGTGCATAATGATGATCTCTAAGAAGGAAGACAAATTAAATAAGCCTTTGTCTCAATTTCTACCTAGAGATATTTTCCAGATAGCAATACAGGCTTCCTGCATTAAGACAGTTTCTGGATCTCAGTAAAGAGAAGGTGATCCCAAGAAGAGAACATTATCTCTCTGAGTTGAGAGGACAGAAATCAGAATTCAAAAGGCTGAGGGAGCTAAAATTTGCAAGACAGAGTAGAAGGAACTACTAGTATATGAAGAAACAGTTCTATATACCAACATAAGGGTCCATTTCAATCTGCTGTGGGAAAAGCCAGGCAAACAAAGGTTAAAAACTCCACAAGGCTGGGCAAAAATTGTGATCTATGTGTTGAAGAGCCAAACACAAAAGGATAAATGTTGTATGACTCCACTTATATAAAGTACCTAAAACAAGCAAATACAGAGACAGAAAATAGAACAGGAGTCACCAGTGGCTAAGAGGAGGGGGCAATGAAGAGTTCTTATTAATGTAGACAGAGTTTCTGTTTGGGATGATAAAAAAAGTTTGGAAATGAATAGTGGTGATAGCTGCACAGCACAGTAAATGTACTGAATTCCACTGAATTGTACACCTAAAAATAGTTAAAATAGTAAATTTCATGTTACTTGTATTTTGCCAAATAAAATGGGGGGAAATAGAGAATTAAATACTGATACATACTACAACATGGATAAACCTTGAAAACATTATACTATATGAAGAAGTTGGTCACAAAAAAACACATATTTTATGATTCAACCACACAGTGTATGATTCCATTTACAAAATGTCTAGAATAGGTAAGACCATACTGATAGGAAGTAAATTAGTGGTTTATAGGGCTGAGGAGAGATGGGAATGAAAGAAAGTGCTAAGGAATACAGGTTTTATTTTGGGGGAAATAAATATTCTGAAATTAGATTGTAGTGACAGTTGCACAAACATTTGAATATACTAAAAACTAACGAATTGATAGATTTTACGGTCTGTGAAATAAGTAAATACTAGAGGCCTGGTGCATGAAATTTGTGCGGGGGGGGGGGGGTGTCCCTCAGCTCAGCCTGCACCCTCTCCAATCTGGGACCCCTCGAGGGATGTCCGACTGCTCATTTAGGCCCAATCCCACCCGATCGCCCCTAACTGCCCTCCCCTGCAGGCCTGGTCACCCCTAACTGCCCTCCCCTGCCAGCCATCTTGTGGTGGCCATCTTGTGTCCACATGGGGGCGGCCATCTTTAAGTGATAGTCAATTTGCATATTACCTCTTTATTATATAGGATAAATACACAAACAAAAGACAAAACATTATCAAGTGATTTGAATTCTAACGAGCCCTGGAAATTTGACCAGTAAGAATAATTATCCTAGAAAAATTCTTTAAGAATGGAAAAAACAATTACTAAGCACTGTGATAAAAAGGGGAAAAAAACCCTTCTTAACAGAGAAAAATAAGGATAAAAAATAGAAACATCTGTTTCTAAGGATGTTTCATTGTCTGTTGAGAAGTTTTACTTGAAGAGCATGGGATAAGAGGAAAAATATAAATAAAAGAGGTAATGTTTATTAACTACTCATTATGTGTCAAGCATTCAACTCTTAACAATCCTAAAGCTTGTTTTCTATTGATTTTGTATGATATTAAAAGCATCTGATAGCAGCATTATTAGACTAAAGACATTATATACTACTAGTATAAGATTATTATTTAGATTTTGCCTTTTTTCACAGTTTGGCTTATTTTAGGAGCCAGAATCTGTGGCCCCATGCTGATTTTTGCAGTTATAAAAACCATCATGACATAAAAACACAAAACTATCATTTCAAAGCACTGGCAAAGACCATATATAAAAAAATTATCTGAATACTAAAATTAAAACCATTAAAATTAATGATCCAACTATAATTTAGCTCAGTGAATGAACATTTTAGAAAGTAATCCTTTATACTTGATTTACCACCAATCCTTTTTAAGTTTCGTTATTTTTTTAATCCTCACCCAAAAATATGTTTATTGACTTTAGAGAAAGAAGAAGGGGAAGGGGAGAGGGAGAAGGAAGGGGGGAAGAGGGGGAGAGGGGGAGGGGGAGTGGGAGGGGGAGTGGGAGGGAGAGAGAGGGAGAGGGAAAGAGGGAGAAATATTGATCAGCTGCGTCCCAAACTCACCCCAACTGGGGATCGAACCTACAACCAATGTATGTGCCCTGACCTGGATTCAGACTCACAACCTTTTGGTGTACGGGATCCAATGCTCTAACCAACTGAGAAACCTGGCTAGGGCTACCACCAAATTTTTAAATAAAATTTCTGGTGTATTAGCTGTAAACCACTATTTTTAAAAGTAAGAAGTCTAAACTTGTGATGACTTTTGTAAAGGGGAGTTGGAGAAAGGGACTCTGAAATGGAACTTTTACTTTGTATTTCATTCATTTCTATATTGTTTGGATATTTTCCCACAGCCAATTTTTAAAACCAAGGCAAAGATATCACTGGCACCAAAATAATGTTGGCTACTACACCATAAAAAGGAAAGAGCTGCAAAGCCAATCAGAATGCTTACAAATGCTGATGAACACTTCATTTATGCCAACAAGGCAGTATCTTTTAAAATATAAGCTTAAAAAATCACTACAGAATTGTGTATAAAACTGGTAGTATTCAACAACAGAAGGGACCCACAAAAATTTAATATTAACTCTCTCATTCTTCTCTATGAATATTTTTTCAATTCAGTTCTTCAGTATTTCCACAAGAAGATAAAAAAAAAAACACACTAGTGTGACGGAAGTAATATTTTGATTAAGTCCTACAATTTAATGAAAAATACAATTAAAATACTATTTTTAAAAAGGTTTAAGAGTTACAAGAGAATTTAAAGTAGGTATACTATGACTATTATCTTCTGAATGACAAAAGAAAGTTGACTACAAACACAGTGTCCGTATAATTTATCATCTATGCAAGTACCCGTCTGAGAATGAAAGGGGATGCCAAGTAAACACAGTACAGGAACAGCAGACATAAACTGGAATTTTCCAAAGTACACTGGATATATGGGCACCCCAGCTCAAAACTATGTTCATCCACAAAATCATCTTTTTTTTTTTTCTATCCTCACCTGAGGATATTTTTTCCCATTGCTATTCAGAGAGAGTGGAAGGGGGTGAGGGAAGGAGAGAAGGAGAGATAGAGAGAAACATTGATGGGAGAGAGCCACATAGACTGGTTGCCTCCTGCACGTACCCCAACTGGGGGTGGGGAGCAAACTGCAACCCAGGTAACATGCAGTTGACCGGGACTGGAATCCACAACCCTTCGGTGCGCCGGCCGATACTCTAATCACTCAGCCACAGTGTCGAGGGCCACAAAATCATCTTTTTATGCATAAACCTGGGTCATATAGTTAGTTCACAGGAGAGTGAGAAAAAAAGGACAATACTTTCATGTAGTTGTGGCTTCTAATATTTTTTTCTAAAATTGTATATGAGACAGAAAATAAACTTCAAGAATCAAGGGGCAATATCTAATTGTCATCTTGATTCTGGGTAGAACACAGTGAGCTGTTTGACCAATCTTATATAATAAAAGGCTAATATGCAAATAGACTGAACAGCGGAACAACCGAACCGGTTGCTATGACATGCGCTGACCACCAGGGGGCATGCGTGGAACACGGTGAGCATCGGCAGTAGGTGGCAGAGCATGGAACATGGTGGGTGTCGGCTGCAGTGGGATAGTGGAGTAGATGAGTGGGGGCACCAGACCAAGGCGGGGCGCTTGTCGCTGTCATTGGGGCGAGCCTCTGGTGGTTACTGAAAATTCCTTGCTCCCGCAAGCCATGGTCCTGGCAGGCGCTCACACTTACTGCTGGTGCTGGCCTCGCTCATACCTGCTGCCGGTGCTTGGTGCTGGCCCCAATCGCTCGGAGCCATCAGTGGGTGCGAGCAACAGCTGCCAGCCCCGATCACCCCTGAGGGCTTCTCCACCTCCCCCTGCTCCTGAGGGGTGATCAGGGCAGCAGCCACTGATCGCACCCACTGTTGGCACCGGCCCCAATCGCTCCGCGCAGTCAGCAGGTGCGAGCGGGGTTGGCCCCATCAGCGAGTAGGAGCGGCAGCGAGAGCGGGGCCGCTGGCAGACAGGGGACTGGGGGCCATGGCGGGAGGGGCCAGGTGGGGGCGTGGAGGATGAGTTGAGACCTGCCCTTGTGCCCACCTCAGCCTGCGGCCCACAGTTCCTTTCAAAGTGCACGAATTCATGCACTGGGCGCCTGGTTGAATATAATAGAAGTGATGTTCTGAGATGTACAGTTCATAAGAAGCCATGTAGAGTACATCTAGGTCTCTTTGAACATTTGCTCTTAGGATGTTCCCTCCAGGAACCCAGCCACATTTCTGTGAGAAACTTAAGCCACATGCAAAGGATAGCCCGAACTGAGGTCCTAGCTGATAGCCAACCATCAACGGCTAGCCATTTTGACCATCCATCCCAGTCAGGCCTTCACATGACTCCAGATTCATCCACTATCTGACTGTTGTTAACTAATTCACAAAACTGTGAAGGTAACAGATTGCTCTTTTAAGCCACTTAATCTTAGCCTTGTTTGTTATGTAGCAATAGACTAGCCACTAACAAAGAGGGCTACCAGATGTCAGCTTTCAACAGCACTAATGTGTATTATTTAGAATTCTTTCTTTTCATCTTTTTTTTTTAACATAAAATTCCCACTTCCTAGCCAGGCCACATAATAAATACTCAATTGAAATTTGAGAGAACAAAAGTAAGAACTATTTAGCAACTACTACTGCTCTTCAGTGCCTGAAGGTAATACACTTTCATTCTGCATGTTGCATAGAATAGTGCCGTCAGTATGGTTGATGCTCAATAAAAATCTGTTGAAATATCAAGCTCTACTACAAAGCCACTGTAATCAAAACAGCCTGGTACTGGCACAAGAACAGGCATATAGATCAATGGAACAGAATAGAGAACCCAGAAATCGACTTAAGCCATTATGCTCAATTAATATTTGACAAAGGAGGCAAGAATATACAATGGAGTCGAGATAGTCTCTTCAATAAATGGTGTTGGGAAAAATGGATAGGTACCTGCAAAAAAAATGAAACTAGACCACCAACTTACACCATGCACAAGAATAAACTCAAAATGGATAAAAGACTTAAATGTAAGTTGTGAAACCATAAAAATCCTAGAAGAAACCATAGGCAGCAAAATCTCAGACATCTCACGTAGTAATATGTGTGTGGCTACATCTCCTAGGGCAGTGGTCAGCAAACTCATTAGTCAACAGAGCCAAATATCAATAGTACAACGATTGAAATTTCTTTTGAGAGCCAAATTTTTTAAACTTAAACTTCTTCTAACACCACTTCTTCAAAATAAACTCGCCCAGGCCGTGGTATTTTGTGGAAGAGCCACACTCAAGGGGCCAAAGAGCCGCATGTGGCTTGCGAGCCGCAGTTTGCCGACCACGGTCCTAGGGCAAAGGAAACAAAGGAGAAATAAACAAATGCAACTACATCAAAATAAAAAGCTTTTGCACAGCAAGAGAAACCATCAACAAAATGAAAAGGGATTCCACTGAATGGGAATTATAATTAAACCCCTTATAAGGGTTTAATTTCCAAAATACATAGAATTCATACAACTTAACAAAAGAAAGACAAACAATCCAATTAAAAAATGGGCAAAGGGCCTAAATAGACACTTCTCCAAAGTGGACATACAGATGGCCAAGAGACATATGAAAAAATGTTCGAAGTCAGTGATCATCAGAGAGATGCAAATTAAAATGACAATGAGGTATCACCTCAAACCTGTCAGAATGGCTACCATTAACAGATCAACAAATGACAAGTGCTGGCGAGGATGTGGAGAAAAGGGAACCCTAGTACACTGCTAAGGGAATGCAGACTGGTGCAGCTACTGTGGAAAACAGTGTGGAGTTTCCTCAAAAAATTCAAAATAGAACTGCCATTTGACCCAGTGATCCCACTTCTAGAAATTTATCCTGAGAAACCTGAAACACCAATCAGAAAGAATGCATGCAACCCTATGTTCATAGCAGCACAATTTACAATAGCTAAGATCTGGAAAAAGCCCAAGTGACCATCAGTAGATGAGTGGATAAAAAAGCTGTGGTATATCTACATCATGGAATACTATGAAGCTGTAAAAAAGAATGATCTCTTACTCTTTTAGACAGCATGGAGGGACCTGGAGAGTATTGGGCTAAACGAAATAAGCCAGTCAGAGAAAGACAAGTATCACATGATCTCACTTTTATGTGGAAAAAATAGACCCAGAGACATAGAAGCATGGAACAAACTGATGAATCTCAAAGGGAAGGCGGGAGTTGGTGGGTGGGTGGGGAAAAGATTAACCAAAAACTTACATGCATCCTATCTAATAAAAGAGTAATATGCAAATTAACCATCACTCCACTACACCCACAAGCCACGCCCACAAGCCAATCAGGAACAAATATGCAAATAAACCCAACCAAGATGGCTACAGCCACAGAGAGCAGGAGGGAGGCTTGGGTGTCCACGGTGATGGAGGAAGCCAAGCTTTCCGCCTGCCCTTGCCTGCCTAGGCCTCCACTCAAGGCTACAAAGTTTCAATGATAGAAGATATATAAACCCAAACAGAAATGGCGGCAGCCATGGAGCTGGAAAGAGCAGGAGGCTAGGGTTGCCCCTGGTGATGGAGGAAGCCAAGCTTTCCACACACCCTGGCAGGCCCAGGCCTCGCTTAAGGCTACAAAGTTTCAATTATAGAAGATACATGAATCCCAATAGAAATGGCTGCCGCCACAGAGCAAGCAGAAGGCTTGGCTCCGCTCCAGGCTACAAAATTTCAATTGTAGAAGATATATAAACCCCAGATACCAGGGCCTCCGCTTGGGTCTCCAGGGGGCGTGGCTGGCCTGCAAACCACCACAGGCCCCTCGCCCAGGCCACCCCACGCCCCAAGGGAACTCCCACCCTGATCCAGGACACCCTTCAGGGCAAACCAGCTGGCCCCCACACATGCACCAGGCCTCTATCCCATCTAATAAAAGAGTAATATGCAGATTGAGCATCACTCCAACACACAAGATGGCTGCCCCCATGTGGTCAAAGATCCTGCCCCCATGTGGACACAAGATGGCCACCACAAGATGGCCAGCAGGAAAGGGCAGTTGGGAGGGACCAGGCCTGCAAGGGAGGGCAGTTGTGGGTGATCAGGCCAGCAGGGGAGGGCAGTTGGGAGGGACCAGGCCTGCAAGGGAGGGCAGCTGGGGGCGATCAAGCCTGCAGTGGAGGGCAGTTAGGGGTGACCAAGCCAGCAGAGGAGGGAAGTTGGGGGTGACCAGGCTTGCAGGGAAAGGCAGTTGGGAGGGACCCAGGCCTGCAGGTGAGAGCAGTTGGGGGGATCCAGGCCTGCAGGGGAAGGCAGTTGGGTGGTACCAGGCCTGCAGGGGAGGGCAGTTAGGGGTGACCCGGCCTGCAGGGGAGAGCAGTTGGGGGTGACCAGGCCTACAAGGGAGGGCAGTTAGTGGTGACCAGGCCTGCAGGGGAGGGCAGTTAGGGGCAAACAGGCTGACAGGGGAGCAGTTAGGCATCAATCAGGCTGTCAGGGGAGTGGTTAGGGGGTGATCAGGCTGGCAGGCAGAAGCGGTTTGGGGCAATCAGGAAGGCAGGCAGGCGAGCAGTTGGGAGCCAGCAGTCCTGGATTGTGAGAGGGATTGTCCGACTGCCCGTTTAGGCCCGATCTCACCGGGATCAGGCTTAAACGGGCAGTCGGACATCCCTCGAGGGGTCCCAGATTGGAGAGGGTGCAGGCTGCGCTGAGGGACACACACCCCCGTGCATGAATTTCGTGCACCGGGCCTCTAGTATATGTATAACCCATGAACACAGACAATAAGCATTGTAGTGAAGGCCTTGGAGGTGGGGGCATGGGTTCAGGTTGGAGGGGGTCAATGGGGGGAAAAAGGAGACATCTGTAATACTTTCAACAATTAAAGATAAATTTTTAAAAATCTACACTAATAAAAAGGTCATATGCTAATTAGACCGGACGTCTTCCGGACATACTTCTGGACGTCCTTCCGGACAAAGCCACAGTGGCAGGGGCCGAGGCAGAGGCAGTTAGGGGCGATCAAGCCGGCAGGGGAGAGCAGTTAGGGGCGATCAGGCCGGCAGGGGAGAGCAGTTAGGGGCAATCAGGCAGGCAGGCAGAGTGGTTAGGGGCGATCAGGCAGTCAGGCAGGTGAGTGGTTAGGAACCAGCAGTCCTGGATTGCAAAAGGGTGCAGGCCAGGCTGAGGGACTCCCTCCTCCCCGTGCATGAATTTTGTGCACCAGGCCTCTAGTAATACATAAAAAATTAACATGCCTATTTGAACCTTTTTTAAAAAAAATAACTTTAAAATGCTATTGAGTTAAATATAGAATACTACTTTTCACTGTTGTATCATAGTATTTAGAATTAAAGTCTCCCTTATAAAGCCATTTGTTATCAATTTCTCCATATTTTCCATTGCATTTGCTTTTCTATGTGAAAAATGCACATACTTTCATAAAATTTATTTCTTAGAATTATAATAAGACCATGATAAGGGAAAAATGAACAATAAATAGTACTGGGAGGAACACAGCATGTGAGAAAAATGACATGGTAATAAACACAAATGAAGTATTTTGTAAAAATTCATGCTACAATAAAATCTGCATGTGCATTTAAGAGTCTACCAATGGCCCTAACCGGTTTGGCTCAGTGGCTAGAGCGTCGGCCTGCGGACTCAAGGGTCCCAGGTTCGATTCCCGTCGAGAGCATGTACCTTGGTTGCGGGCACATCCCCAGTAGGGGGCGTGCAGGAGGCAGCTGATCAATGTTTCTCTCTCATCGATGTTTCTCTCTCTCTCTCCCTCTCCCTTCCTCTTTGTAAAAAATCAATAAAATATATATATATAAAAAAAGAGTCTACCAATGGTTTCTATCACCTACCTTTGTAAGGGTAATCAAACCCTCATCTCTCTCAAAAACTTCTCAAAACCTCCTTTTGATATTTTAAAACTTTTTGTATGATATATTCTCTCTCTTCCTTATCTTGAGATGGGAAAACTAGAGGTAAAATACAAGCAAACAAAAAACAGGAAAGGAGAATTCTGTCTCCCAATTTTCCAACCACAAAAAAAACTGTTTTCTTCCATGTGATAAATGAAAATAGCCTAAATCACACTATTGTAAAATGTAATGGAATTGCACCATTCCCAGGGTTTGTTTGCAAAGTCAAGATTATAAAGGAAAAACTGCAGTTCATCAACTGTTCTTGATTAGGGGACTATCCGTTCGAGAACATACTCTGTCATCTCTCAATTATGCTCAATACAGGCAACCTTTCCTCAATTATTAAAGCAAAATGTTACTTTTAGCACCAGCTAAAGAAATTAGCTTGCATATAGGGCTATGTTGTTTAAAACATGCATACTCTGAGCAAGAATCACACTCACAGTGAGACATTCACAGTTTATAAGAGAAATGGGGACTGTAATTGTGAGACAGCACATATAAGTTCATTAAATGAATAGAAGAGACAAGTTTTTAACATTTGAGGGGCTACAAAAGAATACAGTTAAATTCAGTAAGTTAAACATGCATATGATGTAGCTCAAATCTACTGTCAGGGGGTCAAGGAAAACTAAAACTAATTTTGCAATCCTACAATTCTCTTTTCAAAGAATAATGAAATTTCAAATCTCTTTGAATAGCTCCGAGTAAATTTCCAAAATTGTTACCACACTTTACTTATAAATGTCTACCCACTTATATATATATCAGTTAATGAATGTGCTTGCATGGTATTAATCAACTATGAAATAGAACTTAAAAGTACAAAAAATACTAGTAATATGTTTCTAAACATATGCACACCTGGTATTCGGGGCAGAAAATTATTTGTAGAGTAAGACGATCTGGCATATAATGACCCTGGTCCCCCCACCCCCAATCAATGCCAGTAGCAACCCCATGTCAGTGTGACAACCAAAGCCATGCTATAAAAAGTGCTTTACTACAACTTACCATTCAAGAATATACAATGGTGAGCAAACATAGGTTTACAGTGTGAGTAGGCAAAACAAAGTTAATAAAGCAATTGTAATAATTATAACCTGCATGTCTTTTTCCATACAAACAACTGTAAACCCACTTTTGCCTATCCATGTATGTATATCTATATTATGAAGGGAAGGAGAGTATATGTGTACTATCTTTTATAGCCTTAGTATGCAGTGCCTAGCAGGCACACATATATGTGATATGGGAACTCAAGTCTTTGCTGATTTAAGTCAATATCTATGTAAGGAAACTCGAATATAAAACATGGAAGAAATAAGAACTGGGATAAATAACAACTGAATATTCAATGACATAATCAAAATGTGTATTTGATTTGTAATACACATTACATAAAAGTCTACAAAATACAAGGGAAGAAGAGCGAAACACTGAGTACAAATATCAAATTCTCAATTCTGAGCTTGTAAAGTAGGCATTTCTTTTATGATGGTTGATAGAACATGAGTATAATAGACAATGTTATTTGACTATTTAAAGAACCCAGCAATCAAAATCCAAAAATCAGTGGCTTTTTTATACACCAATAATGAATTCTCAGAAAGAGAAACTAAACAAGCAACCCCATTTACCACTACAATAACAAAATTAAAGTATTTAGGAATAAACTTAACCAAGAAGGCAAAAGACCTGTACTCGAAAAACTACAGGACGTTGAAAAAAGAGATAGAAGAAGATATAAACTAGTGGAAGAATATACTGTGTTCATGGATTGGTCGAATCAACATCATTAAAATGTTCATTACTACCCAAGGCAATCTACAGGTTCAATGCAATCCCTATTAAAATACCAACAGCATATTTCACAGATCTAGAACAAATGCTCCAAAAATTTATATGGAGCCAAAAAAGACCACGAATAGCTGTAGCAATCTTGAGCTAGAAAACAAATGTAAAGTTGAAAACACAGGCACAGAGGCTTTGAAAAAACAGTTTGATGGTTTCTTACAAAACTAAACATAGTCTTACCATGTGATCCAGCAACCAAGCTCCTAGGTATTTACCCTACCGAGCTAAAAACCTATGTACACACATACATATGGTTCATAAATGTATTTTTTAGAAGCTTTATTCACAATCACCAAAAAGATATAGCAAGCCATGAAAAGACAAATGAAGCTTAAGTGCATTTTGCTTACTTCGCAAAAAGCTGATCTGAAAGGCTACATACTATATGATTCCAACTATATGACATTTTGAAAAAGGCAACAGTAAAAAAATTAGTGGTTGTCAGTCAGAGGAAGGGGAAAAAGGGATGAATAGGTGGAGGACAGAACATTTTTAGGATGGTGAAACTATTCTGTGTGATACTGTAATGATATATACATGTCATTATGGACTGACTTGTCAAACCCATAAAACTGTACAACAAACAGAGTGAGCTTTAATGTAAACAATAAACTTTAGTTAATAACAATGTATCAATATTGGTTCATTACTTGTAATATTGGTACTACACTAATTCAAGATGTTAATAATATGGAAACTGCAAGGGGAGGAATAGGTATATGGAATTCTTTGTACTATCTGCTGAATTTTTTCCTTTTTCTAAATCCCCACCTGAGAATACACTCTATTGATTTTAGAGAGAGGAAGGGAGAGAGGGAGAGAAAGAGAGAAACATCAATCAGCTGCCTCTTGAATGCACACCAATCCTAAAACTGAACCCCAAAACCCAAACATATGCCCTGACCTGGAATGAAACCCGCAACCCTTTGGAGTATGGGACGCCATTTCAACCAACTGAGCCACACAGCCCAGGGCTGCTCAATTTTTCTTTAAGTCAAATTATATTAAAAAAGCAAAGTCTGTTAATTAGAAAATGAAAATGAAACCTTAAAAAAAAGGTGAGATAATTCCACTAAAACCTTGGAAAATTCCTGTGTAACTCAAAATTCTATAAACCATAAGAAAAGTGATAAATTCAACTACATAAAAATCACAAACTTTTAAAGAAAACAAATAACAAAGCAAAGTCAATGGAAATATATGTATGTATACCGTATATACACACATATATATACACAAGTCATATTATAGATATGTTCCTAATAAGTGGAGGTCTCCTAGAAATGAGGAAAAGATATATACATACAGTTCATAGAAAAGGAAATACAGGAGGAGGGAATAATGGCGGCGGAATAGACAGACGTGTTCCGAGCCTTGTCCCGGAGCAGAAAGAAAGAACAGCTGAGGGACGCACAAGGAGTGTTTGTTGGCTGGTTGGGAGACAGCTGAATTCCAGAAGGAGGTGGGGGACTGCTGAACGGGGTTCCCCTGACCTGGCAGCACCAACTGCGGCTGGGTCCCCTCCCGGAGCTGCGGGCTTGGACGCGGAGTCTGCGCCATCTTGATCCGGAAAGTGGAGCTTATCTGAAGCCTGAGAATCCACAACTGCGGCACCCCAGGAACAGCTGCGAGCCCCAGAACAACGCTCCCCAACTGGCGCAAGCACACGGGTTCAGAGGAGCTCTACACTCCACCACGGAAAGGTCAGATTTCGCCTGGGATAAGGTGAGGTCTCTGGTCCCGGCGGGAGAGAGGAACGCGCGTTTTGCGGGAGCTGGAGGACCAGGGAAGTCTGTGCCTAGAAAAATCCGTGGCTGTAGGGGCTGGCGTGATCTGTGATTGTGGAAAGGGGTCCTCAGAGCTGCTAAGAGAAGGGCACTCTAAAAAGCAACCCATTTTGATCTGAAGTGCAGGGACACCCTAAGAATTTCAGGCTGTCCAGACTTACGCGCAGCCCGTGCGCTCCCTTTGTGCCTGGGTTTACTCGCAGTCCTGGAGTTCGCACACTTGGGCTTTTTCCTCTTCAAATCCTTGCTTCTGATTACTAAGCCCAATACATAGGATCACCCAGTTGGGGACACCCTGGGAGACTGCAGGGGAAAGTTGTTTTTCTGGAACCTGGGGATCGGAGCGGGGAGTGACCATCAGAGAGTCAGCTCTGAGGCAGACCACGCCCACAGGCCGGTGGCAGTGCCACAGGGAAAGAAGGCTCTAACACTGCCTAGAGAGGCCATAGATAGACCCGGAAGTTAATCCAGAAACACTGCCACCCAGGGGCTGAATCACAAATTGACTCTTGCGTAATCAAAAATAAAGGAATACGAGAAATTAAGACACACCGCCTGCTTAAAATCAGGACTGGCTTACAACACCGAAGAGCAGTGGATCGCAGGGAACTGCAATACTGTCTGGACTGAGAAACAGGCGTGCCAAACAGAAAAACAGAGGAAGTGAATGACCTTCACTACTTCACATTTTATTTTTACCTTTTATTTTTTTATTTTTTTATTTTTTTTTATTTTCATTTTTTGCATCCTTTAATCAAGAAACTTTTTTTTCTTTTTTCATCACTTGATTTTACCTTTTTAATGATTACATTTTTATTTTCAATCCGTATTATTACTACTGCTATTTTATCTTTTTTTTTTTTTAAAGTGTCATTTTATTTTCTCTTCATTTTATTTTGGGATTAGGGTTCTACATTCTATTTTTTATCTTTCCTTTAGCATCGTTTTACTCTATCTCAACTCTACCTTTAGGCCATCACTCTCTTCCTAACCTCCCCCTTTTCAGTGTCCTGTTTGTCTTACCCTTTTACTGCTTTAGATTTTCCCTATTCTTTCTGTTTACCCCTTGTTAAAATTTCACCCTACTTACATATCTAATCTCTAATCCCCTGCTCCAAGTCCACATACACCTCTCCCTTCGCTGTCTGAGCTATCCATAAACTTGTCCTTCTCTCTGTCCTTTTGTTGTTGTTTGCTTGAATGTAGATTATATCCAATTTTTATGCTGTTTTTGTGAGATTGTTTTGCTTATTCTTCTTTTGTTTATTTTTTTGTTTGTTTTGTGCTTCAGCTTTCCCTTGCCTCAATCCATATTAGTTGGTGTTGTAGTTTGTATTAATCCCCAGGCACTTGTTGCTGGCATTTGCTGGGATTAGTGATTGTTCTATTGGAGTTTTATCCCCAATATATATAGTCTGTTCCCCTTTCTCTCTTAGTCACTTTCTTGTCTCTCTTACTTTTTTTTTCTCTTTACTTTCCCTTTTCCCAATTTCATTTTCACACTCCTTTTTTCTTTCTTTCTTTCTTTCTTTCTTTTTTCCTCTTCTTCTTTCTCTCCTATCACCTAATTTGCCTTTCTCTGGTGGTCACCTTTATTGGAGGTTATTAATATCGTGAATACATTTCTGTTCAGTGCCTTGTGAGTTGTTCCTGGTAGTGCTGTATTTTGTGCCTTTAAATCAACCCAGGAGAGAGAGAACTACATAACCAGACACCCAGAGAAGAGAGACCATGGGGAGACAAAGAAGCAGCCCGCATATGAAAGAAAAGCAGGCATCACCAGAAAAGGAAGTAAACGAAATGGAGGCAAGCAACCTTCCAGAAAAAGAATTCAGAGAAATGGTCATAAGGTGGCTGAAAAGAATGGAAGACAAATTTGACAATATGAGCAAGAACCAAGAGGAAATGAAGAAGAACCAAGAAGAAATGAAAAATGACATCGCTGCTGTAAAGAACTCAATAGAAAGCATCAAGAGTAGACTAGAAGAAGCAGAGGACCGCATCAGTGAGCTAGAAGACAAGATGGAAAAAAATACCCAAGAAAAGCAACTTCTAGAAAAAAAAATTAAAAGGCAGGAGGAGAGCCTAAGGGAACTTTGGGACAACACGAAACAAAACAACATCCGCATAATAGGGGTTCCAGAAGGAAAGGAAGCTGAGCAAGGAATAGAAAACCTCTTTGAAGAAATAATGACAGAAAATTTCCCAGATATAGGGAAGAAAAAACCCACACAAATCCAAGAAGCTCACAGAGTCCCAAGCAAAATGAACCCCAAAAGACCGACGCCAAGGCACATTATAATTAAATTGGCAAACACCAACGACAAAGTAAGAATCTTAAAAGCAGCAAGAGAGAGACAGAAAGTTACATACAAAGGAACCCCCATCAGACTAGCAACTGATTTCTCAACAGAAACTCATCAGGCCAGAAGGGAATGGAATGAAATATACAAAGTCATGCAAAGGAAGGGGCTGAATCCAAGAATACTGTACCCAGCAAGGCTGTCAATCAAAATTGAAGGTGAAATCAGGAGCTTCACAGACAAAAAAGGACTAAGGGAATTTATTACCACCAAACCAGCAATGCAAGAAATGCTAAAGGGTCTACTGTAAAAAAAAAAAAAAGAAAGAAAGAAACAGGAAGCGAAGAAGTAACACAGGGGTAAAGAATAGGAATGGCGACAAATAAGTACCTATCAATAATAACTTTAAATGTAAATGGATTAAATGCCCCAATCAAAAGACATAGGGTAACAGATTGGATAAGAAAACACGACCCATATATCTGCTGTCTACAAGAAACCCACCTCAGAAAAAAAGACGCACACAGACTGAGGGTGAAGGGATGGAAAAAGGTTTTCCAGGCAAATGGAACTGAAAAAAAAGCTGGGGTAGCAATACTTATTTCTGACAAATTAGATCTCAAACTGAAGGACATAACAAGAGATAAGGAAGGCCATTTCATAATACTAAAGGGAGCAATCCAACAAGAAGAAATAACTCTGGTAAACATATATGCACCCAATACAGGAGCACCCAAATACATAAAAAAACTCCTGGAGGATATTAAGGGAGACATTGACAGCAATACAATCATAGTAGGAGACTTTAATACCCCACTATCACCATTGGACAAATCCTCTAAACAAAACCTCAGCAAAGAAACATCAATCCTAAATGACTCACTAGACCAGATGGAATTAATTGACATCTTCAGAACATTTCACCCCAAAGCCACAGAATATACATTCTTCTCAAGCGCACATGGGTCATTTTCAAAGATAGACCATATGTTGGGACATAGGCAAAGTCTCTTCAAATTCAAGAAGATAGAAATCATATCAAGCATCTTCTCAGACCACAGTGGCATAAAACTGGAAATCAACTACAATAAAAACAACCCAAAGAAATCAAACACATGGAGACTAAACAGCATGCTATTAAACCATGACTGGGTTACCAGAGAGATCAAAGAAGAAATAAAAAACATCATGACAACAAATGACAATGAAAACACTACAATCCAAAATCTATGGGACACAGCGAAAGCAGTCTTGAGAGGGAAGTTCATAGCTCTACAAGCCTACTGCAAAAAACAAGAAACAGGGGTAATAAATTACCTAACCCAACAACTCAAAGAGTTAGAAAAAGAGCAACAAGAAAAGCCCAGTGTAAGCAGAAGGAAGGAAATAATAAAGATCAGAGCACAGATAAACGACATAGAGACCAAAGAAACAATACAAAAGATCAACAAAACCAAGAGCTGGTTCTTTGAAAGGATAAACAAGATTGATGAACCTCTAGCCAGGCTCACCAAGAAGCAAAGGGAGAGGACCCAAATAAACAAGATCAGAAATGAAAGAGGTGAAATAACAACAGATCCCGCCGAAATACAAAGGATTGTTAAAAAATACTACGAACAACTCTATTCCAACAAACTGGACAACCTGGAGGAAATGGACATATTCCTAGAAAAATATAACCTTCCAAAACTCAATCAGGAAGAATCTAAACAGCTCAACATGCCAGTAACTATGGAAGAAATTGAAGCAGTCATCAAAGAGCTTCCGGCAAACAAAAGCCCGGGGCCAGACGGCTTCACAGGAGAGTTCTACCAAACATTCAAGGAAGAACTAAAACCTATCCTCCTCAGGCTATTCCAAAAAATTCAAGAGGAAGGAACACTTCCCAGCTCCTTCTATGAAGCCAGCATCACCCTAATACAAAAACCAGATAAAGACAACACAATGAAGGAGAATTACAGGCCAATATCCCTCATGAATGTAGATGCCAAAATCCTCAATAAAATTCTAGCAAATAGGATCCAGCAGTACATCAGAAAGATCATACACCATGACCAAGTAGGATTTATCCCAGGAATGCAAGGATGGTTCAATATCCGCAAATCAATAAATGTGATACATCACATAAACAAATTGAGAGATAAAAATCACATAGTCATATCAATTGATGCAGAAAAAGCATTTGACAAAATCCAACACCCTTTCTTGATAAAAACTCTCAACAAGGTGGGAATAGAAGGATCATACCTCAACATCATAAAAGCTATATATGATAAACCCACAGCTAACATCATACTCAATGGGCAAAAACTAAAACCATTTCCCCTAAGAACAGGAACAAGACAGGGATGCCCACTCTCACCACTCCTGTTTGACATAGTACTGGAAGTATTAGCCACTGCAATTAGACAAGAAGAAGAAATAAAAGGCATCCAAATTGGAAAAGAAGAAGTAAAGCTGTCCTTATTTGCAGATGACATGATATTGTACATAAAAAACCCGAAAGACTCCATCAAAAAACTAACAGACTTAATAAATGAATTCGGCAATGTAGCAGGATACAAAATTAACACCAAGAAATCTATGGCATTTCTATACACCAACAATGAACTTACAGAAAGAGAGACTAAAAAAGCAATCCCATTTTCCATCGCACCAAAAAAATTAAGATACTTAGGAATAAACCTAACCAAGGAGGTAAAAGACCTATATGCGGAAAACTACAGGACACTGAAAAAAGAGATAGAGGAAGATGTAAACAGATGGAAGAACATACCATGTTCATGGATTGGTAGAATCAACATCATTAAAATGTCCATACTACCCAAAGCAATCTATAGATTCAATGCACTCCCCATTAAAATACCAACGGCGTATTTCACAGACCTAGAAAGAACTCTCCAAAAATTCATCTGGAATAAAAAAAGACCCCGAATAGCCACAGCAATCCTGAGAAAGAAGAATAAAGTAGGAGGGATCTCAATACCAGATTTCAAGCTGTATTACAAAGCCACTGTCCTCAAAACAGCCTGGTACTGGCACAAGAACAGACATATAGATCAATGGAACAGAATAGAGAATCCAGATATCGACCCAAACCAATATGCGCATTTAATATTTGACAAAGGAGGCATGAGCATACAATGGAGTCAAGACAGTCTCTTTAATAAATGGTGTTGGGAAAATTGGACAGATACATGCAAAAAAATGAAACTAGATCACCAACTTACACCATACACAAAAATAAACTCAAAATGGGTACAGGACTTAAATATAAGACGGGAAACCATAAAAATACTAGAGGAATCCACAGGCAGCAAAATCTCAGACATATGCCAAAAGAACTTTTTCAGTGATACTGCCCCTAGGGTAATGGAAGCCAAACAGAAAATAAACAAATGGGACTACATCAAAATAAAAAGCTTTTGCACAGCAAAAGAAACCATCAACAAAACAACAAGAAACCCCACTGTATGGGAGAACATATTTGCAAATGGTATCACTGATAAAGGTTTAATTTCCAACATCTACAGGCAGCTTATACAACTTAATAAAAGGAAGATAAATGATCCAATAAAAAAATGGGCAACGGACCTAAATAGAAGCTTTTCGAAAGAAGACAGAAGGAAGGCCAAGAGACACATGAAAACATGCTCAAAGTCACTAATTATCCGAGAGATGCAAATCAAAACAACAATGCGATACCATCTCACACCTGTCAGAATGGCTATCATCAACAAATCAACAAACGACAAGTGTTGGCGAGGATGCGGAGAAAAAGGAACCCTCGTGCACTGCTGGTGGGAATGCAGACTGGTGCAGCCACTGTGGAGAACAGTATGGAGTTTCCTCAAAAAACTGAAAATGGAACTCCCATTTGACCCAGTAATCCCACTCCTAGGAATATATCCTAAGAAACCAGAAACACCAATCAGAAAGGATATATGCACCCCTATGTTCATAGCAGCACAATTTACAATAGCTAAGATTTGGAAACAGCCTAAATGCCCATCAGCAGATGACTGGATCAGAAAACTATGGTACATCTACACAATGGAATACTATGCTGCCGTAAAAAAGAAGGAATTACTACCATTTGTAGGCACTTGGATGGAATTAGAGAACATTATGCTAAGTGAAATAAGCCAGTCAATGAAAGAAAAATACCACATGACCCCACTCATTTGGGGATAATGAAAAACATTATAAACTGATGAACAAAAAGATAGTTACAGAGGCAGTAAAGCATCAAACAGACTGTCAAATTACAGTGGTAAGGTTAGGGAGAGGTGGGGGAAATAAGAGATCAACTGAAGGACTTATATGCATGTATATAAGAGTAACCAACGGATGCAAAACATTGGGGGGTGAGGGCATATATGGGAGTGGGGTGGGGGTCGGGGGCAATGATAAGATATGTACACATATAATACCTTAATAAAAATTTGAAAAAAAAAAAAAAATCAAAAAAAAAAAAAAAAAATAAAGAACTACTTCACTCTAAAAAAAAAAAAAAAAAAAGAAAAGGAAATACAAACAGCTCTTAAAAACAGAAAAAGATGTTCAACTGAGCAAAGGATAAGAGTGAGCTTTTGACTTGATGTAAGCCTATCCACCTCAAACCTCTACACCGTTATGGAAAGGAATCAAAAGAGAGCCCCAACTACTCTCCTTTCCAGTCCTCCAAGGTTATGCCTGCAGAGGTCAAGAGAAAGTCTCTACTTACTACCCAGTAACTGACAACTTGAGAACATCTATGCCTGCTATTCTTGTTTATACCAGTTCCTACAAGAAGATCCAGACTATCCGTTCCATCATGGAACAGCTCTGCATATCCATTACCAACTTCAGAAACCTTTCAGCTGTATCCTCTAGAATTCACAGCCCACTATCAACAAAAGCCCTATCCTTGGTCCTTTTGCCTTACAGAAACCTGGCTCTCCAAGGAGGATACTACTCCTACCTCAAGTGGTGGCTTTTTGTCTTCCCAGGGCTCTTATACCTACATTAAATGAGGTATGTATGGGTCCTCTTTTATCTTTTTGATTCTTCCAAATCATTATCCCCTCCTCTTTCCCAAAACACTCCAGTTCTGATTATGTCAGACTATCTTCTTGTTCCAGTTTATTTAGAAAACCTCATCTGCCCCTTCATCTCTCAATGATTTTAACTCCTGGCTCACTGTCACTCTTTCCAACATTACTCCTGTCTTAACTCTCAGAGATGTTAATGATAATGTAAGTGATGCTTCCGATAACTTGTCTTTTTTCCTCTATCCCATATTATTATTATTAACTGTCATGGTCACATTCTATTAGACCGTGTCATGACCAATAACGGAAAACTCTATAATCACAATTTCAATCATTCTGACTATTACATGTTTCTAACTCACTCACTCTTATACCCAACTCTGTGCTCACTTAGGACAATTCACCTCTGCTCCAGCTACTCTACATCTTCCATGTCCTTAGAAAGCACCAAGTATTCTCCACTTTGCAGCATTCATGTTCTCAACCTTCCTAATGCCGCGACCCTTTAATACAGTTCCTCATGTTGTGGTGACTCCCAACCACAAAATTATTTTCGTTGCTACTTCATAACTAATTTTGCTACTGTTATGAATCGTAATGTAAATATCTGATACGCAGGATGTCTTAGGCGACCCCTGTGAAAGGGTCGTTCGACCCCCAAAGGGGTCGTGACCCACAGTTTGAGAACCGCTGATGTAGATGATATTTCTCTGCCTAGGACCTCTGCTTTCAGCCGTTTCCTTCTCAACTTGAAAATCTTAGCATAAATGTTATCCTCTCACACCTGTCCTTCCCTGAAAAAATTGAGTTAGGTTTCCCTTCTATTCTCCACTAAAGCACTCTGCTCATTATCTTCTCAGCTCATTGTCTTTACCTGGTTATTTCTATCTTGCACTAGTAGACTGTTACCACAGCTGATGGCAAAGGTGTGCTTGCTTTATTCACCACTGTATACGAAAAGCATGATGCCCAGCCACTACTCACTGTTTGTCAAATATAAGAAAAAATGATGATGCAAAGAGAATGAAACCAACTACCATAGTTCTGTGATGTTAAGAAAGTAAGAGAGACATGGAAATCAAGATCAGGCTTTACAAAAAAATCCTTTCATTTTATTCCTGGCGGAACTCTTCCCTTAATTTAAATTACATTAAAGAATCCCAAATATGGATCAGATTCTCATTTGTAAACTGGAAAAACCTACAGTACCTAGACCTGCTCTGATGATTAAATAAAATGTTTATAAGGACTTAAGCAATATTTGGCAAATAATAAGCAGTCAATAAATGTTGGGTATTAGTCTTAAAAAGGCATTTAAAAGACGTTGAAAATTAAGGCCTGGAAATTGAGGATATGATTGTAATAAAATATATACTGCAACAGAACTATTTCTCTCCCTGATGCTGCCCTTCCAACATGAAGACTTTAATTTTCCCTTAAAAAAACAGGAATATAGTATTCTATCAACCTCCAGTTGAAGGTCAGAAAAAGTCATAGCCCAGGTCCAGGACAGGACATTAGAGATCCAATGAAAAACATTTTTAACAAACTCTTTCCAAAAGACTTATATTTATATTTTTCACAAAATGACTACTATTTTATCCTTCTAATTCTGTCTGAATAAATCAAACCTTACAACCTAAATTGAGCTCTTAGCCAAGTTAAAAAAAAAAAAAAGGTACATTTTCCACCTTCAGTCAACCATATCTTTAAGCAAAGACAGTTAAAATATAAAATAGCACAAATTAATCTGGCAGTCAATTACAGAACTTTAATTTTAACTCTGGTATGTTTAACCTATTACCTATGCTCACATTTTTTACATATAATATAAACAAATCAGTCAAAACTAACAGACAAAGATATTTTTAATATGTGAAGACATGTTAAACTGCTACTATCATTCTGAAAGTTCTCTTGATTCTAAACAGACTTTTCAGTTCATCATATGACCTCAGTGGCTAGGCATTTTTGAGTAATTACTCATACACTGGAACTGCACACTAAAAATCATGTGAATATCTCAGGAAGTTAGAAAAAAATTTTCAGAATGTTTCTAAGGTTTTAAGTCTAGCATATTCAAACACTTCAGGCTTTTAAAAAACCTTATTATCTATATGAGGCAAACATGAATTACATCTATTAGGTTTCCTGAAATTGATATATTTAAAATAATAATTTTAATAATTATTAAAGAATGTTAAATATTTTACATGCCACTAATCAAAACTAATGCTAAACTAGAAAATTATTTCTAAATTTTTCAGTTTTTACAACCAATATATTAATTGACATTAGAGGAAATACATTTCTTAGACTAATAGGATATATTAATTACAAATGTAGGATAGTATATACAATATGCCTATTGTCTACGAATGGGGGCAATATATTCATATGTGTGTAAAGAAACAATGAACTGATATAAAAGAAACAAAAGTGGTTACCTTAGAGCAGTGGTCGGCAAACTCATTAGTCAACAGAGCAGCAAACCGCGGCTCGCAAGCAGCATGTGGCTTGTGAGCTGCAGTTTGCCGACCACTGCCTTAGAGGATGGGGGTGGGGAGGATAGGAGGTTTATCAATGTTCATCTTTCAAGTTGTTTTAATGTTTGAGCCATGTGAATGTTTCTATTTTAAAAGCAAAAAAGGGCATTTTTATTATATAAAAACTAAAGGCCCGGTGCACGAAATTCATGTACTGGGAGTGGGGGTGTGTCCCTCAGCCCAGCCTGCACCCTCTCCAATCTGGGACCCCTCTCACAATCCAGGACCCCTGGCTCCCAACTGCCTGCCTGCCTGCCTGCCTGATTGCCTCCTAACCACTCCCCTGCAAGCCTGATTGACACCTAACTGCTCCCCTGCCGGCCCGATTGCCCCTAACTGCCCTCCCCTGCCAGACTGGTCACCCCTGCCCTCCCCTGCCAGCCTGGTTGCCACTAATTGTCCTCCCCTGCAGGCCTGGTCACCCCCAACTGCCCTCCCCTGCAGTCCTGTTCGCCCCTAACTGTCTTTCCCTGCAGGCCTGGTTGGCCCCAACTGCCCTCCCTTGCTGGCCCAGTCACCCCTAACTGCTCTCCCTTGCCAGCGTGGTCACCCCTAACTGCCCTCCTCTGCCGGCCCGAATGCCCCTAACTGCCCTCCCCTGCAGGCCTAGTCCCCCCCAACTGCCATCCCCTTCAGGCCTGGTCCCCCCAACTGCCCTCACCTGCAGGCCCGGTTTCTCCCAACTGCCCTCACCTACCGACCCGGTCCCCCACAACTGCCCTCCCTTGCAGGCCTGGTCCCCCCTAACTGCCCTCCCCTGCAGGCCTGGTTCCCCCCAACTGCCCTCCCCTGCCACCCCTAACTGCCCTCCCCTGCAGGCCTGGTTCCCGCCCCCAACTACCCACCCCTGCAGGCCTGGTTCCCTCTAACTGCCCTCCCCTGCAGGCCTAGTCCCCCCCAACTGCCATCCCCTTCAGGCCTGGTCCCGCCAACTGCCCTCACCTGCAGGCCCGGTTGCTCCCAACTGCCCTCCCCTACCGACCCGGTCCCCCACAACTGCCCTCCCTTGCAGGCCTGGTCCCCCCTAACTGCTCTCCCCTGCAGGCCTAGTCCCCCCCAACTGCCATCCCCTTCAGGCCTGGTCCCCCCAAATGCCCTCACCTGCAGGCCTGGTTGCTCCCAACTGCCCTCCCCTACCGACCCGGTCCCCCACAACTGCCCTCCCTTGCAGGCCTGGTCCCCGCTAACTGCCCTCCCCTGCAGGCCTGGTTCCCCCCAACTGCCCTCCCCTGCCAGCCCGGTCACCCCTAACTGCCCTCCCCTGCAGGCCTGGTCCCCGCCCCCAACTACCCACCCCTGCAGGCCTGGTTCCCCCTAATTGCCCTCCCCTGCAGGCCTGGTCCCCCCAAATGCCCTCTCCTGAAGGCCTGGGTCCCCTCAACTGCCTTCCCCTGCAGACCTGGGTCCCCCCAACTGCCCTCGCCTGCAGGCCTGGTCGCCCCCAACTGCCCTCCCCTGCAGGCCTGGGTCCCTCCCAACTGCCTTCCCCTGCTGGCCTGGTCCCTCCAACTGCCCTCCCCTGCTGGCCATCTTGTGTCGACATGGGGTGGCCATCTTTGACCACATGGGGGCGACCATCTTGTGTGTTGGAGTGATGGTCAATTTGCATATCACCTCTTTATTATATAGGATACTATAAATTTTTAAATCAACAAATACGGTGTGTATGATTTAAAGAACAGAACAGCAACTTTTTTTTAAGAGAGGAAGAATTAAGGAGAGATTTTCAAAACACCACTGGGAGCCATGTTTTTGAGTCATAGTCCTGACTAAAGAGAATTTCACAATAATGGTTCTTTTTTTCCCCTGAAAACTTCAGAACATTTTCCAAACTACCAGAGCTCCAAAACAGGTTACTGTAACAAAAAAAAATAAAATAAAAGAAGAGGAAGGGAAGAGGAAGGGAAGAGGAAGGGAAAGGAAGGGAAGAGAAGGGAAGGGAAGGGAAGGGAAGGGAAGGGAAGGGAAGGGAAGGGAAGGGAAGGGAAGGGAAGGGAAGGGAAGGGAAGGGAAGGGAAGGGAAGGGAAGGGAAGGGAAGGGAAGGGAAGGGAAGGGAAGGGAAGGGAAGAATAGGCCAAAGGATTTTTTTTAGAAAGTTTTTTTTTAATATATTTTATTGATTTGTTACAGAGAGGAAGGAAGAAGGATAGAGAGTTAGAAACATCGATGGGAGAGAAACATTGATCAGCTGCCTCTTGCACACCTCCTACTGGGGATGTGCCCACAACCAAGGTACATGCCCTTGACCGGAATCGAACCTGGGACCCTTCAGTCTGCAGGCCAACGCTCTATCCACTGAGCCAAACCGGTCAGGGCTAGGTAGGCCAAAGGATTTTTAAAAATTATTTCCTTAGGGAAGAAAAACTTAAAATAAATTATTGTATTTATGCATTATATAATTCTATAATACGTTACTTGTTACATATCATTTTTATTTTTAAAAATCTTACTGAACAAGAAATGTTTTTCCAAAAGTCCCCTTCATCATCCCTAAATCCCTCTTAAAGGGAGCTATACGTTTTATAAAATTACAGATTAACACCAAATGGTAATACTGCTTTTTAAAAAAATCTAGACTATTGCCTATAAAAATAAACTTATGAATTGCATTGCAATATATAACTTCCCTCTACATTAACCTACCCTGTCTAAATTTGTATCAGGAAAATTGATGTTCCCTTTCCTCTCTCACACCAATTACATGTCTCAGTCTTCTTTAAAGCACACCAGGTATCTATAATACCTCACTGACAACCTACAATAATTGTTCAATATTCTTATGCTACCATCAGCAACCCATATCTAAACATACAGGGTGTACCCCCAAAAAATGTATATGCACTTTGAATGACTATAAACTCAGTGTTTACTAACATACAGTTCATTTTCACAATTTAAAAGAATCTACAGAAATGAACAATTTTTTTGTCAATGCCTGTTTTTAAACTGATAACCATTCTGGTCCAGGCACTATTGATAACACAAAGCAATAGATCTGGAAACATCAATCATTTCATTGGTATGTGTGCCCTCAATCTGTCAACTGTTGCCAGTTTTGTACCATAAACTTTATCTTTTATGTATACCCATTTTTAAAAAGTCTAGTGGCACTTTAGGATAAATTTTCCTTGTTCAAAGCTTAGTCTGGCTTAGTACCCATTATTTCCTGAAAAGGAGTGAATATTAGTGAGTTTATCAGCTGTTAAAATGTATATACATTTTGGGGGAGACATCCTATGAGTATATAGGTTCCTAATAACATAAACCAGATGGATCTCCATAAGTTTTTCATACACATTAACTATAAAATGATTTAAAAGATTAAAAACAAACTATAAGTGGTTTTCAGATGCTGGAGGAAGGGAGAATGGAAAGTTGTTTAATAGCTAAAGAGATTGGCTGGGGATAATAAAAAGCTCTAGAGCTGGGTAGCAGTGATGATCACACAATGCAAACATACCAAATGACACGAACCTGTATATTTACCACAAAAACAAATAAACCAACAAATAAATTACATATTAGTATCTCCTCCCTTAGTACCCCATAGCTTATTGGTCATTTAAAAAAACCCAAAAAACCCTTCATAATTTTCTATTACTAAGTTGACCTGAGTATAACTATTACTAAGTATAACTCAATTCTGTAATACTATCCTTAGGCACATTGGCACTATGCCTAGGGCTCACAATAATATTAGAGGTACACAAAAATGTTTTAATTTTTTAAAAGAAAATAAAGAACTTTTAGGTAAAAGGATATGTTTTAATGTATAATATACTTGTCTTTACAACAATACAATCATAAAATATTTTTACTATTTTTTAATAGAGAAAGGGACCCAGGAAAGCAAAGGTCAAAATGTGGTCCTGATGGTTATGTAAAACATTCTTAAAGAGAAATCACACACAAGAATATTGAGGGTTTGACTTTTAAAAAACTTTAATAATATTAGAATGATATCACAATTATTATTTAATCCTTTTCAAACAATTCATTATTAACAAAAGCTGTAAAGAAATACTACATTTACACAAATAATTAATAAGGATTTAAAGCAGGGGTGGGCAACCTTTTCTCTGCCAAGGGCCATTTGGATATTTATAACATCACTAGAGGCCCAGTGCACAAAATTCTGCGCCCTGTGGGTGGGGGTGGGGGAGGGTCCCTCGGCCTGGTCTGCGCACTCTTGCAGTCTGGGAGCCGTTAGTCGGACATCCTTAGCGCTGCCACAGAGGCGGGAGAGGCTCCCGCCACCACCACTGCACTCACCAGCCATGAGCCCAGCTTCTGGCTGAGTGGCGCTCCCCCTGTGGGAGTGCACTGACCACCAGAGGGCAGCTCCTACACTGAGCGTCTGCCCCTGTTGGTCAGTGCACGTCATAGCGACCGAATTGTTCTGCTGTTCAGTCGATTTGCATATTAGCCTTTTATTACATAGGAGGATTTGTGGGCCATACAAAATTATTAATTTAAAAATTAGCCTGCTGTATTTGGTCAAACATTTAATTAACTCACCCCTAATGCCTTGGCAGGACGAGACCAAATGCTTTTGCCGGCCTTACATGGCCCTCAGGCTGGATGTTTCCCACCCCTAATTTAAAGGAAATAGGGAGCCATAACTGTCAAGAGAGCAAAAATAAAAAATAAGTGGAAGGAAAAAAAGAAAAAGAAGGAAAAAGAAAGGGGAAAAAATGAAGGACAAATAGAACCACCCTTCATTATTTAAATTAGCAAAGCTGAAAATGCTGCCTAATTTATAGATTTATCATAATGTCAATTAAAATCCCCAAAGGATAACTGAAATATTAAGGAATATACTAAAGTATGTTGTCTAAATTTGAAAAATATAAAAAAATGAGCATGTGTCTAAACTTACTGATACTGGATTTTTTTAAAAAGACAAATAAAAGAGTTTTTTAAAACTATTAGTACATCTTAAATATATGTGGACAATGTGGATGAACCTTGAGGGCATTAATGCTAAGTGAAATGAATCATCAGACAAATACTGTATGATCTCAGTAATATGTGGAATATAACTAACAGAAATAGAGAACAGAGGTACAAACTTCTAGTTATAAGACAAGTAAGTTCTGAGGATGTACTGTATGGCATGGTGAGTATAGTTACAATACTGTATTGTATATTTGATAGTTGCTAAGAGTGTTGATCTTAGAAGTTCTCATCACAAGAAAAAACGGAAAAGAAATATGTTTCTAGTACGATAATGTTAACATGAAGAAAAAAAGAAAGTGATCTCTTCATCTTTATTGTACTTCATACAGAATTTCAAAAGAATTAGAAATTTATTTTTAACTAGAAAAATATGGATTATTTCTAGACAAATAGTTTGTCTTTTCATGTCAAGCAACTAAACAAATTATCATAAAAATATCTATAATATGAAGAACACCAGAGTAAAGATAAAAGAAAACCAACTGAGTGAAAACTCAGGTACTGAAATGCTAGATAAAAGTTTTATCTTCAAAATATACAGGGATGGGGCTAGGTTGATACTCACTCCTCAACAAACTTCACAAAATATGACTTTAATCAAAAAGAAGCAGAGGTGTACCCATTTAACTATGTGCCAGGTATTATTATAAACACTACACATACATACTATGTATATGTAGTGTTTACACTACAGTGTTTATAAATATATGTATGTACTACACATACATACTATGTATATGTACTGTTTATAATAGTACCTGGCACATACTCAAAACAAGCCCTCTATGAAGAAGATAAGATTTTCATTTTGTTTCAAACTAGAAAGGTAAGTTACTTACCCAATATAAATAGTTAGGGGGTAATAGCTAGGATTTGAACCCAGGCAGTCTCACCCCAAATCCATGCTCTCAACCACTAAGCTAACTTGCTTCTTTTCCTCTGTATAACAAAAATTCATGAACCTTTCATTCTATAAATCTAAGTTTATTAAATAAATATAAATTACTATTTTAAAAGGCAAAACAAGTAAGAATAGTTTTGGTATAGTGCTTTAAGGATTCAGAGAACCATAATATGATTTTCAGTAAAGGTGGTAAGGAAAAGCTTTGTTAAAGAAATAATATCTATATTGGGTCTGGAAGGATATGAGACACAAAGATAGGAAGTGGTAGAAGAAAATATCCCATACTGAAGGAATAGAATGACCAAAAACACCAAACTAAGGTTGAAAAGCTTAAGTTGAAAAGAATGGTGCAGATGGAAGTGAAAAGAAATGCCACAAATCTAGGCATGGTAAAGAATATCTCAAGTAAGCGGGGGAGGGGAGGCAACAGAAACACAGAAAAAGGAATAGATATGTAGCACAAAGTAGCTACTTAAATTTCAATTATATTAAGGAACTTACAAGGTCAGGAAAAACAAGACTTCGTATACTAAAAATCCTATCTAATAAAGAGGGAATATGCTAATTGACCATTACTCTATCACAAAGATGGCTGCACCCACAGCTGAGGCCAAGTTCCCATAGGAGCCTTAATGAGCAATCAGCAGGGAGCTGAGGCTACGCCCTCCCCCGCCCCTGTGGGGCTTGACAGGGGACCTCAGGCCATGCCCCCCACCTGGCAGGGCTTGACAGGGGACCTCAAGGTGCACTTCCTGTCCTGGTGCTGGGCTAGGGGACCTGAGGAGCTCCCCCCGCCCCAGCGCCAGGCGGGGGGACCTCAGGCCGCACCCCCCACCCGGCAGGGCTTGACAGGCGAACTCAGGCCGCGCCCCCCACCCAGCAGGGCTTGACAGGGGACCTCAGACCGCACGCCCCCCACCTGGCAGGGCTTGACAGGGGACCTCAGGCTGTGTCCCCCACCTGGCAGGGCTTGACGGGGGACCTCAAGGTGCACCCCCAGTGCTGGGTTGGGAGAACACAGGCCGCACCCCCTGCCCAGCGGGGCTTGACAGGAGACCTGAGGCTGCACCCCCTGCCAGTGGGGCTTGACGGGGGACCTGAGGCTGTGCCCCACTCCTGGTGCCAGGCCGGGGGACCTGAGGCTGCGCCCCCCCCCCCCCCCCCCCGCCTGGTAGGGCTTGACAGGAGACCTCAGGCCATGTCCCCCACCCAGCGGGGCTTGTTAGGGGATCTCAGGCTGTGTCCCCCACCTGGCGGGACTTGACGGGGGACCTCAAGGCACACCCCCTGCCCTGGGCTGGGCTGGGGGACCTCAGGCCACGCCCCCCGTCCTGGCGCCAGGCCAGGGGACCTGAGGCTATGTCCCCTGCCTGGCAGGGCTTGACAACAGTGGGACTGGCTGGGTCTGGATCTTGCCCAATGGGGGGGGGGGGGGGCGGCCGGGTCTGGGTCTCACGCAATTTTGAGGAGCATGTGGGTGGGTGGGGACTTGACTCTGGGTCCCGTGGTGCACTCCAGACTCTGACAGGAGGAAGGTTTTCATATACATTTTACTAATTTTCTTTCATCTCTGACACTTCTATTACAGAGAAAGGGCAAATAGCAATATTAAATTATTTCCTCTAATTAATCCCCTTTTAATGTGCACGCATTTCGTGCACCGGGCCACTAGTAAATACAATAAAGGGCATGGATAAGGCCAGCTCTGGAAGCCACATTTTTGGGAACCTGACAGAGAGAGCACAGCAGGGGCCTAAAAAGGCTAAAGTGAAGGGATAACAAGAACTTGAAGACAAACTGCTCCCAACTGATTTGGCCAAGTTCAAGATTTTAACTAAGGAGACTTTATAACACCAACATTCTGAGGGATATTATGGAGGCAGATTTACAGAGCTGGGTAACAAAATAAATGTGGCAGGAACTAAGGTTTTAAGTGCAAATACAAGAATAATTTTTTCATTAACGGAAACGGGAAACAAAGGAGGGAAAGTAAGTTTAAAGATAAAAGAGACACAAGGTCAGGTTTACAGATGGCAAGACTAAGGCTTATAGAGCATGACTATCCAGAAACTAGTGACCCAGTGCACGGATTCGTGCAATTGAAAGGAAATTAATTTCAGATTCAGAGGCACGTTGTGCCAATAGTTGGTCTTCAGATACATTCTGGCATTGTGTGCGATTGGCACCAGCAAGAACTTTATATGTATCGCGCATGTCAAGTCAACGTTTATTCTTAAACTGCCAGTGCACGTCATATGTACCGGCCGGCCGGTTGGTCGGATGGACGGTCAGTCACTTAGCCTTTTATATCCTAACTAGAGGCCCAATGCACGAAATTCGTGCACAGGGATGTGTGTCCCTCAGCTCAGCCTGCACCCTCTCCAATCTGGGACCCCTCGAGGGATGTCCGACTGCCCGTTCGGACATCCCTCTCACAATCCAGGACTGCTGGCTCCCAACTGCTCGCCTGCCTGCCTTCCTGATTGCTCCTAACTGCTTCTGCCTGCCAGCCTGATCACCCCCTAAACACTCCCCTGACAACCTGATTGATGCCTAACTGCTCCCCTGCCAGCCTGTTTTCCCATAACTGCCCTCCCCTGCAGGCCTGGTCACCACTAACTGCCCTCCCCTGCAGGCCTGGTCACCCCTAACTGCCCTCTCCTGCAGGCCTTGTCCCCCCCAACTGCTCTCCCCTGCAGGCCTGGGTTCCCCCCCAACTGCCCTCCCCTGCAGACCTGGTACCCCCCAAATGCTCTCCCCTGCAGGCCTGGGTCCCTCCCAACTGCTTTTCCCTGCAGGCCTGGTTGCCCCCAACTTCCCTCCTCTGTCGGCTTGGTCACCCCTAACTGCCCTCCCTGCAGGCTTGATAGCCCCCAACTGCCCTCCCTTGCAGGCCTTGTCCCTCCCAACTGCCCTCCCCTGATGGCCTGATCGCCCACAACTGCCCTCCCTTACAAGCCTGGTCCCTCCCAACTGCCTTCCCCTGCTGGCCATCTTGTGGCGGCCATCTTGTGTCCACATGGGGGCAGGATTTTTGACCACATGGGGGCAGCCATCTTGTGTGTTGGAGTGATGGTCAATCTGCATATTACTCTTTTATTAGATAGGATAGAGGCCTGGTGCATGGGTGGGGGCCAGCTGGTTTGCCCTGAAGGGTGTCCTGGATCAGGGTGGGGGTTCCCTTGGGGCGTGGGGCGGCCTGGGAGAGGGGCCTGTGGTGGTTTGCAGGCCGGCCACACCCCCTGGCGACCCAAGAGGAGGCCCTGGTATCTGGGGTTTATTTATCTTCTACAATTGAAACTTTGTAGCCTGGAGTGGAGCCAAGCCTTCTGCTTGATCCGTGGCGGCAGCCATTTCTATTGGGATTTATGTATCTTCTGTAATTGAAACTTTGTAGCCCTAAGCGGAGGCCTGGTCCTGCCAGGGTGTGCGGAAAGCTTGGCTTCCTCCATCACCAGGGGCAACCCTAGCCTCCTGCTCTTTCCAGCTCCGTGGCTGCCACCATTTCTGTTTGGATTTATGTATCTTCTATCATGAAACTTTGCAGCCTTGAGTGGAAGCCTAGGCCGGCAAGGGCAGGCGGAAAGCTTGGCTTCCTCCATTGCCGGGGAAACCCAAGCCTCCCTCCTGCTCTCTGTGGCTGTAGCCATCTTGGTTGGGCTTATTTGCATATTCGCTCCTGATTGGCTGGTGGGCGTGGCTTGCGAGTGTAGCGGAGTGATGGTTAATTTGCATATTACTCTTTTATTCGATAGGATATATAAAAAGCCAGGAGCCATTACGACCGAAACAACTGGACCGACAACCGAACAGCAGGCTACGTGGGGCAACAAGGCCGGCAGGGGGGTTAGTGAGGGACGACCAAACGACTGAACAGCAAGCTGCATGGGGCGACCAGGCCAGCAGGGGTGTTACTGAGGAACGACCAAACGACTGAACAGCAGGCTGCATGGGGCAACCAGGCCAGCAGGGGTGTTAGTGAGGGATGACCAAACGAGTGAACAGCAGGCTGCATGGGGCGACCAGGCCGGCAGGGGGTTAGTGAGGGATGACCAAATGATTAAAGAGCAGGCTGCGTGGGGCGACCCGGCCAGCAGTGGGGGCAGTTGGGAGCAACCAGGCCGGCAGGGTGGGCAGTTGGGCATGACCAGGCCAGCAGGTGGGGGGAGTTGGGGGCGACCAGGCCAGCGGGGGCGGGAGTTAGGGGCGACCAGGCCAGCGGGGGGAGGAGGGAAGGCAGTTAGGGTGACCAGGCCGGCAGAGGGGGGCAGTTGGGGGCAACCAGGCAGGCAAGGGGGGCAGTGAGGGGTAACCAGGCCAGCGGGTAGGGAAAGTAGTGGGTGACCAGGCCAACAGAGGGGCAGTTGGGGGTGACCAGGCCGGCGGGTGGGGGGAGTTGGGGGTGACCAGGCTGACGGGGGCAGTTGGGTATGACCAGGCCAGCGGGGGGGAGGGGGAGTTAGGGGCGACCAGGTCAGCGGGGGGGAGGAGGAGAAGAGGCAGTTAGGGCGACCAGGCCGGCAGAGGGGGACAGTGGGGGTGACCAGGCAGGCAAGGGGGGCAGTGAGGGGTGACCAGGCCAGCGGGTAGGGGGAGTTGGGGGTGACCAGGTCAACAGAGGGGCAGTTGGGGGTGACCAGTCCGGCGGGTGGGGGGAGTTGGGGCAACCAGGCCAGCAGGGCGGTCATTTGGGGCGACCAGGCCAGCAGAAGGGGGCAGCCAGGCTGGCGGGGGGGCGGGGGGCAGTGAGGGGCAACTAGGCCGGCGGGGGGGACAGTTGGGGGCAACCAGGCCGACGGGGGGGGGACTGTTGGGGGCGACCATGCCGGCAGGAGGGGAAGTTAAGGGCGATCAGGCAGGCAGGGAGGTGAGCAGTTAGGAGCCAGCGGTCCTGGATTGTGAGAGGGATCCCAGATTAGAGAGGGTGCAGGCTTGGCTGAGGGGACCCCCCACCCCCCTGTGCACCAATTTCGTGCACCGGGCCTCTAGTATACAGATAATGCTGTGTCCACAGAAATAGTGATTGGGTACAAAATTAGAGCTGAAAATACACGTTTCCTGGAAGTTGTCAGATTTTAAAAGAAAAAAATATTAGAAAAGAAAATGATGCTAAGGGAAAAAAATAAATCAAAAAGAGTTTAAGAAACTATCTATATTTAGAAGGGAAAGAACAACAGCCAAAAGAAGGTACATCAGAGGTTAAGATCACCAGAATCAAGTATAATGCAATAGTGCTCCTTAACATTTTTCACATGAAAGTACATGAATAAGACAACATGTTTGGGTAAGGCTGCTAATACCTAGACATTATTAGCCCAGGAATAAGAAAAACATTAATATATATACCAGTTAATCTGCTCACTGAACTGCTTGAAAGTTGTGTTTCCCAAAAGCACATATGCCAAAAAGTTTAAGGTTCTACTTCCCTTAAGTGCCTCTTTCAGTAGTCATTGATCAGTTGGGTGGTAGTATGTTGCAGATGTGACAAAGAAAAGAACTCAGAAATGACCATCAAACTTTGTAACTGAGAAATCCCTAATGACTTGGAAAAAAAGCTAGATTTCAGGAGGAAAGAGTGATTAATTAAAGTGGCAACATTTTTACCAGTCATGTTACTCTAGACTCTCCATTCCAATAATTACAGGCTGTTCTTGTTCCTTGTGATTAAGCCCCTATCCCAGTGGTAGGCAAACTCATTAGTCAATAGAATCGCAGTTTGCCGCCCACTGCTCTAACTGGTTTTAAGAAGTAACCTAAATAGGATGATTCTTCAAATTCTTCTAGGAAAAACATCCTCTTTTAAAATAAATTATAATTGTAATATGTTCCACCTTCTTATCTTTGTTGTATTCATATTAATAAAAAGGACAAATGAATAAAAGTTCTTTGAAATTTTGCAATACTTACCCAGTGCGAGACTGACCGACTTTATCACAAATATCCAAAATGAGACCCCAATCTTCAGCAGTATTCATCTCACTAGTTGCTTTCTCTGTAAATTATGAAAAGAAATTGCAGAAATAGTATTTTTTAAAAATCTTTAAGGGGTAAGTAATCAGACTCAAATCATCAAATTGTAGTACAATCAAGTATCAACAACAAATCATAGTAATTGCCAGCAGTCTGACTGATGAGATGTTCAAGTCCATCTTTAAAAAGAAGGGCACCTTTATTACCTATCACAATTATTTTCCCCATTCACATTTCAGTTGCTTTTACTTTGTATAAAAAATATGCCATTGATTTTTCTTTTTTAAAATAATTATATACAGGTCTATCTCTCTCTCTGAAGATATCAAGATAAAAAGAAGAAATCATTTCATTATCAAATAATTCTTAGCTTTACTTGCCAGTGAATGAACATAGGCAAATCTCTATAAAATGTTTCAGGGAATTAAATTAATTATTTAGTTTTGGTTTTGGGTTCTGATAAGAAGAAATTGAACAAAAGAAAAACAAGCTTTAACTGAATATTTCCCTTAAATAAAAACTTGACAAATTAAAGATATCAAGAGAGGGAAAACATGAGAAGCAATAATAGCAACAATACCTCAAAAGCTATATAACAATGTAGAAGACCAAGAAAGGTGGATCGTATATTGGCAGTAAGAAAAAAAGTGTAAGAACCAGCCTGTTTTACACCACTGAATTCTCAGAAAATTCAAATATTGGTAGCAAAAGGAAGTCTGAAATTGCGAGTGAAGAATAAAGAAGATTTAAAGTTAAATGTAAATTGGTTAAGGGTTAATGCTGTTTGAAATGTAGACAGGTCCCTACTTTGCCTTTCTTACTCAAGAGCTTTAGCAACCATTTCTCCTCGACCTAAAAAAATGAGTGAAGGTTTGTTTTCTGGCGGTAAAGCAAAGATTTTCTAGGCAAGGAGACACCAGACACAGTTGAGACACAGGTACCAACTTTTGGTTTCCTGTCCAACATGTAAGGGAGTTAGAAGTCATCACTCCATTCTAACAAGTAAAGCACGAAAAAAGTGAATTAATAATCAACTTTTCATATATTCCTCAAAGGTGAAACCACAGAGCAAACTGCTTCCCCCCAAATTAGAAACACAGACAGGTGGATACACAGAATCACAATTTAGAGCAGAAACATCACCAGAAACCACTAGAGGCATGAAAATTTAAACTGTAACAACTTGCTGGGACCTAAGTGTGTACAAGTCTAAGGGCCAAACTCCAGAGGTACACAGTCATAGGGAAGCCCCCACACTTTTTTTTTGTGAGTTTCATAAGAGAAAAATTTCTTTGTTTTTCCAGCAGAGGAAGGAGAACAGTAATCATTGTGAAAGACACCAGAGCATTCTCTTCTTAGTAAGACCTACTACTCTCAAGAGAAACTATTTACCAGCACCTAACCAACTAGGATTTTATTAGAGATTAACCCACCTAGGTAAGGGAAATAACCCAACTCCAGCCCACTCTGGCCACCCTGTTCCACCTGAGGGGTACAGGAGATACTGATAAGCATGTGAAAAATTCACACTCCAGCGGCAGAGGTTCACTAAAAGACTGAGACCCAATTATAGGAATACAGAATGCTTTCCCTCTGATACCTTACCACCAGACCACTAAGGGCTGGTGTTCATTTTATCTAGTACATTATGTCTAACTTTCATTAATGCACACTTATAAAGCAAAAAATCTGAAAAGACGGAGCAAACATCAGAACCAGACTCAGACATGGCAGGAATGTTGGAATTATCAGACCAGGAATGTTTTAAACTATGATTAATATGCTACGAGTTCTAATGGAAAAATGAGACAGTATGCAAGAACAAATGGGCAATGTAAGCAGAGATGAAAATTCTAAAAAAGAATCAAAGAAAAATACTAGAGCTGAACAATAGAATAAAATTAAGAATGCCATTGATAAGCTCTACAGTAGACTGGACATGACTGAGAAAAGAATCTCTAAACTTGCAAATATGTCAATAGAAACTTCCAAAACTGAAAAGCAAAGAGAAAAAGAGTGACTGAAAAAAATTAAAACAGATTATCCAAGAACTCTGGGAAACTACAAAAGGTGCAATACAGAGGAAAAAGAGAAAAAAAAAGCGGAAGAAATATTTAAAACAATGATTCAGATCTTCCCCAAATTAGACGCCAAACTACAGGTCCTAGAAGAACTGAGGAAACCAAAAACAATAAATGTCAAAATAACAATACCTAGGCATATCATATTCAAACTGCAAAAGATCAAAGTTAAAGAATATAGAGAAAAAGAAGACAGCGGAAGGAAAAAAAAACAAAAACAAAAAACAAACAACACAACACTGTACCTATATAGGAATAAACAGAAGAATGACATCTGATGTCTCAGAAACCATGCAAACAGAAGAGGAACGAAGTGAAATGGCTATGTTGAGAGAAAACCACTAACCTAGGATTATGTACTCTGGGAAATTATTCATCAAAAGAAAAGGAGAGCCCTAGCTGGTTTGGCTCAGTGGATAGAGCATCGGCGGGCAGATTGAAGGGTCCTGGGTTTTATTCCAGTCAGGGGCACATGCCTGGGTTGTGGGCTTGATCCCCACTGGGGGGCATGCAGGAGGCAACCGATCAATAATTATTCCCTCTCATCATTGATGTTTCTCTCTCTCCCCTCACCCTTCCTCTCTGAAATCAATAAAAAATGCTTAAAAAAAAAGAGAGAGAAATAAAGACTTTCTCAAACAAAGAAACACTGAGGAAATTTATTATCAATAGAGTGGCCTTTGCAGGAAATGTTAAAAGTAGTTCTTCAAAGGGAGAGGTAAATGATAGCGTGTGTGTGTGTGTGTGTGCGCGCACATTTGTGTATAAGTGAAATGAAGATGACTAGTAATAAAAGAGAACTACTTCAAAATTACAAAGAACATCCACAAAAATCTAATATATTCAATGGTGAGAAACTGAAAGTTTCACTGAAAGGGTTAAAGAGAAGAAAACGAAGCAGAGAAAACTTATTGTGCTTAGCAAATATCTTGCAGAAAGCTTGCAGCCGAGCACCGCATAGCTTAGATAACCAGAAGACACCTGGCATCTGGAGGAACCAAGGACGGACCGGACCCTTACGTCAGCAGAACGGCTTGCAGCCAGCAAGGATTAATAAAAACCTGCCTCTCCCTTCACTCTCTGCTGATTCCTTTTTCAGACTCAGCCTACCTGCATCCAGGTGCCTGAAATAACAGCTTCTTTTGATACATTATGGCCTCATGTCATAGGTGCGCAACCCCGGCCCATTCCGAACCTTTCATTTACCACTGGGGCAAGGATATCCCCTATCACCACACCTTTTCTCCATCATATGGGAAGTCCTAGCTAATACAAAAAAGACAAGAAAATAATACAAAAGGTACACAGATAAAGATGGAAGAAATAAAATTGTATTTATTCACAGGTAACATAATTATCTACATGGAAAATCCAAAAGGATATTTTTTTTTTTCTTGAAAACGAAAAAAGCTGGAACTAATAAGTGATCATAGCAAGATTGCAGGATACAAGGTTAATTAATATATAAAAGTCAATTGCTGGGAGGGTAAGCCAGATGTTGTTTAAGGATATAAACTTGCAACAAAAAGTAAATAAGCCATAGAGATCTAATGCACAGTATAACGAAAATAGACAACAATATTATAGTATAACCATCAAACTTACTAAATTAACATGTTGCACACCTTAAATTTACGTAATGTTACTTGTAAACTATATTCACCAAAAACAAGTCAACTACTTTTCTATATAAATCAGCATTGAACAAGTGGAATTTTAAGTTAAAAACACAATGCCATTTAGCATTACATTAGCGATCAAAAAAAAAAAAAGCAATACTTAAGTATAAATCTAACAAAATATATACAGGAACTATATAAGGAAAACTACAAAACCCTGATGATGAAAGAAATCAAAGAAATGGAGAATTATTCCATGTTCACTGATAGTAGACTCAATATTGTCAAGATGTCAGTTTTTCCCAACTCAAAATGGATCATAGGTCTAAATTTAAAACAACCTAAAAAACTCCTAGAGCCTGGCAGGTGTGGCTCAGTTGGTTGGATGTTGTCCCATGCACCAAAAGGTTGCCGGGTTCGATCCCTGGTCAGGGCCAAACCCAGTTTGCAGGCTCTATCCCCAGTAGGGGGCATGCAGGAGGCAGTTGATCAATGTTTCACTCTCACATCAGTGTTTCTCTCCCTCTCCCTTCCTTTCTCTAAAAATCAATAAAAACTTAAAAAAAAAAAAACCCTCCTAAAAGATAACACAGGATAAAGTCTAGATGATCCGAGTATGGCAATGACTTTTTAGATCAAAAACCAAAGACATGATCCATGAAGGAAATAATTGATAATATGAACTTCATTAAAATTAAAAACTTCTGTTGTCTGAAAGACTCTGTAAAGAAAATGAAACAATAAGCCACAGGCTGAGAAAAATTACTTGGCAAACACATCTGATAAAGGACTGTGACCCAAATAATACAAAGAATTCTTTAAACTCAGTAATAAGAAAACAATCCAATTACTAGTAAAAAAAAAACAGGGAAAAGACCTGACTAGGCACTTCACCAAAGAAGATCCATAGATACCAAATAAATACATGAAAAGATGCTCCACATCATATGTCATTAGAGAATTACAAATTAAAACAATAGGAAGATATCATTATATACCTATCAGAATGGCCAAAATCCAAAACACTAACATCAGCATATGCTGGTGAGAATACAGATGAACAGAAATTCCACTCATTGCTGGTGAAAATGCAAAATGGTACAGACACTTTGGAAGATATTTTGACAATTTCTTACAAAACTAAACATACTCTTACCATACATCTTGGTATTTAATCAAAGGAGCTGAAAAATGTCCATACAAAAACCTGCACATGGATATTTTTGGCAGTTTTATTCATAACTAGAGGCCCGGTGCATGAAATTCATGCACTGGGGGGCGGGGAGTGTTCCTCAGCCCAGCCTGCACCATCTCCAATCTGGGACCCCTCGAGGGATGCCCGATTGCCCTCTAACAATCCAGGACTTCTGGCTCCCAACCGCTCGCCTACCTGATTGCCCCTAACTGCTTCTGCCTGCCAGCCTGATCACTCCCTAACCACTCCCCTGTCAGCCTGATCGATGCTTAACTGCTCCCCTGCTGGCCTGATTACCCATAACTGCTCTCCCCTGCCAGCCTGGTCGCCCCTAATTGTCCTCCCCTGCAGGCCTGGTTGCTCCCAACTGCCCTCCTCTGCAGGCCTGGTTGCCCCTAACTGCCCTCCCCTGCCAGCCCAGTCACCCCTAACTGCCTTCCCCTGCAGGCCTGGTTGCTCCCAACTGCCCTCCTCTGCAGGCCTGGTTCCCTCCAACTGCCCTCGCCTGCAGGCCTTGTCCCTCCCAAGTGCCCTCCCCTGCAGGCCTGGTCGCTCCCAACTACCCTCCCCTGCAGGCCTGGTTGCCCCTAAATGCCTTCCCCTGCCAGCCCGGTCACCCCTAACTGCCCTCCCCTGCTGGCCTCGTCGCCCTCAACTGCTCCCCCCCCCTGCAGGCCTGGTTCTCCCCAACTGCCCTCCCCTGCAGGCCTGGGTCCCCCCCAACTGCCCTCCACTGCTGGCCTGGTCCCCCACAACTGCCCTCCCCTTCAGGCCTTGTCCCTCTCAACTGCCCTCCCCTGCAGGCCCGGTCGCTCCCAACTGCCCTCCCCTGCCAGCCCGGTCACCCCCAACTGCCCTCCCCTGCAGGCCTGGTCCCCCTCAACTTCCCTCCTCTGCAGGTCTGGCCCCCCCAACTGTCCTCCCCTGCAAGCCCCGTCACCCCCAACTGCCCTCCTCTGCCTTCCCGGTCACCCTTAAGTGCCCTCCCCTGCAGGCCTGATTGCCCCCAACTGCCCTCCCCTGCAGGCCTGGTCACACCCAACTGCCCTCCCTTGCAGGCCTGGTCCCTCCCAACTGCCCTCCCCTGCTGGCCTCATCGCCCACAACTGCCCTCCCCTGCTGGCCATCTTGTGGCTGCCATCTTGTGTCCACATGGGGGCGGCCATCTTGTGTGTTGGAGTGACGGTCAATTTGCATATTACCCTTTTATTATATAGGATTATCAAAACTTGGGAGCAATCAAGATGTCCTTCAGTAGGTAAATAGGTAAAATTGTGGTAACATCAGGGCAATGAAATATTGTTTAATGCTAAAAGGAAATGAGCTATCAAGCCAAGAAAAGACAAATTTTAAATACATACTATTAAATAAAAGAAGCTAATCTGAAAAGGTTACAAAGTGCATGTTTCTAACTATATGACATTCTTAAAAAGGCAAAACTATGAAGACACTAAAAACGGATCAGAGGTTGCCAGGGGTTAGGGGGAGAGTGAGATGAATAGGTGGAGCACAGAGTATCTGTAGGACAATGAAACTACTCTGTATATTATAATGTTGAATACATGTCATTATACAGTCCTTTCTCCAAACCTAAGTGTGAACATTAGTATAAGCTATGGACTTTGAATATGATGATGAATGTTGGTAGGTTCACAAATGTAACAAATGTACCACTCTCTATATTCTTTATCTATCTGTTGCAGGACATTGATAGTGGTGGAGGCTGTGTGCAACAGCTGGACTTTTAGAAAAAGAAAAAAAAAAAAAGACTCTATAGCAGTGGTTCTCAACCTGTGGGTCGTGACCCCTTTGGGGGTCGAACACCCTTTCACAGGGGTCACCTAAGACCATCGGAAAACACAGATATTTACATTACGATTCATAACAGTAGCAGAATTACAGTTATGAAGTAGCAACGAAAATAATTTTATGGTTGGGGGTCACCACAACATGAGGAACTGTATTAAAGGGTCATGGCATTAGGAAGGTTGAGAACCACTGCTCTACAGCCAGTATGTAAAAATGGTTTGGTAGAGGGAAAGAAGAAAACAAGAGAAACTAACTCTACTCTGAAAATTAAGTGGGTTACTTAGAAACCAAATGTTGAAACAGCATTTAATCTTGTTCAGCAGGGGCCACTGATAACTGATTCAAATTTACCTGTTGCTATCCAAGCTTCAACAATATATTGTAAATCCCTTGAAAATAATAACAATTTCTGCTCTGGGTAATTCTTTCAGTATTCATGCTTTCAGTCTCTGTGCTCAATAAATAATAAATCTAATCACAGAACTGCAATATGTAATTTAACCTAGTTATGAAGAACTGGAAAGGCGCAAAGGAAGGCCAAAAAATATAGGCAAGTCATTGTACAGCTTTGCCAGGAAGCTGAAGTTTAACACTCCCCAGGTCTATTTCCCACAGATTGCTGGGAGAACAGACCCATGCCCAGTCAAGTCTGGATAACATAGGGAGGGTACTTATCTGTCAGTAACACCTGGGAACAGGTCACTGGCTAGAACAGGCATGGCCACTGCAAGCACAGGAAGATCTGAGATATTTAATCTCCTAAACAAAGGAGTTCGCTCTCTTGGCTCCAGGCCCTCTTGCTATGGACGGACTGCAACTAGCCTAGTGCTTTACTGGACCCAATTCCAACATGGAAAGGAAACTCTGGGTAATGGTTTTGCTTCTAGCTCTACTGAATTCCCACCTGCACAACTTCCATGACTGGATTAAGGGAAAGGGGTCTTTGGAAACCCAAGGATGTAATTCCATGAAAATAAAGCTTTTACGACATCTCACCCTCCAGCAGTATGCTTATTCCAGCAGTACCCAAGAACCCCACTCCCACTAGCAAATGAGGGCCATCCATGCATTTCTTCAATAACCCCTCAGTTTCAATAAATCACTATATAACTCACAAAACTCAGGAAAGCACTTGCAATTAGTATTATTAGAAAAGATACAAATCTGAACCAGGCAATAAAGGGATACATAGGGCTAGCTCTGGGAAGGTCCCAAATACAAAGAAAGCTTCTGAGCCCTCAGGATGCATCACCCTCCTGACACATCAATGTGTCACTGTAGTAGGCAGTTAGACAGGCATGAGCAAAGTAGGAACAGTAAAATGTAACCAAGATGGAAATCCCCAGGTACCTAGCAACTGGGAAAACAAGGACCTCCCCCCGAGGGTGACCCTTCCTCTCCTGGCATATGGCTGGTCATGCAGTTTAGACTCCTTGACCTTTCATATGACTGGTCAAGTGGTAAATAACCCGGTTATTTAGCACAATGGACTGATGGACTGTGACTAGCCTGATGCTACACCAGACCCAGCTCCGCCACAGAATGGAAACTCTGGACACTGGCTTTGCTTCTAGTTCCAGTCCTACGAGATTCGGACCCTCCCCTGACCTTCCTTCCCCTAGCATGTTGCTAGTCATGTAGTGAAATCCCTAGAGGAAGAACAAAGGGGCTGGAGAACAACCTCATGTGACTCCCCTACAACCCTGGCATGACCACTCCCTTAAGCATTAAGCCCTCAGGACAATGAGGTTCTAGCCTAAATAAAATCATCTTAGGAACAAAGCCATGAGCCTGTTGTCCGCAGAGACAGAGTTTTGGTCAAACTAGAGATGACATTTAGGCCTCAGTTGTGTTTTAGCTCCAAGCCCAGAAAACCAGCAAAACCAAACACAGGGATACCATGGCTAACATCAGGACCAGATGCAATGACTCTCCTAGTGCCAACCAATCAGTGGATGTCACCGAACATGAAAGGACACACCTGAAAAGCTAATGAATATTCTATTGAGATCCTTCCCTGAAATCCCCACCCTTAAATGCCCTTGAGACAAAGGACCCAGTGCCCTCTTTCTCTCCCCTGCCTCATCCTCCCTCTCCCTCTCTCTCTCTTTCCCTCCCTCTTTCTCTCTAATGCCCCTCTCTACCTCCCCCACGCCCCACCTGTGCCTTTTTACTTTAGACATGTCTCTGCTTTCTTTCTCCTAAGCTCCAAGGGCCCTTCTTTTGCCTCTGTAACTTGTTTTCTGAGTCCATAGAGCCCAACTGGCTCACTTCTACCTCTGTGACTTTCTAAATAAACTAGAGGCCGGGTGCACAGATTCGTGCACCGGTGGGGTCCCTCAGCCTGGCCTGTGCCCTCTCACAATCCGGGACCCTTTGGGGGGTGTCGGACTGCTGGTTTCGGCCTGATCTCCAGAGATCAGGCCGAAACCGGCAGTCCGACACCCCCCAAGAGATGCAGTAGTGCGCAAAGCAGCAGGCGGCCAAGGGAGGAGCCCGGGCCGGGCGCTGCACCACTCCTGCTCATCCTGGCCTCACGGCGCCTGTTGCGGGCTCGCGCCCAGTCAGTCCCGATCAGAAGAGGCTCATTCCACCACAGCGGTGCTCACCAGCCATGAGCCCTGCCTCTGGCGCCCATTGGTTAGCTGAGCTGCGCTCTGGCTGTGGGAGCACACTGACCACCAGGGGGCAGCTCCTGCATTGAGCATCTCCCCCATGGTGGTCAGTGTGCATCATAGTGACCGGTCAACTGGTCGTTTGGTCATCCGGTCGCTTAGGCTTTTATATATTTTTTTGGTTGTACTGGAATCTGAATTCTTTCTTAGCAAGACCTCAAGTACTGAGGTTGCTGAATCAAGGTCCAATTGATACCACTGTAAATAATCTGGTTATTTATCACAATGGACTGATGGATTGTGACTAGCCTGATGCTACACCAGACCCAACTCCACCATGGAACGGAAACTCTGGATGCTGGCTTTGCTTCCAGTTCCGCTAAATCCCCAGCTGCCCCTCTTCCAGGACTTGTTGAAGGGAAATGGGACTTTGCAAACCCAGGGATGTAATTCCAGGCCAGTAAAATTCACTCATCCTCCCATGCGAGTCTTAGAAAATTCTTTTTCTCAAGATATCCCAAGGACCCAACCCCAAGAACCCAATGGAGAAAGGGATCCACCAGTGGACACCCCATTTCCACAGATAATAATACAATTGTTGGTAACATTCTGGTGCAGTTTTGCCGCTAACATCACCAACCAGGAAGCTCAACTGACCTTTTGTTTCCAGAGTTTTTATGGGAGTATCCTTATTAAGGTATGACTTAACATCTCTTGAAATTCTATTTCCAATCCCCTCCTTGCTCTCTGGCAGGGCTATCATAAGACTCAAAGCCCCAACTATCTGATCACAAGGTATTCCTTCTGGAGTGGCCAGCCCACATGCTCAGTGTATCTAAACTAAGGTTTAGTACCAGGAACCCACCATGAATAAGAAAGAAGCTCTCCTCACTCAGGAAATTTCAAGGATTCAGAGGCTCCCTCCCAGGAAACAGAAACAAAGACTATTCAAATTTTTTATTATTTAGCAATCTTATAATGGAAAATCTTATCTTTTCTAATCCTATATAATAAAGATGTAATATGCAAATGTTGTTACACCGTGAAGTGTATAATGACAGACTGAGTAACGACCGGATAATGGATCAGCAGGAGGGTGGGGCAGTGAGCTACAAGCGGGAGGCGAAGAGCTACAGGAGGGGGCAGGGCAGCAAGCTATGGGCTGGGGGCGGGGGAGCGGGGAACGGGCGGTGGAGAGAGCTACAGGAGGGTGGCAGCAAGCTACTGGCTACAAGCAGGCAGCAGAGAGCTACAGGAGGGGGCAGGGCAGCAAGCTATGAGGGGTGACAGGGGAGCTACAGGAAGGTGGGGCAGCGGGCGGAGAACTACTGGAGAGTGGCAGCAAGCTACTGGCGCACAGATTCATGCACAGGGGTACTAGTATATGTATATGTAAAGCAACTCCAAGTGGAATTGTTCTAATTGAGGAGTCTCATAGCTCTACCCCATTGACCCTCAACCCCTCTTGAAGCCCAAGAAGGCTCAGTGTGTCATCCTGAACAATTTCCTCCAGGCTAACATTTACTACTTCTTAGAAAAGGAAAGCAAGTTATTATTTTGATCTGTAGTGCCTTTAAATAATTAATTCATCATCCTACTGACTGGTAGCCAAGCAGACTTTTTTAAAAGCATAGTGCATTTTTTTCAAAAAAGAACACACTTAAATCTTAAAACCCATCACTTTATTTAAAAGCATAACGGCTATGCTTATTAAAACTTAATATTAAAAAGGTAGTAACTAGAAATGACAGAATTATGTCTGATCAAATATAAATTACCTATTATCATAACTATGATCTTACTGTTTCCGAATGAGGTCATATCCAGGAGTGTCTAGTATAGTCAGTAACAGATGATATGCTGAATACTCATGAACTACGTTCATTCTTTTCCTATGCATAAACAGTATCAGTATCCGACTCAAACATACATATACAGAGAGATAAGAAATGCAACCCATTCAGAGCTCTAAAACCATTCACGTCATTTACTGATGCTGCCTCAAAGTCAACAAGCAGAATTCTTCTCAGTTATTAAACAAATATTTTTTAAACCAGAAGAATATAAACTACTCGCAGCAGTTCAACATGGTTTTGTGAATAACAAAGAAGTCAAAACTATTTACTCTCTAAGACCCTCAAAACAGGGTTTGTGGGAAAAGGAAAAGTGACAACAAAAACAGACTTGCTTCTAAAGAATTCAAAACTTAATGATCCCATTTCATCTTCAGATTATCCTTACAAAAATACTTAATAAGAGATTGATCAATTTGCCCAGCAATACCCAGAAGATAACATACACAGCCTCATTTAAATTTCAATAGCCTCAATGGATTGGAGAATTTTTTTCTGATAAGCAGCTTCTTTTGACTTTCTCAAAATTTATGACTGTCAAAAGATTTAGGGAGGTGAGAAATGCTTATAGGAAAAAGATTGTCATTCAATCAGCTTAGAGATGCTCTTCAAAAACGATCAATGGAAAATGCAAGTCTTAAATTGCCCTCTTGTTGGGATTATGGAAATCAATTTTTCAAAAATGTTTTATCTAATTCCCTGTACCTCCTGACCGCTGGGAATCATATCTACAAAGAAAAGCAATCTGAAGCTCTACTAATCAGAAAGAAGTAGGCATCAAAAGAGAAATGAAAGAGAGGAGCACAAAAGAGAAATGAAAACTTAAACGCATTAGAAAGAATAGCGTACAGGAAAGGGAAAACAGGAAAAGAAGAAACAATGAGGATAATTTCTTAACCCAGTGGATAGCAGACCTTTAATACATCTGTATGCTGAATTTTACCTGAGTATCTCTTTTTTTTCCTGAGTATCTTTTGACAGCAACTGGTTCCACCCCTTAGAATCGGAGCAGTATCCACAGACACCACAATTATTCCTAACTTTATAAGAGGAGTAAAATGTAACTATTGATTATTATATGCCAGGCAATGTGCTAACTGCTTTACATGCCAAGGCCCCTTAAACTAACCCTAATAAGGACTAATTAAGAGAAGGGTTGCCAGGACAGAGGATCCACACCTGAAAAAACAGCAGTATAAAGCCAACAAGGAAAGAACTATACCTTGAGGAAAAACAGTGGAAGGTGAGGCTGATGAGGTAAAAAGGAGCCAATCTATTAGGAAGATAAAGCATACAGACCACAGCAACACCAGAATCTGTGAGGGTATATTCAGTGTGCCTGCCACACAGAAGACAATATACTTGTTGTTTAGAATGTAGAGAATTACAACTACAGAAGTCAAGAACGACCTGCAGATTCTTGACGTATGTACCTGACTAAGTAAACTAAGGAACCAGTCATCAGAACAGAAAGGCACACTAGAGAGGAAAAGTTTAAGTATGACTTTGAGCATGCTGATTTTAAGGTATTTGAAGCATATTCAACTCCAGTAAAGAGAATGTCAGTGTTTTTGTAAGTATTCCTCATAACAACTCCATGAGGTAAATATTTTTATCCTATTTACAAAGGTGGAAAATGAACTCAGGGGGTTCTATACTTGCCTAAGTCCATACTTTGCCCACTTACTAAGAGCAAATGCTTCAGCTGCAATTTAAACCCAAAGTAGTATTTTCAGAAAACAACTCCAAGACCATGTGGATTCCTGCAACAGAGAGGAATTGACAGGACTGCTCCAGCCATGAAGACAGAAGAGAAACAGTCCAGAGATGGAAGACGCTGACGACGCCTTGCCATACTAGCAGTCAGCAGCTGTGCATCGCGGCAGGTTGCCTAGGACCAAACCAGAGAGGGTCGGACCTGCATTACCACCATTTGTCCACCATCCAGAACTGAAATATCATTGCTGACATGTACACATAAGGACCTGTTTGACATTGAAATTGGGACTCAAAAGTAACTGTTGGCCCAGAAACTCACTACAGACTGACTCATTTGCTTCTCAGCATAACCATTATTGCTTGTCCCATTTTCAGTTCTTATAAGTGTATTTCTAGTATCACATGATCTCACTCATCTAGGGGAAATAATGAACAACATAAACTGATGAACAAAAACAGACCCGGAGACAGGGAAGCATTGATCAGACTATCAAACCTCAGAGGGAAGGTAGGAGAGGGTGGGGGTTAAGGGGAGAAATCAACCAAAGGACTTGTATGCATGCATATAAGCCTAACCAGTGGTCACGGACAACAGGGGGGTGGGGGCATGGGTGGGGAGGGGTTTGGGATGGGAATGGGGGGATGAGGACAAATATGTGATACCTTAATCAATAAAGAAATTTAAAAAAAAAACACACAAAAAAAACCCCAAAGCCATATAGATCAATGGAACAGAACAGAGAACCCAGAAATAGACCCAAGACATTACAATCAATTAATATTTGACAAAGGAGGCAAGAGCATACAATAGAGTGAAGAAAGTCTCTTCAATAAATAGTGTTAGGAAAATTGGACACACACATGCAAAGAAATGAAACTAGACCACTAACTTACACCATACACAACAATAAACTCAAAAGGACAATGAGGTATCACCTCACACCTGTCAGAATGGTTACCATCAACAGATCAACAAATGACAAGTGCTGGTGAGGATGTGGAGAAAAAAGAACCCTAGTACACTGCTGGTGGGAATGCAAACTGGTGCAACCATTATGGAAAACAGTATGGAGTTTCCTCAAAAAATTACATATGGAACTGCCATTTAACCCAGTGATCCCACTTCTAGGAATACATCCTAAGAAACCTGAAGCACCAAGCAGAAAGAATGTATGCACCCTTATGTTCATAGCAGCACAATTTACAACAGCTAAGATCTGAAAACAGCCCAAGTGCCCATCAGTAGATGAGTGGGTAAAAAAGCTGTGGTACATTTATATCATGGAATACTATGCAGCAGTTAAAAAGAAGAATCTCTTACTCTTTGAGATAGCATGGAGGGACCTGGAGAGTATCATGCTAAGTGAAATAAGCCAGTCAGAGAAAGACAAGTATCACATGATCTCACTCATATGTGGAATCTAAGTAACATAAACTGATCAACGGAGTGGATCCAGAAATACTGAAGCATGGAACAGAGTGCAGAATCTCAGAGGGAAGGTGGGAGAGGGTGGGTGGGAGGGAGATAATCAACCAAAGACCTGGTATGCATATATGCATAACCCATGGACCCAGACAACAGGATGCTGAAGGTCTGGGGCAGGGCGGGGGGGGGGGGGGGGCTAATGGGGGAAAAAAGGGGACATATGTAATACTTACAACAATAAAGAATTATAAAAAAAACAAAAACCCAAAGCCCAAGGTCCTTCCATTACACCATACTGTAAGAGAATGGGACATTAATATTTATGAAGATTAATCTGGATGTTTATGACAGAGTGGACTAAGCAAAACAAAGGAAAAACATGTCCAACTGTAGGATATGAACTAGTCCAAAATAATCTGACTAGTAATGTAAATGTACTATTATAAAAACGAAACTTGATGATTTAGCAGAGGCAGGGGAATGATTCAAAATGCCTCTTGGGTTTCAAGTCAAAATAACTAGAACATTATAAAATTACTAAATAATGGCTGAAGAACCAGACTAGGAAAGGTAAGTTCAATTTTCTGATAGATTTATTTTTTTAGGTGATAACAAAACACTAAATAGAAATACAAGACTGGTACCTGGCCAGTATGGCTCAGTGGTTGAGCAGCAACCTATGAACCAAGAAGATACCAGTTGGATTCTTGGTCAGGGCACATGCCCAGGGTTTCTAGCTTGATCCCGGCAGGGGGCATGCAGGAGGCAGCCAATCAATTAACACTTATGTTTCTAATGTATATCCCTCTCTCCCTTTCTCTCTCTCTAAAATCAACTAAAAAAAACCCAAAATACACATATTTAGAAATGCAAGACTGCAGATCTACGATAAATAGTTACTGAGTGCTTACTATGTTCTGTCCCTAAGGTACTGGGGATAAAAATGAAAAGTCCTTAGAAGAGGATAAAGGGGCAATTAATGGTGATACAAGGAGGCTTGACTTGGGGTGGTGAACATACAAATAATATACAGATGATGAACTACAGAACTGTACATCTGAAACCTATATAATTTTATTAAACAATGTAACCTCAATAACTTCAATAAAAAGGTTAAAAAAAGTTCTTATCCTTATAGGGTTTACATTCCATACAATCAATCAATCAATCAATGTATTCCATACAATCAATCAATGTAGATGCATACTGCAAAATAATAAGAAGCAGATGAAACAAGGAAACAGTGAGATGGTAAAGATGAGTATTTTTTTACAGAAGGTAGTTAGGAAAAGCCTCTCTTAGAAACTGTTTTGAACAGTCCTGAATGATGTGACCGAAGACCTTCAAATACCTGAGGGAAGAATATCCCTGGGAAAGCAAATAGCACAAGATAGATACATAGGCAGTAATGAGCTTAGAGTATTCAGACCCAAGAGGCTTAGATGAAAGTGAGTGTCTGGGGATCAAAAACACATCAGACACAAGGAGTAGTCAGACTGTGCACCACAATAAGGAATTGCATTTCCTTGTAAGTGGGATGGGAAGCTACTGAGAATGCTGAGCAGGTGACATTATCTGACATTTTTCAAAGATCACTGAGCTTTGTAGATAAGAACTGATTATATGGGGTAAGAGTGGTAGCAAAGAAAGCCTAATAAAAAGTTTTTGCCATAGTCTATGAAAGAAGTCATGATGACTGGAGTAAAATAATAGTGGTGCAGTAAGGAGAAGTGATGAGATTCTGGATATATTTTAAAGTAGAGCCGGGCCAGTGTGGCTCAGTTGGATAGAGCATTGTCTCGACACCAAAAGGTCGTGGGCTTGATTCCGGGTCAGGGCACTTACCCAGATTGGGGGTCAGGCTGTGTACAAGAGGCAACCGATCAATGTTTCTCTTTCTTTCTTTCTTTCTTTCTTTCTTTCTTTCTTTCTTTCTTTCTTTCTTTCTTTCTTTCTTTCTCTCTCTCTCTCTCTCTCTCTCTCTTTCTCTCTCTCTCTCTCTCTCTCTCTCTCTCCCCCCCCCCTCCTTCCCTCACCCCCTCTCCCTTTTCTCTCTCTCTAAAAAAAAAACAATTACAAAAAATATCCTCAGGTGAAGATTTAAAAAAAAAAAAAAAAAAAAAAGAGTTGTCCAGCCGGCGTAGCTCAGTGATTGAGCATCGACCGTTCGATTCCGGGTTAGGGCACATGCCTGGGTTGTGGGCTTGATCCCGGTGTGGGACGTGCAGGAGGCAGCCAATAAATGGTTCTCTCTCATCATTGATGTTTCTATCTCTCTCTCCCTCTCTCTTCCTCTCTGAAATTAATAAAAATATATTTTAAAAAAGAGTTAAAATAGAGCCAAAATATTGTCCTGATAGAATGAATGTGGAGTGTGAAAGAAAATGAAGAATCAATGATGACTCCTAGACAATAGAGATGAATGACAGGAAATATCAATGATGCCATCTACTGAAATAGGTAATGATGAAGGAAAGAGTAGAACTATTACTATCTCTATATTCCATATTAAAGAAAACTGAGGCACAGTGTATCTAAGCAAATAGACCAAAGTCATACTATTGGTAAGCATCAAACCTGGGAAATGAATTCAGGCAGTGTAGCTCCAGAATCTGAATTCTTAAAGCTAAGCTAAACTGCCTCCTAAGACTCTAAGGGAACATTTGAAAGAAGTTCTAGATCTGAGCTCCAGGTTCAGTTCAACATTTGGAAGTCACAAAAAGGATAAGCCAAAAAAGTCTTAAAAAGGACTTAAAGCAGAAAATCAGAAAAAGTTTGGTGTACTGGAAACCAACTGAACAACGTATATCAGAGAGGAATGCTAAGAGATCAACAACAACAAAATGGACTAGGTATTGACTGTTGACTATTGAATTTAGCAAGATGGAAGTCACTAGGGACTATGAAATAAAAGCTTGATGGAATGAGTTATATTTATAATTCAAGAGTTGAACTTCACAAGAAATATCCAAAATGAGATCCACTTATTCAAAACCTGTTTACTGAATGTTTATTAGTATCAGACACACTACATGCTGGGAATATCATAGTGAACATAAAAACCAAAAATCCCTATCCTCATAGAGCTTTCATTCTGATAACATGTCTAGACATTTCTTCAAGGGAAAAGCTATTGCCAGTATTTTGCTTCTTTATATGAAATGTTATATTACATAAATCAGTTCATGAATTTCCGATTCACCATTTCAGTTTATGAATAAAGTAGAAGATAATTTTAAGTACAAATGTATATTAATGTTAAATGGCAAATAATTATATCAAGTGATTTAGTGAGAGGACTTTAATACCACTGACATACTCATTGTTAAATGTATTCTACATACTATATTCTACATGCTATCCTAGTAAAATATTTAACATAGAAGTCTATAGGACTCTGTCCAAGGATTATTTACTGGGAGTCTCTGACAGGTCTTCTTAGATAACTTTTCATGATATTTTGATACATGGATCACAAGAAGAGAATATGATCCAAATGCCCAAACCTGACTAACTTTAAAAAGTAAGCTTTTTCTGGAGCAAAACAATGTTCCTATACCCAAGAAACTTACTATCTAGCAAGCTCACGTGACACATTCTCAATTCAACAAATATTAAGCACCTATTATGTAATTAAATAATTAAGGAGCATAAAAAAGGATGTCAAATAATTTGGTAAAGATAAACGGCGTTGCAGGAGTTTTGAAAAGAGTGGAGATTATGGTGAGTTAGAGCAGTTCTCAACTGGGAGCTATTTTGTGGGCCTGAGGGACATGTAGCAATTTTTGGAAATCTTTTCAATCATGACTGGGGAAGGGAGGTGCCACTGGCATCTAGTGGGTATTTGTCGGGGATGCTTACATTGCACAGGATAGAACGAACACACACACCACCACCACCACCACCACCACCACCACCACCACCACCACCACCCCCGCCCCCCGCAAGACATTTATCTGGTCCAAACCATCATACTGTTGCTACTGAAAAACCCTAGGATAGAGTAATCAAGAAACAATTCCTGAGTCGGCTTTTAATCATGAGGACATGTAGAAAGGTAGAAGAAATAAAAGATGCAAACATATAAAGGCAAGAAGGAGCTTGCTTTGAACTGGCTGCTGTAGGTACTGAGAAAGGTTTTGACATTAAGAAATTTACCTGAACGCAATGAAAATGTGCATTAAAAGAGTCGGTAGGATATAAAAGTGATTGGTTAATTGGAAGCTAGATTATATAAAAACTAGACAACGGTACTGGAAACGAAAGAAGCAGTTATTAAGAAATTGTTTTACTTTAAGCATTTGCCCTAGAAATTAATGTAATAATTTGTAAAACTACTTAAAGGGCAGCAACCATGTCTTATCAGTACCTCAATTTCTTATGTCACTGAACAGTGTCCTGTAAAAAGTGTGTGCTAAGTGCTTACTAAATTAAATGCAATTTTCCAATTAATTATTTACAAGTATTATTGGTGAACTCTAAAGTTCCATCCACTGTATTTAGGACATTCATTTAAACTTGAACCAAAAAAAAAAAAAAAAAGCCATCATTTAGGTGACTACTATATAAAGGCACTGCAGTAGGCACTTACACATATTATTTAACGTAACCATGAAGAGAATGTGTTTGTCTCTCTTTAAAGATGAGGATACTGGGGCTCAAAGAGCTAACGTAACTTGCCCTTGATTTCACTCAGCTAGGAAATGACAGATAGAAGATTTAACCCTTTTCTAGTCTTACCCCAAATCTCCAAGCTTCAGTGACACGCTGTGAGGAAGGGTTAAAAAAGCAAAACCTGACACCCACCATTCACAATTAAAATATAGAAGCAGCTCCACTCAAAACTGTCCTTACATTTCTTTACTACAATAATTTCGGTCAAATCACCCCAAAATTCTCTTCTCGAAAACTCAAACTCCTGTCGTTAATACCCTTAAGCCAGAAAAAGATAAACAAAAGCTAACCTGTAGAATCGGTATGATCAGAACATACTGCCAATGATTCAGAAAAACAAAAGGGGGGAGGGGCATTTAAAATTCAAAACAAACTGGCGTTTTCAGATTCAAGGTCCCAGTCCACACTTAAAGTAGAGAGACCTACTCTAAGCCAGGCAGCCCAGCAGCTCAGGTCCGCGATTCGGCCTCAGCTGTTGCCAAGAATTCCACTGCCAGCGAGGGCTCACAATCCCACCCGAGCCGAGACCCCTCCCCAGCCCTCCCAGCTCGCTTCTCCCAGCAGCTCTGTCCCAGCACCAGATGCTACACCAGCTGTTCTTCGGAGCTCTCCACAGCAACCCTTCGGGCAATTCTTTCCAAACCCACAGTCCCAGCTCAAGGCCCATTTCGCGGGCTCTCTGAGTCCCATTTCTTTCAAAGAGGATGCACCAAGCCCGCAATCTCCTCCGAACTCTTAAGGTTGAAGCCTCATTTAAGGGGAACAGCTTGGCCTGACCCAGGGGTCCAGAACGTCGCAGAGAGCGGGCAGAGTGGGGTTGCAGTCCGGGGGGCGGTGCACAGGGAGCGGCAGAAGCACTTACCAACATCTTGATCGAATGGATTAGTGGCAAAGAGAGGCATCTCCACTGCGTGCCGAGGTGTCCGCAGGGACTCCCCGTCGACACCACGGGAGTCAGGGTGCGACGGAGGAAGGAGGACTCCTCAGGCAAAAACAGCGACTGACACGGACTCTCCGGGGTCCGCGACAGGATATCGTCTCACCGAACCCCAGCAACGGCGCTGGCGGCAGCAGCGACAGCGGTGGCCAAGGCAAAGGAGCCCAGAATGGCCCCCGCGTGGAGCCTGTCGGGAATCTGGGTGACCTCAGTGCTGCCTGATCAGAACCTGCCCAGAAACTGCCTCTCCAAAACAGGTCCAACCAAAGCGACCCCTCCACCCGACTCCTCTTTTGAGTAAACATACAGGAGAGTGGCAGTAATGCCTGCGTTTTCCTTTTTGCCTTGGCTGGCAGTCTGCGGGGGACGGGGTCCTCCAGGCGTGCAGAAGCCGACTAACAATCCCCTGAGTGAATCGGGATGGGAGGGCTGGGAAAGAATAAGGGTCGTGTTTGTGTTGAGCGAGACCCCTTTTCCCCCTTCTGTTGGTGGTCCTAATTTTGTAGTTCCCTATGGAGGGGGAAGGGAACGCCTTCATTTGGAGTCAACAAGGTAGAAAGGCTATGAGTAATGTGCTTGTCTGAGGTGACAAGCTTGCTTGGATGAAGTCATGTGAGCTGGACGACTTGGCTGGAATCCCTGAAGAGGGGAGTGTCAGGGCGCTCCCCGAGAGGGCTGAGGTCTCCCTGGCACCTTCCCCAGAGTCCCTGAACGCCCGGCTTCAGAATCCGTGGAAAACGCTTCTAGTTGGGCGTTGGTTGGTACTGACTAACTGTGCAGTCACTAAGCAGCTGTGTTGGTTGGAAAATAAGTTTCATAACCCAAGAATGTCCCCCTAAACCGAGCAAAAAAGAAAACTGAAAAATGGAACTAGAAATTGATTAGTGATTCCTAATCACTTAAAATGTTTATTTAATTTTGTTAATGTTTATTTAACAAATGTAGAAATTTTAAGGTGCATCTACTAGATTTTGCATCCCATTTGGAACAAACAGCATCTTGCATGAGAACTGAAATTATGTAAATTGTGTCCAAAAATAGAGCACTTCCAAATGTAAACAAATATTTGCAAAATGTCAACAACATATTAGTAGTGGTATACAAAGAGTACTACAAACATCCATTAAGAATGAAGTTCCATTTTTTAAAAGTGAAAATGCAAATTAAAGTAGCATTTAGATACATTTTTGTCATTCAGACATAGAATCAGAAATGTGGGGAATCATACATTCACACTGTTGAATTAAGTGTAAATTAATATATTCTTCCTAAAGGAAATATTTGGAAGTATGTAACCAAAGCCTTTAAAATGTGAACACCTTTGTACCCAGCAATTCTACTTTTTGAAATTTATCCTAAAGACATCCTTTAAGAACATGAGCAAAGATATTCATAACAACATTGCTTATATTACCAAAGCATTGTTCATCACTAAAATGTCCAATATTAAGAGATCGGACAAATTACTTCACTTCTTGGGGCCTCAGTTTCCTCTTCTGTAAGAAACAGGAGAAATAATAGGGTTGTGAAGATCAAGTGGATCAATGCAAGTGAAACCCTTAATTGGTTAGCATATAGTAAGCATTAAATTAAGTATAAGCAATAGTTATAATTAGTATTGGTCAAGTAAATACAGTAGACAGGATGTACTAGTAAAAACTCCACAGCTATTAAAGGTGATAATATAGATCTATATTTACATAGAATGACATCTAAATATATAAGTTTTTTAAAGCAGGTTACAAAACCATGCAGAATTACAAAATAAACCAGATTTTTTAAGTGAAAGGAAATACATGAGAATATTATTACATGATCCTCTCTGTGTGATAAGATTTGGGATGGTTTTTAGTTTTCTATGCAGTCTGTGTTTTTCAAATATCTTAATGATGAGCCAACTTTCTTTCAAAAGCAGAGAAAAAAGAAAAGCAATGTAAAAAAAAATGTGGTACTTTTGTAACACTGGTTCTTAACATTTTGAGGAGCCAGTACCAAAAGCTTACTTGTGTTTCATTCTGACAGGATAAAATTCTTCCTAAACATCACTATTGGTGTGTGAACCAGAGCATTTTCTATCAAAAACCAGTTGTTGATTCCTGGGCTGACAGAATCAGGGGACAACTTGTCCACCTCAAGTTTCTGAGCAGAGCTGAGGCACATTATTATAATCACTTGTATCACAGCCAAATGTTTATGGAAATGCATTTGCATGTGCTTTGTGGTTCAGTAATGAGACTGAATTATTCTGTTGCCAGCAATAATCTATGGATCAAATTGTTCAAGCCTTGATTATCAATATGTGAGCAATGGGAATAGTGAAGCACTGGGAATTGTTCATCTTGATAGCATTATCTATATATTTAGACTTAGAAGGATGACTTTAGCTATTTGAGGCTTTTATGATTAATATGCTATAAATAATAAACATTTTTTAAATCTAAAGTTTTTAACATTATTATGTTTAACATAAAAACCAAATATAAAAAGTGAAATGGGTTTGTATTGTGAGGTTAGCTTTTCATTATTAGCCCTTAAAACATTGAAACTGAAGGAGTTTCATTTTTACTATAGTTTTAAAAACACTGTAGAGCCCTAACTGGTTTGGCTCAGTGGATAGAGCGTTGGCCTGGGAACTCAAGGGTCCCAGGTTTGATTCTGGCCAAGGGCATGTACCTTGGTTGCAGGCACATACCCAATAGGGAGTGTGCAGGAGGCAGCTGATCGATGTTTCTAACTCTCTATCCTTCTCCCTTCCTCTCTGTTAAAAATCAATAAAATATATTTTAAAAAATTAAATAAATAAATAAAAATAAAATCACTGTAGAAACTTTGTCAATTTCACATTCAAATATTTCTATAATACGTGTTTACTGAATTCTGTGGTTGATTTTAAAATAATAAATCTTTTCTTTGGTTTAATTTTGAAAATTCTTATACATTAGAAAAAGCAACATGCAAATGGAGCTACTTCAAGAAAAATCTGTAAGTTTAAGGTTTAGGGGGAAAATATCCTAGGAAAATTATTAACACTGCTTTAGTTCACACCCCCATTATCTCTTAGATGAATGATTGCATTTACCTCCTACCGGGGTTTTCTTCTTTCCTTATAGACTGAATTGTGTCCTCCCAAAATTCATATGTTGATATTCATAATTTCAATGTGGTACTATTTGGAGATGGGGCCTTTGGTGGATGATTAAGTAATGATTAGGTTTAAATGAGATCATGAGGGTGAGGTCCTCATGATGGGATTAGTGACCCGTAAGAAGAAACACCATGTAAGCACACAGTAAGAAGGCAGCTATGTCTGCAAGCCAGGACTAAATCCATATAGGCACCCTGATCTAGGATCCAGTCTCCAGAACTATAAAATAAATTTCTATTATTTAAGTCACACAGTCTGTGATCATTTCTTATGGCAACCAAGCTAATACACCTGCCTATCTCCCAACCATTCTCCAAACCTCTACTAGAATGATTTTTCTAGCACACAAATCTGATCATATTCCTATGAAATTCTCATGGTTCTTCAGCCACTCAGTCATTCAGTACATATTTATTAACTCCTTATTTGTGCCAGGTACCATTCTAGAAGCTGGAACTACCATAGGGATAAAAGCTCTATGTGAGATAACCATTTTCGGAGTATAATAACCTATGGGAAAGACAGTCATTAAATAAATAATAAATTAACTGCATGATTATGAGCATGCAGATTAGCCTCCTGCCTTCAGGATTAAATCCTAATTCTTTAGTACTACATCGTTACTGAACTGGTCCCTGAATACCTCATCTCCTCACAGTTTTTTGTTTTTATCACATTTTCTAATTTTTTTTTTTAGTCTTTATTTTTATTGATGAATGTATTACAGATGTTCACTTTTCCCCCCATTTATCCCCTCCATCCCTCCCCGCCCCTCCCTTCAGGATCCTCAAAGTTTATTCATATCCTCTACTTTAGTTTTTCTGATGCCCCCAAACTTTCCATGGCTTTAAACAAGCAATTCTTTTTGCCTTTTCTGCTCTGATTCTATACCTTCTGTAAACCTCCACACATATTTCATTTTTCAAAAGCCTTTCCTGATGCAGTACCTGACTGAAAATAGGCATGTAATAAATATTTGTTAATTTGATATTGGTCACCTCTATCACAGCACTTAATGATATTATATTTGTTCCAAGTGTCTTTACGTAAAAATTACCCCAAAATTGGTATTTTAGGGCAACAATAATCACTTCTTTTGCTTGCAAATTAGGAATGTGGTCAGTGTTCCTCAAGCACAGCTTGCCTGTCTTGCTCAGTATCAGCAGGGATGGCTCAAAGGGTGGGATGATGACACCTGGGGCTGCAATCTTTTGAAAACTTTCACAATTAATTAGTCTAGCAGTTGATGCTGGCAGTTGGTTGGGTCATTGGTGTTGTTAGCCAGAACAACCACAGGGAACCTCCTAGGAGACTGTTTGGTTCCTCCCAGAATATTGGACTGAGCATTTCAAGACTCAGGAAAAGGAAACTGCCACTTTCCTAAGACCTGAGTTAGGGAAAGGGCCCAGCATTATTTCAGTCATGGTGTATTGGAAAAGGAGACACAGTGTCTATACTCAAGGAGAAGAAACCTCACTTCTTGGTGGAAGAAATATTAAAGAATTTGGGGCCATACTTGAAAGCTACCGCAATATTGTAACTTTTAGTCTGTCTGTGATTCATTTATCTTTGTATTTCTGGGCTTTTCACAGTAGGCGTTCCATAAATATGTGTTAAATGTTATGGTATGATTAAAATAGCATACTATCATTTCCAGCCACAAGGGATTAACAGGATCTGGACTTTTCATCATATCCAAATAGAAGACTGGAAAAAAAGGAAACAATTTCAAACATGGGACAACAGACTGTGATCCCAAGGAGAAAGGAAACAGGCAATAAGCCCTATGATTGCTGCTGCATTAGGCCTAGAGTCATTTTATGAACTGTGCCATATGGATGGGAAACCCAAAAAGAACCAGAAGGTCTTATTGTATAAATCAGAGTTTGGGGAATCCAGGGGGCTACAATTTGGAGGACAGAACACTAGGAGAGTGCTGTTATGAAGAGTAAGTGCTCCAAAAATCTGCACAGTAATTATCTTGAGACTCTGGCTGACAGCTAATCTAGTCATGGATATTGTAAACCTCTACAAGTCTGAGTAAAGAACTTTCAAGGGAAGAGCTATTACCAAGGAAGCAAAATCTGAAAGATCCCAAGAATTCAAACAAGAGCAATGTCTTAGTGCAAGGGAGGAGCCAGAGAGAGAAAGCATGAAATTTAAAAAAAATATTCCCCCACCAAAAGAAAAAAAAATGCAGTTGTCAAGAATGTAAAATTCTATAATAGCTAGACTCCAATAAAAAAGTTACTGAACACATGAAGGGCCAGGAAAATGTGACCAATAACCCATGGGGAAAAATCAGTCCTTAGAAATAAATCCAGAAATTAAAGAGATGATTGAACTAACACATAAGAATGTTTATTGGAACTATTATCAGTATACTCAAGGAAATTATAAAGAGATGAACATAATAAAGAGAGAAATAAAGGATATAAACAGATGCAGAGACAGAGAAGCATCGGTCAGACTGTCAAACATCAGAGGGAAGGCAGGGGAGGGCGGGGGTAAGGGGGAGAGATCAACCAAAGGACCTCTATGCATGCATACAAGCCTAACTAATGGACACAGACACCAGAGGGGTGAGGGCATGAGTGGAGGGGGGGGAGTAATGGGGGAATAAGGAGACATATGTAATACCCTAATCAATAACGGGGAAAAAAGAATATACACAAAAAGGAAAAAAAGATATAAAAAAGGACTAAATGGAAATTCTAGAGATGAAAATATATCTAAGGTGAAACTTTCAGCCCTATCTGGATAGCTCAGTTGGTTAGAGTATAGTCCTCATATGTCAAAGTTTTAGGTTTGATCTCCAGTCAGGGCACATACAGGAATCAACATGAATGCATAAATAAGTGGAACAACAAATTGATCTCTCTCTCTCTCTCTCAAATAAAAAAATTTAATTGAAACTTTCACTACATAGGATTAACAGATTAGACATTGCAGAAGAAAAGATAAACTGGAAGATATAGCAATGGGATGTCTACAAATTGAAGCACACAGAAGAAAAAAAATTAACAGAACCTCAGTGACATGTAGGAAAAATAAAACTGTGTATTCAATGAGAAATGTTAAAACATACAAGCTAAACTAACTTCTTCAGACAAAAGGACTCCCTCTGTGATATTAATCCTCACATAGGCATGAAGAACATCAGAATTATCATGAATTTCTACTAATTTTTAAATTTCTTTAAAAACAACATATTAACTATATATTATGTGACTGATAACATAGGGTAGAAGTAAAATATAGGAAAACAGTAACACAAAGGATGGAAGAAGGAAAATAGAAATGTATTGCTGAAAGAGTTCTTATATTATACATAAAATGGTATAAATATTATTCAAAAGTAGTCTGATAAGTTCAAAATGTATACTGTAAGCCCTAGAGCAATACCCCGCCCCGCAAAAAAAAAATCAAACAAAGGTGATAAGCAATGGTGGAAATAAATGGAATTTTTAAAAAATTCAAGTAATTCCAAAAAATGCAGTAAAAAAAGGACATAAAGAAAAAAAGAACTAATGCAATAAATAGAAAATAAATAGTAAGGTGATAGATTTCAATTTAACCATCTTAATAACTACATTAAATACAAAAGGTCTAAACATTCCAATTAAAAATAGAGATTGTAAAACTGGATTTTTAAAAAAGATGACCCAACTATATTATGTGTATAAGAAACTTGTTTTAAAAATAAAGACAAAGGTTAAAAGTAAATGCATGCTAGAAAACATATTTTGAAAACACTAATTTTAAGCAAGTGGCTAGCTATAATATCAGACAAAATAAACTAAAAAACAGAAAACTTGCCAGGGATAGTGAATAACATTTCATAATGATAAAGGGATAAAGTCACCAAAAAGACATAATAATATGAAATGTGTATGAACCTAATGTCAGATTTTGAAATAAAAAGGAAGAAAAACTTGTGAAACTGAAAGTAGAAATCAAAACATCCATAGTTCTCGTTGGCTATTTTAACACTTCTCTCTCAGGTACGGACAGTGTTAAAAGAAAACCAGTAATTACACGGAAGACTGAAAGAACACTATCAAACCATCTTGACCTGACATTTATGATGGCCCACCCAAATACTGCAAGATGAACATTCTTGTCAAGTGGACACAGAACATTAACACAAACAGTAGACTGGATCTTAAAATGACTCAATAATATTTAAAAGATAAAATCACATAGATTTTGTTTCTTGGCTAAAACAGGATTAACTTAGAAAGATAACAGAAATTTCATCTTATGTAAAGATTAAACAATACAGTTCTAAATTACCTATATGTCAAAAAAATCAAAATATTTTGAATTGATGAAAGTGAAAACATAAAAACTTGTGAGATGCAGTTATAGTGATGCATAAGCAGCTATTTTCAAACTATGTGCCGCAAGAATTTTTAAAACTTGCAATACCTATTTAATTAGGAGTACTGACCTCTTTTCCCTTAGATTGTAAAAAAAAAATGACTAAGGTCAACACAACAATAGCCATCTGGTGTGATTGCCGTCTTGAACTATCTATAAAAGCCTAGGTGGTCCTCATGCCCTTGTGCGTGACATCATCACAAGATGGCCACCACAAGATAGCCACCACAAAGATGGCCACCACAAAGATGGCCACCAAAAGATGGCCACCAAAAGATGGCCTGCGCACAGCGGAGGCGAGGCCCAGCGGCTGCTCCATGTGGTGAGTCCTGGGGGTCCCACGTCTCTGTGTGGCCCAGAGAAGGCCGGTCTCAGTGGAGGAGGCGGGTCACAGCAGGGGATGGCAGTTGTGGGCGATCAGGCCGGCAGGGGAGGGCAGTTGGGGGCAATTGGGCTGGCAGGGGAGCAGTTAAGTGTCAATCGGGCCGGCAGGGGAGTGGTTAGGGGGCAATCAGGCTGGCAGGCAAGCAAGCAGTTAGGAGCCAGTAGTCCACCGGCAGTCAGACATCCCCTGAGGGGTCCCAGATTAGAGAGGGTGCAGGCCAGGCTGAGGGACACCTGCACACACACGAATTTCATGCACCGGGCCTCTAGTACACATATAATAGAGTTGCAGCTTATTGGTCATGTCACATAATAAGGCTGCATCTAATTGGTTAACTTGGTACCAGAAATCCTTATATACAAGTATAGGCAACTGATTTTTTAAAAGTTATTTTGGAGCAGAAAGAGTAGGTAATTACAATCATTATTATTATTAAATCAATCTAAGTTATATCTCTTTTTTGTCAGATCTGCAAAACATATTTTTTGGTGTGCTTCAGAATTTTAGGGATTAGGGTCCCGGGTTCGATTCCGGTCAAGGGCATGTACCTTGGTTGCGGGCACATCCCCAGTGAGAGGTGTGCAGGAGGCAGCTGATCGATGTTTCTCTCTCATGGATGTTTCTAGCTCTCTATCCCTCTCCCTTCCTCTCTGTAAAAAATCAATAAAATATATTTAAAAAAAACACGATAATCTCATAGGTGCAGAAAAATATTTGACAAAATTCAAAAGTCTTTGTGATAAGAATTTTTAGCAAACTGAAAACAGAAGTAACCTTTCAAAACCTGACAAAGAGCATCTTATAAAAACTAAGAGCTAACATTTTACTCAATGGCTAAAGAAAAATATGTTTCTCTAGTCAATATTATAATGGTGCTAAAGTTAAGAAAAAAGTAAAAGGAATATATGTTTCAGACTTTGGCTTTAGCCATGATGGCATTACAGAGAATGGATTTATCCTGCTTCCTGAAACAACTGAAAAACAACAAAATACAGGAATAGGAATTCTCATAACACTGGACATAAGGCAATGAAGTACAGTGAACATTTAGAGATGGGACAACTGAAGTGAGCCTCATGAGAGCCCTAGCTTACTGCCTGGATAGATTTTCCAGGCCATGGGATAGAGCTGGGAATCCAGAGGGACCAAGGCTGTTAGGGTTTGCAGATCAAAGACATGTTGGAACATAAAAATATCTATCACCTGACAAAATAGAATATATAATGTCTGACATCCAATCAAAACTTACCAGGCTATCTTCTAAAAAGCTGCTTTAAATACAAAACTATAGTATGATATATACAAATCTACCATGCTATCACTAATCAAAAGAAATCTGGAATAGCTATATTAATATCAAAGTAGGCTTTAGATCAAACAATATTACCAGAGACACAGAATGTCACTTTATGATTAAAATGGGGTCAATAATCAAGAGAACTTGACAAATCTATATAGTTTAGCACAGTGGTCGGCAAACTCATTAGTCAACAGAGCCAAATATCAACAGCACAATGATTGAAATTTCTTCTGAGAGCCAAATTTTTTAAACTTAAACTTCTTCTAATGCCACTTCTTCAAAATAGATTCGCCCAGGCTGTGGTATTTTGTGGAAGAGCCACACTCAAGGAAGGGGCCAAAGAGCCACATGTCCGACCACTTGAGCGTTAGCAGGGCTGATGCTAAGCACCGATTGTTCGTGCTGAGATAGTGGTGGCTTGAAGCAATTTCCTGACCTGATAGCCTCTAAGTAAAAGTTTACTGGACCTTACTAATCTTTACTGACCTTAGAGGCAGTCTGTCTGCTATCTGTTTGCCATGCTTTACTGAGGGCAAGATGTGTATCTAAAACTGAATAAAAAGTGGATAAGCCCAGGTTTCAGTGTATCTCTTCAAAACAGAGGCTCCTCCTGGCCCCCAATGCCTTATAAATTCATATTTCTTGTATAGCATTTTCATTTGTGCATTGGCCCCTCCTTCATATCCTGAACCCTGCTGTGAAGGTTGAGGCAATATAGCAATAGTACTTCAAAGAACTTGAAACAAAAACTGATGGAACTTTAAGGAAAAACTGAGGACTCCATGTTTATATTGGCAATGTCAACTGCCCTGTCTCAATAGAACAAGTAGACAGAAAATCAGTAAAGCTGTAGAAGACTTGAACAATACTATCAACCCACTTGATTTAATTGAAATTGATAGGATACTATATCCAATAAAAGTTGAATACATATTCTTTTCAAGTGCACATGACATATTTATCAAGATACAGAATATTCCATGCCATTAAACAAATATCAATAAATTTAAAAGGATACAAGTCATACAAAGTATGTTCTCTGATTACAACAGAATTAAATTGGAAATAAATGCAGAAGGATATTTAAGTCTCCAAATATTTGAAAATTAAATAATATAGTTCTACATAACCCATTAGTCAAAGGAGAAATAAAAATGAAAAGTAGAAATTATATTTTAAAAATACATTTATTGATTTCAGAGAAGAAGGGAGAGGGAGAGAGAGATGAAACATCAATGATAAGAGAGAATCATTGATTGGCTGCCTCCTGCATGTCCCCCAATGGGGACCTTCGAGCCTGCAGCCCAGGCATGTGCCCTGACCGGGAATGTAACCGTGACCTCCTGGTTCATAGGTTGATGCTCAACCACTGAGCCATGCCAGTAGGGCAAAAGTATTTTGAGTGGAATGAAAATGAAAACACAAAATATCAAAATGTGTGTGAAGTAGTTAAGTCAATCTTTAGAGGGATATTTATAATATAATACAGCATATAGACTAGAAAAGAAGAAAGATCTCAAAATCAATTATCTCAGCTTTCAGGTAACCAGTGCTGGCCAAGGCTTGCATTGCCAGCAGTGGCAGCAGCAGAGGTGTGATGAGACATCACCTTACCCTGATCGCCAGGTCGCCTCCCACCTCTGAGGGCTCCCAGACTGCGAGAGGGGGCAGGCCAAGCTGAGGGATTCCCCATCCAGTGCATGAATTTTCATGCACCGGGCCTCTAGTACTTTAATAAAGCTGTTAAAATAACCATAAATTATAGCCTCTGCAACAAAACCTTTATAGATTTGATGAAAAAAATATTAGCTGATTGCCCTGTCTGGAATGGTTCGGTGGTTGGAACGTCGGCCTGCAAACTGAAGGGCCGAGGGTTCCATTCTGGTCAAGGGCATGTACCTGGGTTGCAGGTTAGATCTCTGGCCCCAGTCAGGGCAAGTGTGGGAGGTAACCAACTGATATCTCTCTCTCTCTTCTTCCCTCTCTCTTCCACTCTCTCTAAAAAAAAAAAAAAATCTTAGATGAGTGAAAATAGCAGGCTCAGCTCCTTCTGCAACAATCAGACTGCCTCACCTTCCCAGCCTCTCCTAATAGATAATTCTGGAACAGCTGCTTCTTCTGATTCACATGGTTTAACATCTTTTCTTGAGCAGGTTGGACCAATCTATATAATGCCAGGGTCTATAAATAACCTTCTTACAACAAATGATAGTTTATAATAAACATAAATTCCCTTGATTTATTATAGCTGAACTCATGACTTCCACTTTTGCCCCCTTTGCTACTGTCATGATCATATATTTCTTTAACCTAACAACTGCCTAAGACTGGGTAACTGGATTAGCAACACTCACCAGGTGGTCAGGATTTATGGTGATCCAGCTGTCTTAGTTTGCATCTGGTGCATCCTGAAGGATCTTTGAAAAATGAAGACCTCACCAAGGAATCTGCTTCTCCCCAGCATTTGCCATTCAAAGACTTTTTAAAAGCTTTCATGGACATTAAAATAAGCCACAGATTTTCAAAACAGGTAACTTCAGTTTTGAAGGTAATTCAAAGTTTTTGGGCACAATGAAAAATGTATGTGCTTACTGTAGCGAAATTTACAAGGAAAAAGGTCATCTTCATTCTCAAGTTCCCTGTATTATATATGTGGCAATGTAGAAGATGTTTCCTAAAGGTGCATTTAAAATATTAATTAAAAATTTTTTATTAATTGATTGATTTTTCGAGAGAGAAACATCGATTTGTTGTTCCACTTATTTATGCATTCAATGGTTGATTCTTGTATGTGCCCTGACCAGAGATCGAACCCACAAGCTTAGCATATTGGGAGAATGCTCTAACCAACTGAGCTACCCAGTCAGAGCTAGAGTATTAATTTTTATATTGTGCTTAGTCTAACATAATTAATGTTAATAATGGCATGTGTGCATGTTTTATTTCATTTTCATGATCAATTTTGTAAGATGTGAAATGGTTCTTCAGGAATGAAGTTCTTACCTATAAGAATAATCCTATATAATAAAAGGGTAATATGCAAATTGACCCTAACGATGGAAGGACAGGGGAAGACCGGTTGTTATGATGCGCACTGACCACTAGGGGGCAGACTCTCAATGCAGGAGCTGCCCCCTGGTTGTCAGTGCACTTCCACAGGGGGAGTGCTGTTCAGCCAGAAGCCGGCTCATGGCTGGCCAGTGCAGCGGTGGTGGCAGGAGCCTCTCCCAACTCCACAGCAGCACTAAGGATGTCCGACTAATGGCTTAGGGGAGCAGGCTTAGGGATGTCCACATCCCCCAAGGGCTCCCAACTGCGAGAGGGCGCAGGCTGGGCTGAGGGGACCACCCCCCTGAGTGCACATATTTTGTGCACCAAGCCTCTAGTAATTCTATAGATTAGAAGGATTTTACTCACAAAGATTTGACTTCCAACTGCCAGCCTAGAACCAAATTTGCATAGATTGATTCTGTTTTAGAGGAGATTCTCGATAAACTCAACCTGAGGACATTACTGTGTCTCTGTTTCCACATCAATAAGAAATTGAATTAATCCTAATATTTCTTCCAAACCACAGTGCTCAACTTATCATTTTCTAGATTAATACCTCTGTTTAGAGGTTTCTCACTCTTCACATTTCAGTTCTCATTCTCTTTCTTGACTAGCCAGCCTAGAGGAGCCACCACTGCTGCAAGCATTTGCTTTTAATTGTACTTCCATTACTTCTGTATTTCACAAACACTCTCCTCTGAGTCCACCAGCTTTCTTCTCTCTCAATACCATTACTTCATATTAATGATATTGTTGCTCTTATCCTGTTGAAATAACCACACCAAACCTGGTCAAGTTTTATCCCCATGTGCTAAAAACATGCATTTACAGATTACTAACATCACTAACACTATCACTAACACAAGTCACTAACCCTATATGATTTCAAGATTTATCGTAAGAGTATGATAATCCAGATAGTATGGTACTGGTGTATAGACAAACAGATGAATAGAACAGAATAGATATTTCAGAAATACATCTATACAATTATGGGCACTGATTTTTGACAAAGGTACAAAAGCAATTCAGTGAAGAAAGGATGGGTTTTCAACCAATGATGCTGGAACAACTGGATAACTTTAAGCAAAAATATAAACTTACTCTGGCTGGTGTGGCTCAGTTGGTTGGAGCATTGTCTTGTGCACTGGGAGATTGTGGGTTTGATTCCCAGTCAGGGCACATACCTAGGTTGCTGATTCAATCCCTGGTTGGGGCGCATATGGGAGGCTACAGCTCAATGTATCTCTCTCTCCCATAGGTGTTTCTCTCTCTTTTGCTTCCTCCCTTTCTAAAATCAATTTAAAAAATGAACTTCAGCCTACATTTCACACCATATACGAAAATTAACTCAAAATGGATCATAGGCCTAAATGTAGAACTCCAAACCATTAATCTTCCACCAAAAAAACTGGACAAAATCTTTTCTGACCTCAGGTTAGGCAAAGATTCCTAAATGTGACATAAAAAAAAAACAAAAAACAATCTAGCCCCCAATGTTGCTCAGTGGTTGAGCATCGACCCATGAACCAAGAGGTCACCAGTTCAATTCTGGGTCAGGGCAAATGCCCAGGTTTCAGGCTGGATCCTCAGTAGAGGTCAGGCGATCAATGTATCTCTCTCATCCATGTTTCTATCTCTCTCCCCCTCTCCCTTCCTCTCTCTCTCTCTAAAATCAATAAAAAAACATATTTTTTAAAAGATATTAAAAATATAATCTATCACAGAAAAAAATGGTAATTAAAACTTTATCAAAATTAAGACCTACTTTTAGAAACACATCATTAAAAGAATGAAAAGCAACCCACAAACTGAGAGAAAATATTTGCCAATCATATATTTGATAAAGGAATTGTATCCAGAATATATAAATTAACTTAATAATATAACTGTACACTAAGAAAACTGGTAAGAGATTTGAACAGTCTCTAACGCAAAGAAAATATGCAATTGATAAATAGGCACATGAAAAGAAGCTCAGCGTCATTAGTCATTAGGCAAATGAAAATTAAAACTACAACGAGATAGCACAACATACCTATAAGAATATGTAAAGTTTTAAAGACTGACCATATTAAGCTTTGGCCCAGATGCGGAACAACTAAAATTCCCATATATAGCTGGTGAGAATGTAAATGGTGTAACCACTTTGGAAAAGACACTTTGGCAGTTTCTTTAAAAAGTCAGACATATACCTACCATGTGACCCACTCATTCCATTCCAAAGTATTTATCTAAGAAAATGAAAGCATATCTTTATACAAAGCCTTGTCAGCAAATGTTCACAGATGCTTTATTTGTAACTGAAAAAAACCCAAATGTCTAAATATGAATGGATAAACAAATTATGTGGTGAGTAGATAAATTGTGGCGTATCCATAGAATGGGATACTTATTGCTCAGCAGTAAAGGGGAGTGAATTATTAATACACACCATAGCATGGATGAATCTCTACTTTGGGACCAGTTACATAATTTGTGAGACACAGTGCAAAATAAAAATATAGGTCCGATTGCTCATATATTATTAAGAATTCCAGAACAGTGACAATAGAGCATTAAACTAAGTGCCAGGCCCTTTTAAGCACAGGATCCTGTGGGACTGCATAGCTCCCATGCACATGAACCTGGAGTTGCTCAAAATAATTATTTGAGAGAAATAAGCCAGACAAAAAAGAATACACACACACACACACACACACACACACACATATATATATATATATATGACCTCATTTATATAAAATTGTTGGAAATTGCAAACTAATCTGTAGTGATAAAAAGCTGGTCAGTGGTTGCCTGGGGACATTCAGAGGATGGGATGGGCAGAAGGAAGAGATTAAAAAGTAGCATAGGGAACCTGGCCAGCATTGCTGGCGTGGCTTAGTGGTTGAGTGTCAGCCTATGAACCAGGACAAGGTTTGATTCCTGGTCAGAGCGCACGCTCAGGTTATGGGCTATTATCTCCAGTGTGGGCTATATCCCCAGTGTGGGGCCTGCAGGAGGTATCCGATCAATGATTCTCTCTCATCATTGATGTTTCTATCTCTCTCTCTCCCTCTCCCTTCCTCTCTGAAATCAATAAAAATATATTTTAAAAAATACAATATAAAAATAAAGTAGCACAGGGAAACTCTGGGAGATGATGAATATGTTCACTATTTTGATTGTGGTAAAGATTTCAGAGATGATACATATGTCAAAACTTATTAAATTATGCATTTAAAATACATGCATTTTACTGTATGTCAATTATCTCTCAAGAGAGCTATTAAAATTGCAAAATATTGATTGACCTTTGAGAAGCCTTTTTCAAAATATAGTCACGCTCTCTAATGTGCAATTCTTCCCCACAGACAAAATATACACAAATGTAAGTTAAGTAAAAGCAGAAGACAGTCTAGAATTAACTGCTAAAATGAATTGCATTTTAACAATACAAACTGTTTTAGCTGGGGGAAATAAGCTTCCAGTGTGAGTTGGAGCGGTGAGAGAAAGCCAGTTGAAAGAATTGGTATTGAATGCAGCCCTGAAAAGTGAATGAGATTTATGAAAACAAGAAAGAAGGCAAAATAGCTGTTTGGGTAGGATGATAAGAATGGAGAATTGGATTAGTTCATGGAAAATGAATAGACCTGCTTTAATGGATCATAATATTTTGGTGACAGGTACTTGTTAAAAAATAATGTTCTCTTGGTTCTCCTGGCCTCAGGTTATAGTAGAAAGCCCTGAGGCAAGTTAAGTAAGCAGTTTTTATCCTAAATGCAAGGGCTAATCCATAGATTGATAAAATAAAAGATATTTTGAGAAATCAAACCCTCTTTGCTTTCAATTAGGCTACCTACTCAAAAAATCTCTATCTCCAATTTTTTTCCTATCTGAAAAAAAACTGTCTTTTCTCTTTGAAACCTAATTTCTCTGATCTATTTTCCTAATCCTTTACTATCCAACAATTAGAGGAATCTTGCTTCATAAAATGGCCTATTTTACATAGACAATCTCTCCCTATCTTATGGCACCTTCACATCAGCAAATAAAAAAATAAAAACTTTTTTTTTTTTTGCTCTGTTGTGTCTCAAGATATCTCTTTATTTATTCCCCTCTTCATGCTGAAAGTGACCACCAATGTAGTTCTGGCCTTTATGACTTCTCTCCTAGACTACTGATCTCACTTCCTGAATCTCCCCTCCTCTCCTCCCATCCAATCTATTCAAAACAGTGTTCCCAAACCTTTGAAAAGAGATTTCTTAGTATGGTTTTCCTTCTCACAAGTCTTCAGAAGTTCACCACTGCCTTTTAAAATAGGTGGAAGATGGAAGAAACATGAGTCCCTGATGGAATCAGAGTCCTAGACTTTGTGCGATAAAAACCCCTTATTTCTATAAGCCATTGTTTGATAGATTTTCTTCTGGTTTCAGCAGAGTATATTCCTGGTATAAATATTAATGATTCATATCTCAGAGCTCAAATTTTGTGAATTAAAAACTTTTCTTCCTTACAATAAATAAATATGTACATAAATGAAATAGAGTGGTTCTTAATATATTTATATTCTGTCTCTCTTAATACTTTCAAGATATAGTGAAACTGCACAGTGCAGTGTTCCTCAAGCTTATTTTTCCTGCCCCCATGTTCATGGCAAGCACTTCACCTACAATAACCTCTTGCAATTTTTCTGTTGGCATCATACTTATCTTATCCTACACGTATTCAAGTGATTTCTTGCATGAAGCAAGCCTTTCTGAGCCCCCCAAACAAGTTACACGTTCTGACAGCTCTTTAACTTCCACAGCACTTTGCTACTGACCTTTATCATTTATTTTACTCTGCATTTGTTAATAAAATATGGACTTTGGAGTCAGGCAGAATTACAAAAATCACTACCTATTAGTTTTTTTACCTTGAGCAAGTTTTTGGTTATTTTTTAAAAATATATGTTTTTATTGGTTTTAGAGAGTGAGAAAGGGAGAGGGAGAGCAGTATCGATGGGCTGCCTCTAGCATCCACCCTACTGGGGATTGAGCCTGCAACCAGGGCACATTATCTGACGGGGAATTGAACTGGTGACTTTTTAGTGCATAGCCCAACGCTCAACCAACTGAGCCATATTAGCTGGGCTTGGGCAAGTTTCTTAATCTCTCCAGACTTCAATGACCCCATTTGTAAAGTGTGAATACTAATACCTACCTGTAAAGATTGTTGTGCGGATTAAATCAGCTGAAGTGTCTGGCACAGGAGAGGTGGTATGTTACTAACATATTTTGGAGCAAATGTATGACTTTCTTATCCATTATGAAGTACTGTTAACTTCATGAGGACAAGACTTATTTTCATTCATTTTGGTATTACCTATTTGTACATAGTACATAGTAAATTATTAACTTTTTAAAGGGAAAGTTTTACAAGTCTGTTAGCATATTACTCTTAAGACATTTAAAAGTCTTTTTTCAAAATGTCACCTTCAGCCCTGGCTGGTGTGGCTCAGTTGGTTTTGTACTGTCCTGTGCATCAAAAGGTTGCTGGCTTGATTCCCAATCAGGGCACATGCCCTGGTTGCAGTCTCAATCCCCAGTAGGGGGTGTGCAGGAGGCACCTGATTGATGTTTGTTTCTCACATCGATGTTCTCCCCCACCTCTCTCTCTCTCTCTCTCTCTCTCTCTCTCTCTCTCTCTCTCTCTCTCTCTCTCTTTCTCTCTCTCTCTCTTTCTCCCTTTCTCTCTCTTTAAAAACCAATAAAAAATCTTCTATAAAATGTCACATTCAACTTTGAAAAAACATAGCCATTGGCCTGGTATGATGGCTCAGTTGGTTGGAGCATCATCCCATACACCAAAAGGTTGCAGGTTCAATTCCCAGTCAGGGCACATACTGGGTTGTAGGTTCAATCCCTGATGGGGGTGCATAAGGGGGCCAACTGATTGATTTTTTTTCTCACATCAATGTTTCTTTCTCTCCCCCTTTCTCTCTCTCTAAAAATCCATCAAAAACATATCCTCAGGTGAGTATAAAAAAAAAAAAAGTTAAAAAAAACACACCCAAAAACAATAGCCATTGTAAAAATAAGTTCCATTTCATGTCATATTTAATGGTTTAAAGCAGTGGTTCTCAACCTTCCTAATGCCGCGACCCTTTAATACAGTTCCTCATGTTGTGGTGACCCCCAACCATAAAATTATATTTGTTGCTACTTCATGACTGTAATTTTGCCACTGTTATGAATCGTAATGTAAATATCTGTGTTTTCCGATGGTCTTAGGCGACCCCTGTGAAAGGGTCATTCGACCCCCAAAGGGGTCACGACCCACAGGTTGAGAACTGCTGGTTTAAAGGAATAATTGAATAATCAGAAGAGAAACTATTAACTACAATATACAAGCCCATTCTGCTACAGTATGTGGGTTTTATGTTAAACGTATCAATAATTTGTAAATTTTACACTTCAAAATATTGATTATTCATGATACTTTAAAATCAACTCCATGTAATAATTTATGCACAAAGAAATGCATCCATTTTATGTTTCATATAATGAGTTTTGACAAATGTATATACCACAACCATTGACTAGACATTTATATTACTCTGAAAGGATTCCTGTGTCTATTCCCAGTCAGTTCTATCCACACACATATCCCCAGTGCCAGGCAGCAACTTTTCTCTTTTTTGTCATTGTAGATTTTCCTTTTGTAGAGATTCATATAAATGTAATCATATGGAGGCAAGATGGTGACCAGCAGGAAGGTAGGGAGGGAGAGTGTGTGAGAGAGTGAGGGAGTGATAGAGGTGTGTGTGGACGTGTGTGGGTGTGTGTGTGAGTGAAATAGGGACAGTTAGACCCTGCAGTTCTTCCAGGGGGCTGCCAATCTGGGCAGTCTTAGATGGCCAAACCCCGCGGCTGCCGCAAACACCCCGGGGAGGACACCAGTGGCACAGAGCCCACGCCATCTTGAAGAACAGAACTGCTTGAGACTAGGATCCTAGCCTCGCCACCACCCAGTCTGGTCTCGGAAGCAAACTGGGACCCTACAGCCTCTCTGGTAGAAGACCTGCCACCACAGCTGCAGACCCAGGAACACCAGGACTCCAGGCACCCGGCCGCAGATTTCTGTGAGTCACAAAGCCAACCCCCTCCCCCACCCCCCCTACCCGCGGCAGCGACATAGAAACTACCAGACCCCAGCCGCACAATAAGGCTTTCTGCACACACAAAGCAGTGGCGACTCTGCCTGACTTTGAGCCTTGGTGTCAGACACGGAAAGTTTGTTTCTCGAGACTCATCTCCGTGCCCAGGCAGGGAGACTGAGCGGAATTCGAGCCTAGCCGCTCACCCCTAGGGAGGTGGTCTTCTGCGACCAGATCCCACGCCCACGCAGGGCAGGAAGACAGCGCTGAACTGGACCCCGGAATTGGGAACTCAGGGAATTTGTTTCCTGCAACTCATCACCACGCCCAGGCAGGAAGGCTGTCCTGAATTTGAGCATAGGTGCACGACCTTGGGGAGACTGTATTCTGCGACCAGATCCTACGCCCACGCAGGGAGACAGCGCTGAATTTGAGCCTGGGGGTGCAAACCCAGGGAGTTTGTTTCCCATGACCACACCCTGCACCTTAGCAGAGAGGCTGCGGTGAATTTGAACCTGGATGTGCGGTCTCAGGGAGTTTGTTCCCCACGACCAGACCCTTTGCCCACACAGGAAGGCAGCACTGAATTTGAGCCTGGGTACATGGACACAGGGAGTTTGTTTTCCACAGTGCACACCCGCATGACCAGACCCCACACCCACATTAAGGGGCAGAGCCACCTGACTTTGATTCAGGGCAAGCGCACACAGAAGGCTGCTTACGGCAGGGCAGAGGTGGACCTCCTGCCAACACAGTGCAACTGAGCAACCCGGTCTCCTGGGCAGATCAGGGACCCTGAATCTCCACACAAGAGGCAGCATTGACCACCAGTGACTAGACTCCGTTCCTCATTACATGCACCTGAGATCCCTGATTCCCAGTACATTCACACTAAGAGCCAGTGACTCCAATTTTTGGCACATGTGCACACAGGGACCTGATTTTCAGTGCGAGGTAGCACCAAGAAACAGAGAATCTGATACTCAATTCTCGGCACGGACACAGGGAGCCTCTGACTCCTGACACGCAATAGGGGACTTAGATTTTTGGTACACGCCAGTGGGTTCTCTGTTTGAACATGGCGCAGGCAGGGTCCCTGATTCTAGGTGCACACACGAGGCCACACTAAGCGCCTGTGACTCTGACCTAGGGCGAGCGTGGTTCCCACCAACCCACAGCAACTGCACGTCTTGGTATCAGAGCTTTTCAGTGACACTTGGGGGTGTGCAAAAATCCCACTGCACACAGTCCAGGCTCCCGCAACTTGACATCTGAACCTTCTGATGATAGTCAGAATGGGGAGACAATGAAGCAATCCCCAGAGGAAAGAAAAGGAGGAATCGCCAAGTAAGGAAATAAGTGAAACGGAAGCATGCAACATGACAGAAAAAGAATTTAGAGTAATGGTCATACAGTTCATACACCGGATGAACAAGAAAATCAACAACCTATGCAAAAATCAGGAAGAAATGAAAAATTATTTAGCTACAATCAAAAACACATGGAAGGCTTCAACAGTAAACTAGAAGAAGCAGAGGGTCGAATCAGCGAGTTAGAAGATCAGGTACAGAAACAAGCCCAATCTGAAGAGCAACTAGAGAAAAAAATTAAAAAGCAGGAGGAGAGCCTAAGGGAGCTTTGGGACAATGAAAAAAGAAATAACATACGTAAAATAGGGCTGCCAGAAGGACAAGAAGAGCAGCAAGGATTAGAAAATTATTTGAAGAAATAATGACAGAAAACTTCCCTGATATGGGGAAGAAAAAAGTTACTCAAGTACAAAGACTCCCAAGCAAGATGAATCCCAAAAGACCCACACCAAGACACGCCATAATTACAATGGCAAATGTTATCGACAAAGAGAGAATCTTAAAGGCTGCAAAAGAGAGTTACCTACAAAGGATCCCCCATCAGATTATCAAATGATTTCTCAACAGAAACACATCAAGCTAGAAGGGAATGGAAGGAGATATACAAAGTGATGCAAAGCAAGGGACTCAATCCAAGAATACTCTATCCAGCAAGACTATCAATCAAAATTAAAGGGGAAATCAGGCGCTTCACAGACAAAAAAAGGCTAAGGGAGTTTATCACTACCAAACCAGCAATGCAAGAAATGCAAAAGGGAATGCTGTAAAAAGAAAAAACAAAAAGGTAAGAAGGAACACAGCCTCAAAAAATAAAAATGGCTACAAACAAGTACCTTTCAATAATAACTTTAAACGTAAAAGGACTAAATGCTCCAATCAAAAGACATCGAGTGGCTGAATGGATAAAAAAACATGACCCATATATATGCTGTCTACAAGAGACCCACCTCAGAACAAGGGACTCACACAGACTGAAAGTGAAGGGATGGAAAAATATCTTTCAGGCAAATGGAAATGAAAAAAAAAAAAAGCTAGGGTAGCAATACTTATATCTGACAAAATAGACCTCAAAGTGAAGGCCATAACAAGAGATAAGAAAGGCCACTTCATAATACTAACGGGATCGATACAACAAGAGGATATAACCCTGGTAAACATATATGCACCCAATGCAGGAGCACCCAAATACATAAAAAATCTCCTGGAAGATATCAAGAGAGAGATAGACAACAAAACAATCATAGTAGGGGACTTTAATACACCACTGACATCAATGGATAAATCCTCTAGACAAAAAATCAGCAAGGAAACAACAATCCTAAATGACTCACTAGATCAGATGGACTTAATTGACATCTTCAGAACATCTCACCCCAAAGCTGCAGAATATACGTTCTTCTCAAGTGCACATGGGACATTTTCAAAAATAGACCACATACTGGGTCACAAGCAAAGTCTCCCCAAATTCAAGAAGACTGAAATCATACCAAGCATCTTTTCAGACCACAATGGCATAATATTAGAAATAAACAACAATAAAAACAATCCAAAACACTCAAACACTTGGAAGGTGAATAACATGTTATTAAATATTGATTGGGTTACCAATGAGATCAAAGAAGAAATTAAAAATATTCTGGAAACTAATGACAATAAAAACACAACAATCCAAAACCTATGGTACACAATGAAAGCAGTCCTGAGAGGGAAGTTTATAGCTCTACAGGCCTACCTCAAAAAACAAGAAAAAATCGTAGTAAATCATCTAATGCTACAACTCAAAGAATTAGAAAGAGAGCAACAAGAAAAGCCCAGAGTGAGCAGAAGGAAGGAGATAATAAAGATTAGAGCAGAAATAAATGACATAGAGACCAAAAAAAAAAAAAAAAAAAAAAAAAAAAACAATACAAAAGATCAATGAAACCAAGATCTGGTTCTTTGAAAGGATAAACAAGATTGATGAACCTCTAGCCAGGCTCACCAAGAAGCAAAGAGAGAGGACTCAGATAAACAAAATCAGAAATGATAGAGGTGAAATAACAACAGACCCCACAGAAATACAAAGGATTGTTAAAAAATATTGTGAACAACTCTATTCCAACAAATTAGACAACCTGGAGGAAATGGACATATTCCTAGAAAAATACAACCTTCCAAAACTCAATCAGGAAGATTCTAAAAATCTCAATAGGCCAACAACTATGGAAGAAATTGAAGCAGTCATCAAAAAGCTTCCAGCAAACAAAAGCCCAGGCCCAGACGGCTTCACAGGAGAGTTTTACCAAACATTCAAGGAAGAACTAAAACCTATCCTCCTCAGACTATTCCAAAAAATTCAAGAGGAAGGAACACTTCCAAACTCATTCTATGAAGCCAGCATCACCCTAATACCAAAACCAGATAAAGACAACACAATGAAAGAGAATTACAGGCCAATATCCCTCATGAACATAGATGCCAAAATCCTCAACAAAATCCTAGCAAATCAGATCCAGCAGTACATCAGAAAGATCATACACCATGACCAAGCAGGATTTATACCAGGGATGCAAGGATGGTACAATATCCGCAAATCAATAAATGTAATACACCACATAAACAAATTGCGGGGAAAAAATCACATAGTCATATCAATTGATGCAGAAAAAGCATTTGACAAAATCCAACACCCTTTCTTGATAAAAACTCTCAGCAAGGTGGGAATAGAAGGATCATACCTCAACATCATAAAAGCCATATATGATAAACCCACAGCCAGCATCACACTCAATGGACAAAAACTAAAACCATTTCCCCTAAGAACAGTAACAAGACAGGGATGCCCTCTCTCACCACTCCTGTTTGACATAGTACTGGAAGTACTAGCCATTGATATCAGACAAGAAGAAGAAATAAAAGGCATCCAAATTGGAAAATAAGAAGTAAAACTGTCCTTATTCGCAGACGACATGATACTGTACATAGAAAACCCTAAAGACTCCATCAAAAAATTATTAGACTTAATAAATGAATTCGGCAAGGTAGCAGGATACAAAATTAACGCCAAGAAATCTATGGCATTTCTATACACCAATAGTGAACTTACAGAAAGAGAGACTAAAAAAGCAATCCTGTTTACCATCGCACCAAAAAAATTAAGATACCAGGAATAAACTTAACTAAGGAGGTAAAAGACCTATACGTGGAAAACTACAGGACACTGAAAAAAGAGATAGAGGAAGATATAAACAGATGGAAGAACATACCATGTTCATGGATTGGTAGAATCAACATCATCAAAATGTCCATTCTACCCAAAGCAATCTGTAGATTCAATGCAATCCCCATTAAAATACCAACGGCATATTTCACAGACCTAGAACGAACTCTCCAAAAATTCATCTGGAATAAAAAAAGACCCAGAATAGCCGCAGCAATCCTGAGAAAGAATAACATAGTAGGTGGGATCTCAATACCAGATATCAAGCTGTATTACAAAGCCACTGTTCTCCAAACAGCCTGGTACTGGCACAAGAACAGACATATAGATCAATGGAATAGAATAGAGAACCCAGAAATCGACCCAAACCACTATGCCCAATTAATATTTGACAAAGGAGGCATGAACATAAAATGGAGTCAAGACAGTCTCTTCAATAAATGGTGTTGGGAAAATTGGACAGATACATGCAAAAAAATGAAACTAGACCACCATACACAAAAATAAACTCAAAATGGATAAAGGACTTAAACATAAGACAGGAAACCATAAAAATACTAGAGGAATCCACAGGCAGCAAAATCTCAGACATATGCCGAAGGAACTTCTTCACTGATACTGCTCCTAGGGCAATGGAAACTAAAGAGAAAATAAACAAATAGGACTACATCAAAATAAAAAGCTTTTGCACAGCAAAAGAAACCATCAACAAAACAACAAGAAAGACCACTATATGGGAGAACATATTTGCCAATGTTATCACTGATAAGGGTTTAAACTCCAACATTTACAGGGAACTCATACAACTCAACAAAAGGAAGATAAACAATCCAATCAAGAAATGGGCAACAGACCTAAATAGAAACTTTTCGAAAGAAGACAGAAGGAAGGCCAAGAGACATATGAAAACATGCTCAAAGTCACTAATTATCTGAGAGATGTAAATCAAAATGACAATGCGGTACCATCTCACACCTGTCAGAATGGCTATCATCAACAAATCAATAAATGACAAATGTTGGTGAGGATGCAGAGAAAAAGGAACCCTGGTGCACTGCTGGTGGGAATGCAGATTGGTGCAGCCACTGTGGAGAACAGTATGGAGTTTCCTCAAAAAACTAAAAATGGAACTCACATTTGACCCAGTAATACCACTTCTAGGAATATATCCCAAGAAGCTAGAAACATCAATCAGAAAGGATATATGCACCCCTATGTTCATAGCAGCACAATGTACCATAGCTAAGATTTGGAAACAGCCTAAGTCCCCATCAGCAGGTGAGTGGATTAAAAAACTGTGGTACATCTACACAATGGAAGACTACGCTGCGCTAAAAAAAAAGTAATTTCTACCATTTGCAACAACATGGATGGAACTGGAGAGCATTATGCTAAGGGAAATAAGCCAGTCAGAGAAAGATAAGTATCACATGATCTCACTCATTTGTGGAATATAAGAACAACATAAACTGATGAACAAAAACAGTTCCTGAGACAGAGAAACGTCAATCAGACCATCAAACCTCGGAGGGAAGGTAGGGGAGGGTGGGGGTAAGAGGGAGAGATCAACCAAAAGACTTGTATGCATGCCCTAGCCGGCTTGGCTCAGTGGATAGAGCGTCAGTCTGCGGACCGAAGGGTCCCAGGTTCGATTCCGGCCAAGGGCACATGCCTGGGTTGCGGGCTCGATCCCCAGTGGGGGGCGTGCAGGAGGCAGCCAATCAATGATTCTCTTTCATCATTGATGTTTCTATCTCTCTCTCCTTCTCCCTTCCTCTCTGAAATCAATAAAGAAATATATATATTTAAAAAAAAAGAATTAAAAAAAAAAGACTTGTATGCATGCATATGGGCCTAACCAATGGACACAGACAATAGGGGGGTGAGCGCATGAGTGGGGGGGCTAATGGGGGAAGAAGGACACATATGTAACACCTTAATCAATAAAGAAATTTAAAAAAATAAATGTAATCATATACTATGCAATCTTTTGTGTCTGTCTCCTTTTTGCTCAGCTAAAGTTTATGAGATTCATTCATATTGTGTGTACAGTAGTGAGTTCTTTTCCATTGCTGAATAATATTCCATTGTATGAGCACACTACAATTTGTTTATCCGTTCACATGTTGATGGATTATTTTCAGGGGTTTCTATGAATAAAACTGCTGTGAACATTTGTGTCCAAGTCTTTGTATGGACCTATTTTCCTCCTCTTGAATAAATACCTAGGAATGAAATTTCTGGGACATATGTAAGTGTATGTTGATATTTTTAAGAAACTGTCAAAACATTTTCCCAAAGTTGTATCCTCTTTAGCCATGTTTGAGAATGCCGATTGCTCTACATCCTTGCCAACATTTTAAAATATTAGATGTAGTGATATCTCATTGTGTGTTTAATTTGCATTTCTAATGACTAATAAGACGGAGCATCTTTGTATGTGCTCTTATTTCTATATCTTCTCTGTGAAGTGTCTATTGAAATCTTTTGCTCACTTAAAAATACCAAGTTGTTGTATTATTGAATTGTAAGGATTCTTTATATACAGTATTCTGGATACAAGTTCCTTATCAGATATATTGTATTTTCACTTTTTAAATGGTGTCATTGGAATAACAGAAGTTTTACATTTTGATGAAGTTCCATCTATTAATGCCTTTTTTTTGTCATTGTATCTAAGAAATCTTTGCCTTCCTCAAGGTTCCAAAGATGCTGTTTTCTTCTAGAACTTTATAGTTTTAGCTTTTATGATAAGGTCTATGATCCATATCAAATTAATACTTGTCTATGGTATAAGGTATGGATCAAGGTTCATTTTGTATGTGTGTGGATATTCAATTGTCTCAGCACCATTTGTTGAAAAGACTTACCTTGACATCTGTTGAAAATTAGTTGACATATGGGTCTGGACTGTATCCTGTTTCAATGTTTGTATGTCTATCCTCATGCCTACCTACCACACTGTCCTGTAAACTGTGGTTTTATACTAAGGCTTGAAAACAGATATGTATGTGCTCCAACTTTGTTTTTTCTATGCATGTATTTCCATATAAATGTAAGTCACCTTGCCAAATTAAATTTTCTTTTCTTCTGGGATTTGGGGATAACTGACAATTTTAACAATCCTGAGTCCTCTAATTCATAAGCATGAGTAGCTATTTATTCAGGTCTTTAATTTTTCTTGGCAGTGATTTATAGGGCTCAGGTTTTGTACATATTTCAAGTTTATCCCTATACGTTTCATGTTTTGGGATGCTGATGAGCACTATATGGTTTTATTTTTCAATATCAATTTCCAGTTGTGCTTTTCTACTATGTAGAAAATGATTGATTGTTACACTGACCTTGTATCCTGCAACCAGTTCCAGTAATTTTTTTTTGTAGATTCCTTAGGATTTTCTAATCACACAATGTTGTTATTTGCAAATAGTTTCACTTCTTCCTTTCCAATTTAAATGCCTTTAAAAATAGTAGTTCACAGTGTTCATCAAATTTGAAGAATTTTGAGCCATTATATATCTTCCTAGGCGCATCTCAAACTCCTGTACCCCTTTCCCCACTTCCCCTATTGGAATGTCAAAATTAAATTCTCCTTGGAGACAGCATGGAGGGACCTGTAGAGTATCATGCCAAGTGAAATAAGTCAGTCAGAGGAAGACAAGTATCACATGATTGGACTCATAGGTGGAATCTAAGGAACAAAATAAACTGATGAACGGAATGGATTCAGAGACATGGAAGCATGGAACAGAGTGGGGAATCTCAGAGGGAAGGCGGGAGAGGGTGGGTGGGTGGAAGGTAATCAACCAAAGACCTTGTATGCATATATACATGGCCCATGGACACAATAGGGTGCTGAAGTTCTGGGGGGAGAGGGGGCAGAGGGAATCAATGGGGGGGAAAAGGGACATACTAGTATGTAATACTTTCAATAAAGAATTTTTTTAAAAAAGACAAAAAATTATCTAAATTCTCTGGAGCAGGCTGTTAGTACTGCCTGGGCAATGGGCTGAGAGCCTGGATCACGACCCTCCTGGTCCAGGCTCCTTTTTCTCCTCTTTGGTGCCGTCCCTAACCTTCTCCTCCGCGTGAGGATGACTCCGTACCCTGAGAAGCTCTCGGAGCTGGGTCTCTAGTCCTCAGGTGGTCGTTCCCTGACTGTGGCCAGTAGGAAGGCCTTCAAGCCGCTTGCTTCTGTTGACCTGTGCAGAAAATCTTTTGCTATTTCTATATCTTCTCTGTGAAATGTCTATTGAAATCTTTTGCTCATTTAAAAATACCGGATTGTTGTATTATGAGTTATAAGGATTCTTTTTTTTTTTAAACGCAGGAGGCATTTCCCCTACTGGGGATTAAGCCCGCAACCTGGGCATGCGCCCTTGACCGGAACTGAACCCGGGACTCTTCAGTCCCCAGGCCCATACTCTATCCACTGAGCCAAACTGGCTAGGGCAAGGATTCTTTATATATAGTATTCTGGATACAAGTTCCTCATCACAATATATATTCTGAATATTTTCACTTTTTAAACGGTGTCATTGGGATAACAGAAGTTTTACATTTTGATGAAGCCCCATCTGTCTGTTCTTTTCTGATTAATGCCTTTTATTGACATTGTATCTAAGAAATCTTTGCCTTCCTCATGGTTCCAAAGATTCTGCTTTCTTCTAGAATTTTGTAGTTTCAGTTTTTAATGATAAACTTTTATCAATGGAGTTCAGGAATCATCAGAAAAGTGCTAACGTGCTGATTTGGGGTGACTCAAAATGTTTCAGGCCTGTAACTGGTTTTTACACATATCTCACAGCAACCTCATGAGGTAGGTTTTTAAATTCTCCCTATTGAGGAAACTGAGGCATAGAGATGTTTAGTTGCCCACAACTAATAAGACCGGTGGAGCCAGAAATTTGGAATTTGAATTTCAGTACTCTGACTCCAGAACCTGCCTTCTTAACTGTGTGCTTTAAAGGGAAAATAGGCAGGAGCTAATAGGAGAAAGCATGGGTATTTGGAGGAAAAAAAAAATTTTTTTTAAAGGAAAGAGATACAGGGTGGAAAACAGTGGGTTACTGTTTTTCCTGTGGAAAAGAATTCTTGTTAGCCCCACATCTGTGGATTGTCTATATCTATTCAAACTTTTCTCCTTTGGTGTCTTGACATGTCTGTCCTCTTCCCTCCAGTTTCCCCTAACATCCATTATTCTGCGCATTTCAATTAATGCCCTGAGAACCCCTGGCTCCATGGAATCCTCATAAATTGGCCAAATCCTGTGTTTCCGCCATCCATGCCCCACAGGCCAGTAAAAGTGAAACGGGGTTAAGTGGACACAGCTTCCCCAAACGCTCTTAGGAATGCGTCTGGCGGGAAGATCCCAGTACCTGTCTCCGCGTCCAGAAGCCACCTTATGAAAGGCTGGGCGGGGCGTGACCACTCGAAGCCCCGGTGAGTTCCCTCTGTCCCGACGGCGCACGTCGCCAGGTACACGATAACTAGGGCGTCTTTCCGAGAGGAGGTTCCCCCAGTCCGCGAGGCGGATAGGTTTTCCGTGGGAGCCTCGAAACCATACTCAGGGAATCGCTCCCGCGCTCCGGGCTGGGGGCCGGGTCCCGCCTCGCGCGCGCTCACGAGGCCGGGGGCGGGGCGCGCGGGGTGCTGGCCGGGGGCGCCCGCTCCTCCCCCCGTGAGCAGCCGGGCTGGCGGCGCCGAGCCCCCTGCGCGCGGCACATGGGGCGCTTGACCGAGGCGGCGGCAGCGGGCAGCGGCGCTTCGGCTGCGAGCTCGGCTGGGCCCCCGCCCACTCCCCTGCCCCTCTCGGCCACCTCCCCCGGCTGCACGGCCACCATGGCGTTCAGCGAGGAGGACGGCACCAACGGCGGCGCCTCGGAGGCCGGCGAGGAGACGGAGGCCCCCGGCAAGAGAAGGCGCCTAGGCTGGGCGGCCACCGCCTGGCTCACGTTTTACAACATCGCCATGACCGCGGGGTACGTGCGCCCCGAGGGTCCCGGCTCTCCCCCAGGCCCTCCCCGCGCTGCTGTGCCCGTTACTCCGCGCCCGGGGCGGCGACTGGGTGGTGGGGGGCGCCCCGCTCCGAAGCGCGCGGGAGGGGCGTACGGAGGTGTGTGCGGGGCGGAGCGCGGGGTGGTCCCGGCGCCGGGGACGCGGTGGGAGGCGGTGGGGGACGCGGGCAGGGGCAGTGGGGGAGGGGCGCGGGCGCCGCCGCCGGCGGGTTGAATGGAGCGGGGCGGGGGATCGCCGTGCGCACCGGGCATTGCCTAATACGGTGCACGGCGTGGCGGCGGCCGCGGGCGCGGGCCGGAGGTTAAGTATAGACCGGCGCAGGAATGCGGGGCCGACCCGCGGAGGAGGCCGGGCCGCTTCGGCCCTACCGCCCCGGCGCCGCCGCTGCTACCGCTGCTGAAGAAACACCTGGGTCCAGTCACCCCGGAGCCCTGAGCTGTCCCTCCGGTTTCCCGACCGCCGGCCCCTAGCGTGCTTTTCCTCGTGTTGCAGATCGCTGGGTAGAGTTCTCTTCACTGTTAATGTCACCACGATTTTTTTTTTTAAGCAATAGTGCTCTCTAGACTAGAGCTTACTTGGTGCGTTTTAAAACAAAAAACCCTGCCTTACTGGAGCGTGTCACTCGTGTCCAGCATCTTTATGGCCCCGTGCTCGATTATTGATACCCTGTACTTTGTTTCTGCCTTTGAGTTTGTTAAGGTTACGCAGTGACTATCGCTCTTCAGAGACCTGTCAAAGTGACTTCTGTGTAGACTGCCTTTCAAAAGCTGTTAAGAGCATGCTCTTCCCTTTCTCAGTTGCGTTGCTTTTAAAAGGAAGTTGTTTTCCATATGGCCTGAATCTAACCTATGTAAATGTGGGGGAAAGTTTAAAGCTTTTATAGAAAGTTTGTAGAAAAATGTGATTGTCAGAGATTTAATAAATGATTTGACACAGTACTGAGTACCTATTATGTGCTTAGTGTACTAGTATAATCCTGAACACCAAATACAGTTCATAAATATAATATTTATTGAGGATTTACTGTGTGCGAGGCACTGTGTTGGTACCGTCTCATTTTTAATCCTCTCCAATCTGTGAGGGGTATATAATATTATATTTAATAGATTAGGAGACTGGGGCACAAAGAAATTAAGTAGCTTGTTCACAGTCACACAACCAGCAATTTTCAGACTTGGACTTTAGCCAAGTCTGACTCTGGAGCCATGTTTCTTCTTCACCTTTCCGCTTTACTAAATTTTATGATCTTGAAAGGGGAAAACTAATATATTCAAAGCAACTGGAGAACAATTGAGCACCCACTGCGTGCTGCTGCCTTTAAATGTGGAGACTGAAAGAATTTTCTCTTCTCTGTGTGATAGTCTCATCCAGTTAATAAACATTTATGGAACACCTGCCATGTATTAACTGGTCTGCTGTCCCTTCTCTTTCCAGTCCAGCCTTTCTTTAGAAGGCCAGGTTACCTTCTAAGAAATGCATAACTCCCGTTTAATGCCTTACGTGACTTGCCATTACCTTTACCATAATTGAAGGGATTTAGGCTGTGTGCGTTCAAGGCCCTTTGCACTATGCTTCTGGATTTCCCTTTTCAGTTTCATTGCATTTGAAATTCCCTCTAATACACAATGCCCTCAAAGCACCATGCATTTTAATTTTCATGGCTCTCTCCATCTTTGCTCAGGCTGCTTTCTCTTTGTCTAATATCCTCCATATACCTCCCATGACTTCTAACCAAGTCACTCTCGTTGAAGTTTTCTAGGTCTCTTACTTGACCTGGAGCAGAATTAAATGCTCTCTCCTCTGTGTTCTCACACTTCATTCCTCTCCTTTCTACCTGCCCCAGCAAATTACTGCTTGTCTGAAACTTGTCTGTCTCCCTGCCTATAATGCGAAGGTCTCTTGTTATTTTCATCCCTGTTTAAAGGTAAGGATAATTGAAATGGAATAATCTACATAACTTAATTCTTTGGAGTTTTTCTAGAGATATTGAGATTTGAAGAAGGAATAGGATTTGCATATGTAGAGGGTAGATATTTCAAGTGAGATAAATTCTGGAAATAGGCATGGAATATAAGAAAGTTTGGTATATTGATTTAAGTGGAAGTTTGGGGAATAATGACAGATAAGGTTGGAGAAATTATTTTGGAAGTGGGACATCAAGGTTTTCATTTAATGGGGTGGATAGCAGAGGGTTAGTTGAGGGTCTTTTTGTTTGTTCATTTAACTTGCTTATTTTGTTTTTCTCTTAGCAGAACTTTGGAGTGTTTATTAGTTTTTTGTAATAGTTTTGAAAACAATCCTATATAATAAAAGGCCAGAGTCACGACCGAAACGACCAGAGACCAGATGGCCCCTCGTGAGCTAGCCCCGCCCCGCACCCAAGCAAGCGTTTAGGCAGGCAGGCAGAATGGTTAGGGGCAATCAGGTAGGCAGACAGCCCCTCGCAGGGCTGGCCCCGCCCCCCAGCAAAGAAAGAGGGAGGCCCAGGCCAGCCAAGCCATTGCATCCCAGCCTATCACCTGCAGAGGGAGGCCACTGGTGGCAGGGGAGGGGGGCAGCGCTGCACAGATGGCAAGCAGTGGCAGCGGCAGGGGTGGGGCCAGCTGCCTGCAGCCCAGGGAAGGAAAGCCCCGATAGGCCCTGATCTCAGGCCAGGCCTAGGGACCCTACCTGAGGGATCCTGGATTGTGAGAGGGTGCAGGCCGTGCTGAGGGACCCCCCCCAAGTGCATGAATTTTTGTGCACTAGGCCTCTAGTAAAATTATAATTAAGAAACAGAAATTTTACACAAATGTATAAAAGAACTTGCCTAATTGTATAAGCTGAGGGACCCCCCCCCACCCCGAATGCACGAATTTTTGTGCACTGGGCCTCTAGTAAGATTATAATTAAGAAACAAAAATTTTACACAAATGTATAAAAGAACTTGCCTAATTCTATAAGCTTAGCACGACCTTTCATTTATCCTTATTTTTCATATGAGTATCTAACCTCCTTCAGGTTTTTTTCAAACCTCTATTCTCGGGGAGGTCTTCCCTGGCTATCTTCATTCAAATAGCAACCTCACCCAAGCACTCCTTATTGCCCTTGCCTGCTTTTCTCCACCCCACTTACCCTATATAATAAAGATGTAATATGCAAATGGTGGTTACGCCATGAAGCATAAAGACGGACCGCGTAATGACCGGATCACGGATCAGCAGGAGGGTGGGGCGGAGAGCTACAGGAGGGAGCAGGGCAGCAAGCTATGAGGGGGGGTGCTGGGGGAGGGGAGGGGGAGCTACAGGAAGGCAGGGCAGTGGGCGGAGAGCTATTGGAGGGCAGCAGTGAGCTACTGGCACATGGATTCGTGCGCAGGGCTACTAGTTGCCATATAACTACAATCTATTTTACTAATTTATTGCTTATTGTCAGTCATCCCCTATTAGAGTGTAAACTCCTTGAAACACTCAATAAATATGTATTGTGAATGAATACATATTATAGAGTATTGTAGTTATAGTATCTGTTCTCACTATTCTGTCAAATATTTCTATATAATTTTCAAAAATACACTTGTTCCTGATTACATAAGAGTGTATAGAGTTATGTAAAATCATGCTCTAATGACATGTTGCTTTTATTTGTTTCTCTTGAATTAGTTGCTTAAGATGAGTTTTCAGAAGTAGAAATACACATTTAAAGGATGTAAGGACTTTTATGGTACTTGGCTAGGAAAGTGAGCATTTCTTCTTTTCGCTTTTCAAAAAATACTTTTTTTTTTTAATTTAAGAAGTATTTATTGCGTGTTCACTATGTAAAACAGTCATGCTAAGCGAAATAAGCCAGTCAGAGAAAGACAAGTATCACATGATCTCACTCATATGTGGAATCTAAAGAACAAAATAAACTGATGAACAAAATAGATCCAGAGATATAGAAACATGGAACAGACTGTCTAATCTCAGAGGGAAAGTGGGGGTGGATGGGCAGGTGGGAAGAGATTAACCGAATAATTTATATGCATATATACATAACCCAAGGACACAGACCACAGTGTGGTGAAGGCCTGGGGCAGAGAGGGGGGGAGGGGTGCAGATGTGAGCTAGAAGGGGTCAATGGGGGGTAAAAGGGGACATCTGTAATACTTTCAACAATAAAGACAAATTAAATATATATATATATATATATATATGTATATATATATATATACACACTTCTATCACTGCAAACAATGAACATGCATGACTAACAAATACTTTTGAAGCTGTTAAGTGCATTGTTCTAGGTTAAGTAAGTGACGTAAGATAAATATTTTAGGCCCTGTCCTTGAAGAAGTGTAACCTGGGGCATTTATATATGGCAATAAAAGACAAATGAAATAAATCTCTACAGAGATGTCAGGTCAGATAGGTGGGGGGAATCAGAGAATCAAAGCTTTGTGGGGGAGACCATTGCATTTCAACTGAGCTTTGAAGGATGAGTAGGATTTATTAGGCATGGATGGGGAGACAGCAGAGGTTTACCATTGCTGGATGTGCTGATGAGGCAGCAACAGAAGGGCTGAAGTATAGGGAGGGAAATGGAGATAGAGGGGTAGCTTGGGCCACTGCAAAGGCTTTTGAAATGCCTTGCTAACATGTTTGGATTTAATCTGTAAGCAGTACAGGAAGGTGTTGATTAAAGGTTATGTTTCACTCCTTTTTAACTGGGTAAACTCAGATAAATTACTTAACCTCTGTGACCCTAAGTTTTCTCATCTGTAAAATTGGAACAGCACAGCTTTGCTAAATTATTACAAAGGAATAAACATATCATGGATATGAAGTGTTCAGCAAAATTCCTGACACACAGTGAACGTTTAAAAATGGTAATTCCTGTTTCTAGTGGTTAATTTAAAAATGCACTTCTTGCAGAAAGAGCAACTATTTAAGATATTTTTACAGTAAACATAGTATGAGTTATTAGAGCACCAATCCCACAGTTCAGGCTACAGTTGTTCATATTGAAAATAACTCAATAATTCTTAAATAATAATACAAGAATAAACTGTTTGATGTACTCACAACTGTAAACCTACTTTTGCCTCACCTTGTATACATTTCCCAAAATGATAAGTAATAGACATATATTTATTCCTGAGGACAGAACCATGCATGGATTTACCACAACTTGTTTATCCATTCATCTGTGATAGACATTTGGGTTCTTTCTTGTTTTGGGCTATGACAAAGCTATGGACATTCATGTACAGATTTTTATATGGACACCTGCTTTCATTTTTCTTAAATGTCTACAAGTGGAATGGCTGGGTCATATGGTAGTCACATTCTTGACTTCTTAAGAAACTGCCAAAATGTGTTCCAAAGTGGTAGTACCGTTTTCCATTTTCATGGTCAGTGAATGACAGTTCCAGTTGTAGCATATCTTCACCAGCACTAGGTATGGTCAGTCATAGTTTTAGACATTCTAATTGGTATGTTGTGTTATCTCATTGTGGTTTTAATTTCCATTTCCCTAGGGACTAATGACACTGCACATCTTTTCATGTGGTTACCAATTGTTTACCTTTTTTGGTATAGTGCCCAAATCATTTGCTCATATTTTATGGGGTTGTTTCATTTTCTGTTAAGTTTGAGAGTACTTTAGTCAGGATACAAGTCCTTTACCAAATTATGTGACTTGTAAATATTTTGTTCAAGTTGTGGCTTAGCTTTTCATTCTCTTCGTAGTGTCTTTCAAACAGCAGAAGGTCTTAAAGGTTAAAACATGGATTGGTTGCTAAATGAAAGTTTCAGTTTAGTCTAGGAAAGGAAGTTTAGAGGTGTCAGTGAATACTATATGAAAGTACGGATGGTATGAATGTCAAAGACCATTGCTGGTACAAGCCTTCTCGCGGTTACTTTAAAGGAGGTACAGTATAAAGGAGAAATTATAAAATTAGAATATCATTTTTCAATAACTGCTAAAGTAATGGATCTGGACAATCATCATCAATGATGGCTAACATCACAGACAAGAGAGACAGTCAGAAATTATGTACTGCCTAGAGAAGTACACAACACAGCCTGTGAATTAGCCTGGAACATGAACCTGTATGATCAAGCCTGTAGAACTATCAATTTACAGGAATTATAGGAGATAGAAGAATATAATAAATGACATGTGGGTATTTGATTAGCACAACCCAGACCGAGGGTAACTCAACAGGACAAACCACTCCATGTCTTCAACAGAAAAATTGTAAGAGGAAAAGTGAATGGAAGGAGGGAGGGAGTGAGGGGAAACCTATACATTAAAAGAGGCATAAAAGACATAGCAACTAGTCCTGGCCAGATGGCTCAGTTGATTGGAGCATGTCCTGTACACTAAAAAGTTGCGGGTTCGATTTCTGGTTAGGGAACATACCTAGGTTGCAGGTTCGATCCCCAGTTGGGGCACATACGGGAGACAACTAATGAAGTTTCTCTCTCCCTTCTTCTCTCTCTAAAAAAATCAATGAAAACATATCCTCTGGTGAAGATTAAAAAAAAATTCATAGCAACTAATTACAATGTATGATTTTTATTTCAATCATGATGTAAAAATTTGTGAGACAATTGAGGAAATTTGTATCCTGACTATTTCGTGATTTAAGAAGTTATTGTTTATTTTAAAAAATGGGATAGTGGGATATAAATGGGATAGTGGGATAGTGGTAGCCTTGGCTGGGTGGCTCAGTTGGTTTGGGTGGCTCAGTTGGTTGGGGCATCCAGTAAACCAGAAGGTTTCAGGTTTGATCCCCAGTTGGGGTGCATCAATGTTTCTCTCTCTCTCTTTCTCTCTCTCTCAAATCAATAAAAACATATCCTTGAGTGAGGATTAAAAAATGAGATAATGGTATTATGGTTATGTTGATTAAAAACAATGCTCTTAGAGGGGCATAATAAGCATTTATGAATTATAGGATGTATGATTTGATTCAAAATAATGAGAGAAGAGTGATGGTGGGGAGAGAAATGAATAGAGGTTTGGATGAAACAAGATTGTACATAGACAGTGGTTTGAAGGTGGGTAATGGGCACATTTTACCATTCTCTATATTTTTGTATATATTTGAAATTGTTTGTAATAAAAATTTAAAAAGCAGTGTTGAATTTTTTTTTTAAAAAAAAGGAGATATAGATAATCAAGTTCTTCAAGGAGCAGGTGATCTCCGAGAAATCTCAGGAGAGAAAGAAGCATGAGAAGACAGCTAGAGGAAAGCTCCTCTCTCTATAGGGTTTTTCAGGGTCATTATAGCCATACTGGCATGAGAATAAGGCCCTGTGTTTAGCAAGTGATGGCATATATCTCCTGTTACAGCACTGTTCTGTTGTCTCCACTTACTAATTTGGTTCCTTGAGGTAAGAACTATCCTGTTTACCTCTAATTCCCCAGCATCTAGCACACTATCTGGCTCAGCAATAAATGTTGAATAAACAGATGAATTAAGCAAGTAAGCAAGGAACCTTCTACAAATGGAATACATGTTTATATTTTCGCAAGAGAGTATTTTATCAAAGACTGAATGTATCTATTTGGGTTTGTGTTTGGGTAATCAATAGCTCTGGCATATTAAAAAAACAAACAACTTTTCAGAAAAGAATTTCTAAATGCAGAAGTTCTAATTTTTTTGGGAATACTTTTGGTTTTATTACACTTACTAAACTGATGGATGTAGGAAGTCCAAAATTAGGTAAAGGTAGGGCACTTTGGAGAGGTTGTGACTTAAGGAGAGAGCACTAATTAGTTCAGATTAGTTCCTAGTGTATTTACTGAAAAACAGATGAGAGGTTAGCATAGAATGGTTCAGTGGCCCTTTCTAACTCCACAGTGTTAATTTCCTTTATTTTAAACACGTGTGTTATCATACTATACTAGTTGGTACAATACTGCCACCTACAGAGCAACAGTAAAACTTGTTATAATGCATGGATTTTTATATCATGCTATTTAAAAATATAGTAAAACCTCGATATAATGGATTAATTCGGGCGAGGGGATATCTGTTAAAGCTGAAAGTCCATTATATAGTAAATTAGGTTTTCTGAATATGTATGTTAAGAAATTGACAAATTAGTTTTTACTTATATAGACATGTTTGTGTAATTAAAAGTAAGTATGAAAAGTTTAATTTCACAGAAAAGTTTTCTGTATGTATCACAGTAATTTACATTTAGGCTGAATAGATCTAGTAAATGTGTGCATTCATCAGTCACTGTGAGTAAACAAATACACACTCTTGGGTGGCTTAGTGCCCATGGGAACATAGGCTGACATGCGTTAAAACTGCTATAGAAAGTCACACCACGGGAAAACAGAACCAATTACCGTGTGCAATTCGATGTAATCACGTGCTAATCATTCGCTGAACATTGTCTTCCTGGTGTTAAATTGTATGGGTTGTTTGTATATTGTGGAAATTAATTCCTTATCAGATGTGTCATTGGCAAGTATGTCTTCCATACTTTGGGTTCCCTTTTCATTTTGATGGTTTCTTTTGCCATGCAGAAGCTTTTTAACTTGATGTATTCCCATTTGTTAATTTTTTTCCTTTGTTTCTCTTGCCCTAGGAGATGTATGAGCGAAAATTCTGCTATGTGAGATGTCTAAGATTTTACTGTCTGTGTTTTCTTCTAGATTTTTATGATTTCGTGACTTACATTTGAGTCCTTTATCCATTTTGAGTTTATTTTTGTGTATAGTATAAGTTGGTGGTCTAGTTTCATTTTTTTGCATATATGTGTCCAATTTTCCCAACACCATTTTTTGCAGAGACTGTCTTTACTCCATTGTATGCTCTTGCATACTTTGTCAAATATTAATTGAACATATTGGCATGGGTCGAATTCTGGGGTCTCTGTTCTGTTCCATTGATCTACCGTATATGCCTGTTCTCGCATCAGTACCAGGCTCTTTTTATTACAGTGGCTTTGTAGTATAGTTTGATGTCTGATATTGTGATCCCTCCAACTTTGTTCTTCCTCAAGATTGCTGAGGCTATTTGGGGTCTTTTTTGATTCTATATACCTTTTTGGAATATTTGTTCTAGATCTGTGAAATATGCCGTTGATATTTTAATGGTATTGAGCTGAATGCATAGATTGTTTTTGGTATTATGATACTTTAATGATGTTAAGTCTTCCAATTCATGAACAAGGTATATGTTTCCACTTATTTGTATCTTCCTCTATTTCCTTTTTCAGTGTCTTATAGTTTTCTGAGTATAGGTCTTTTACCTCCTGGGTTCAGTTTGTTCCCAAGTATCTTATTATTTTGTTGTGGTGGTAAATGGGATTTTTTAAAGTTTCTCTTTCTGATAGTTCATTATTGGTGTATAAAAGTGCCATTGATTTCTGGATATTAATTTTGTATCCTGATACTTTGCCATATCCATTTATTAAATCTAGTAGGGGTTTTTTTTGTTTGTGTGTGTGGAGTCTTTAAGATTTTCTATGTATACTAGTCATCTGCAAATAATGACCCTTTTACTCTTGCCTTTCTGATTTGGATGCCTTTTATTTTTCCTTCTTGTCTGATTGTTGGGGCTAGGACTTCCAGTACTATGTGGAATAAGAGTGGTGAAAGCGGACATCCCTGTTTTGTTCCTGATCTTAAAGGAAACACTTTTAATTTTTGCCCATTGATTATGATATTGGCTATAGGTTTGTCATGTATGGCTTTTTTATGTTGAGGTATGACCCCTCTATTCCCACTTTGCTGAGAGTTTTTATCATAAATGGGTGTTGACTTTGTGGAAGGCTTTTTCTGCATCTATTGATATGATCATGTGATTTTTATCCTTCATTTGGTTTATGTGATATATCTTGTTCATAGATTTGTGAATATTGTACCAGCCTTGCATCTCCAGAATAAATTCCACTTGGTCATGGCATATGATCTTTTTAATGTATTGCTGGATCCGATTTGTTAATATTTGGTTGAGGATTTTAGCATCTATGTTCATCAGGAATATTGGCCTGTTATTTTCTTTCTTTGTAGTATCTTTATCTAGTTTTGGAATTAGGATAATGCTGGCCTTGTCAAAAGAGCTTAAATTCCCTCCTCTTGAATTTTTTTGAATAGTTTGAGGAAGGATAGGTGTTAGTTCTCCTTTGAATGTTTGGTAAAACTTGCCAGTGAAGCCATCTAATCCAAGACTTTTGTTTGCTGGGAGTGTTTTGATTACTGCTTCAATTTCATTCGTTGTCATTGGCCTATTCTGGTTTTCAGATTCTTCCTGATTGAGGTTTGGAATATTGTATGTTTCTAGGAATTTGTCCACTTCATCCCGGTTGTCCAGTTTGTTGGCATATGATTGTTCATAGTATTTTTTTAAAAATCTCTTATATTTCTGTGATGTCAGTTGTTACTTCTGATTTTATTTACTTGGATCTTTTCTATTTGTTTCTTGATAAGCCTGGCTAAAGGTTCATCAATCTTGTTTATCTTTTCAAAGAACAAGCTCTTGGTTTCATTGATCTTTTGTATTATTATTATTATTATTTTTAGTCTGTATGTCATTTATTTCCACTCTGATCTTTATAATTTCTTTTCTTATATTTACTCTGGGATTTTCTTGTTAATATCTATCTGATTCTTTTAGTTTTAGGGTTAGATCGTTCATTTGGGCTTTTTCTTGTTTCTTGAGGTAGGCTTGTAATGCTATAAACTTCCCTCTCAGGACTGCTTTTGCTGTGTCCCATATATTTGGGGTTGTTGTGTGACACAGCAATTGTTTTTATTTAATGAAAAAAAGCATCGATCAGACTGTCAAACCTCAGAGGGAAGGTAGGGGAGGGTGGGGGTAAAGGGGAAAGATCAACCAAAGGACTTGTATGCATGCATATAAGCCTAACCAGTGGTCACAGACAACAGGGGGGTGGGGGCATGTGTGGGGAGGGGTTTGGGATGGGAATGGGGGGATAAGGACAAATATGTGATACTTTAATCAATAAAGAAATTAATTAAAAAATAAAAAATAAAAATAAAAAAATAAAAATAAAATCCTGAAGGTTAAAAAAAATTGTAAAAATATTAATTGATTCTTATTGATTTTACTTATAATTGTATATAGTTATGTATTATGTATTTGTATAAAGTACATATTTACACAGCTTTTTACCTTAAGAAGTCACTATTTGATTACTAAATGCTTTATAATAAGTTCATTTTTGGTAATAAACCTGATTTTTTTCAGTCTGTCAGTTTATCTGGTGGAACCAAAGATACAGTGGACATTGTTTGACATTTGTATGTAGTTGGTTTCCAATATGTTCTGTTCATCCCCTTGAAGAGTTCATGTAAAAGTAATATTTGTTATTTCTTTCTCAGATTTTAAAAACAGAATAACAAATTGAGAGCATAAGACATACATGTTATTATTATTTAAATTATGGCATTCTTTTTTTTTTTAAATAAATCTTTATTGTTCAGATTATTACAGGTGTTCCTCTTTTTTCCCCCCATAGCTCCCCTCCACCTGATTCCCCACCCCACCCCCTGCCCTTACCCCCCCCCCCCCGCCACTGTCTTCATCCATAGGTGTAAGATTTTTGTCCAATCTCTTCCCGCACCCCTCACACCCCCTTCCCCCTGAGAATTGTAAGTCCACTCCCTTTCTATGTCCCTGATTCTATTATATTCACCAGTCCATTCTGTTCTTCAGATTTTTTATTCACTTGATTTTTAGATTCACTTGTTGGTAGGTATGTATTTGATGTCATTTTGTTGTTCATAATTTTTATCTTTACCTTTTTCTTCTTCTTCCTCTTCTTAAAGAATACCCTTCAGCAATTCATGTAATCCTGGTTTGGTGGTGATGAACTCCTTTAGCTTTCTCTTGTCTGTGAAGCTCTTTATCTGACCTTCAACTCTGAATGATAGCTTTGCTGGGTAGAGTAATCTTGGTTGTGGGTTGTTGCTGTTCATCACTTTGAGTATTTCTTGCCACTCCCTTCTGGCCTGCATAGTTTCTGCCGAGAAATCAGCTGACAGTCGTATGGGTGCTCCCTTGTAGGTAACTAACCGTTTTTCTCTTGCTGCTTTCAAGATTCTCTCTTTGTCTTTTGCCCTTGGCATTTTAATTATGATGTGTCTTGGTGTGGTCCTCTTTGGATTCCTCTTGTATGGGGTTGTGTGCTTCCTGGACTTGTAAGTCTATTTCTTTCACCATGTAGGGAAAGTTTTCTGTCATTATTTCTTCTAATAGGTTTTCAATATTTTGCTCTCTCTCTTCTTCTGGCACCCCAAAATTCGGATGTTGGTATGCTTAAAGTTGTCCCAGAGGCTCCTTACACTATCTTCATATTTTTGGATTCTTTTTTCTTTTTGTTTTTCTGGTTGGGTGTTTTTTGTTTCCTCATATTTCAGATCTTTGGTTTGATTCTTTGGGTACGTTGATCTACAGTTGAGTTTCTGTATATTCTTTATTTCAGACAGTGTATGCTTAATTTCTGACTGGTCCTTTTCCATTTTTTTGGCATTCTCATTAAGATACTTAAAGGTCTCACTAAGTTCCTCAGTGGTTTTTAGAAGATTCTTCAGTAACCTTATAAATGTGGTTCTGAACTCTATGTCGTCTAGTAGTTTGCTTTCCTCCATTTCTTTCATTCGTGACATGTTTCTTTGTCTCTGCATTTTGCTGCTTCCCTGTGTTGATGGAGTGGCTTTGTGTGGTAGGTGACCTATAGGGGCCAGTAGCTCAGCCTCCCCAATCACCTGAGGTGGATGCCTTTGGTACACCCCTTTGTGGGCTGAGTGCAAAGTCTTGGTGTGGTTAAGCCTTGATTACTGTTGGTACACTGGGAGGAATTGACCTCCAGGCCATTTGGCTGTGAGGACCCGCTATGTCTATAATGGAAGAACTGCTGCGCTGGAGACACGCTTATGGTGCAGGACTTGTTTCAGTGGGGCTTTGGTGCTCACTGAGTCTGCCTCTTGAGTGTATCACTTATGGATGTGAGGAGTTGAAATCTGGTGTCTCACACTGACCACTAGGTACACTGGCTTCTGGATCTCCAATGGGGTGCAGGTCAGCTACTATCTGAGGCCACCCAGCAGAAGCTACAGCGAGAACTACAGTTTTCTCCTCTTTGCTTGGGGTTTGGAGGTTTTGGAGCTGTCTGACCCGGGCTGCAAGTTTGCTAGGTTAAGCTGCGATAGGGCAGGCCATTCATATGCTAAAGCCGCTGCTTGGAGCTTGGGTTGGTTTGTAGGTTGTGCGGTGTGGGGTCTCAGGGCGTGACTAGGCTAGGACGTGGCAAACAGTGATGGCTGCCAGTTAGCCGGCTCTGCGTCTCCGACTGCATCCCCGTGTCCCGCACCCCAGCACAGTAAACAATTATTCCTGCGCGCAGCCCTGCAAGCAAGCCACCCTCACTTTCCAACCCCACGACAGACAGTCCAGCTTCTCCCCGTAGGAGTTTGGGTCCCCCGCTTCTCCCCAGAAACTGGAGTTTGGGGTAATCGGGAGCTTGTCTCCCTTCGGGTTGAAAAAAGCAGTGCTCCCAGTCGCCCATCGCCAGCCCGATTCGCGCGCCCCCGTACCTCAGCTTTTCAGCGCTTGTGCACCTCTCAATGCTGTTTGCTCTTTCCTTCTAGTTGTAGAACTTCCACTCAGCCAGCTTTCCCTTGGTTCTGGGTGATAGACGTTTTGTCTTTTAGTTGTAGTTTTGAAATTGTTGTGCAAGGCAGCAGTTTAGGTGTTTACCTACGCCACCATCTTGGATCCTCAAATTATGGCATTCTTTATAGGAAGATTAGTTGTATTCATTTTGAAAAAACTTTATAAAATGCTTTTATTTTCTCTAGGTGGTTGGTTCTAGCTATTACCATGGTGCGTTTTTATATGGAAAAAGGAACACACAAAGGTTTATATAAAAGTATTCAGAAGACACTTAAATTTTTCCAGACATTTGCCTTGCTTGAGGTAAGTTTTCAGTGATTCTCTTTTTTTGTCATTGTAATATTTATTTGAAAATATATTTGTTGAGCAAAAGCAATTTTGCTGATTACATCCCACCTACAGATTCATTTAAAACCAATGTCATCAGGGATTTATTTTATGTTGTATGGTACTGACTTGTGATTTTTTTTTTATTTGCTTACAGATAGTCCACTGTTTAATTGGTGAGTTTTTTATTTAATTTTTATGTTTGGTATAAATTACCTTGAAGACAATAGTTGACTTGTTTTTCTCTTTAAGGAATTGTACCTACTTCTGTGCTTGTGGCTGGGGTCCAAGTCAGTTCCAGAATCTTTATGGTGTGGCTCATTACTCATAGCATAAAACCAGTAAGTGACATGAACATGTTCTCTACTTGAGCCTGCAAGACAGCTCTTTTATTAATAGGAATCTAAAATATTAGTACTGGTATATTTCAGGAGGCAGAATCATTGGACAAAAGAAAGCTTGGGTTTCGATTTAAGTGTGTTTGTCCATTGACTCAATGAATTAGTAGAATAACTTTGAAGCACAGGCAAAACCAAATATTAGCATTTTATATTCATAATATACTCTCCTCTGGTGTGTTCCAGTTTTTAAAATTAATATTACTATTCTGTCAAATGGTTAACTGAAAATTTTCTACTGAAGTTATGTATATTGTCTTTGTTTATGTAATTTGAACTTGTCAGTGTAAACCATTTATTTTTCCTCATTTAGCATTGAGTGTTGTAGCAACACACATAAAAAGTAAATGTAGTTCTGGAGATATGAACAAATGTCAAAGACAAAAAGTTAGAAGGGTTAAGGAACTTATGGAAAACAAGCACATTATTTATTAAGGCATGACAGGAGAGAGACCCGAATCTAGTTAATGGCTTAAACCCTTTTAGACAAACAAACACATGCTTACTATGTCAAGACATTGGGCCTTTTAAACCCATGACAAACATTTCTCAGATGGGCCCTTCTGACCTTCTTGACAGCCTCTGGAGTCTCCTGTCTACTTGAGGACAGATCTCTGGCCTCCTTTCCATTCCTCAGATGCATTTCTCTACTTGGGATGATACTTAACCTCCCTTCCATTGCCTGCAAGACTCACTGGCCGCCCCCCCTGTCTGCATGGGGACAGATTGTTGACCTTCTGCCCTTTTATTACTCTACACTCTAGCACTCTGGACCAGTATCTTTCACTCAACTTACTCTATCCATCTGGTCCCTAACCAATGACTGCCATACGGAGAGCAGTGAGTGCATGCCACATGGAGATCCAGACTTTTAATTCAGATTGCTGTGTAGTTTAAAAGCAGAAGTCAGACATTAACAGAATAAAAGAGAGGCTATTCTGGACAGGAAATGAATATAACAGCTGTGCCAGGACCACAAAGAGTCTGAAGACTGAGAAAAAAGAAAGAAAAGACAGGGTGGGCAACATTAAGCTAACGGTGGCTAGTCCCCAAGAGAAAAAAGATCCATCTGCTTGCTCTTCTTTTATCTTCCAGAGGATCGCTGCCTTAATAGTACTATTTAATTTTATCTAACTCTTTAATTAATTCAACCAACATTTATTGAGTGCATTCTATACATCTAGCACTGTGTTAATTTCTGGATTTACAATGAGTAAGGCAGTCCCAGCCAACATGCTGGGGACCTGGCTATTAGTAATGCAAATATAATTCCTGCCTCACAGAGCCTGTGATTGGGATAGATACTAGACAAGTGGTTGCACAAATAATTGTTTCATTATATTAACGTTAGTGCTTTGAACCAAGAGACCAGCATGCATGGCAATATACTTCGGGACTTAGCCTGACCTAGGAAGTGAAGGAAGGCTCCCTGAGGAAAGAATGTATGAGTTGAGTATTGATAGGTAGACAAGAGTCAGGCAGACAAATTTTAGTACAAAATTGGCAAGTGTTATAATACAGATATGAACAAAATACTGTGATAACAAGGAAAGTGAGCAAATAACTGCTCAGGGTGAAAGGAATTGTTTGGGAAAAGTTTTCCAGAGGGTGTGATATTTTAGCAGGATCTTAAAATATGAAGTAAGAAGGGTTTTTCTATGGGATTAGCATTCTAGTTAGAGGGAATAGCATGTGTTAAGGCATAAGTGTTCAGAGCATGTTCTGGAAAGAATACAAAGTTTAGTGTCACCAGAGAGAGGTGTTGGGGATTTGGGTGGGGCTGGGTCAAGTGTTTGCAGATGAAGTTGGAGACATTTCTGAGCTCACATTATAAAGAACCTTGAACTTCATGCTCAGGAGGTAGGATTGTATCCTTTCCTCTTAAATAATGGGAAGCCAATGAGACTTAAATCACAGGACTAGCTGCCTCTAGTTTTGTTCTTTGTTTTGCTTTTAAGAGAAAACTTTCACCCATGAAGAGAATAAAGCAGTGGAGAGATTTTTTTAGGAGGCTGTCACAATAGTCTGGATGAGAGATAATAGGCCCTGGATTCAATTGGTGGTAGCAGGGCCAAAGATGAGTGGGCAGATTCAAGAGTTAGTGCTACAGTGGAATGGGTCTGATTTGATGGCTAATAGAAAGTCAGAAGGTTAGATTGTTCCCATGCTGTTTTGAGGGGGTAATGTTGCCCTGGGATAGCTGAGTTATTGTCTGGAGTGAATTGTGAGAGAGAATCCACTACAAATGTGACCATTCCTATGCTGAGAACACACTGAAGTTGTGTGTTTATAATGAATTATGTAGTGGTGACTGCATTAGTTTTCTGTATTACATCTGCCTAACCCAGCCGTGGGCAAACTACGGCCCGCGGGCCGGATCCGGCCCGTTCGGCTGTTCTATCCGGCCCACGGAGCCGAAAGAGCGGAGGGTTCTCTTGCTCTCCCCTCCGCTCCTTTACTTTGAATTTATATTAGTTCACACAAACACTCCATCCATGCTTTTGTTCCGGCCCTCCGGTCCAGTTTAAGAACCCATTGTGGCCCTCGAGTAAAAAAGTTTGCCCACCCCTGGTAACCCTACCATTCCATTATAATAAAAGACACACAGTAAATAATTAAGATAAAATATCTTCATGGAGAAAAAAGCTCAAGCTTATACGACACTGTGGATTTCTCTGTCATTCTGCAGATCCAGAATGAGGAGAGTGTGGTGCTTTTTCTGGTCGCGTGGACTGTGACAGAGATTACACGCTATTCCTTCTACACATTCAGTCTTCTCAACCATTTGCCATACTTCATTAAATGGGCCAGGTGGCGATGCCTTGTAATTTAGTTTCTCACAGTTCTGTGCATGCATATTTTGTTGCTGAGCTAACACCAGAGAATTAAAATTTGTGTTTCAGCCCTGTAATGCCAGGGTTTTGCATACTTAGCAAAACATTATAAGTTGCATTCTAAAGGCTTAAATTAATGATCAGAGAGAAATAATACATATTTTTAGGAAATCAATATAAGATAAACTATATTAGTACCCTTAACCTCTAAATTGGTCATTCATTTTTCTTTAAAAGCAAAATATACATTTTGGAAATTATATTAGATAAACAGTGTGCCAAAAACATGGCATTTTGTCTGATTGGTTTAAATTATTTTAATATTCAATCTAGTAGCCACAATTTTTAGTATCTTATACATACAATGTCAAAATTTTTTTTATGTACAAAATACTAAGACAGACATTTAAAAAGTCACACTTATTTGAAATTGTATTATTTGGACTGGGAACAAAATTTATATTTCAAAGGTTCTAAATATATATATCCTAAAACGATTTTTAAAGCAAAATATTTTTTTTCTTTTTAAAGGTTGAATTCTTTGAGCAGTTGATATTTTACAAAATTATTATAAAAACAAGATTGTTCTTTGGAGAACAAATCACAAAGCATAGATTTGTTTATTGCATTTTCTGTTGTACTTATAGTGGCAATAACATCAATAACAACTTAATGTGCTCTGCGCCAACTGCATAGTTGAAATGCAGGCATGAGCACAACAAAATCCCTGTCCACTCAAGATGGAGGAGGCAAAAAACGAAACCACTAACAGCTCTGTGAAATGCCAGGGTGTAAGAAGTTCAAGGAGGCACAGGATAAGAGATGTGCATCCCGTATACGTCTATCCCATGTAGGTAGGATAAAAGGGTTTCACAGTATTTCCATTTCTTTACATTTGTCTGTTAAACTATAGAAATAACACGTTTTCTTTGTAAAAAGCTCAAATAGCGCAGAAGTTTTTAGAGTAAACACAGAAAGTTTCTCTTGGTGCTCTTACCTGACCCACTCCCTTCCCCTTGGAGGGAAAAAGTGTGGCGTTTACCCATCCAGATTTTTTCATATTATCAAAAATGTGAACACAGTGTGAGTTTTTAAAAACATAAATAGGATGACATACTTGCTTTTTGTTTATATGTTGGAGATCTCTCTTTTTTTTAAATCCCTAGAGGTATATTTAGATTTAGCTCTTTAACTCTTTAATATTTCATAGTATGACTGACCCAGTTTTGTATTGCTAGAATTTAGATCATTTTCAATTTCAGATGTTATAAATACGGCATCTCAAATAATGCTATATCCATACTTCTGAGGTTTTTTAAAGCTTGGATGTTTATATTCATACATTCCTAACTTGTTTGAAGGTAATCTATAAGCTGGTGTCAGGTTTGTTTTTGATCCTTACATATTAAAAGCTTATCTTCTTTTAGTGATTACTCCTTTTTTATAACTAATATTATGCATGCTCACATATAATAAATGAGAATATAGAAACCAAAAAGAAGGGAAAAAAACCCTTTTAAATTCCTTACACTATCCCTGCAAAAGGATAATCACGGTTGTGTCATATAATTTTTTAGACTTTTAAAATATTTTCTAGTTCTTTTTTCAACATTTGTGGCTTACCATTTTGTATGTAATAAAATTCTTTAAAATTATAATTTGAGCTTAAACAAATTGTCTGTCTTAAGAAAGTTGCATTACCATTTATATGTGTTTGGTGTGTTTTATTCCTGTTGTATCTGAAAACTTACTCACTTTTGGTGATTGGGCCCATCATAATGTTGGCGGTTTGAAAGCTGAACTCTAATCCTAGAATGCTTGTTAGTGCCATTTTGCATGACCTCAGTTTTTCCAACCTCTAACGACTTTAAAAATACAAATTCATGATATAGTCTTTTTAAATTTGCTGTATTTGTAACATTTGTTGAAGATAGTGGTCTTGAATGCTTTGTGTGTCTGCCTTTTGGGATGCATTTGCATGTTTTGAATTTCTAGAAAAGTTCACAACTGTGCTATAGCATGTTAAAATTTGCTGTTCAGAAATCCTTTGTCAGTTGCCTTAATGTTAAACAAGGTGCTATAAAATCTTTCAAATTTGAAATGCACGTTAGCATAATACATCATATCAGTTCATTATAATCATGAATTATTATATTTTGTGTCAAAAATTGTAAAGATCCCAACTGTCTATGTATATATTAAGGAACCTAAAATCATATTTGTTCAATTACTGAAACTATTGTCCTCAAATAAAGCTTCACTTTAGAAATGCCTTTTTATTTATAGCTAGTTAGCCTACTGTGACAGTTTGAATATAACTTGATCCTATTTGTGTTAGAAGTGTTCCTTAAGGAACCTAAAATCATATTTGTTCAATTACTGAAACTATTGTCCTCAAATAAAGCTTCACTTTAGAAATGCCTTTTTATTTATAGCTAGTTAGCCTACTGTGACAGTTTGAATATAACTTGATCCTATTTGTGTTAGAAGTGTTCTTAGAAAAGTCCACCAAACAGATCATTGTATATTGTTCTGTTTTCATATTGATTTCCAGTTTAACTTAAAAAAACACATTCCCTTCAAAAAATTTTAAGTGAAAATTAGGAATCTTTAAGGAACATTATGTCTTTTTCTGAATGGTAGTTAAATCATATACTGCCATCAGAACTTAGAGAGTGATGATGTAATCTTTTAAAAATACAAATAAAGTCAAATAAATTGTACAATTCCCATTTTATTAAAAATAATCACTCTTTAAGGCTTTAAATGAGTTTATTATAGGAGTGATTTTTTTCTATTAAAGAATAATTTATAAAAATGACTTAAATAAGTTTGAATGTTTTATTTGAAAAAGGAATACAGTTATGTTCAGTTATGTGATTTTAAATTGAGATAGGAAAATGATATTGGAAAAGATTGATTTAAATGACACACAAATAACTACACAGACTGGAAAGAAACCAGGTTAGATATACTGAAGGAAAGGAGGGGGTAAACTGGGACAGGAAAAGGATAATTTTTCTTTATTTTTTTAATATGTATTTTTATTGATTTCAGAGTGGAAGGGAGAGGGAGAGGAAGATAGAAACATCAGGGATGAGAGAGAATCATTGAGTGGCTGTTTCCTGCAGGCCTCACACTGGGGATCCAGCCCACAACCCAATGGCCATGCCAACGCTCAGTCACCATGCCGGCTGGGCCATTTTTCTGTCTTTACTAGTTAATCTCTTTTGGCAAATAATTCTGTCCCTATCCACCATCTTTTATCCTTGTATAACTGGCATCCTATATAATAAAAGCCTAATATGCTAAGTGTCCAGTTGGCTGGTCAGCCATTCAATCAATCAAAGCATAATAAGCTAATGATATGCTATGGCTGCTCAACCGCTCGCCATGACGTGCACTGACCACCAGGGGATAGATGCTCCGACCAGTAGTTTAGCTTGCTGCTGGGCTTTGGCTGATCCAGTCTGAGCAAGATGGCCGGACATGCCCTGGAGCCCTCCTGCGGTCCCTCCCTGACTGGCCAACCTCCTGCATCCCTCCCCGTCCCTGATTGTGCACCGGTCGGGCCCCTCGGCCTGGCCTGTGCCCTCTCGCAATCCAGGACCCCCCGGGGGATGTCCAAGAGCCAGTTTCAGCCCTATCCTGCAGACCAGGCCGAGGGACCCCACTGGTGTACGAATTCGTGCACCAGCCTCTAGTATAGGAATAAGATTGTCTCTAGGCTTCTGTCAGACTGACAAATTTTACTTTTCTTTGCAAATATTTCTTAATGCCAGCAAAATGATTAAATAAAATATGGATTATTTTTCCACCAAAATTTTGACCTTAATTTTTGGCTACATAATGACTGACTTGGAGAAAAACGGTTTTCTTTAATGCCTTGGGTCCTTGAGGCTGCTGCTCCTGGACACCAGTAGGAACTTGGAGACTGTTGCCCTAACTGTAGCATAAATGATGCCTGGCCTGCTCTATATCAGAGATCTTGCCACAGTCCACGTGAACAAATTGTGATTTTTGGATTTTGAATAGAAATTTCTTAGTTCTATTTTAAGCAAGCTAAACTATTTTTAAAAAAGATACTTTTTAATTGATTTCAGAGAGGAAGGGAGAGGAAGAGAGAGAAACATCAATGATGAGAGAGAATTAATGATTGGCTGCCACCTGCACACCCCCTCCTGGGGATCGGCCCGCAACCCAGGCATGTGCCCTGACCAGAAATCTAACTGTGACCTCCTGGTTCATGGGTTGATGCTCAACCACTGAGCCAGGCTGGCCAGGCCACCTAAACTATTTATTAATGTGGGAATTCAGGGAATAGCTTGTTTTGTTGTGAAAGTAGTTTTAGACAATTACTGGGTACTGATGCTTTAGGTAATATTATCAGTTTTCTAAAATATTAATTCTCTTTTAATTAGTAACCACAAAGTGTTTTCCAAATTCCTTCAAATAGGTAATTTCAAGATTTAGATGTAAAATTAGGATCATAATTGATCTTTTAAAGCACAGCATTGGAACAATAAATGTGTAGCTGCAGGGGAAAAAATCAGTCAGTTATGATTTCAGGTGTCAAAGAAGTTACCTCTAAAATACCTTACAAGCTTACATATGCTTTACAAATCAATACTTACATACTTTAACCATTTGTATGCCATAAGCGTCTATAGACGTAAGCGGCAGACCTTTTAATTTAAATTCAAAATATCGTGGCAGTTAACTGGTCAAAATAGTTCAAAAACTGCATATACATGTAAAAAATGTGTACTACTTTAAAGTAAGTTGACTATTTTATGATCTTGCCATTTGAAATGGAAACTGCTATGAGAAAAAAGGATGATAATTAAATTAATATGCAAATGATTAAAGTAGGAAAAAATTAACCTTTTTATGTGAAGTTATTGTATATATGTATAGGAAGGAGAATTTTTAAGTTTAAACATAGCAGTAGCAAAAGAACCATGATATAAAATTCAATACTTATTCTAGAAAAATAACTTTGAGGTTTTTCTTTTTCCAGATATAATTTTTTTATCATCTTATATCCTGTTGGAGTTGCCGGTGAACTTCTCACGATATACGCTGCCTTACCATATGTGAAGAAAACTGGAATGTTTTCAATAAGACTTCCTAATAAATACAATATCTCTTTTGACTACTATTATTTTCTTCTTATAACCATGGCCTCGTATATACCATGTAAGTATGTATTTATTAGTACTTTGATTTAGCATATGCTATGAAAGTTTTTGGAGAGGTATCATAATTGCTAGCTTAAAAGGCAAGGAGAAGTAACAGCTTACAAATACATCAAAAGTTCTATTCATGGAAATGCTCTAAAACTGGATTGTAGTAATGGTTGCATAGCTGTATAAATTTACTAAACTAAAACTGTACACTTAAAATGGGTGAATTTTATAATATGAAAATTACACCTCAATAAATGTGTATATAAAAAATACCTCTATTCAATCCCACATATATTCATTTATATGAAATAATTGAAGAGCTAGTGAGTTAGAAAAGGCTTTTTCCAAGTTATGAGAAGAAAGGTAAGTAAATTAATATACAAATGATTACCTTCTCAAAATTACTTAAAAATAAGCTAAGTATGATGTATTTTTTTAAAGAAAAGATAAAGCATGGGTCAGTGAACTATTTGTAAGCATTTAGAGTTACGTATCTGAATAGAAACATTTTATCCTAGAAAATGTCAGGGCATTTTAATCCATTAAGCATATACTTGGAGAAATCATCTAGGAGTACTTTTTAGTCTTATACCATTATGTGTTGCTTACGCTCTGGAAAATAATGAAGCTACTTTTCTTAAAATATTTTGAGTAACTCAGCCTCTTCTAATTTCTCATCACCTTTCAATAGTTGCAATGAATTAGTGAGGCTTTACTTGCTTCATTTAAGTACTAATAATGATAAATGTTTAGGTCAAATTTTGATAGTTACTAGCAGGAAATAATGTAAAGCAAGGCGGTTAGTTACCCTTCTGAATAAAATTAGAGATTGGTGTCAGTGAGGGGAAAGAGAAATAAGAAAAATTTATAGAATCTAAAGTCTACATTGACGCAGTATAAAATATGTCATCTAAAGGGGATGAACATAAAAACTGGCCAGCACCTGGAGGCCTCCAGTTTTTAAAAATAAATTTTTATTGATTTTAGAGAAGAAGGGAGAGGGAGAGAGGGATAGGAACATCAACAATAAGATAATCATTGATCAGGTGCCTCCTGCAGGCTACCTACTGGGGATCGAGCCCACAACCCGGGCATGTGTCTTGATCGGGAATTGAACCACAACCTCCTGGTTGATAGGTTGACCCTCAACCACTGAGTCACACCAGCCCAGCCAATTTGTAAGCTTTTCAAAATCAAAATGACTTTGGTCAGGTAGTGTTTTTATTCCTCTCACTTGTACCTTTCAGCCTGACTCTCATTGGGTTTTCACCAGCGTGAGTTCAGGAGAACTAAGGAGTGGTACACCTGTGATAATTATTTGTATCCCCGGCTTTTCCCGACACCCAGTGAATGGCAGCACACCTTGAGCAGAGCCAGACCTTGCTTCAGTGTCTGTCATATCATAGCTGCAGTTTCAGGGGTTGGGTTCTCATTCCTTTTGACCACTGAGACATCTGCAAGAAAACCCAGGGCCCAACAGATCACGGTTGAAACCAGCAAACTAATAACTTTAGACCGTGTGTTTGCAGGTGTCCCGGGAAGTGTAGACCCCATCCTATGCCAGTAGCAGCTTCTCAGTTTATTATGCTGACATTTACCTGAGAGGCCCACTTGCTGGAAAATCGGTCAGCCAGGGGGATGTTCTCCACTTGATTATTATTAGTAATGATAAATAATGGTGCTTTGCTTACTAAATTCTTTGCAAATTAAAAGTATTAAAAGTACTTTTTGAGTACTTATTTTAATATTCAAAGGGCGTATTTTTAGTTCTCATTTATCATGAGGACTTTATAGATTGGAGAGGTTAAGTGGATGGATTAAAAGTCACCCAGCTAGTAAAAAAGGTCAGGACTGGAACTCAAGCCTAAACTTCTACTATACTCAGAATGTTAGAGAAGCATTTGCAATCACTGGTCAGTTAGCTTTAAGTATATATAACCTGAATATATTTAGATCCCTAGGTATAGTATGATGGCTACGTATATTAAGATGAGTAGTACCTACATTTTAAAAAGAAAATCTGTTGTGCATTTTTGCTCCATTTGTGCCATGGTCTAAAAATAGTTATCTGAAGTTGCTGAAGCTAGATATTCAAAGCTTGTTTTGTCATTAAAGTAATTGGTTTGATTATTCTGTGTCCATTTTCAGGGAAGTTTTTACATTTGTATTGTTGATAGTTAATGTGAATTTTTTCATCCATTAACGCTTACAGTGTAATTTAAATCATTGATTCACATTGACTCAGAATAATTCTCCAAATTTGATAGGGCAGATGACAGTTTGTCTAACTGATCTAATACATTCACATGTATGTGCTTGTATAAAACAGACTACCCTTATACCCAGCCAAGAGGGGCCTCTGCTCTGGGCCTTGTTCTGGCTGTCCACTGATTACCTCTCCACCCCCCGCCTTCTAGATTACACTCTGGAAATCTGGGACCCTGGAATTTGCTGCCCACATGGCACTGAGTGTACATCTAGGCACTGCATAGGCCTCCTCCCCAGTCTGTTCTCCTGAGGGTTAACCATGTTAGCAGTGTACACAGCCCTGAAATCCAGGGGTAGCTAGGGGCAGCTGTTTGTGAGGGGTATGTATGGATGGAGGTATGAGCTGTGTGTGCTTGCATATCCATACATATATTCACAATACCCTTTGTGGTATAGGACAGCCAATGGAATGGAGAGCAGGGGCCAGGTGGGCAGCTCTCCTGTGCTGGAATGTTCTGGCACAGTATTCCAAATTGTTACTAAATTCAAACATGGCCTTCCAGATCATTATGAAAGTATATTTGTCAAGGTAGTATTAAAGTTTGCTATGAGACCTCACAGCTTATGCTTTAAAGTATTTAGGCAGATGGTCTGTGGCCTCCATTTGTACCCTCACCCTGAGCTCTGTAAATACTAGGGGGTAGCAATGGCCTCTGATGTGCTTGCTTTCAAACTTTGCCACCTTTAAGAGGTTTCAAGTTTAAATAATTTCCAACAATAGCTTATCTTTCTTTGTTTTCTTTTTTCAATGAAGTGTTTCCACAACTCTATTTTCACATGTTACGTCAAAGAAGAAAGGTGCTTCATGGAGAGGTGATTGTAGAAAAGGATGATTAAATGACCTCTACAAACAAGGTGCTTTTTCCAGAATAACCAGGATTACTTGAGTCCAAGTTTTAATAACAAGAATAAACAACTTCATGAAATACTACAGATTGTATTATTTCTTCAAATATAACTTGAGACATGTGGTGTTTGCCAATATTTGTCTTCACATTGTGCCAGGTCCATTTTCTACAAGAACTATGCAAGTATTTATCAACTCCTGGGTAGGCGATCATCATTAAGAAAATAGTCGGTGTATTACTTGTAAAAAACCCTTTTGTTTTCTTTTTTTTAGTTTCACTAAATTGTTTTGCAGCATATGCTCAAAGCTTCAAAAACCAATATTTAGAAATTAGTTTAGTGATTTAACATTATAGTCCTGCCAGTAATAATTTATGTGATATTTATAAATGAAAGTAAATACAGAGTTATAATAGCTCATTAATAATGTATTGGTGTTTCTTGAAACCAAGAGCTATTTTTTCAAGTTATAAGGGAGCATTTTGATTAATAACAGTTTTTGGAAGCATGGGTATACTTTATTGTCATGAGACTTGATATAGATGTCACAATTGGGAAATATTATTTGAAAATATATCTACGCCATTGAAATTACTTACACTACTAGCAAATTTATTTTTATTTGAATTAGTCATTCAAAGACAACCTTTTCAACGCTAAAGGTTTTAATGGATTAGAAACAACATAAGTATATAGTTTGCCTCCCTTATTAAAAAATAAAGTCATTAGTCTGATCGTAATATTATACTTGGAGCTCTGGCTGAGAAAGGCTGCTCTATACCATGGAATCGTCTAATAAAAATTATGTTATAATAACATTTTTGAGGTACTGAGTAAGAAGTTTTGGGCTATGGCCTGAAACAGACTCATTTTATCTGAATTCCACTGAAAAGCAAGTCTTATAATAAAGCTCTCTATGTGTTTAATAGAATGAAACACTGAAGGATATACTTTTATACTGTTTTAATTCTTAAGTAGGTCCTTTAAAAATTTTCCTCCTTATGCTAAGATATACTCCTTAGTCAAGTAAACTAAGTAACCCAGTTTAGAGAGAACACTAAATATATGACTTAAAAAGAAAAGGAACTTTTGCCTACCTTGATATATAGGAATAATTTTGGCTTTACATGTTATTGCTTGTGTTTACATCAACATGTAATATTACACTTCAAAATTTTGTGACCACGTTCTTATCAAATGATTTCACGTGATTTGTAGTTCAGAATAGTTTTTCAAACTCATTTTAGATAACTTGAATTTTATAAGGTGCTATTTCTTTTATTACATTATATTGTAATATTTCCTGTGCAGCTGAATGTTTTAATGAGCAATTATGTATTAGGTTACTAATTCTCAGAATGCTGATGTACATTCTCTGCTTACATGGCTTGATCAGTTCTCTCTTTTTTTTTCATTTTGAAATTTTATATGGAAGAGATTTTCAGGGAGATTTTATCTTTGGTAATATAGTATAAAATGTTCACATATTTATCTTGTTAGATTCCTGTCTTATGAAAAATACTTCAAATCCTTTTCCTGAAATTTGTATTAATTCAACTCATGCTTCCTTTGAGCAGCTGTACTACCCTTTTTAGCCCCCACCCCCTTAAGTTGTGGAATATCTTGAAGTAGAAATTGTGATTAACTTTAATTAGAAATGAAAATGCCCCTCGTGCACTGTTGGTGGGAATGCTGATTGGTGGAGCCATTGTGGAAAACAGTATGGAGTTACCTCAAAAATTAAAAATGGAACTGCCTTATGCTCCAGCAATTCCACTCCTGGAAATACATCTGAAGAAACCCGAAAACACTAATTTGAAAGACTATATGCACCCCTATGTTCATTGCAATGTTATTTACAATAGCCAAGATTTGAAAGCAGCTAAGTGCCCATCAGTAGATGAGTGGATAAAAAAGCTGTGGTATATATACACAATGGAATACTATTTGGCCATAAAAAAAAAGGAAATCTTACCTTTTGTGACAGTATGGATGGACCTAGAGAGTATTATGCTAAGTGAAATAAGCCAGTCAGAGAAAGATAAGTGCCATATGATCTCACTTATATGTGGAATCTAATGAATAAAATAATCTAACAAACAGAAACAGACTCATAGATACAGAGAACAGACTGACAGTTATCAGAGGGGTAGGGGTTGGGATGCTGGGTGAAAAAGGTGAAAGGATTAAGCAAAAAATCCCCAAACAAACATGCACACACACACAACAACAACCTTTCTCTCTCTCTCTTTCTCTCTCATGCGTGCACGCGCGCACACACACACACACACACACACACACACACACACACAACAATATGGTGATTACCAGAGGGAAAAGGGGTGGGGGTAGGTAGAAGATGGTGAAGGGGGGATAACTGGTGTTGGAAGGAGACTTGACTTGGGGTGGTGAGCACACAATACAATATACAGATGATGTATATAGAATTGTACATCTGAATAAATGCCACCCCAATAAATTCAATAAAATTAAAAACTAAAAGTACAAACTCAAAGAGATCAGGGCATATCTTACACTAAATCTGTATGCCCACACTGCAGTATGTGTAAAAGGTATTCAATAAATTCGTATGGAATGATAAAAATGCATCAAACTATTCAGTGACCTATAGTAATATACTCAAAAGTATGCATAAATACTAGTATGCATAACTTTAGTTTATCTTCAGTGTCTCCTATTTCAACTAATTCTAAACCATTCTATGTAGAAAATAAAGTGCTTAAATGGTACTTTTATTTAAAAAAGAGAAAGTATTTGAAAGTCCTTTGCACACGTTTCCTGTGGACTGTACCTTTTTTTGGATTGCTCCTTGAAGTCACCATAAGTGTTGAGTCAGGGCTTGAATCAAGTAGAACCTGAATTTGGTCCTGTAGACACGTATCAACAAGTTTTAATACTAGCAGCTTTCTATTAGCTTGGTGACATTCCTTCAAATTCTGGTTTTAAATTTTTAATAACTTTATAGCTTGATGTATTATACAATATATACAATGTGTCTTTTATTTTTCTTGGTCTTAATTTGATATTAATACATCAACACCGCTCCTAGGTTATAGCTTCATAAAAACAGCATGTCAAAATAAATATTTAAAACTTCATTTTCACCAAAAGCCTTTGTGACTTGATTTCTGTTGATTTTAAGAAAGGTTATTTTTGCATCTTTAGATTTTTAAGCATCTAATTATCATTCAACACTCATTGTTTCTAATGATATATTGCAAGTGATACAAAATTATGTAATAATTTCCCCCTCCCACCCTCTGGGCCACAAATATTTATTTTGTGCCCACCATCTGTCAAGTACTGTTGTAGGGAATTACCATCTTCCTCCTGTTATACCTTTCTCTACTCAAACCTTTGACATAATTACCAGTTTAAATTAGTTAGGAAATCACATTGCAAAATAATTATTTGTGCTTTAACAAAATATAGTGCATTGGTAATCTGATGGTTGCAGAGTTCTGTGTTATTTATACATGTATACGTGTTTCAGAGCACCACTAAATAGATAACATTCTTGTTTAAAACTACGTTCAAACAAACTAAAAACAATCATTGAATATAACCAATAAAATAGCCCGGCTGGATTGGCTCAGTGGTTGAGCATCAACCTATGAACCAGGAGGTCACGGTTTGATTCCCGGTCAGGGCACTGAGTTGCAGGCTGGATCCCCAGTGTGGGGCATACAGGAGGCAGCCAATCGATGATTCTCTCTCAACATTGATGTTTCTATCTCTCCCTCTCCCTTCCTTTCTGAAACCAATAAAAATATATTTTAAAAAAACTGATAAAATAAATTATTGTCGTCATTTAAAGAAAAATAACTATAAACATTTAAAGTATTTTGTAAATGAATGTGCAAAAGGTAGAGGTATTTTTAACATACGTAGATCTGGAATATACATATAATTGATAGGATAAAAATATGAGCAACACATGTAATTTCTACTATGAAAGCATTAAATGGAATTGAAAGTTCAATTTGTTCATATATTTAGGCTAAATTTACAAAACATCTTAAATAGATAATTCTAGATATGAAGCTTAAAAATATATTCTAAAAGTTTTAGCTTTTTTTAGTGTTCTTGTTACAACTTTTAAAAATATATTTATCACCCGGCCGGCGTGGCCCAGTTGGTGAGCTTCAACCTATGTACCAGGAGGTCTCGGTTTGATTCCTGGTGAGGGCACATGCCTGGATTATGGGTTCGATGCCCAATGAGGGGTGTGCAGGAGGCAGCCAATCACTGATTCTCTCTCATCATTGATGTTTCTCTCTCTCCCTCTGCCTTTCTCTCTGAAATCAATAAAAAATATATTTTCAAAAAACATCTTTATCTATTTTTTAAAAGTATTTTTTCATTGATTTCAGAGGAGAGGGAGAGAGGGACAGAACCATAGATTGGCTGCCTCTTGCTCGTCCCCTACTGGGGGTTGAGCCCAAAACCAGGTGTGTGCCCTGACCAGGAATTAAACCAGCGACCTCCTGGTGCATGGGATGGCAACCAACCAAGAGAGTCTCAGAGGCCAGGCCACTTTCCATTTGTAACCTACAGAAAAGCTGCAAAAGTGTAAAAAGCCTTCACTTGAATTCCCCACATATTAACATTTTGTTTGATTTGCTGTTGTTTTCTCTCCGTATGTACTTATAATATTTTGTGAATCATTTGAGTGAAGTTGAAAACATTAATCCCTAATTGCTTCAGTGTATATTTCCTAAGAATAAGGACATTTTCTGATATAGCCACAGTACAGTGATCAAATCAGGAAATTAACATTGTTAGAATCCCTTTAAACCTCAGGCTTTGTTTAAATCTCATCAGCAGGATGTTCTGAGCACTTGTATGTTCTGGGACCAGGTCCAATCCAGGTCAGGCATTACATTTAGTTATCATCTCTTTTAGCCTGGAGCCAATCCTTGTTTTTTTCTTCGTGTTTCATGACTGACATTTCAACAGAACTGGACAGGTATTTTATAGAAAGTCCCTCCATTCAGATTTGTTTGATACCGTCTCATCGTTAGATTTAATTTATTCACTCCTGAGCAGGAATTTGATTTGTTCCACTTACTAATGATATTAATTTTGATGTTTTAGGGTTTGTGTTTTTTAATATTTTTTAAAAATATTTTTGTTGCAGATACCTTGCTAGTAGAAGGCCTTTTGGCCTAATTCAGTGGTCGGCAAACTGCGGCTCGTGAGCCACATGCGGCTGGTGATCCGCGGTTTGCCGCTTTGTTGACTAATGAGTTTACCGACCACCACGTAAGGCATTACCCTTACCCAGAAGTTTTGACTTCAGGTTAAAGACATTAGTACATTATTAAAATGTTTTTTAAGTGTTTTTCCCTAAGGCAGTGGTTGGCAAACTCATTAGTCAACAGAGCGGCAAACCGCGGCTCGCGAGCCGCAGTTTGCCGACCACTGGCCTAATTCATCAGAGTTTGACTTTGACATATGGCACTGGGATTTTTATTTTTTACCTGAATATGCCTGTGCTCTGATACATGAAAATGAATGTCTTTTTAAATGTTTAAAATGTAGTAAATTCTTCTACACATGCAATTTCCAGGCATATTATTAACTCACCTTTATATTGGCTTTTATGCTGCTGGATTCTAAAACTCTGAGTAATTAATACACTTTGGTTTTGCTTTATAATCCATAACTACAGCATTCTGTTCTACATTATTATATATATACCCTTACCATAGTATTCTGCTTTACTAAAATGATATATAATGCATGATGGAAATTCCTGTAAAAATACATTTTATTTCTTGATTTTTAATGGTGTGTTACCCCTATGAATATATATTTTAATTTTTTTATTGATTTTTAGATAGAGAAAGGGAGAGGGAGAGAGAAACATCGATTGGCTGCCTCCTGTACGCCCCCTACTGGGGACCAAGCCAGCAACCTGGGCATGTCCCTTGACTGGGAATCAAACCAGTGACCTCTTGATGTTCAATCCACTGAGCCACACCAGCTGGGCCCTACCCCTGTATTTTTATATGCAATTGTACAATTTGAAAATTAAAAATTATTCTTAAGTCCACTTAACACTTTGTGGTTTTAGGGTACATTGAGGATAATGACTGTACAATAATTATTTTCAGACTACAGCTTTTATGAGTCATCTGAGGACCCCAGAGTCCCTCCCTTAGAGATTCTTCATCAGTGGCTGTGGGGCTGCAAACTCCTCATCTTCGGCAAGGTGCTGGGCAGTTCTGATGCAGGCAGCTTAGTTGTTTCACTACCCTTTGAGAAACACTGCAATAGTGAAATATCAGGGTGGAGGGACATGAATTTTTCCAAATCCCATATTCAGTGTACATACAGAACTGAAAAAAAATCAGCATTCCTATGTCATTATAATCAAAATGAACGCCATCATTTTAAGTTTTTAAAAATGAAAAACTTGGTATTTACAAATACGAAGTAGTAAGACATTTTGTATGTGTTTTTGTAGCCATACAATTGATCTGTCTGTTCACTTAAGTAATGTAGAGCATAAGACAGGTTAACAGTAGTAAAATCCAGATTAATAGTCAGGTTTTGTGTTGTGCTGAATTTAATGACATGAAATAGATGGGCAGCATTATATAATTAGAAACTGTTAAAGATTTTTCTTTAGTAGTATTGTTAATTGAACAGAACCTCTAATGGTTTGTTAGTTTTTTAAATAAAACATTTTAGGAATAAATTCAACATTGTGGAAAATACACATGATCCAGTTTTTGAGAAATCTGCATGACAGGAAGTAATTATAATTTGCCTGAATGATTTTTAATTGAATCCTAAGTTGACTAAAATAGATTTGTGGCAAAATAGCTATGTTCAGAAGCTGTTTTTTTTTTTTTTTAGTTAAATTTTAATTGAAATTTATTAAGTCCCTTAGAACAGAAATAAATTTTATGAATAGAGGAAATGAAAGATTAATTTACCTTAAGTGTACTGGAGAAAAAAATAGACTTTAAAATGATTTTCATCTGGGAGAATGTACATTTTAAAGCCTCAAATATTAAATTATTTTCAAAACTTAATTTACAACTTGTATATTTGCCTCAAAATCTGGTTACTTTTTTGTTTCAGTTCCAAAATCAACATATATGAGCTAATTTATTTAGAAACTGAATTTGTAATATTCAAAGCATACATATTTTTATGAAAATATTTTGGAAAGTTCAGAATTTGTAGAGGAATTGAGATTTTAGTAATCAGTATGACCTATAGTGTGTTAAATAGTGAAAGTTAAGTATGGGCATGGCTAGAAAAAAGGCTTTAATGGTTATATTGTGAAAATGTTGGTTATTTTACAGGTTGAACATGTTCATAGTTATGAAGGATTTTTGGCCCTGGAAAATTCCTAGTTATTTATTACTAGAGGTCCGGTGCACAAAATTCATGCAGGGGGGGTGTCCCTCAGCCCAGCTGCACCCTCTCCAATCTGGGACCCCTCGAGGGATGTCCCACTGCCCGTTTAGGCCCGATCCCACTGGGCCCTATCACAATCCAGGACAGCTGGCTCCCAACTGCTCACCTACCTGCCTTCCTGATTGCCCCTAACTGCTTCTGCCTGCCAGCCTGATCACCCCCTAACCACTCCCCTGCCAGCCTGATTGATGCCTAACTGCTCCCCTCCCAGACTTTTTGCCCCAAACTGCCCTCCCCTGCAGGCCTAGGTCCCCCCCAAGTGCCCTCCCCTGCAGGCCTGGTCACCCCTAACTGCCCTCCCCTGAAGGCCTTGTACCCCCCAACTGCTCTCCCCTGCAGGCTTGGGTCCCTCCCAACTGCCTTTCTCTGCAGGCCTGGTCGCCCCCAACTGCCCTCCCCTGCTGGCCATCTTGTGTCCACATGGGGGCAGGATCTTTGACCACATGGGGGCAGCCATCTTGTGTGTTGGAGTAATAGTCAATCTGCATATTACTCTTTTATCAGATAGGATAGAGGCCTGGTGCACAGGTGGGGGCCAGCTGGTTTGCCCTGAAAGGTGTCCCGGATCAGGGTGGAAGTTCCCTTGGGGCATGAGGCGGCCTGGGCGAGGGGCCTGTGGTGGTTTGCAGGCCAGCCACGCCCCCCGGCGACCCAAGCAGAGGCCCTGGTATCTGGGATTTATTTATCTTCTACAATTGAAACTTTGTAGCCTGGAGCGAAGCCAAGCCTTCTGCTTGCTCCAAGGTGGCAGCCATGTCTGTTGGGATTTATGTGTCTTCTATAATTGAAACTTTGTAGCCTTAAGCAGAGGCCTGGGCTGGCCAGGGCTGCAGAAGCTTGGCTTCCTCCATCGCCGCGGGCAACCCTAGCCTCCTGCTCTTTCCAGCTCTGTGGCTGCCGCCATTTCTGTTTGGATTTATGTATCTTCTATCATTGAAACTTTGTAGCCTTGAGTGGAGGCCTAGGCCAGCAAGGGCAGGCAGAAAGCTTGGCTTCCTCCATTGCCGGGGAAACCCAAGCCTCCCTTCTGCTCTCTGTGGCTATAGCTATCTTGGTTGGGTTTATTTGCATATTCACTCCTGATTGGCTGGTGGACGTGGCTTGTTGGTGTAGCGCAAGTATGGTCAATTTGCATATTACTCTTTTATTACATAGGATGCTATGGGGTTAACTGCTTTATGTAAGTGCATTCATATAGTTTTTGAGAAAGCATTTTAAAAGTATTTTCTGTGAATTAACTTTACATGCACATATACTTTGCAAGCACACATTGAGTTTTCTTTAAAATATGGTTTTTGTTGGGTAAACATTAAGAGAAGATAAGAAATTACCACATTTATTTAAAAGTTTTGTGGAATTAGGTCTGAGCTGTTTAGTACCAAGTCTAGTTTGTAGTGAAATTAAATAAATTAAAGCTATAAATATTTCTTTAGTGGTAAAGAGTAAATGGATTTATTTATTGGCAAATACTAGGAAAATAAAAATTATAAAGTATATGTTAGGATATCAATATTGTTAGACTGATGACACATATAAAATTCTGTCTCATCAGTCATATTCATTGGTAGAATGGTGACATGTGTAATGAATGGTTATGGACTGGGGCCTGGGAGTGAGACTTGTACTAATTTGGGAAAAAGTACTTAACTTTCTTCAGCTTGAAGATCCCTCATCTGTAACATGGGGTAAGAAGTTGTCTGAGTTGCAAATGGGATAACATTTATAATTATGTAGCACAGAGCTTGGCAAATGTAAGTACTCACTAAACGTTAGCTATTAATGACATTTTTTGCTTTTAATTATTTTATAACAACTACTAGAGACCTGGTGCATGAAATTCATGCATGGGTGAGGGGTCCCCTCAGCCCAGCCTGCACCCTCTCCAATCAGGGGATGTCCAACTGCCGGTTTAGGCCCAATTCCGGGGATCAGGCCTAAACTGCCAGTCGGACATCCCTCTCACAATCCTGGACTGCTGGCTCCTAACTGCTCACCTGCTTGCCTGGTTGGTCCCCCCTAACTGCCCCTCCCCCCAACAGCCTGATCACCCCTCAATGCCTCTGTGTGCTGGCCTGGTCACCCCCAACTGCCCCCCTGCCAACCTCGTTGCCCCCAATTGCCCCCCCTCACTGGCCTGGTCGCCCTAACTGCCCCCTGCTGCTGGCCAGGCGTCCCCCAATGGCCCCCTCCTTGCCGGCCTAGTTGCTTTTAACTGCCCCCCCACACCAGCCTGGTCACCCCTTATTGCCCCCCCTGCTGGCCTGGTAGCTTCCAACTGCCCCCTTCTGCCGGCCTGGTTGCCACACACAGCCTGCTTGTTCAGTTGTTTGGTCATTACACTAAACCCCTGCCGGCCTGTTTGTAGGCAGCCATCTTGTGAGGGCATGAGGGTTAATATGCATATTACCTCTTTATTATATATGATATTGTGCCAGGTGAAATTTCTAAAGTCATACGAAACCCATTATTTCTTGGGTAGAATTTTTTTAAAATATATTTTTTATTGATTTCAGAGAGGAAGCGAGAGGGAGAGAGAGAAACACCAATGATGAGAGAGAATCATTGATCAGCTGCCTCTTTCACGGCCCCCATTGGGGATCGAGCCCACAACCCAGGCATGTGCCTTAACCAGGAGTTGAACTGTGACATCTTGATTCATAGGTTGACGTTCAACCACTGAGCCATGCCCGCCAGGCTCTTTGGTAGAATTTAATATTACTTATAGAGAATTATTTTAGTATAATTTTCTTTTCCTACATTTTTCCTACTTTGATCTGTTGGAAAGATTGCTTATATTGAACTATTTTTCTTGAATTGGAAGACTATAGTTTCATTTAGTAGTAGAACAGTGGAAAGCGGCTACCTGTAAATTGTTCTCCTTTGGGATATGTGTGGTATCCTGATGGTCGTGCCTTAAGATAGTGTTTCCAACAAGGCAGAGGCTTCCGTGAAAAACTCTCCAGCCAGCCTGGCACCCTGGCAGGGCTTGTGGTGAAGGAAGAGGGGGCTCAGGTTCCCTGATAGGAGCATCAGAGATGGAAGAACATGATCACTATAGTTACAACAGATCCTTTTAGAGAATTCCATTGTGTCTGCATGATATTAATAATTTTTATGTCTGTTAATAATAGAAGAATATAAAAGCTTTATAGGGTTCTCAAATGAAGAATTCCTTAATCAGAATGTGATGCAATAATTTTATTCAGAAATGTCTCATTAATCTGCCATTGTTAGCAATAAGATGACTTTTCAAAAAAGTTCATCTTATGTCCCCATTTTAAAAAAATAGATGTACATCTCTGTTATCTTAGATGGTGTGCAAAATATAGATAGTAAGTTATCTTCTATTGTTTTTAACCTGAAAAACTAGATGACAAAATTGGCTAGAATTGACTGAAGTCATATGGCCCAGATGTTTTGGTTTCAGATGAGGTGAGTTCACTGGTTTTAGAAGGAACATTGCAGCTTCTTTTGCTGACCAGAAAGGTCAAATTTAAAACATTATAGAATGACACAGGGTAAAACATGTAAGTTTCTCTTCACTTGTTTCATTTTTTCCAATACTAGCATTAATAACAGTTTGGTTTCTTCAGACCTTCACACATTCATCCTTTCTATTTTTTTTTTTTTGTACACAGAGAATTAAATGGAAATAATCTATACATACTTTATACAATTTTGCACAATGTCTTGGAGATTCATGCACGTACATATATGTGCATGTTATGTCTTGTATTTCTCTATTGATGGATATTTTTGTTCACATGTCATAATAAAGTAGTAATGATAATAGTAATATCAACTGATAACATTTATTGAAATTAGTATGTACCAGGCATGTGCTAATGTATCTCATTTATAATTAACAACCAAATAAAGTAGACACTATTACAATAAACATTTTATAAGTGAAGATTTTTAGTTTCAAAGAGGTTAGTAACAGGCCCAAGAACATTATACCTTTGTACAGTTGTATGTATGTAAGATTTGTAGCTGTAAGATCGTCAGGTGAAAGAGAACATTTCACCATTTTTAATTCTGCTAAATTGTGTTCCAAAAAGCTTTATCAATTCAAACTTAACATCAAGGTGTGGGAGCACCTGTTTTCTTATATTGTTACACTAAATAGTGTAAATCTCTTAACTGTTTTCCAACTCGTATTTATTTGATTATTAAAATTGAATATATTTTATGCTTATTGGTTATTTGTATTTTTTCTGTAAATTGCCTTTTCATATTGTTTTCCCACAATTCTCTGGAATTGTTAGTCTTTTTTATTGCTTTGTGGGTACATATTAGTTGCATTCATGTTTACATATGCTTTGGCATATTTGTTTCCACCAAGTGCTTATGTTTAGCTTTGTTTATGATGGCTTTTGTCTTATAGAAGACTTAAATTGTTATGTACCAAATCTGCCAATCTTTTCCTTGGTTTTATAGTTTGCTTAAAAAAACTTAGTTACCTCAAAATCTTAAGTACATTTTCTTTTATTCCTATACTTGTTAGGGGTTGTGTAACTTTCTTTTCATTGGAAATTTTGAGTGTTACAGTATAGGGTAGGGATCTATTTAATTTTCTCCTGCATGAATTCCATATTTTCTAACAGTATTCATTGAATGCAGCTTTTCTCTCACTAAAGTGAAATGCTGCCTGTGATGTGTGTCAGGAGGACCTTTCATTCCAAAGTTACTTGAATGTACAATTATTATTACGAGATAAAGAAAAAGATTCTTGGACTTGTCACAGGTGTAGGGGATTTGTGTGTTTCATTTCCCATTCTTTCCTCTATTTTTTTTTGTCTCCATGTCTCTTCAAATACAAGCATGAATCTGCTTTCACTTGGAATATTTGTTGGGTGAAGGTGTGTTTTGTGTGGCAACCTATGGAGAGTGATGCTAACAGTTTGAAATGCCGGGGGCACTCACTTGGGCCCCTATGTACCCTGCCCAGAGCCAATGTTGTGGCTGGACCAGGCCCTTGAGGTGGTTCTTATTATGACTGCAAGTTGCCTCCCAGCAACAATCACTAGGGAAGTTTGATAAAAACAAGCCCTGGAGGCACTCAGGAAGGTCATGCATAAAGAGAGAGAGCCCGGACCAGGGGTTCTTCCTAGAACCCTAGGATTTTGAGGGTTTACTCTTCATTGGTGAGTTTAAAACGAACAGGAATGAAAGCCCGGGAAAGGAAAAGCAGGTTGTCAAATGATCAGTTATCTGACTCACCTAGGGCTTGATAAAAAGGGGAACTTCATGGGTGGGGTGGCAAGTTGTGTAGCTGGACATGTGTTTATACAAGATGGGTGTCTTTGAAATGGGAGCCTCAGCAATCAAAAGCTTAATGTCATCCACTTACATGACAATCAGAACTAATTGTAGGAAAAATCCATTGAAGATCTACTTGTTGATTATTTTTTTCTTCTTATAGGGCAGATCTCATTGAGAAATGGTATATTTGTCCATTTCTGATCCTAGAGATAAAAGGGAACCACATATATTCTAAAATTTCTTATCTTTTGATGGGCTGTGTAGAAATCCTTTAGTGGGACAAACAGCATTTTAATCTAGAACTAGCAATATGATAGAAGTTTTTTTTTTGTTTTGTTTTGTTTTTTTAAGAAATACAATTGTAGAATTGAGTTTCCTACATATGAAAATCCCCAAGATATATTGTTAATGGGGAAAAAAAAAAACAAGGGGTGGAACAGTGTGTATAAGATGTATATCTTGTTTAAAAAGTAGTAGGAGGAGAAGTGTATATTTGTATGTAAATAATACAAACTCTAGAAAGATATCTAAGGAAATAAGGATAGTTTTTATCTATTATGGGCAGAGGTGGGAGTGGATCTGGCCAGGCATGGGGAAAAATAGAGGGAGATGTTTTGCTGGTGACAATGTTAAACTATCTAGATTTTGAACAATGTGAGAGTATTACTCATATTCTTTTTTTTTTATAAAGAGGGAGGTGTGGTCAGTCATTAAACATGGCAGAAATTTTAGTAAGGCAAGAACGGGAAGGAGCCTATTAGGTTTCCCAATGATTTGTTACATTACGAGCTTTACCGGAACAGATTCTTTGGAGTGTTGGTGGAAGACGCAAGACTGCATGTAGTGAATTGCAATGTGAATGAGAAGTATTTTTTTAGAATACATTTCTGAATTAAGAAACCACTGCAAAACAGTGGCTTTAAACAGTCATTTTACTCTCTCTCTCTCTCTCTCTCTCTCTCTCTGTCTCTCTCTCTCCCCCTCCTCTGAGTTGACTGGGCTCAGCTGGATAGTTTTTATTTATTTATTTTAAAAATTAATTATTGTTTAAAGTATTACATAAGTCTCCTTTTTCCCCCATTGACCTCTCCTGGGCTGCCCCTACCCCTCAGCACATGCCCTCATTCACCTTCCCCTCACCCCCCAGTCTGTGTCCATTGGTCTGCATGCATATAAGTCCTTTGTTTGATCTCTTACCCCCTCACCACCACCACCACCCCCTCCCCCGCCTTCCTTCATAGTTTTTGTTGTTGTTGTTGTTGTTGTTCATGTGATGTCAGCTCATCATCTGGGGACTCGGGGGAAGGGGTGGGGTAAAAAAGTCATGCTGGTCCCGAGATAGGCCCTGTCCCTCACATGGAGAATAAAAGGGATTTCCTTAATGTAATAACTAGTATCTACAAACAGCCTACAGCAGGGTTGGTCTAGTGCCTGTTTCCCTTCTCACAACAAGACAAATGTGTTCACTGGTACATTTTCAGTTCCACCTTATTCTGGGGGAGTGCATGAGGATGAGGAAGAAAGACACAAAACTGTCATTATTCACAGACGATATTGCAAAAATTCAGACATCAAATAAGGCGTTCCTGATTATCAGAAATAAAGAAGTGATAGTTGTAATAAAGGTTGCAGAAATAGAAATGTAAGTGACAATATGAAAGATGGTTTGTGTATAGACTTCTAGTTGTCTTCCAAATCTGCTCTCCACTTTGATAGTAATGGAGTCCTTGAGTGACAACTTGGCACTGAAAATAAAGATATTTTCCAGTCTCCCTTACAGCTAGGCGTGGCTGTGTGACTTAAGTTCTAGGAAATGGAATGTGAGTGGAAGTGACACATGCAACTTCCAGTAAGCATGCTCTTAACAGAATGCGGATGTGGTGGCTGTGGTCCATCTTGGAACGTGATGCATCTTGGGACTCCCTGGGAACAGTGGGACAATAGGAAAAAGGAGCACGGATCTCCACCACCAGGGAGCAGCCACAGGGCTGCTGAATACAGCTGTGTGGTTGTGGGTCTTCTTAGCACAGCAGGCACCATTCCCACAGATCACAGTGTGAATGAGTCCCCCATGGGCTGGTGCACTGCACATCTCATGGTAGTCCAGAGTCACCTGCAAAGGTAGGCTGGACTGAAGGAGCAAGTCTTGGCAAGCTTATGCCTGGACTGTTTAAACTACTGTAATTTTGAATCTGGCTTGTAGCTTCTGAACCTAAATTACAAGTAATACAGGATTCTGAATTAGGGATAGGCTACAGTGTCCTTGAGCAAAGAAACGAAGTCACATGGAGGAGTCAACCAAGGGGCAAGATGAATGTCACATCTGTTGAGTGAATGCTATGTGCAAGGCTCTGTGGTAAGAGCTGGTGGCACATAAAGGACAGTTCCTGCCCTCCAGGAACTTAAAGTCTAGTGGGGGAAAAACTCATTTATAAGTACCAATAACTTAAGGGAATATATCTTTCTAGGAATTTTTCCTCTAGTGAAGAAAATATATATACCAATAATTTTAATACATGGTGTGCATGAGTGTGGCTCTGCGGGTAGCAGCCTAGCAGGAAAAGACATTATACCAATAATATTGATATACAGCAGTGAGGTGGGTTTTGGAGGCACTCGCGATATTAAACAGAATATCCAGCTAGCCTCAAGTTTCCAAATCACAACATTCATCAGTTTTCCTTTCAGATATCCTTAAGGTAGAGGTACTAATTTATCTATTTCAGTGCCCTTAGACACCTGGCTTTCTGCAGCACATAAGCTATTTGCCTAGTGTGTTTTAAAGGACTTTTTTCAGTAAAGAAAAAGAAAAATCAATATTTTTTTATTTGCACACAAAAATGAAAACATACTTGGCCTCAGAGAAACAAAATATCTAATCCATTTCACAGTGTTTTCTAAATATTTCTCCAGAGAGGCTTATATTTATGATGAGTACTTGAACATGACCTTTAAAATACATCATTTTGGTGAAGTTGTTGTTCTAAACAGACTACAATAATAATACCCTATAAAAGAAAATGCACTTAAAAACAATGTGTGTGTGTACTGGTTATGGAGATGAACCAAATTCTGCAAATCTTTTTTCAAAATTAAGACTGTTCTCATTGCACTAGCAATTTGCTATTTAAACCTACTACGAATATTTATTGACAATCCATTCTGAGCAGTAGGCTGCTGAGAACTGTGGAGATGTGGTTAATAAAACAAAGTCTGCATTCTCACACAGTAGGCCACTGTCTAAGAGGAGATATAGAAACATACATACATAAACAATATGGAGTGCTAAGCAGAGGCCAAAGGGGTGAGGATGTAGGGGAGGAAAGATTAGTTCCTCTCAGGTGAAGCTTGAAGGCTTCATTTGAATGATGGGTATTAAAAAACTGGAAACATTCCAACAAGCACACTTAGAAGTGAGTTTGGACACTGGCTTGGTAGCTCAGTTGGTTAGAGAGTCATCCGGTAGCTCAGTTGGTTAGAGCGTCATCCCGATATGCTAAGGTTGTGGGTTCAATCCCTGATTAGGGCATATACAAGAATCAACCAATGAATGCATAAATAAGTAGAGCAACAAATCTCTCTCTCTCATCAATAAAAACATTAAAAAAAAAAAAAAAAGAAGGAGGCTGGGGCTGGTTTGGAAAAGGGAATAATGCAAGCCAATATAACTGAGAAGCCAGGAGAATATGCAACAAAAACCAGGGATGAGTGGTAGGTCATGCCATAGATGCAAAGTCACAAAAGCACACTGTGTGGACTCTTGTCCAGTGGAGATACGTTTATTTCAACATGCAAAGGCCATCGGATTTTTTAACGTGATGGGGACAGTTTCATCTGTGCTTCCATTATTATGGGGGAGACTGGAGACATTAGACTGAAGGCTGGAGACCAGTTAGGAGGCTGCTGCATTATTGGAAGCCGCAACTGCTGAGAACCTTAACTGGGGGGACGTGAGAGAAAGGGTCAGGGTGGCTGAGACATTTTGAGATGTGGAGGGACAAACTTCAAGGTTTGGTGACTGTGAAAAAATACAAGAGGAAAAGATACACCCTCAAATAACCCTCAGAAAATTAAGCATATAAAATAAATATGACCTTACCTAACAGAAAAAGAAACTACAGAAGACATGATCTGTTTTCCCCCCAAAGACACACCTTAATGAAATCCCACACCTCAGTAAATGGTGAGTCTGCTCTATTCCCCTCACCCTGCATTTGTCATCGATGCCTCATTTCTCTCACATCTCACAGTTCCTTGACTTGACCTTCAGACTACATCCTGCCTTCACTGATACCATTCTGGATTTGGCCACAGTTTTGTTTCGCCGTGTCATTGCGGTAGTTCCTAACTGCTTTCCCCAGTTCACTCCTGGCTCCCTGTCATCTGCTCTGAACAGCGGTCAGAGTTATCTTTAAAACACAAGTAAACTCATGGCATTCCTCTTCTCAAAACCTTCCAGGAATTCCCCACTTAGAATGAAAGCCCAAGTTCTGCCGATACTGGTAATCTAGAAGCCCTGCATGAGCTCCTGGCTCCCCCACCGCCTCAACCTCCTTCTGCCTGGTCTTTCTGCCCTTTGCTCCAGCCACGCTTGACACCTTGCTGTTCCTAGGAAACACCAACCACGCTCTTGCCTCAGGGCCTTTGCACTTGCTGCCCCCCTTCCCTCCTCTTTAGGGTTTTGTTCAAAATGTCACTTTATCAGCGAGGCCTTCCCTGACTACCCCGTGAAGTAGCAACCCTCTTCCCTGTGCTACAGTCTGGATCCACCACTTAATATTTTTCATAACGGGTGACAACATACAGTTGGTACGGTTTGTGTCTTCCCTTATGTAGAATGTAAACCAATGAGGGTAGGCTTATTGGTCTTTTTCTTTTCTTTCATTAATGCATCTCCAACACCGAGAAGAGCTCCACATAGAGTGGGCATTAAACGTTTATTGAATGAATAAATGAGTGGTTTTTATCAACAGAAGGCTGAATTCCACAAGTATGTACTAAACACACATTGTTAATGTGTGCCTGTAATACAGCAACTGATATGTAAGATGAGCAACTTGTTAGGATTTCCAGTAAACAATTTATAAACTAGAACAAAGCACACCAAAAAAGTATAGCCTCAACAAATATAATCTCTGCTATATCTTAGTAACCATACTACTCGACTGTGTTCCAGCAAACTGAAAAGCTTTGAAGTGTGGGATTAGGTTAACTGGTGATCTTCACATTCTTTTTCAAAATAGCTATAAGCTGCAGAATTCACTCCATCCAACATATAACAAATTTATTAAACAGCTTCCTATATGCCAACACTGTGCCCTGGGCATGCAAAGATGAAAGGTTGATTCTGTCTTTAAGGGCTTACAATCTGTTAAAAAAACACACACACACAAGTCAGCCTGCAGTTAAAAATGTGTGCCAAGTGCTTTGTATTTATGCTATGGGAACACGGAAGGGGGACAGCTATCGGGAAGAGTCTGCAAAGGCCAGGCTGGAGGTGCTTGAAGGGTTATGTGGGTTCCATGTGAGTGAAGAGTGGGGCTGGGTGTGCTGGGCAGAAGTGCCGTGGCCTGAGCAGGGGCAGGCAGTTCTGAGGAGTTTGCGGTAGGAAACTCCAGGAAGTTCTGCGTGGCTGGTACACAGGTATCTTCTAAAAAGGATGGAAAATGGTAACACAGGCAGGGCCCAGAGGGAAAAGTCGAAGGAGATAGAAGACAAATGTGTGATGGTCATTCCAGTCGGGGTACATTGTGCTAGAATGGGGACCTGTCAGGAGGCGAAGGCCAGACAATGCATGTATGTTGCCATATTAAAGTTCACTTTTAATTCCAGTTGTCATTTAATAATAGTTTTTCTTAAAAAGCTCTGAAGTAGTATAGGTTAAGCCAGTGGTCGGCAAACTCATTAGTTAACAGAGCCAAATATCAACAGTACAACGATTGAAATTTCTTTTTGAGAGCCAAATTTTTTAAACTTAAACTTCTTCTAATGCCACTTCTTCAAAATAGACGCACCCAGGCCATGGTATTTTGTGGAAGAGCCACACTCAAGGGGCCAAAGAGCCGCATGTGGCTCACGAGCCGCAGTTTGCCAACCACGGGGTTAAGCTAAGAACAAACTAGACTTCGGTTCTGATCACACATCAGTTCTGATTAGATTATTTGGATTGATAGCTATAGACTGAAAATTACACACTCCTGTTTTATTTGTATCAGTAAAGTTAATGGTACAATTTGTGATTTTTAAGATTTAAAAAAATATGTACTTTTTTTCTGTTCAAGAGTTTGTATTTCTTATTCTTTACTCCTTTTCAAGTCTGCTTCCTTTGTCCCTTCTTCTATCTGAGGGCAAGCAGTCTTGAACTACAATTGCAAGATCCTTAGAGAAATTCTCAGCCTTTGTAGCAGGACAAGAATCTCTGATGTCACCGTCCAACTGATTGATTGTTAGCAGCTGTGAGGACTCTGTGCCCAGGATTCAGAATCGGCCAGAAAGAATGCCAAGATCATTAGTGATACCTGCATGGGCGTGAGAGAGCCAGTGCTGGCACGTCTCTAAGTATTGCCTTCCCTGATGATGACAATATATTCTGACAATTCAAACAACTCTTCTTCACCTTCTCCCCAAAGCCTTTGAACTCCAGAAATGTGGCAATCACATTGACTTTAAACTTTTGCACCATAAGAGGCACAGGGACTGAATTTTGGCATATGCATGCACCCCATGGCCATAAGCTATTTTTTTAAGAAGCGGGGGGAGAGGGAGAGAGAGATATGGATTGATTGCCTCCCAGATGCTCCCCTACCAGGGATCAAACCCGAAATGTTTTGGTGTACTGGACAATGCTCCAAACAATTGCACCACCCGGCTACGGCTGGCATAAGCTCTTACATTTCCTTTCCCTTGGCTTAATCTTCAGCTGCACTTCTGTCCACCCAACACCCACCTGATGCAATTGGCTATATTGCTCCTTCCTCCATATGACATGAAGTAGGCTGTTTTCAAATGCTTATTGATATGATAATTTGACACCAAAATTATGAGTTTTTGCTTAGGTGAAAAAATAAAGTCTAAACAAGAAGGGGAAGTGACAGATGACAGAACGAAGAGTTTTTATTGAAAAACAAAGAGTCAGGGTTATCTGTGTGGGAGGTACAAAGTTCTAACTGGAATGTTTGCCTGACTGAACTTGTTTCCTTTAATTCCGTGTTAAAGCTAATTGGAAATCATCAAACTGCAGGCCAGGGAGCAGTAAAGTAAAGCTAGCTACTCTAATCAATGTCAATATATCCAGAAGTCTCAGCAGCTCACCTCACAGTCAAAAATGGTTCGGTGCTGAGGAGAGGGGGTCAATCAGGGAAAAAGGAGACATATGTAAAACTTTAAACAATAAACACACACACACACACACACACACACACACACAATGGATCGGTGTGCAGCTCACTCCGTTGACTTGGGGACCCAGGGTCCTTCTGTCCTATGGCTGTGCCATATTTCACATGAGTTCCAAGGTCAGTGTGCCTTTGTATATTGAGGCAGCAGAGCAGAAGAGACATACAGATTTGCATGTGGGAAGTGTTGATGGCAGTGGCATTCACGGATATTCCACTGGCAAAAACAGTCACAGAAGCAAAGCAAATTGTGAAGGATGCTGGTGCCCAGGAGGAGAAAAAAAGTTGAAGAACTTTCTTATTTCTCAATGAAAATAGACATACACAAATTGGCTTTTACTAAAAGGTGCCTGTGGATCGGTAGCTATTTGTAAAAGAGCCCTTATTTTTATTTTTTTTTTAAATATTTTTAAAATCAAAATTTGAAGGGAAAAAGCCCACAATTCCACTCTGTAATATATTCATAGTCACCTATAATTTTACTTATATCATTCCCATATTTATGTACAGAAATTGGAATAATTATTTAAAATAGCCATATCATGTAATGGAACCCATATTATTTATAAAACTTCTCTTTTTTGGATATTAATTTGATTTTAGGCTTCCCTCTCTGATTTCTCTTAAAAATAAAAAAAATTTAGTGTTGACATTCAATATTTGATTAGTTTTAGGTGTACAGCATAGTGGTCAGACATTTATATACCTTACAAAGTGATCCCCCTGATAAGTCTAGTACCCACGTGGCACCACACATAGTTATTAAGATATTATTGACTATATTCCCTAAGCTGTGCTTTATATCCTTATGACCTCCTCCACTTTTATAAATAAGGATGCAGTGAGCAACTTCTGCAGCTTTTTATCTGTTGAATTTTTTTAATAATTATACAGTTGCATTACTGTATAAATAATTCTGAAGTGAACACATTTCAGCAGATAGTCTTTCTTCTACTAAATTATTTCCTTAGAATAAAGTAATATAAATAGATCAATTGTATTACTGGATTCAATAGTACAAATGTTTTATTTATTCTAGATGCATTTTTTCATAGTGTTGCTTTTCCAGAAGTGTCTACTATTTTCAGTGCTATTAACCTTACCCTTTTATTCCAGCCTCACCAGCATTTATGAAACGTTTTCTGAAACTAATTTAGTAGGTGTAAATGGTATTTCAGAGTTGTCTCAATATTGATTACTAAGATGAACATTTTTATTGTTCAAATCTATGGAATTCTTGATGTTTCCTTTATAAATTTGAAAGAGCTGTTTATCTGGTAGAGATGTTTCTCTTTTATTGGTTTTGCTGCAATTTCTTTTCCTCTCTATCATCTGTTATAATTGCAGGTTTCCCACATGCCCTTCCCAATGGACACAAGTGCTTTGGTGTACACATGTTGTTTGTTCCTTTATTTCCTTTATGATGTTTCCCTCAATTGTTTGAAAACATAGAAATCCATATAGGATCTACTTGGGGATTTGTGTTTATTTCATTGGTCTATCTTGATATTAATTCTGCACAATAGAGATTTGAAAGATATTACAAAGATAGGAGATGATGTGTGTATGATGAAAGGAGAAATCAACCACTTCATTTTCTGCATATAATTTTTTCTTAGCTTGATTTAAATGTGTCAAATAAAAGATAAATGTGTGCATGCATGTCTGTGGGGGTGTCTGTGTGTCTGTGGCAGGAAGCAGGTGGGATGAGGAAGGACAAAGGGAGATGTTGAGAAATTTGGGGGGGGGTGGATTGAGAGAACCAGTGAGCTGATGAATTGTTTGAGATTTATGCAATAATTATTCTGTATTATATTGTAATTATTTCTCTATTGACTTCATGGATTCCAAGCAGCTTCTGAATTGTCAGACTTGATAGAGCATAACTTTGTATTTGATTATTAATATATGATTTAAACAAGCTTTCAAAATGAGTCATTCATGGTAATGAACTATATTCAGGTTCTCCTATTTTCCTTAAAATTAATCAAGCAAACAACCTAGAGAGGCATTAAAATTAAGGACACACAAAAATGATATTAGGAGGACAGCAATGTGGTGTTTAGTAAAATAATTTTGTTTTTCAGGAAGACATAGGATAAATGATATTTTGAATAAACATTGCCATAATTGTATGCAGAATTCATATGTCCTTATGCTGAGAGATAAAAAAGAATTACTTCAAGTGCAAAGAAATTTGTAGTTCAGTTATGAGAATGCACTAAAAAGTAGAATTATAGCTGCCTGAGGCTTATTTGAATTTATAATGAGGGAATTCAGAAGGAAAGCAGTGTAGATGTGATCTACCCAACGTTGTGATCATTCTTAAGACTCTCCAGATCTCTTGATAATATAAAACTTGGTTGCCACAGAATTATTAAAAGTACGTGTATAGAATCTGTATAGGATCTAGGATCTAGTGCAGTCCAGAGGGGAAAGTTCTTTCATGTGGTGAATATATAGAGGCATGATCCAAGCAAACCTTCACCCACTTATTCTAGTTCATGGTCTGGTCATGTTCCCTGCCAAGGCTTTTCTGGGAAGCTGTAAGGAGACAAAGATTTGTTGGCCTGGCTTCTTACTTAACTTCATTCCTCTCTGTGGGGGATCACTTTACATTTCCTTAATTGCAAGGGCAGCTTGTATCATTGGCAGTTGTTTGAACTGCAAAATGGATTTTAATGAACTACAGTTTCTTTTGCTCAGCTGGAACTGAAGTAGTCACAGACTAAATTAACAACCACCATCAAAAGCTAAGATGACAGCTGTGTCACAGAAGGGGAAAGGAAGGGTTTATTTTGTGCCACTGTTTAGGATCATGTTCTTAAAATAATGGGTGTTGTAACTTCACACTTTTCTTGGTATTTATTTATTTATTATTTTTTGTTAATATTCACCCGAGGATATTTATGATTTTTAGAGAGAGTGTAAGGGAGGGAAGGGGGGGTGGAGAGAGAGAGAGAGAGAGAGAGATCTGTGTGAGAGAGGCACATCCATTGGTTGCCTCCTGCACGCACCCTGACCAGGTCAGAGATTAGACCTGCAACCCAGGTATTTACCTAAGATCCTTAGGTGTGAGGGCTAACCATTGAGTTACACTGGCCAGCATGTAACTTCATACTTTTGAGTTGGTTTGCTACATTTTTTTTTAAGGAACCAAAAGCCTCCTGCAAGGTAGTTTTGGAAACCTCAGATGTTATTTATTTAGAGCACATAGTCTTAGTTTTTTTCCTCATCATGACCAAATGCGATAGGTCATTGCCATTATTCCTACTGAACATCTGAGGATACAAATGCAGATAAAGTTTAATCAAATGGAACAACAGAATAAAAATTAAAATTATATTCCCTAACCTTTTTCCATTATTAGGTATAGTAGACATATAATATCATTATAGTTTCTGGTGTACAACATAGTGATTTAACATTTTTATTCCTTATTATGTGATCACAGCAATAATCCTACTACCATCTGTCACCATACAAAACTATCATGATAATATTGACTATTTTCCCCATGCTGTACATTATATCTCTAATTTTAATTTAACAAGCGGGAAAGCTTTTACTATGTCTATGTAATTCACAAAAATTTCCTCAGGCATTTAGAAAACACTTTTTATGAGACATTATGCAAATTAAAATTATTAGTGTAAACTTTATTTCTTACTATTCTTAGTTTATTACTTCCTAGTGAAACAAACTTGCCCAGTATTTTCCAGAAAACTGTTTGCTAATGATGTGTTATAAATGCATTCCTACTCCTTCATCATTTTGATAAATGGACTTAGATTAATATATGGCTTAGTCTATTTAAAAGCCCTGTAGCAATTCTGCAACAGAAAATGGACATGCTGTGACTTAAGTTTAAAATGCATCATCTTTTCTAAGACTTGGATGAAACAAAATGAAAGAAAAATTGAGTAAGAAAAACTACATCACAAAAAAGACTCTATTCTTCTTTTGTAGTGACAATTTTCATCTTTTACCCAATGGTAATATATAAAGATACATTAATTCTAAATATCTCTTGCACCTAGGGGGGATAAATCACACAGGGTTGCCCAGGACTTTAAAAGTTTTAGCACTAAAAATCCCTCTTCCTGGGAAACTCCTGAGCCCTAGGCAAACTAGAATCGTTGGTCAAACCACTTGCACATGAAAAGTCCACCTGTAGTGTAGGGTTTTAGGAGTGGCCTGCTTCAGGGTTCAAATAATGCCATTTGGTTCCCACCTCTCAGATCTACCTTACAGTAGGCTGCATTCTCGAGCTTTACCAAGTAGCCACTGATTGTTTCAGGTTTCTCATCTTTTAGTCAAAAGAAACCAAGCTTCAAACTTTATGATCTCATTCCATAAAAAGAGCAGTGCAAGTGGAGAAGGTGTCTCTCTTCTAGCAACCCTCAGGCATCACTGAGTTTGGTGGGCTTATGTGTCTTCTCTTGAGACAATTACCATGGATGAATGGATGGAATAATGTGATTGGTTCTGCCATCCTTGAACTTGCAGATGAAGTTTACATCACTCAAACTATGTGGTGGATGAAATAATTTCCTAAAACAAACTATGCTGCTCTCAAAGAGAAGGGAGATAATATTGGCTATCACACAGCAATATTCCAGTCATTTACCTTGTTAACAAAGTAATCAGAACAAGTGCAGGGAACTTTTGTTTCTGGGTAGGATGTAGATAACAAGTAGGGAGAAGAGTAGATAATTTACAAAAAATAATATTTTTAAAGACTCTGAAAAGCTGATCAAACAAAAAGGACCAGATCAGTCGTTCTTAAACTTTTATATGTATCAGGAAGGCTTGTTGAAGCAGACCACTGGCTTCCGCTCTGCAGAGTTTCTGAGTCAGTTGGCATGAGTTGGGGCCCGGGAATTGTCATTTCTAATAAGTCCCCAGATGCTGCTGCAGCTGCTGATGTGGGTACTATACCAGACTAGAGAAAAAACAAAATTTCAGAGAGGAAGAGGCCTTCCTAATAAGCAGAGATTGCTGGCCTGTCTTCCTGAAGGATATTTGCTGAGTCTGGCTGTAGATAGAAGGCTTAGCCTAGACAGGGAAATGCTACTGCTGGAAAGAAAAACTGGTAAAATTTTGAGTGTTGCATAAGCTTGCAAGACAGAATGAACTACAGAGGCACCCTAAGCACACAGCAATTTTTTACCTAGGGAATATTTGCATGGGAGGTCAAGAAGCTGGGCTGGAGCTCTGGCTGGTGTGGCTCAGTTGGTTGAAGCATCGTTCCCTATACCAAAAGGTGGCAGGTTCAATTCCCAGTCAGGACACATACCCAGGTTTTGAGTTCTGTCCTCGGTTTGGGGCATATACAGGAAGCAACTGATTGATGTCTCTCTCTCTCTCTCTCTCTCTCTCTCTCTCTTTCTCATCAATAAAAAAAACATATCCTCAGGTGAGGATTTAAAAAAAAAAAAAAAAAAAAAAAAAAAAAGCTGGGCTGGAAAGATAGAGTGAAAGCTACCTAACAGAGGAAAGTGCAAACAGGGAAGTCTCCTAATGGATAAAATGTTAATTTTAATCTCTATTGTTCTTTTATACACAATGTGTAGCATAACATTTTTAAAAAGCCATTCAAAAAGGTGAAAAAATATGTCCAATAATCAAGAGAAAAAGCAGACAATAGAAGGAGACCCATGAATTCTGCATATATTGGAATTAGCTTTCAGAGACTTTAAGAGAACAGATTAACAAATTAAAGAAAATAGAGACAAAGTTGGCCAAAATGGAATAAAAGATGAAGAATTTCAGCAAGAAAATGATATCTATTAAAAAATGAATCAAATCTACATTCCAGAAATTTAAAAATAAAATGTGAAATTAAGACATCATTGCATGGGTATAAGAGAAGACTTGGCACAATAGAAGACACAATTAGTTCCTTGAAGGCAGTGAATAGAAAATAACTAAGCTGAAACAGAGAGTGAAGAATAAAAGAACAGAATATTTAAAAATATAGATAAGTGGGAAACAAAACAAACTGTAAAATGTAGTTGATGAAAAGGAAAGAGAGAATGGATCAAGAGCAATATCTGAAGAGGCAGTGGTCAAATATTGTTCTAAGATTAAAGATTAATATTAACCCACAGATTCAAGAAGTTCAGCAAATCTCAAGAGAATAAAACCAAACAAAAATAACAACAACAAAAACAGGCTTAGGCACACAATAGTCAAATTGTTGACAACCAAAGTCAGAAGATTCCAATCCATCCATCTGGTGACATTTGCCAAGACAACTTTTATCACCTAAACCTGTCAAGAACATTTTGATAAGAGAAAATATAGATTAATAGTTTTAATGGACACATACAGAAAAATCCCAAACAAATTTAGCAGGTCAATTCGCATAATACACTGTGACAAAATGAAATTTATCCCAGGAATACAAGATTGACTTGATATTTGAAAATTAATCAATGTAATCCCCCACATTAGCAGAATAAAGGAGAAAAACTATGGCCCTCTGAATCTATAATAATAAAAGCATAATATGTTAATTAGACCAGACAGCCAAATGACCTTCCAGACATCATTCTGGACGTCCTTCTGGATGAAGCCACGGCAGAGGGGGCAGAGGCAGAGGCGGTTAGGGGCGATCAGGCAGGCAGGTGAGCAGTTAGGGGCGATCAGGCAGGCAGGTGAGTGGTTAGGGGTGATCAGGCAGTCAGGCGAGCAGTTAGGAGCCAGTGGTCCCGGATTGCAAGAGGGATGTCCGACTGCTGGTTTAGGCCCAATCCTGCAGGGGTCCCTGTGGGATCGGGCCTAAACCAGCAGTCGGACATCCCCTGAGGGGTTCCGGATTATGAGAGAGTGCAGGCCAGGCTGAGGGACTGGCCCCCTCCATGCACGAATTTTGTGCACCGGGCATCTAGAAAATACATAATAAGCATTTGCTACCTTTAGAATGGCTAAAATGTAGATGGACAATGTAAAGCAACTGGAACTCTCATACATTGCTGGTGGGAGTTCTACCTCTTTGTAGAACTGGCAGTGTTTTCTAAAGGCTCCTGGTTAGGTACTCAAGAGAAATGAATGTATATATCCATCAAAAGATATATATACGCGAATGTTCCCAGCCAATAGATGAATGAATAAATAGTCATGCCACATAAAATTTATACCCAGCAATATCAAAGAATAAACTACTGCTACCCACAACAATATGGATGACATTTACAGACATTATATTGAGTATAATGAGCCAGACCCAAAAGAGTAAATACAGTCTCATCCCATTTATATTAAGTTCAAAAACAGACAAAACTACTCAATGATAAATTGTGGTTTTCATTGCTGGGAGTGTAGAATTGACTGGGAAGAGCATAAAAAAGCCTCTAGCATTCTGTAAATATTTTATATCTTGATTTGGGTCACAATGAAGTAAATGTAAATAGATATAAGCCTTCATTGGGATGTACACTTAATGTTCTTTACTTCCATGAATGTATTCATGCCTCAAAGAAAAGTGGAAGTATTGGCTCTGTTTTAGTCTATAATTCTAGAGTAAAATCCATAAGTCAAGTTGAGAAATGGAAAAAATAAAAAAGGAAGAGAGAAGACCTATGAGTCATATTACAGCTCTCTTCAAACAGTTGAAAAGATGTTATCTGGAAAAGGGATTTGCCTTATCTGTACATGTAGAAGGCTAAGTGACCAACCGACTGGCCAGTAGATATGACGCACACCGGCAATTTAAAAACAAACGTTGACTTGCGCATGCACAGTACATATAAAGCTCTCGCTGGCACCAATCGCACTTGTGTGTTTTGATATGTCATTGTTGATTGTGAATTTGGTTGTTTTGGCTGACATTTCTATTATAGAGAAAGGGCGAATAGTGATATCAAAATATTTAAATGTGTCAAATAACAGATAAATGTGTGCATGCGTGTCAAAATATTTTTTCTAACTAATTTCCTTTCAATGTGCATGAATCCATGCACTGGGCCACTAGTTTTATATGATTTTGATTGAAAGCCAAAGATCAAGGATGAATTAGAAGCAGAAAAATTTTTTACTTTTATTTTTTTAAACATATTTTATTGATTTTTTTACAGAGAGGAAGGGAGAGGGATAGAGAGCTAGAAACATCGATGAGAGAGAAACATAAATCAGCTGCCTCCTGCACACTCCCTACTGGGCATGTGCCCGCAACCAAGGTACATGCCCTTGACCGGAATCGAACCTGGGACCCTTGAGTCTGCAGGAGGACACTCTATCCACTGAGCCAAACCAGTCAGGGCCAGAAAAACTTTTTAGTAGTTTTATTGATTTCAGAGAGGAAGGGAGAGGGAGAGAGAGATAGCAACATCAGTGATAAAAGAGAATCATTGATCTGGCTGCCTCCTGCACACCCCCTACTGGGAATTGAGCCTGCAACTCAAGCACGAGCCCTTGACTGGAATCGAACCTGGGACCCTTCAGTCCGCAGGCCGAGGCTCCATCCACTGAGCCAAACCAGCTAGGGCCAGAAAAATTTTTTGAATAGATAGTTTATCAGTTACCGTTTCACCCATCCTACTATGTGTTCTTGTGCAATGTCCCATTGCCATCTCCCTTTGCAGAAATGGAGTTTTTTTTTCTTCCCCGCTTTGCATCTAGACTAGCCTATTAGCTTTAACCAAAAATTTTTAAAAAATTGAAATGTGGCAGTGGTGATAATGTATGAGTTCAGGATCCTAGGTTTAAGAGGCCCTGAAGTCTCAGTCTTCATTCTTTTGAACATCACCCTGAGACATGTAATGAAATCAATTTATTGTGCAGGAAGAGGAAAAGCTATATGAAAGTCCTGTGAGACACAGGACTGCTCTGGGTTAGGCTGGACTCCCTGAATTGGAGGAGTTCTGGCATTCCTGATCCCTGCCCACCAAGTGTCAGTAGTGTTCCCCAATTGCTGTGATAATTTGATTTCCTCCACAAAGGTTACAGTGAGTGCATTCACTGTAGAAAACCAGTGATTAGAAAATTATTTTCTTCATTGTTGAGCTCTTGGACTTCAAACCTGTGATAAAAAAAATGACATCTAATTTCTCCACATAATAACTAAAGAACAAGTGATCTTTTTCTAGTACTAAACTGTTCAAAACTTAAAACAAAATTTCATATAGGAGTTGAAGTTGATTGCAAAGTGCTTTTCAGCTCTGAAATTTTAACAGCTATTTCACTTTTAATATACCACTATACCATAAATCATATGAAAAATATGGGTTTATTTTTATAATTGAACTAAGGCATAGTCTAAATTATTTATGACATTTTTACTTTAAAATTTTGTATTTAAGTGGTAATATGTGCTCATTACAAGTCAATTGTTACAGTTCAGACAAATAGGAAGATAAATTATACAAAATAACCCAGAAGCAAATCAACAAGAGTCTTAATAATTTTCTTATAGGTTTCTTTTCATGTCTAATTTGTTTATTTGGGGCTTTAAAATATACAATAAACTTTATATTTGCCTTTTAAACTAATGAGCATTTCCCCTATTATTTCAAACAACTGAAAGTCTTAAATTTTTTTTAAAACAAAAGCTGGTTGATCCTCAATATATTTCTAACCCCTTCCCTAACCTCCAGTCCTCCATGGTAATGGAAGTCTAGATTTGTAACTATACACATGACCATGTAGAACAGGAATTGGCAAATTATGGTCATTGGTCCAGATCTAGCCTGTGTGTGTTCTTGTATGGCCTGCAAGCTCAGAATGGTTTTACATTTGTAAGTGTATATTATTCAGGGTTCTCCAGAGAAACAGAACCAATAGGATAATATAGAGACATTTATTATAGGAACTGGCTCAAGCTATTATGAAGGCTAAGAAGTCCCACATCTGCCTTCTGCAAGCTGGAGACCCAGGGAAGCTGATGGTATAGTTCAGTCTGTATCTGAAGGCTTGAGCACCAGGAGCTCTGATGTCCAAGGCAGGGGAATTACATTAATACTTTGGTGTACTTCTTTTCTTTTTTTGTTTTGTTAATCCTCACCTGAGGATATTTTTCCATGGAATTTTAGAGAGAAACATCCACATGAGAAAGACACACATTAATTGGTTGCCTCCCGCACGCACCCTGACCAGGGCCAGGGATTGAGCCTGCAACTGAGGTACATGCCCTTGACTGGAATGGAACCCAGGACCCTTCAGTCCACGGGCCCATGCTCTATCCACTGAGCCAAACTGATTAGGGTTGGTGTATTTCCTTTTAATCTTTAAAAGTATTTTTATGTATCTAGTTGCAATTACACTGAACCTGAAATTATTTATCTTGCTTTCTCATTTAATATGAGCATAATTTCATGTTATTACTATTTTATTTTTCAATTACAATTGACATTAATTTTATATTAGTTTTAGGTGTATAGCATGTTGGTTAGAAATTTATACAATACAAAGTGATTCCCTAGGTCAGTGGTCGGCAAACTCATTAGTCAACAGAGCCAAATATCAACAGTACAACGATTGAAATTTCTTTTGAGAGCCAAATTTTTTAAACTTAAACTTCTTCTAACGCCACTTCTTCAAAATAGACTAGCCCAGGCCGTGGTATTTTGTGGAAGAGCCACACTCAAGGGGCCAAAGAGTCTCATGGGGCTCGCGAGCTGCAGTTTGCCGACCACGGCCCTAGGTGAATCTAGTAACCCCCAACACCATCCATAGTTACTGCAATATTATTGACTATATTTTCTATGTTGTGCTTTACATCCCAATGACTATTTTGTAACTGCCACTTTACCTTTTTCACCTAGATGATATTATTAGTTTTTATACATATTTACTAACTATGTAATATTCCATTATGTGATGTCCAATAATCCACAGAGTCATCTCATTGATAATTTAGCTAACTCAATTAACAAGCCACAATGGAACTAGCTGACAATTTTAAATGGATGCAAGTCAAGTATATAGAAATGACAATTGAATAAACTATTACACTTTCATGGTACTTTTATTTTATTTCCTAAGAAACCTTAAAGTCCCTAATAATAATTGAGAAATTTAACTCCAGCTATTAACAATAACTTTACAATAGAGAAGACTCATACTTGGTCTTTATAAAATATTAGAGGCCTGGTGCATGGAATCATGCACTGGTGGGGTCCCTCAGCCTGGCCTGTGGGGATCAGGCCGAAACCAGCTCTCTGACATCCCCTGAGGGGTCCTGGATTAGAGAGGGTGGTTCTCGGGTGACACACCCTGGAATCAGGCTCCCTCCTCTCTGGTTCCAGGTGCATCACCTGAGAACCACCGCTGCCAAGTCACCGCAGCTTGGTAGTTCCTGCTTTGAACGTCTGTCCCCTGGTAATCAGTGTGCATCATAGCTACCGGTTGGACGGTCAGATGTTCGCTTAGGCATGCATATATATATATATTACTCCCTAAAGCAGCTTGATCACTAAAGGCTGCACATAATTCCCATTTCATAGTGAGAATGTATTTTACTATGGAAACCATTTTATCAAAATGCCTCCTAAGAGTATTGAGAGGGGACCTTAAATGCTAAAGTTTGAGACTTAGGAAACGTCCAAAGGGTGAAAAACATTATAAGCAGATGAAGATCTCAGGTTAGATACAGCTATCTTATTCATAGGAAAAGCTAGTGAAAGAAATATGAAAGCTAGTGAAAGACTTGATAGCATGTCAATAGCTTTTTAAAGATAGAGTGAAGAATAATGGGTAAAACCAGAAAGAGAGAGAGAAAGAGAAAGAGAGAGAGAGAGAGAGAGAGAGAGAGAGAGAGAGAGAGAGAAAGAGAGAGAGAGAGAGAGAGAAGTAAAACCATTATATTCCAGGAAAATTATTTTGTTGTTCCTTTTTTTTTAAATCCCCACTGGAGAATATTTTTCCATTGATCTTTCGAGAGAGAGTGGAAGGGAGAGAGGAGGGAGAAAGAGAAAAAGGGAAACATTGATATGAGATATATATCAACTGGCCGCCTCCCACACATGCCCCAACTGGGGCTGGGGATTAAACCTGTACCTGAGGTATGTGCCCTTGACTGGGAATGGAACTGAGACCCTTTGGTCCATGTGCTGATTCTCTAACCACTGAGCCAAACCGACCAGTGCTGGTTGGTGTTCCTTTTTAATATAAACTTCTGGATTATTAAAATTTGAAGACAGCCTAGACAGAGATTATCACCTGTGCAATTAAAGATTATGACTTCCTAAAAGATTTTCAGGTTTAAAAAGCACATTGGCAAGGACTGGCAGCAGGAAAGAAAAAAGCAACTCTAACAGAGCAGGAAGTTCATCCTCAGTTATTCTGAATTGCAACCCGTGGGGACCTATAACTATGAGATGAGGCCCGGTGCATGGATTCGTGCACTGGTGGGGTCCCTCAGCCTGACCTGTGGGGATGGGGCTGAAACCAGTTCATTGGGTAGTCAGTGTGCATCATAGCTACCAGTTGGATGGTCAGACGGACAGATGGTCGCTTAGACTTTTATATATATAGATTACTCCCTCAAGCAGCTTGATCACCAAAGGCTACACATAACTCCCATTTCATAGTGAGATTTATGAGTAAGTGACAAGAGATAAGAGCATTTATTAGAAACCCCCCCCCCCTCTCTCTCTCTCTCTCTCTCTCTCTCTCTCTTATAGATACAAAGAAATGAGAGCTGCAGTGCTGGATGAAAACAAGTGTTTTACAGAGAGGAGTTCCACTATGTATTCAATGTCAAGATAATAGTGTATTTGATAGTCATGTGTTAAATAATGTTATAATGGTAACATTGGATTTTAAACAGGACAGAAAGAAATAGGAAAAATACAAATGTGAAAGGAATAATATCCAGTTTAAGTTTTCTAGTATTGTTATAATCTTGAATTAGTGTGCCTAGAGAATGTTTGATTTTGAAAAATTAATAACATACTGACATAATGGGAAAATATTTGCAAATCATATATCTAATAACAGACTTGTGTCCAGAATATATGAAGTACTCTTACAACTCAACAGTGAAAAGATTAAAAACTCAATTTATAAAAGGATTTGAATAGATATTTATCCAAGGAGGATAGACTAATGGCCCAGAGCTACATGCAGAGATGTTCAACATCATTATGATTAGGAAAATAAAAATCAAAACCACAATGAGATACCAGTTCACACTTACTAGGATTGTTATAAATGGACAATAACTAATGTTGATGAGGAAGTCTAGAAATTGAATCCCTCATGCATTGCTGGTGAGGTTGTAATAGGGTGAAGCACCTTTGGAAAACATGTTGGCAGTTCCTCAAAATGTTAAACATAAAGTTACCATATTACCCAGCAATTTCACTGCTAAGTAGAAATGAAATGAAAATTGTGTCTACACTAATACTGGTACACAAATGTTCATAACACCATTACTATTATTTTTTTAAGTATATTTTATTGATATTTTACAGAGAGGAAGGGAGAGGGATAGAGAGCTAGAAACATCGATGAGAGAGAAACATCGATCAGCCGCCTCCTGCACACCTCCCACTGGGGATGTGCCCGCAACCAAGGTACATGCCCTTGACTGGAATCGAACCCGGGACCCTTCAGTCCACAGGCCAACGCTCTATCCACTGAGCCAAACCGGTTTCGGCAACACCATTATTCTTAATAGCCATAAAATGGAAACATCCCAGCCGAAACCGGTTTGGCTCAGTGGATAGAGCGTCAGCCTGTGGACTGAAGGGTCCCAGGTTCGATTCCGGTCAAGGGCATGTACCTTGGTTGCGGGCACATCCCCAGTAGGGAGGTGTGCAGGAGGCGGCTGATCAATGTTTCTCCCTCATCGATGTTTCTAGCTCTCTATCCCTCTCCCTTCCTCTCTGTAAAAAATCAATAAAATATATTAAAAAAAAAAATGGAAACATCCCAAATGTCTACCAACTGATGAATGGATAAATGAAAAGAGCTATATTTATACAATGGAATAGTATATACTTGGGATGAAAAATAGAATGAAATACATATCCATGTTACAATATGGATGAAACTTGAAAACATTATGCTAAGTAATGCCACTCACAGAAGGCCACATATGGTATGTGAAATGTTCAGAGTAGGAAAATTCATAGATACAGAAAGTAGATTAGTTGTTGCCAGGGGCTGGGGGACAGGGAATGGGGAGCAACTGCTGATAGGTGTGGGGATTCTTTTTGGGGTGATGAAAATGTTCTGAAATTTGATAGTGATGATGTTTGCACAACTTTGAGAATGTACTGAAAACCACAAATTGTATACTTTCAAAGTGTGAATTTTATCATATATAAAATGTATCTCAAAAAGCTGTTATAAAAAATTAAGTTTATCTACACTAATAAAAGAGAAAGATGCAAATTGACCTTACCTTCACGATGCCCACCAGCCAATCAGGAGTGGGGTGGGGTGGGACCCTTGTGTCTTCGCAGGCTTTCTGCACCACCCCAGCAGCTCTGGACTTCTGGGCAGCATGGGAAGGGGGGAAGGTGGCTCCAGGCTGGAGCAAGGCGGTCCTGGCAGCCAGGGGAAGGAAGGCCCATTCTTGCACGAATCTTCATGCATTGGGCCTCTAGTATCTACACTAATAAAAGAGAAACATGCAAATTAACCATCACTCTGCTATGCCAAGACACGCCCACCAGCCAATCAGAGCAAGTATGCAAATTAACCCATCAAAGATGGCAGGTAAACTTGCATACGCAGGCAGGGTGGGCAGCCCCATGGCCCACCTCTGGGGGTCCAGGTCCATCGGGGTGGGGGAGGCCTGGCGGCAGTGCTGGCAAGGTACCAGTCCATCGGGGCCCTGGAAGGCGGGGTGGGCAGCACCAGACACCACTCGTGGGGTCCGGGTCCATCGCAGGCCCCGGGAGGGGCAGCGGTCTGCCTAGCCATGTCTGCAGGGCCCTGGGAACATCACCGCCCCGGGGAGGAGCGGCTGGGCCTGCTTAGCCACTCCCGTGGGGCTCCGGGAACATCGCAGCTTAGGAGAGGCATCCGGGAACATCGCAGCCCATGGGAGGCATGGCTGGCCCGCCTAGCCACTGCTGTGGGGTTGCTGAGACCCAGACCAGGCCTCTGGCCACAGATTCACAGCTTCACGGAGACTGAGTCTACCAGGCAGCCCGGTGGCCATGTGGCTGGGCCACAGGGTGCCCTTCAAGATGTGACACAGAGAGGAGGTGCTGGAGGAAATCCAGAGAATGAGATGTGGGGGTTCAAGACTCACTTCCTTTGGGCTTTGTCCTTCTTGGTCTTGGTTCTTTTCTTTCGGGCCTGGAGCCCAAGCACTGCAGGAGAGAGGGATGGATGAAGGCCGAATGTGGAAGAAGAGGCACGAGGCCCGACTGGGGGGCTGCCTGAGGGGCAGCTCCAGGGAGAGTGCCACAGCTTTGGCAAAGCGGCTGGCCAGGAGGCGGGTGTTCCAAGAGGCACCGAGCAGCGCCTCACCATCCCTCTATGAGGACACCCCACACAGGCGCTGCCTTCGCCAGCAGGCTCTGGGCGACATCTGCAAATGCTACTGCAACCTCTAGCCCCTCTGGGTACCAAACTTGCTAGGAGTGTGCTGTCACCAATGCCATAGACAAAGGCAAAAAACTGACAAGGCGGGGTGCACCAGAGGGGGCTGGGGCTGGGGCAGGGGACTGGCGGGCAGGGATCTGCCTCCCTGCAGAGAGAGAGGTTCTGCAGTGGCCCCAAGACGCGGCTGGGCCCGGCCAGGGATCAAGGGGCATGGAAGGACACCGGGGCGGAGGGGCAAGGACCCACAGCCCTGAGGCGGGGGTTGAGGGGCGGTGCCACCTCAGTGGAGGGGAGCTGCACTGCAGGGTACCGGACTGACTGTCGTGATTCAGAGAAGCTCCCAGTGCTAACCGGCGTGTCCCAGTGCCTTCACTGAGCTTTGATGGCCAGTTGAGATACTATATAAGGAAAATGAGGGAAGAAGTGAGAAAGAAAAGGAAAGGCGAGCAACACAAAAGAAAGACTGGAAGGAACCTGTAAACCATTGTCACTTAAATAGGGAATATAGTCAATAGTGTTGTAATGATGGTATGATGCCAGGTAGATACTGGAAATATCAGGGAACACTTTGTAAAGTATATGATTGTCTAACCACTATTCTGTAACTAATATAAAACCTGAAACCAATACAAAATAATATTGAATGTAAAGAAATGAAAATTGGAGTGAAATTTTTATAAATTTCAAAGTTTAAATAAAGGCTGTAAAGGAAGGAAGGGGGAGAATAAAAATAGTGTTTTTCATTTTACCACTTTATTGTCTTTTCAGTACATAAAAAAGACAGTTGTCTTTATATGGTGCTTTTATACTTTTCTAAGTCATTATCTCATTTTAATTTCAGGTCAACTTAAAGACAAGGTAATTATTCCCTCCACTATTCAAAGAAAGGAAATCTTGGTGTCTGGTCCTAATGATTCAATCGTCAAGCCCTTATTGGAAAGCAGGGTTAGTAAAATTTTCTGTGAAGGGTCATATCTATACCAGTAAAAGCCTTGGGGACAATCAGGCAGGCAGAGGAGCAGTTAGGGGGCAATCAGGTTGGCAGAGGAGCAGTTAGGGGGCAATCAGGCAGGCAGGTGAGCAGTTAGGAGCCAGCAGTCCCAGATTGTGAGAGGGATGTCCGACTGCAGGTTTAGGCCTGATACCACAGGCCTAAACCTGCAGTCGGACATCCCCCAAGGGGGGGGATCAGGCCTAAACCTGTGGTATCAGGCCTAAACCTGCAGTCGGACATCCCCCAAGGGGTCCCAGATTGGAGAGGGTGCAGGCTGAGCTGAGGGACACCCTCCCCAGTGCACGAATTTTGTGCACTGGGCCTCTAGTATATATAAAAGGCTAATATGCTAAGTGTCCCTCCTACCATCCAACTGGTCACTATAATGTGCACTGACCACCAGGGGGCAGACGCTCAACGTAGGAGCTCCTGAGCTGCAGTGACTTGGCAGTGGCAATTCTCGGGTGATGCACCCTGGAACCAGAGAGAAGGGAGCCTGATTTCTCGTGAGACCATGAGATTCCATCTTTGGCCGTGGGTTATGTTGTTGCTGGGGCACTGTTGGCCCCAAATCTGGTTTACTGCACACTTGAGTTTGCATTCCACACCCTGTACAACAGCAACTTTGCAGAGTTCCCTCTCACACTCCGGGACCCCTCAGGGGATGTCGGAGAGCTGGTTTCAACCCGATCCCCGCAGACCAGGCCGAGGGACCCCACCTGCCAGAGGGACCCCACTCACTCCACAGATGCCTTTGGAGCCATGGTGCCACCCCAAGTGGGGCTGGCCAGGGAGGAACCAGGGGAAGTGGGCTCCAGGGCATGTCCAGTTCTTCTCACCCAGTCCCACCCCGCCGGCCACCTAATTAATTTCCTTTCAATGTGCACAAATTTGTGCACTGGGTCACTAGTTTATACTATAAAAACAGAATTTCTAAAGAATTGGATAAAAGGTAAGTTTCCAGATTCACTTAACACATTTTCTTTCTCTTTTAATATTATAAATACTTATACTACCTTTGTTTACTTGACTGAATCAAGAAAGTGAAATCAAAGTCACGAAAGTGAAGATAATTACTTTTCCATCTGACCAAGCTACTTTGGGTTTTGCTTTCATTCATTTATTTATTCCCTATTTTATTACCAATTAGGAAAAAAATAAGACTTGTAGTTATTTGTTGAGATAAATGAAATATATATAGTATTTTTCAATTTTAATTACTGTTTTTCTTTGTGTGTTCTGATAAATGTCAAACCTCCCCCCCACCACCCCCACATAATATACTATCAGAGAAAATGATTGGCTAGAGGTGAAATGGTAGGGGAAGAAAATCATCCACAATCCTGTTATTTTTACAGAACTTTCCCACATTTAATCCTGATTTTCTATTCTGTGTGTCCATTTTTATATGCCACAGAATTTCAGTTATGTATTTTGCTTCAATTAACATTCTATTGGAAACACTTTTTGCTCTGGTTGGGTAGCTCAGTTGGTTAGAGCATCATCCCTATATGCCAAGGTTGCAGGTTCCATCCCCAGTCAGGGTACATAGAAGAATCAACCAATGAATGCATAATAAGTGGAACAACAAAAATTGATGTCTCTCTCTCTCTCTAAAATCAATCAATTAAAAAAAAGCGCTTCTCCTTGTTTTGGCATCAATTTCCTGATCATTGCAGTAGGCAGAACCATCACCTCCCTCTTCTGCAAGGTGTCCATTTCCCCATCCTGGAACCTGTCAATGTGTTACTTATGTAACGAAAGGGACTTTGTAGGCGTGGTTAGTTAGGCATTTTGAGACGGGGAGGTTATCCTGCAATATCCTGGATTATCTGGGTGGGTCTGATAATTACAACAGCCCTTATGAGGGAAAGGAGATGGGAGAATCTGAGAAGGAAACGTGCTCATAAAAGCAGAGGTCAGAGTAAGACAGGGAGCAAGGACTGAGGGACATGGATGGTCTCTGAAAGCTGGAAAGGCAAGAAAACAAATTCTTTCCTAGAGCTTCTACCAATGCATGTTGGATGTCCGACTTTCAGAACTGAAGATGAGAAATAGATTTTATTTTAAGCTGCTCATTTTGTGGTAATTTGTTACAGTAGTGACAGGGAACTAACACAATCATTTAACATTATGACCTGTTTGTTGTCATAATGGACCATAGTTTCCCAAAACATTTCCTTGTTTTGAAATGGCAAACATTCTGAAACAGCAATTGAGTCAGTGTTGCCAGATCTGAGTGTGGATTTGGTCCATGGCTGCGGACTGCGACCAGCTTCCGTGATGCTGACTGTCGGGGGCCTGGCGGTGTGCCCACTGCCATTGTCATTCCCTTCTCCTCTCCCTGGGCGGCTTCACACTGGACAGTACTCCGCAGCCCTTAGCTCCAACACCACTGCCATCTCCGGTCTCGTGCAGGCACACAGTCATGGGCCCTGAGTACAGAGACCATATTTTCTGAACCCAAACTGGGGGACAGCATATTTGAAATCTGGGTGTTTGGGAAATGTGGAACCTAAGGTTGTCATACATATGGCTCAGTGAGTGATACTTTTAAATCCCCTTAGTCAGTGGATAATAATCTAAGCATTGCAGAAGGCAGAGCTCCTTGTTTTTGCCTTTTTGATTAATTACCATGAAACAATGCCAAACACTATCTTGCTGAAAGACGGGAAGTTTCCATTTTGTCTTTCGAAGTCAGCCTGGGTCCCAGCAGACGGCAGCACAGCAGCAGATCCCGTGGCTGGCCACGCAGAGAGACAGTAACAGAGGCAGGGAGCAGTGATTAAGTTCCCAGCTGTGGATGGCCCAATGCTTCTGAGAATCCAGTTTTTCTGGGGAAGAAAAAGAAAAATCATGGAACAAATGTTCCACTGAATTCTTTAACCTGGTGGGCAGATAGGCTATGTTAGGCTGCATGTGGTATGAACTGTGATGATAGGGTACACGTTGTCCAATTACACTTAGTTAATCTGACACATACGTGGTAGTGTAGACTATTGTCAATATGCTGCATGGTGATTAAGGGAAAATGGCAATTAGTTCACATGAATGACTGTAATTAGTATTATTTGTACAAAAAGCCATTTTTAAACACTTGTTTTTCTCTTTTCCTTTTAAGTTCTCCAGTATTTGGAATCAGAGTCTGAATCACTGTTTAATCCCATTCCATGCTCCATTTTCTGTCCAAATTATCATATGTACCATTTGCAGGGCAAAGGTCCGGAGTTCCCCCAAATTTTGTCCTGCACTGTCTGTCACACAAGGTTCCTTTATCCTTGTGATCCTCTTCTCTCCTCAGCATTCTTCCACTCCTTGCATCAAGTGTCCTGGGCAGTGAAACTTGTGGTAAGGGGCTTTGACTTGCTCTCCACATGCCCAGGTGGTTGGGAATGTCAGGGGAAACTGAGACTAAAGGATGGGAGAGGGTCCTGTAAAATGTTCTTTGAAGTTCAGTAGCATGGCAAGGGCAGGGCAGTGGAGCAAGCATCCCCAGGAATGGGCAGTAAGAGGATGCATGGTTTGTAGAGAAGTGGAAAACAAAAATAAAATAGATTTAAAAAGGTTCGGTTTTTTTATTTCACTATGGAAGAACAATCCTAAACAATGCCGTTGATTCATTGGTAAAATATTCCTTCCCCCAGCAATATTTCATTGGTCTAGGTTCTAAACAATAGCTGTGGTTTACTGTTGCGTTTTAATGCTATTTAGGTATGCTTGAAATAAGAAAATTTTAACTTTATACTTTTAATATACATTGGATTCTACACAGAAGTTAGTTTGGAGAATGCCCAGTTATATCATTGTCCCAGACACAGATGGAATCTGCTATCCATGCTTGTTTTGAGGGTAAGTTTCTCCTTCTTCAGAACTGCTGGGTCTCATTTCAAATGTAGCTTGTGTGCCCAAACCCTGTGATATACTACATATTCTTGTGTTTAAACAGCAAATTAAAAATAAAGAATTATAGTACACTGATTGTAAGAACAAAGGCACAGAAATTGAATTGCTTCAATCTGCCATTCTATTTCATCAGTTGGGAGATTTAATTTTGCTTAAAACTTCTTGACTGCAGGCACATCTGAAAGCTGTTAGGTGTATCTAGGAGTTGAATTCCTGCATCATGGAGTAACTCTATGTTTAACTTTATTAGAAACTAGAGGCCCAGTGCACGGATTCATGCACAGTGGGGTCCCTCATCCTGGCCTGCACCCTCTCACAATCTGGGACCCCTTGGGGGATGTCGGATAGCCAGTTTTGACCCGATCCCTGCAGGCCCGATCCAGACAGGAGGGAGCCGATTCTGTGTGTTGAGTGTCTGTCCCCTGGTGGTCAGTGCGCGTCATAGTGACTGGTTGACCGGTCATTTGGTTGCTTAGGCTTTTATATATATAGATTGCTAAACCGATTTTTCAAAGAGATCATGCATTTTGAACTTTCATCAGCAATTTAATTCCACCTCTCCCCACCCCAAATCTTCTTGGATCACATTGAATCTAAAGATTTAATTTTGGGAGAACTGATTATCTTAATGATGTTGAGGCTTTCAGTTTTCAGTTTTGAGGTCTTACACAACTTTTATTAAATGTATTCAAAAGTACTTAATGTTATTTGATGCTTTTATAAATGTTAACTTTAAATTTAAAATTTTTAATTGTTTGTTGCTGGTATATAGCAATACAATTGATTTTTTGTGTGTTGATCTTATATCCCACAATCACATTAAACTCAATCAGTCCTAGCAATTTATTGATTTCTTTGAATTTCTATATACAAAACCATGTTATCTCTAACAGTTTTAATTCTCTTTTCTCAATTGTTATACCTTTTATCTTTCCTTCTGTGCCTTATTGTACTGGCTAGAACCACTTGTACAACACTGAATAAAAGTAGAAAAAGTAGATATCATTCTTGTATTCCCAACTTAGGAAGAGAAAATTTGATAGTCTATCACAAAAATTATAGTAGCTGCAAGTTTTGTATAGACATTTTATCAAATTATTAGAATTCCCTTCTATTACTGGTTTGTTGGTGCTTTTTATATCTGACTCAGTATTGACATTTATCAAGAGGTTTTTATTCATCTGCTGAGTTAATCTCATATTTTTCTCCTTTATTCTGTGATTGTGGAGAATTGCACATTTGTTTGCTTTTTGAAGTTAAAACAATTTTGTATTCCTGGAATAAACTTCACTTTACCATTTTCAAATATTGCTGAATTTGATTCCATTAAAGATTTCTGTGTTCATGTTTATGAAGAATTTAGTGTGTAATTTTCTTTTCTGGTAATGTCATTGCTAGGTTTTAATAGTGTTATACTGGCCATATTAAATGAGCTGAAGAATATTTTTCTTCCTTTATACACTGAAATAATTTGTGTATTATTGTAATTTCTTCCTAAAAGTTTAGTAGAATTTACCAATGATTTCTGTGCCTGGAATTTTATTTGTGGGGAGGTTTTTAATTGGGCAATCCAATTTCTTTCAGAGATTACTCTTGAGAGTGTTTATTTCTTTTTGTGCCATGCTTACACAGCTTTATTTTTTAGAGAATTTGTCATTTCTAGAGAATTTCTCAAGTTTATTGAGGAAAGTTTTAATAATATCCTCTTAATATTCCTTTAATGTCATAGGATACAATGATGTTCTTTTATTCATTCCTGATCTTGGTTATGTGCTCTCTCTCTTTCTCTCTCTCTCTCTTATTTATAAATTTTACTGCTTTCAAAGGACCAAATTTGCTTTGTTGATTTTCTCTATTATTTGTCTTTTTTTTCTATTTCATGAGTTTCTTCTTTTACCTATTAGTTTCCTTCTATAATTTCTGCTCTGATTCTAGCTTCTAGATTTGAAAGTGTAGGTCATTAACTTTGAATATTTTATTTCTAATATATGCATTTAAAGCTATATAATTTCCCCCTACACATTGCATACCATGGACTTTTATATATTATTTTTATCATTTGGTTCAAAACATTTTCTAATTTTTGCTGTGATTTCATCTTTGATCCATGGCTTATTTAAAAATATGTTGCATTATTTTCAAATATTTGGGAGATTTTTCTAGTTACTTTATTATTATTGAGTTCTGGTTTATTTTGGGGGAATTAGAAAATATACTCCCTGTGATTTCAATCTTTTAAATTTATCAAGAAATTACTCTGTGGGAAGCATTTGGTATATTTTGGTAACTGTTCCTCATGCACTTGCAAAAAGATGTATTCTTCAGTTGTTGCATTGACTAGGTTGAATTAGTTAATATTCAAATCTTCTATATTTTTACCTGTTTTTCATCTGTTTTTTCTATCATTTTCTAGGACAGATGTGTTAAAATATCCAACTACAGTTGACCTTTGAACAGTGAGGTAATGGATTAGGACCCACTTAGTCAAAAATCTGCATGCCACTTTAGACTCTACAATCACTCCTTGGCATTCAGGGACTGAAGCAACCATGGATCAAATTATTAACAATAACAACAACAATAATTGTTACTATGTTAAAAAAAATCAGTATTTTTCAATTCGTAGTTGGGAATGTGAAAATATTGCTATGCAGTTGGGAATCATCAGTTGGGAATACAAAAATACTATTTCTATCTACATCAGGGAATCTGCCATTGGGAATGTGAAAATACTATTTTTTTCAATTACAGTTTACATTCCATATTATTTTGTATTAGTTTCAGGTGTACAGCATAGTGGTTACACAATCATATACTTTATAAAATGTTCCCTCTGATATTTCCAGTACCCACCTGGCACCATACGTAGTTATTACAATATTATTGACTATGTTCCCTATGCTGTACTTTCCATCCTTATGACTATTTTGTAACTACCACTCTGTACTTCTCAATCCCTTCACCCTTTTCAACAGTTCCCCAATCTCTCTCCACTTTGGCAACCATCAGCCTGTACTCTGTTTCTATGAGTCTGTTTCTATTTTGTTTGTTCATTTATATTGTTCCTTAGATTCCACATATAAGTGAAATCATATGGTATTTGTTTTTCTCTAACTGACATATTTCACTTAGCATAATGCTCTCTAGGTCCATGTATGCTGTTGCAAATGATAACATTTTGTTCTTCTATATGATTGAGTAATATTTTTTCTGATATATCTCTTTGGGCAAGGGAAACAAAAGAAAAAAATAAGCAAATGGGACTACATCAAATTGAAAAGTTTTTGCACAGCAAAAGAAACCATCAACAAAATGAAAAGACAACCTACTGAATGGGAGAACATATTTGCCATTCATATATCTGATGAGGGGTTAATAGCCAAAATTTATAAAGAGCTCATACAACTCAAAAACAAATAATCCAATTAAAATATGGGCAAACGACCTGAATAGACACTTGTGCAAATAGGACATACAAATGGCCAACAGACATATGAAAAGATACTCAGCATCACTAATCATCAGAGAAATGCAAATTAAAACCACTAGGATTATCACCTCACACCTGTCAGAATGGCTATCATCAATAAATCAACAAACAAGAGTTGATAAGGACGTGGAGAAAAAGGAATCCTTGTGTACTGTTGGTGGGAATACAAATTAGGGTAGCAGCTGTGAAAAGCAGTATGAAGGTTAAAAAAAAGAACTGCTTTATGACCCAGCAATCCCACTTTTGGGTATATATCTGAAAAACCCCAAAACACTGAAAAGAGTATATACACTCCTATGTTCATTGCAGCATTATTTACATTAGCCAAGCTATGAAAGCAACCCAAATGCCCATCAATAGACAAATGGATAAAAAAGCTGTGGCACATATATACAGTGAAAATACTGTTTTTGATTTGGTTAGTTGAATCTGTGAATGCAAAACTGACTGATGTGAAACCCAAGAATAGGAAGGGCTAGCTGTATTTATTGAAAAAAATCAGAGTATAAGTGGACTTGCACAGTTCAACCTGTGTTGTTCAAAGATTGACTGTATGTTCATAAATATCTCTAGTTATTCGTTTATTTCTATCACTTTTTTGTTGTTATGTACATATAGATTTATGATCGTTTTGTCTTCCTGATGAATCAACCCACTTGTTACAATGAAGTCTACTTTATCTGGTATTAAAATAGGCACATTAGCTTTCTTATGATTGGTGTATGCAAGGCATTTTTTAAATCCTTTTACTATGAACCTCTATTATATTTAAATTTATCTTGTAATCAGCAATGACTGGGCCTTGTTATTTTATCCAGTTTGACTATTCCTTACTTTAATTGAAACATTTAATTTATTTACACTTAATTTAACTACTGATGTAGTTTTATCATTCTCTTACATGTTTCCTGTTTGTACCATTTCCCTTCCTTTGTTTTTCCCTGTCTTCTTTTAGATAAATCAAGTAGTTTCTAGTATTACATTTTATCTCCTTTTTTGGCTCTTTGAATTATTTTTTAGTGTTTACACAGAAGTGATATAATGCAAACTTTGTAAATTTATTATATCAAAATCAATTGGAATACCATTTACTAGACAATGTAAGAATCTTTCAAGAACTATGATTTAACTTACTCCTTTTCCTGACATTTGTGGAATTATTGTCATGTATTTTATTTTTGCATGTTATAAATCCCACATACTTTATAATTATGTTTGTTTTAAAGAGACTTTAAAGAAAAAAATTGAAAGCTTTTCAGTTCTTTTAGGATTTTATTCAGCATAATTTCTCTTTAACCTGAAAGGCTTTCTTTAATATTTCTTACAGTGCAGGTGATAAATTCTCTCAGATTTTGTTTGCTTGAAAATATGCTTATTTTGCCTATAGTCTTAATGGATATTTTCAATGAGTACAGAAATTTAACAATTTATTTTCTTTCAGTGTATTAAAATTTTATTCCATTGTCATTTAGTTTTCATTACTTCTGAGTAGAAGCTGTTTTCTGAAATGCAGTGTTTCTTTTCTCTGACTGCTTTTAAGTTTTTCTCTTTAAGTTTGGTTTTATCTCTGTCATGGTACTCAGCAGTATGACTATAATATACCTAAGTGTAATTTTCTTTCTTTACCCTATTTAAACCATTTTTATTTAGGGTTCTCGGAGACTCTTAAATCTGTAGCTTGATGTCTTCCTTTTGAAAAATGTTCCGCCATGATCTCTTCATATCTGGCTTCTGCACCATAGTTTTCTCTCTTCTCTTTCTCCAATTATATATATGTTAGACTATTTGATGTTGTTTTTAAGTTAACATATTTATAAGATTTCTCTTAAAATCCTGTTTCCTAATTTCAAAATCTGGGTCACTTTGTGGGTTCTCTTCCAGTGATCATTTTTTTCTATTGATTTAGTCACATCTTCAAGCTTCTTTTCATATCTATAACTTTTGATTGAATGTCATTATGTGATAAAGAGCATTAGAGATTGAAGTCCATAATAATTTGTTCAGAAAATTCTTACCCTAAGGGATAGATATTGCTCTCTTTTCTCAGAATTAAGTGAGCAGAGTCAGGATTGCATTGTTGCTTTACCTGCTTTCAGTTTATTTATGGTTACCATTGTCTGGAGTAGGAGATCAAGACTTAGAATCTAAGTGTTAACATTGCTCTCTGCATCCAGCACCATGCCAATCTTCCCCTGAGGTGCTGTTGCTAAGCATTGATGTTAAGGCTGGCAGGGTCAGCTAGTTCTGTTTCTGGAGATCCTCTAAATTCTAATCCATACACTAACCCATGTGTGTAATCCTAGTATTTCTTCACCTTTCAGCTATCCTTGTATCTCCCCCACAATTCAGAGGCTGAATGTTTCTTCATTTAAAAAAATAATATAGTGTTTACAAATTTATAAATTATGCTATTTGCATTTCATTTTTCTCTTTTGATTAATTTCCAGCTTGCATAAGAATACTTGCATAATGAGGGCGTTAAAAAAATGCTCACACTGCTAAATGTGCTTTTATACGCATAATTGTATTAACACAGAGCTTACCTGGCTACTTTCTGAATAATATTTTAAGTGATATTAAAGTCCATGACTAACCTGACCAGTGTACTCAATAGCTGAGCATCAACCTATGAACCAGGAGGTCAAGGTTCAATTACCGGTAGGACATATGCCTGGGTTATGGACTCCATCACCAGTAAAGGGTGTGCAGGAGGCAGCCAATTAATAATTCTCTCTCATCATTGATGTTTCTATCTCTCTCTCCCTCTTCCTTCCTCTCTGAAATCAATAAAAATATATTTTAAAAAATTATAAAAGAATAACTAACCATTTTTTCTGGGTGTGTCTGTGATAGTGTTTTTGAATGAGATTAGCATTTGACTACATAAAGCAGATTTCCCTTATTAATGCATGTGAGCACCATCCATCCACTGAGGGCCTGAGCAGAACAGAAGGCAGAGAAAGGTTGGACTCCCCATCTCTCTGACTACTTAAGCTGAGATATGGGTCTTTTCCTGCCTCAGACTGGGAATTACATCATCAACTACCCCTCGTTCTTAGGCCCTTGGACTTTGTGGACGAAAGGGGCCACATGCTGACCTGACAAGCTCAGGGGAGGCCTGCATGGCGGTCTTGCAAACTCAAAGACATAAAGAAACCACAAAGGATGGTCTGAAATTAAACTTTAACTAAAAGCAGTTATGGTGGGTAGTCACCTCTTAGGCCAGTATCTTCACTGACAAGGTCAACCTTTACCTTAACTGAGCCTATCTGTCTTTTTGCATCTTTGATAACATACCCTTGAAACATCTGGGTGACTTGTAACTTCCCTTTTTCTGGAACCCCTAGTGCCCAACCTACTGTGCCTGGGCACCAGGACAGATACCACAAATTCCTTCATTGTTATCATGTTAATTATTCCTGCACCCACCTAAGTATGTGTCCATCATTTTACTTTTTATCCAATCCCAGGGGTTTCCCCGATTTGCTTTCTCCTGCCTCTCTAATCTATCACCAATGGATTTCATGTAACTCACCTATGTCTCCTCATTTGATTACAATGTATAAAAATAGGTGAGAAACTGCCATTCTCTGGAGCACTATCCCAATCCTTTGAGGTTCTGCTTCCTGGCAATTGTTGACAGTTTGTCTCAAATAAACTCACAAAAATTCTTTACAGATTTGAATGTTTTTATGCTAACATTACTTGGCGTAGTGGGCAGGATTCCAAAGAAGCTCACCCAGGACCATCCCTTGGACTCGGACACGGTGCTAGGATCCAGTGAAGGGCCCTTTGAGCCACCAGTTCTCCACCCATTGGGTGAACTTGGGTGAGTTGTCTCTTGGATCCAGGACCTTCCCTTGCTTTTGGTAGAGGGTCTGACTTATTTGAGCTGTGTTTTAAAATCCTCAAGGTGGACACTGGGTTGACAGAACCCAGGTTAAGGGTTGACAGACTCAGGCTAAGGTGGGACTGGAGGAAAAAATGGGTGGCTGGTTTTGATTTTGGCTTTTCAATTGGAATTGCTTTCTGAGAGTCTGAGCAAAAATCTATGCCATATAAATGAGCTGAACTCATTCAGCTGTGAAGATAAAGGGGCACATCCTTCCTCCAGTCTGATTCTCGGGTATTCTTAGATGACTAAGAATCTTTGTGGAGGTGTCACATGTGCAGGACCCCCATAGGGAAGTTCCAACTCAACTGTAATTAACTGAATGGCTCATCTAGGAGGCCACCATAAGGCTTGGTCTGCCCATGCCCCAAACCCTTCCAGTTGTTTCAGACAGCTGGGAGAGAAAGTGAGGCCACACTTGACCCACTACATAACATGTCTAGAAAATTTGCTCAGACCACAGAACTCCAAAAATAAAAAACAAAAATTAGCATGGGAAATTGTACCTCCAAGGCCAGAAGCTCCCAAACCCCAGCCCTCCTTTAATCCTCCTGATAGGAAGTACTTTACAGAAATGGAAAGACTTAACTAGAAGATATCAACTTAGAAATGGCCAAAATGCAGTTGTCTTTGGATACCTACATTAATATTTTGCATGCAGAAATTACAAAAAATGCCAGCTCTGAAATTAGACTGAATGACTATATGGGAAGCATATCTTGATTTGGAAATTAGAAGCTTCTAAGGAAAAGCATAGAAAAAAAATTCTCCCAAAAAAGATGGAAATTAATAAGAAATTTTAGAGACTGTCTCAGAACTATTCTGAAGATTTTCCCCCTGTAGGAAGCATGCCTCTGATTTATCTTCATAGAAAAGAAACAATAGGTGACCAGGCCATTACTGAATTTCCCCAGAGCAGACAGGATGTGGCGGGTAGGGAGAGGGTATGAGCAGTACACGTGGCCAATGGCATATGTTCTAGGAAGATTCCCATAGACCAGTGGTCAGCAAACTGTGGCTCGCGAGCCACATGTGGCTCTTTGGCCCCTTGAGTGTGGCTCTTCCACAAAATACCACGGCCTGGGCGAGTCTATTTTGAAGAAGTGGTGTTAGAAGAAGTTTAAGTTTAAAAAATTTGGCTCTCAAAAGAAATTTCAATCGTTGTACTATTGATATTTGGCTCTGTTGACTAATGAGTTTGCCGACCACTGCCCAAGACAAAGGAAGGTTGAGCACAAAAGGTCACAAAAGACCTGCTGAGAATGGGAAACAGAAATTCTAGGCCTAGGGAATACATTTCCCTGAAATAGTCTATTGGGAGAATGCTGAGGTTCTGGAGAGGGGCAGTCCCCAAACCAGGAACAGGAGACATTGCTCTCTTTGGTTCTTTTTTTTTTAATGCAGGGCAATCTGTGGTGTCTCTGGGCTGTGTGCACTTGTAAATATTATATACTAGTGACCCGATGCACGAAATTTGTGCATGGGGGGGGGGGGAGGGTGTTCCTCAGCCCAGCCTGTACCCTCTCTAATCTGGGACCCCTTGAAGGATGTCCTACTGCCGGTTTATAGGGATCGGGCCTAAACCGGCAGTCGGACACTACTCTCACAATCTGGGACTGCTGGCTCCTAACTGCTCACCTGCCTGTCTACCTGATTGCCCCTAACCACTCTGCCTGCTGGCCTGCTCACCCCCAACTGCCCCAACCACGGGCCTGATCACCCCAACTGCCCCCTGTGCCAGTGTGCTCACCCCCAACTGCCCCTCCACCCCCCGCCGGCCTGTTTGTCCCAAACTTCCACCCCTGCTGGCCTGCTTGCCCCCATCTTCCCTCCCCACTGGCCTGCTCGCCCCCAATGCCCCCCTGCTGGCCTTCTCACTCCAAACTTCCCTCCCCCCGCGTCTGGATCACCCCCAACTGATCCCCCCCACTGGCCTGATCACCCACAACTGCCATCCCATCCTAGCCTGATCACCCACAACTGCCCTCCCCTCTTGGCCTCTAACCGCCTCTACCTTGGCTCGCCACCATGGCTTTGTTCAGAAGATGATCCAGAAGGTCTCCTGGAAGGTCTGGGACCCCCCCCCACTCTGAATGGGGTGTGGCCAGCCTGAAAACGGCCCTCAGCGCCTTACCCAGGCTGGCCACTCCCCCATGGAGTAAGAGTCCCTGCTGGGGGGCGTGGCCAGCCTGCAAACAGCCATCAGCCCCTCACCCAGCCTGGACAGGCACCCCAGCGGGGACCCCCACCCTGAAGGGGGTGTGGCCAGCTTGAAAACAGCCCTCAGCCCCTCACTAGGCTGGCCATGCCTCCCCCCCCCCCCCCCCCCCCCCCCCCCCCCCCCCCGCCCCTGGTGGGGACCCTCACCCCATGGGGGCATGGCCAGCCTGCAAACTACCACAGGCCCCTCACCCAGGCAGCCCCACACCCCAAGGGAACCCTCACCCTGATCCGGGACACCCTTCAGTTTTGGTTAAGTATATTTGACAATCTTTCCAAAGTTTAAATTTTAAGACTTTAACAGAGAGGTGACCTAGAGTCATTCCAATGAGCCCTGGAATGACTCAAGGATTTATTCTCTCTTCTTAAGAGAAATCTTTTTTAACTAATTAGGCCAATTTAATATACTTGAAATTATGTGGGAAGCTTTGTCAAATAAAATTAACCAGTTAACTACCACACGTCCAAAATAGAAACCATCCCCACATGCCACGATATTTTGAATTTAATTTAAAAAATCAATTTGCAATGAATATTATAAAAATAAATATATTACTCACAATTCTGGTGTTCTTGAATATTTTCGGCTGAAAATTCTCACAAAAAAATGATTTTAAAGTTGCTTAGGGCTGCCACTTAGGGAAAACATTTTTTTTTATAGACGCGTGTGGCATGTGGGGAAGGTCTGCCACTTGGTCTACAGACACTTATGGCGTACAATGGGTTAATAACTATGTTCTATTTATATACATATATTTTGTTAAAGTGACTGTTATAGAAATTTCAGTTTGCTTCAGAAAGGAACTTGCAAAGATTCAGAGCCAAATTCAAACAGGAAACTCTCAGGGGTAGTATGTGTTCAGTCAGGGACACCAGGCAAGCCAAGAGTGATGATTCCCTGTGGGGGTGTCTGCCAGTGATACTCTGGGTATTTGTGTTTCACATATTGAAAGTTTATAAATTATTTCAATGCTCAATGCACTGCTTGTAATAAGCCATGTGCCATGTTTTAAAATCTTACATATTATTTGTTCTTTATGTGCTTAAATCATATATTCAATCTAAAAATATACACATTTTATATTATTATCTGCCACTTTACAGTAATATTTACCAAGAAATTGTTGTCTTGGAATGTTATATCTTATAGAAAAGCAAAGTTTATTTATTTTTTTATCAATTGCATTATAGTCAAATCTATAACCATGCCACTGTTAAATTTTGCCATTCATGGATAGTCATTGCTTTACTCTGATGCATTTGCAGGTATATTATATCTTTAGGAAAATCCATAGAAAGGACTCTGACTTACTCTAAATTGCAGGCTTCTAAGCAGGTCATATCTTTTAACTGGATGAAGAGTTATAGAACTTCAAGGAATAACTGAATTCAAAAAATACTGGCAAATAATCAGGATAAAAAAATAGTTATGGGACTAAATGAATTGAGAATAATTATTCTTATGACTCTTTAAAATATTATTGATTTTTAAATCTTTTGTTTCCCAAAAATAAGGAAAACTAAAAAGCAGACATTCTGCATTGTAAAGACTAACAAATTAGTAACATTCATTTCACAGTACTCCCAGGAGACAAAGATTCAAAGACTATGACAACCCAGAGATTTTTGTCCATTGGGAAATACATTAATGAAAGAATCTCTCCAACAGCATTAAAGGGACCTTACCTTATCAGGTACCTAACTATGAATGGATATTTGCCCCCTGTCTCTGATACTTGCCTTCATCTCAAGGATGAGAAGCCGCCAACCACAGAGGAGGTAGACAGCCATCCCAAGACGTCAACAAGGCCTGTATGCTCACAAATTGATGCTGATCAAACCTTGTTCTTTTTTTTTTTTTAACCTTTTTTTTATTGTTTAAAGTATTACATGTAGTAGTACATATATCTCCTTTTTTCTCCCATTGACCTTCCCCCAGCCTCCCCTCAAACCTTATTCTTATATCACCTAATTGTTATTGATTAAATGAACACGAAATGATTTTTATATTGCTACTAGAGGCCCAGTGCATGAATTCATGCATGAGTGGGGTCCCTCAGCCTGGCCTGCTGGATTGGGCCAAAACTGGTTCTCTGACATCCCCCAAGGGGTCCCAGATTGTGAGAGGGCACAGGCCAGGCCGAGGGACCCCCACCGGTGCATGATCAGAGCAGGAGAGGGACGCTGGAGGTTGGCCAGCCAGGAAGGGACTACAGGAGGGCTCCAGGGTGTATCTGGCCCATCTCACTCAGTCCGGATGGGCCAGACCCCAGCAGCAAGCTCACCTACCTGTCAGAGCATCTGCCCCCTGGTGGTCAGTGCATGTCATAGCGAGTGGTTGAGCGGCCTTAGCATATCATAAGCGTATTATGCTTTGATTGGTTGAACGGCCTACCAGATGACTGGACACTTAGCATATTAGGCTCTTATTATATAGGATTATCCTCCTTATGGTTTGGAAACAGTATCTGTCTCCCTAGACCCCTTTCCCTATTAGACATGAAAAATCTAACTTGGGTACCTGCTAATCTTTCCCACATGCTAGACAGTGATATTCTGATTAAGCTTTGGTACATTTTTTTCAGGCTGTATCTATTATAAAGAATCTACCTTGGAGAAACCTCTCAAAGAACACCTTCCTAATAATTATGAATATTGTCTAAATATAGGATTATTGCTTTTGTTCCTGGTATGTAAATGTTATACTAGATGCAGAAAAACAAAACTTGACAAACAGCAAAAAGACTCAAATCATGGTGGCTCAAAAATTATAAACGATCCAGAATACTTTTTAACAAGGACATATAGGATCTGACTGCCTCCTTGTTTTTTTTTTTAATAATAATAATTTGACCTTAAATGCCATCTAAGGTTATGATCTTGCCCCATCCATCCCCAGTGGTCTACCCTGTTCAGCAAGACAAATGCTGACAGTGAGACATCCTAGAATGACGTTCCTAGCACTGTGGGACTCCAGACTCTATTATCCAACCAAAAAGTTGGTCATCAATCAATCCTTTGGATTGATTGATGACCAAAAGGGGGATGTGTGGATTAAAGCGGCCACATGCTGACCTGACAAGCTCAGGGGAGGCCTGCATGGCAGTCTTGCAAACTCAAAGACCTGAAGTAATCACAAAGGATGGTCTGAAATGAAACTTCAACTAAAAGCAGTTATGGTAGGTAGTCACCTCCTAGGCCAGTATCTTCACTGACAAGTGAAGCCTATCTGTCTTTTTGCATCTATGATAACATATCCTTGACTTGACTGAGCCTATCTGTCTTTTTGCATCTATGATAACATATCCTTGAAATGTCTGGGTAACTTGTAACTACCCTTTTTCCGGACCCCTTGGGGCACAACCTAATGTGCTGGGCGCCAGGACAGATACCACAAATTCCTTCATTATTATCATGTTAATTGTTCCTGCACCCACCTAAGTGTGTGTCTATCATTTTACTTTATATCCAATCCCAAGGTTTTCCCCACTTTGCTTTCTCCCGCCTCTCTAATCTATCACCAATGGATTTCATGTAACTCACCTACGTCCCCTCATTTGATTACAATGTATAAAAATAGGTGAGAAACTGCCATTCTCTGGAACACTATCCCAATCCACTGAGGTTCTGCTTCCCAGGAATTGTCAACAGTTTGGTTCAAATAAACTCACAAAAATTCTTTACAGATTCGAGTGTTTTTATGTTAACAATGTGGACCGAACTATGTCACCAGCTTCCCTAGATCTCCAGCTTGCAGACAGCAGATTGCAGGACTTGTCAGCCTCTATAACCATGTGAGCTGATATTTCATAACAAGTCTATCCATCTATATACATACATACTTCTATCTCTCTACCTGTCTTTCTGTCTGTCTGTCTGTCTGTCTGACTCCTTTTGGTTCTGTTTCTCTGGAGAACCCTGACTAATCCATGGGTGTTCAATTATTGGTAATGAGAAGGTCCTAGAATATGATAGTGGAAGTGACAAAGCCTATGTCAGATGTACGAAAAGGTCAATGGATTAGAAGTGTTCAAGGAAAAGGAGAGGAGAAGGAAATGTAGCAATGTGGAGCAAAGAGGACACTTTTTCCACCTTCAGGTCTAATGGTATGAGAGCTAGAGGTTGAGTGAAACTGGCCACCACTTGAAAGGGTTGGAAAAGATGCGATGTCCTCAGGGTAAAGTCAGGTTTTGGGTTCTGAGCAAGAATGTGAATGAACTGCAGCCAGTTCAGCTGTAATGCTAATTTTGAAATCTGAATTTGTTAAAACACAATTGAGATATCAGGGAACATTGTGAGGATAAGGCTAGTTTTGCATTTACTTATATGTGATTTAATTTGTGAGAAATACTAAGTGTAACACAGAAGACTACACCAGGCTGATGGGAGCCCCTTATGCATGCACAAAATGCACAGCCTCAAACATCTCCCAGCTGCCTCGGTTTACCGCATGAATTATGAGCCACACCCACCACATCTGGTGTTACAATCTTCCCTCTGATTTCAGTTGACCCTTCTTCCACCCTTCACAATAACTCACATGCTGCAACCGTTCCAACATCCTCTTCCATAGGCACACTTCGGTCTTAATCAAGGTAAAGCGCTATATTTATTGTAATATTTCTGTCTTTCTTAACCACTTTACATGTGTATGACTGTGCTACTTTTTTTATTAGGCTCTTTTTTTTTTCTATCACTGATGAAAATTTTGATTTTATGTCCCCACACAAGTTTCTCCATAAGCTCTGTGGTTTTTATAGGGTGATTTAAAAATAGCACAGGAATTTTTGTTGCATTATAGCAGAACTGACTATATTTAGAGATAAGCTGCAGTTTAGTCAGTTTGGTGGATTTTGCTGATGAATGGGCCATAAGTTCCAAAGAGCACTGAGAGGGGTTTTAGGAGATAAGGAGGACCAGGAGGGGAGGGCAGCAAAAGAATATGCAGACCTATAGGATGATGAGAATGCAGGGTATACAGTAAAGTGAGACATGAGAGTCTGGAGCTGCTTGTGGATTAAGCAAGAGACAAAGGATAGAATGGGATTACTACTGTGGTCTTGAGGCTGCCAGTGGCTTCCAGGCTGTGAGTTGTGGTCGGGAGGCATGAAGTCCAAAGGAAGCAAAGAAGTGAGAAAGGGCGGGGGTCAGGGCAGGTAAATTTTCTCTGAGCACAATGCCCCCCACCCCCCCTGCACCCATCTCCCCCAGAGAGTTAATACTTGAGTATGAATAAATTACACATAACAATGAGATAATTCTCATCATTATGTCTGTTTGAATAGGAGTAAAAGATTTAAAATAAGAAAAGGTGGGGCCTGCCTGAAAAGTTGGGGTTGGGTGCGAATTTATACTAGAGCAAAAGTAGAACAATAACTAAAAAGGGGAGGGCAAAATGCCTGGTTGGTGTGGTTCAGTGATTGAGCATCCACCCAGGAATCAAAAGGTCCCTGGTTCGATTCCAGGTCAGGGAACACGCCCAGGTTGCAGGCTCAATCCCCATTAGGGGGCCTGCAGGAGGCAGCCAATTGATGTCTCTCACAGATGTTTGAATCTCTCTGTCGCTCTGTCTCTTTCTCTAAAATAAATTATTTTTTTAAAGAAGGGGGCGATCAAAGACACATAAACAAAAACATTTTCATAGCCTCCCAGTTTTGCCTTGGTTTATTTTCAATGTCTGAGGGGGTATGGTGATGGAGACTTGGTATTATTTTTGTCAGAACTGTCAGGTACTTTATGAAATGGCTTGAGAAGTGATGATAACTTTTTGAATAGAGAGCATCCTTATTCTATTTTGAAAATAAAGTTAATGTTCTTTCACCAAAGTAAGTGCTGAAAAGTGAAGGGAGAAAAATAATCTCCTTGTTCACCAAGAGCTGGAACCACCTCTAATATCCCAGTGTTTTTTCCTTTGAATATTTTCAATGTTTCATTTTTAATGTGAGTGAACCAAAAACTGAAAACATATGCTAAGAACAACGTAGCATATTCTCATAATTTTTAAAACATTGCTTTCCAATTTCAAAAGCTTGCATCTCAACCAACATACAGGTCAGGAAGTATAGAAAAGTACAAAGGAAAATTAAAACTGCTAAGAACTCTATCATTGAGTTTTATGTATTTTCTGGAAGGTTATTTTACTTACCGTTGGATATCACAATATTCTATGTACAATAGTTTTAAAGTATAGTTTTCACAGGTTTATACACAGGTTCTACATCAGTGTTTCTCAAGCTGTGGTCAGGGGGTCATCTGCATCTGAAGCTTCAGTGAGTGGGCTGAAATGCTGGTTCTTAGGCCTCACTTTGGGACTGTTGAGTTAGAATCTCCAGAGGGTGGACCCAGGAGTTAGCATTTTATAATCTCCTCAGCTGTTTCTTACAACAGAGTGGAAATATTATCTAGGTGGAATACAATAGAAAGAGAAACTTACATACAGATATCTGTTTTTTTGTTGTTTTGTTTTTTAGCTTTTTCCAATTAAAATAACTGAACCACCATGGTTATATTCAAAAGTGAGAAAACAAAAACTTATTAAGCTATGATGTGACAGCTATTTTAATATGCAGCCCAGATTTCCCCAGGACTCTGAGTAAAATGAAGTCATTTTAAAGATCTTATTTCACTAATTTGTGTGCCTCACCGGCATAATGCAGCCGCCCCTTCCAAAGCTTCCCTTTTTCCCCTGTGTTAGTGTCTTCTCTGTGTTCCCCGGAAGCACTGGAGGATGACACTTCACTTGTTTCACTAATATTTCTCTTATTTATTATTTTCCTTGCCTTCCTAATTTCACTGGTACCTGCATATATTAGCATTCTCCAGAAAAACAGAACTTACAATATGTATATAGAAGAGATTGATTATGAGGAACTGGCTCATGTGATTATGGAGGCTGGCAAATCCCAGTATCTGCAGGGTGAGCCAGCATGCTGGCGACTCAGGAGAGCAGGCAGTGTACTTCCAGGCCGAGCCTGAAGCCTCAGAACCAGGAGAACTGATGGTGCACTACTAGTCTGAAGGTTGGCAGACAGGAGACCCAGGAAAAGCCCATGTGTCAGTTTACTCTGAAGCAGAAAAAGAGCTGATATCCTAGTTCAAAAACTGTCAGGCAGGAGGAAGTTTCCCTTACTCAGGGAACATCAGCCTTTTGTTCTAGTCAGGCCTTCAGCTGGTTGCATGAGGCCCATTCACCTTAAGAAGGGCAATCTGATTTACTGTCTCCCAATGTAAATGTTAATCTCACCCAAAAAATCCTCACAGCCCAGATGGAGTAGCTCAGTTGGTTGAGTGTCCATCTTCCTGTGCACCAAAAGGTTGCTGGTTCAATTCCCAGTCAAGGCACATACCTGGGTTGTGGGTTTGATCCCTGGTCAGGGCACATATAGAAGGCAACCCATTGATGTCTCTCTCTCTCTCTCTCTCTCTCTCTCTCTCTCTCTCTCTCTCTCTCTCTCAAGCATGTCCTCAGGTGAGGGTTTTAAAAAACAAACATCCTCACAGAAACACCCAGAATAATTATTGACCAAATATCTGTATCTGTGCATCCTATGACCCAGTCACATTGACACATAAAATTAACCATCCCACTGCATCTCTCTTATTCAATTCAGCTGGCATGCATGGTATTACATGGATAAATTAAATTGTTTTTATATTACAACCTAATTATTAGGGATAACACCTTATTATGTGTTAAAATGCTAATTCAATAACAATTTTATTTTTATTTTCGTGTATGTTTAATCTACCATCTTGATATAAAATATCTTACATGGGAAAGTCGCTATTTTAAACTTGTCATAGGTTAATGCATTTGTATGACTTTATTTTGATAGTAATATTCTGTTCAAAATTTTGAAAGGTTGATTATGAGAAAGTAGAGTTTTGAAAATAAAACATTGAAAGAATAAAAAAATGCCAATTCAGGGTTTTGAAATAAAACACTACACTTTCCCAAGCTAAATTAAAATTTAATAATTAAATCTAATATAAAGGGAGAGGCACTCAGTGGGAGTATGTTCTGGTACTTAAGCAATGTTCCTTTTAAAAAATATATTTTCATTGATTTCAGAGAGGAAGGGAAGGGGAGAGAGAGATAGAAACATCAATGATGAGGAAGAATCACTTAAGTGGCTGCCTCCTGCACACCTCTTCCTGGGGATCGGGCCCACAACTTGGGCATGTGCCCTGACCTCCTGGTTCATAGGTTGAGGCTCAACCACTGAGCTACATCAGCCAGGCTCCTTTTGTTTTTTTAACATAAAATACTGTCTTTGTTTATTCTTTTATCATTTACCTGTTGTTTACATGGATTTCTTGAAGATAGCATATTCATTCATTTTTGTTAAATAGTTACCGAGGGCTTCCGATATATGGCCACTGTAAGCACTGGAAATGCTTCTATGATAGGCATGGAATTGCAAGCCAGTTGTGAAATAGATGTTAAACAAATCATGGCATAAGTAACTTTGGTAACACTTGTGGTCTGAAAGAAAAATGTAGGATTGATGTATAATAGGGCCTCTGTACAAGAATTGAGGATTTGTGGAAATTTCCTCAAGCTGAGGCAATAAAGGATGATTTAGAGTTAGCTTTATACTGGGTGGAAATAGAACTATTTCAGGCAGAGGAAAGAAAATTCACAAAGCTTCTGAAGCAAGAAAGAGCTCAGAGCATTTGGGCGGAAAGAAGTTTTAGTGGCTAAAGCCAAGTGCAGGAGCCCATGCAGACCATACAGCCTTTGTTAATGATGTGGGATGTTTTCATAAACTAAATAGAAAGCTTCTAAAGGTTTTCAGGCAGAGTGATGCTCTGATTGGATGCGTCGTTGAGATGCTCACTGGAAATTAAAATAGGACACTGGAAATTAAAATAGGTTGGGGCAGGTGTGGCAGGGAGGGAGCGGTTCAGAGGGTACTTTGGAAGGGAACAGAGGTTGGATATGGGGTGTGGTGGTGGTGATGGGCAGCAGTGGATAACTTCAAGAAATATTAAAAGTAAGAGAGAGGGAAGAATCAAAACTCACTGTCAATTTTCTAGGGTAACTAACTGGGTGAATGGGAGCGTACCACTGGAGGGTTAGCCACCTTGAGGGGGGAAGTTTTTTGGGTCTCCTGTCTGCCAGCCTTCAGCTGGGATATTGCTGTATAGATGCTTTGGTTTTGACTCAACCTGGGCAGACCCATATTCTAGGATGAAAAGTACCCTTCTGGAACTGCACCTTCTTTTCTGCCCAGTGAGTTCATGGTAATTTCAGTTTTTCAAGTCTATTTTGGAAGAGAGGAACTGATGACACTGGGGAAGGGGGTACAACAAAGGTGAGGAAAGACCAAAAGCATCTGAGTGTCTCAAATGTACATTCAGACAGGATAGTAGCAGCTGCCCAATCTTCTGTATGGTTCAGGTCCTGTATATCAGGGCAGAGGCAGAGATAGTCTTTCTGTGTTCCATTCAGTAGATCAGGTCATTTTGTTCACAATTCCATTGGACTTATATTAAGTTGAAATGATCCCCAGTACTACGCTTCATGGCAATTTTGGTTTTTGTTTTCTTCTGTTGTTGCATACCATATTTTAAGGGAAGTTCAGGAAGCTGAATCAGTGGTTTCCAAACAGCAGTCAAATCCAGTAGTCAAATTTCCTACTTTCTGGTTTAAAAAACAATTTTAAAGTTTTGTTGATTCTGCAAAAATGGATTATCACCACTATCTTGTTTAGGGATATGCTTTTAAATCTAATCAGAAATATATGAAGAATGATACTATATTTTAAAAGATCCCTCCAAAATTTGAATGACAAAAATTAAGAGCTCAACAATAAAAAGTAAAATTAAGAAGTCAACAGCCCTGGTTGGGTAGATCAGTTGGTTAGAGCATTGTACCCTTATGCCAAGGTTGTGGGTTCAATCCCCAGTCAGATCACATACAAGAATCAACTAAAGAATGCATAAATAGTGGAACAGCAAATCAACTAATCAATGTTTCTCTCTCTCTCTCCATCTCTCTCTAATATCAATCAATAAAAAAACAACAAAAAGTAAGAACAAGCTCTTTAGTCTTTAAACTTTATAATTTAACTAGTGGCCCGGTGCACGAAATTCATGCACGGGGTGGGAGGGGGGTGTTTCTCAGCCCGGCCTGCACCCTCTCCAATCTGGGACCCCTCGAAGGATGTCCTACTGCCAGTTTCCAGGGATCGGGCCTAAACTGACAGTTGGACATCCCTCTCGCAATCTGGGACTGCTGGCTCTTAACTGCTCATCTGCCTGCCTGCCTGATTGCCCCTAACCACTCTGCCTGCTGGCCTGCTCACCCCCAACTGCCCCCCGCTGCCAGCCTGCTCACCCCCAAATGTCCCCCCTACCGCCAGCCTGATCACTCCCAACTGTCCCCCGTGCCAGTGTGCTTGCCCCCAACTGCCCCCCCTGTCAGCCTGATCACCCCCAACACCCCCCACACACACACCGGCCTGATCACCCACAACTGCTGTCCCATCCTGGCCTGATCACCCACAAGTGCCCTCCTCTCTTGGCTGCTAACCGCCTCTACCTCGGCCCTGCCACCATGACTTTGTCCAGAAGAAGTCCGGAAGGTCTCCTGGAAGGTCTCCCAGTCTAATTAGCATATTACCTTTTTACTAGTATAGATAGAGGCCTGGTGCACAGGTGGGGGCTGGCTGGTTTGCCCGGATCAGGGTGGGGGTTCCCTCAGGGTGTGGGGCAGCCTGGGCGAGGGGCCTGTGGTGGTTTGCAGGCCGGCCATGCCCCCATGGGGCTAGGGTCCCCACTGGGGGGGCATGGCCAGCCTAGGTGAGGGGCTGAGAGCTGTTTTCAAGCTGGCCACACCCCCTTCAGGGTTGGGGTTCCCACTGGGGTGCCTGTCCAGCCTGGGTGAGGGGCTGATGGCTGTTTGCAGGCTGGCCATGCCCCCCAGTGGGGACTCTTACTCCATGGGGGAGTGGCTAGCCTGGGTAAGGGGCTGAGGGCCATTCTCAAGCTGGCCATGCCCCCCGGCAACTCAGGCTCCCTGCCCCTCCTTGGGCTGGGAGCTGGCTTCCTCCATCGCCAGGGGCCACCCAAGCCTCCTGCTCACTCCAGCTCCGTGGCTGCCGCAATCTTTGTTGGGTTAATTTGCATACTTGCTCCTGATTGGCTGGTGGGCATAGCGGAGGGATGGTCAATTTGATGTTTCTCTTTTATTAGTGTAGATGGGTGGACATTTAGCATAAACTGGACTTCTCTATTATCTCATTAGATAATTCAGAACCCAAAAATAATAAATCTAATTGTTATATAACAGACTATTTTTTTTTTTCAAATCAGGGAATTTGGTATCATCTACACTAATAAAAGAGAAACATGCAAATTGACCTTACCTCTACTATGCCCACAAGCCATGCCTACCAGCCAATCAGGAGCGAGTATGCAAATTAACCCAACCAAGGTGGCTGCAGCCACGGAGCGAGCAGGAGGCTTGGGTTTCCCCAGCAATGGAGGAAGCCAAGCTTCCCTCCCACTCTGGCTGGCCCTGGCCTCTGCTCAAGGCAACAAAATTTCAATTATAGAAGATAAATAAATACCAACAAAAACAGCAGCAGCCACGGAGCTGGAGAGAGCAGGAGGTTTCAGTTGCCCCTGGCAATGGAGGAAGCCAAGCTTCCCGCAGCCCTGGCCTGCCCTGGCCTCTGCTCAAAGCTACAAAGTTTCAATTATAGAAGATAAATAAATTCCAGATACCAGGGCCTTCGCTTGGGTCGCGGGGAGGTGTGGTCAGCCTGCAAAACACCACAGGCCCCTTGCCCAGGCCGCCCCATGTCCCAAGGGAACCCCCACCCTGATCCAGGACACCCTTCAGGGCAAACCAGCTGGCCCCCACCCATGTACCAGGCCTCTATCCTATCTAATAAAAGAGTAATATGCAAATTAACTGTCACTCCAACACACAAGATGGTTGCCCCCATGTGGACACAAGATTGCCACCACAAGATGGCCAGCAGGGGAGAGCAGTTGGGAGGGACCAGGCCTGCAAGGGAGGGCAGTTGGGGGCGATCAAGCCTGCAGGGGAGGGCAGTTAGGGGTGACCAGGCCAGCAGAGGAGGGAAGTTGGGGGCAAACAGGCTGGCAGGGGAGCAGTTAGGCATCAATCAGGCTGGCAGGGGAGTGGTTTGGGGTGATCAGGCTGGCAGACAGAAGCAGTTAGGGGCAATCAGGAAGTCAAGCAGGAGAGCAGTTGGGAGCCAACAGTCCTGGATTGTGAGAGGGATGTCCGATTGCCCGTTTAGGCCCAATCCTACCTTGAGGGGTCCCAGATTGGAGAGGGTGCAGGCTGGGCTGAGGGACAACGCCCCCCCCACCCCCCCGTGCATGAATTTCGTGCACCAGGCCTCTAGTATTTTATAAACAAGGGTTTTAGTATTTATACAAGGTGTCCCCCAAAAATGTATACACTCACTTTAAGAGCTGATAGCTACCTTTATAATTATTCAAAGTATGTGTATACATTTTTGGGGGAGACCCTATAAAGCAACAATAGAACTATATCTTTATTCAAGGATTTAAAAATAATTGTTATTTAGGCACTTTTTCTTTCTGCATATCAAGAGTACTCAATATAGCTTTCAGTCTAATTCATAATTAGTGTCTAATTCAGTTGGTTGAGAGATTGCAAAAGATAACCTAAGGCTACAATGAATTGAATCAGTTTCTTTAACAAAAACACAGCAGACCCTTGTATTTTATTCATTTGCCTTGTTTTCTCACAGTGCTTATTTTATGAACTCTTGAAAAATAGATTTCATTATAGTATGTTAAGTATTTTGAGGCATTAACAGAACATAAGCACTATTTGACCAAATGTCAACTTAGTCTTTTGGTACAAAAATAAAGCCATCCTTTATGGTTTTAATTTGTGTTGGTAAAATCATCCCTTCCTCTTTCCTTTTTTCACTTTCCCTCCTCCCTTTTCCTTCTCCTCTCCCTCCCTCTTTCCTTCTCTCTATCTCTCTTCTTTCTTATTTTCTTTCTTTCTGCTAAGCACCAGGCTCAAAGCATTTTGTCAAAATGTAGATATCAGATATGCATGTACATAACACAAGAAGGTGAACGAAGAGATGGAATGAGCTGAATGTGCACTGAATATGGAAGAAGCCAGCCCCTATATTCCAAATTGAAAAACGGAATTTATGGCATGGTTTTGGCAGGACCGGGAGCAGGAGAAGTGGCCAGATGGAAAGGGCCCTTTGAAATCACCTAAGTGGCTGGATCAAGTGATTTGCTAACAAAATTCCCAATTTGGTACTAAAAATGAGGAGTTTTATGATTGAAAAATTTTATGAGTAAAATTAGAAGCCAGTAAAAGCAACATTTAGATCCAAATGACTTCACTTAACCAGAGGCCAAATGCCTTTGTGGATCACAGTTGCTGATGTAAATTGCACTCAGAGGTGAGTCAGGAGCCAGAACAGACTGGGGCCCAGTTGTTTCCTGCATGCCGCCAACACCTCTAAGTGAACCAGCTGCTATAGGGAACTTCCTAACTTTGAGCTGTTTTCAAGGGTAACTGCGAGTAGAGAGAATGTATTCTTGTCATGGTTCACTCCATGGCATTATGAATTCCAGGTAAAAACATGGTATGGTCAAATACGCTTGGGGAACACTAAGTAAAACAAAGTTAGACAAGGCTTTTTACTGCAGGCGCTCTTTAAGGTTTTAACACATTAATGTAAATTGTGAACTTACAAGAGTATTTTCCAAGTTTTTTCATTGAGTGAACCTTTTTTCCTAGAGAATCTTCTAAATGTTGTGTATAACATGGACTTTGGGAACCATTTTATTAGACTAACCTCTAATTATAAACTACAGCTGGGGTAACCATATAATTTATTATCCAAAGTGAGAATCTTAGAGAATATACAGAGAGTTATTAATAATTACAATAAGTATACTGGGACTCTCTTGGGCAAACCAGGACATATGATTCCTCTTAGTTATAGCTAAAAAAGGATGTTACAACAGCAATTAGTATCCTCTGGATGTCATAAAAGCAACAGGACATAAAGAGGTTGGGTCAGCTCACACCCTCTGAGAAGTAGGTCCCAACATGAGCTTAGATATGACAGATATTTTTAAATTTTATTCTTATGTTTCTATTTTTTTATTATTTTTATTAAATTTATTGGGGTAACATTGGTTAATAACATTACATAAATTTCAGGTGTACAACTTTTATAATACCACATATTTATATTCCTTTGTGTGCTCACCACCCGATGCCTAATCTTCCCTCACCAATATATGACCCCCTTTTACCCTTATGTTCTTCATCTACCCTTCTTCCCCTCTGGTTACCACCATTCTGTTGTCTGTATCTATGAGTTTGTTTTTCATCCTATGAAGGATGAAGGGGGAGGAAGCAGGAGGAGGTGAGAATTTGGTCATACTGAGAGGCAGAGCTGATACTTAGGCAAAAAGAGAAGGAAGGGAGCGGGGAGGATTGAGGAAGAAGATCCCAGAACAGTTCTGAGAAAAACGTCACCAGGCTGATGGGGTTCCCAAACAAAGACTGCCTGCTGGAGGAGTCCCACATGGAATAGAAATGGGCTAGCACTGGCACCTTCACTGTGGGAACTACACATGGGAAGCTCGACTTCAGCATGAGCATCTTGCTGGATCCTAAGGGATTGTTTGGCTCTGGAAATTGGACCTTGGCTTGGGTCCCCATAGCCCAGTAGAAGAGGACATCCTATATAATAAAAGCCCAGCGACTGAATGGGAAACGACCAGAATGACTGGTTGACCAGTCGCTATGATGTGCACTGACCACCAGGGGGCAGACGCTCAATGCAGGAGCTGCCCCCTGGTGGTCAGTTCTCTCCCACAGTGGGAGCACTGCTTGGCTGACTGGGATGAGCAGCGCTCCCACAGCGGGTCAATCCCCGCAGGCCACTCTCCCCACCAGTGTACGAATCCCATGCACCGGGCCTCTAGTCCTATATAATAAAAGCCGAATATGTAAATTGACCAAACAATGGAATGACCAGTCACTATGACATGCACTGACCACCATGGGGCAGATGCTCAACATAGGAGCTGCCCCCAGCCTACAGGCCCCAGGCCAGCCAAGGTGTGCAAACGGGGACCCCCCGATCACCTCACCAGTTGCCCCACAGAGGGAGGTGACCAGCGGCAGCGGCGGGAGGTGGGGCTGGCGAGCGGGCGGTGCCAGGCCGGCCAAGGCAGGTGCCATTGGGGGCCCCCAATTGCTCTGCTGGTCACCCCACAGATCAGCCCTGATCACCAGACATGCCTAGGGACCCTACCCGTGCATGAATTTCGTGCACCGGGCCTCTAGTTTCTTTATAATTGGGAAATCCCCTGGCTATTGAAAGACTCCTACCCCAATTGGGTATCCAGTGGAACACCTGTCAGATTACTCCCAAAAGATGCAGTTCATCAGGAGAAATATATTTATGCATAAGTGGGGAGGACTCCATCCTAGGATTACTTGCAATCTTTCTTGGGATTAAATTATATTAGCACAGATGTGCAGTGTCGTAATGACAGCAGAATTGTCATAGCTCCATGGTTTATGGTTACATGCATGATTCCTGTTCTTGGTAAATGCCAGCAGAGAGAGGAGAAGGCAGAATTTAAGCTGTTTTGAATTCAGGGCTCAAAGCCTTACATGGTCCTGAGTTGGCTGTTGAAACATGGCTCTCAGATTTCAGTGCACCCTTTATGGCAATTCCGTATTATCAGAATTGACGACCTGCACAGCAAATTTCTCTGTTCCCCTCTGTGGCTAGTTCTAGGTGGAGATGGATTTTTCCCCGGAGGGGCAAAATGTAGCATTTGTCTGTGACTGTATTCTAAAGTTCAAGTCATCAATTGTGATTATGCCTTTGTGATGGTTAATTTTGTGTATCAACTTGGCTAGGCCATGGTACCCAGATATTTGGTCAAATACCAGTATAGTTAGTGCTGTTAAGGTACCTTTTAGATGCGATCAACATTAAGTTCGAAGACTTTGAATAACGCAAATTACCCTCTGTAATGTGGGTGGACCTTATCCAATCAGTTGAAGGATTCCTTGGGGAAAAGGGAATTCTGCCTCCAGACTATCTTTGGAACAAGCTGCAAAATTAGCTCTTCCCTGGGTCTCTAGTATGTTGGCCTATATGCAGACTTGTATTTGCCAGCCCCCACAATCATGTAACCCCTTCCTTAAAATCAATATCTATCTATCATCTATCTATCTTTCTATCTATTATCTCATCTATCTATCTATTATCTATCTATCTATCTGATCTAATCTATCTGGCTACCTATCTATCATCAAGAGTGAGAGTGAGAGTGAGAGAGCAAGAGAGAGAGAGAGGCCATTGGTTTTGCTTCTCAGGAGAACCCTACCTAATACAGCTGCTTATAAGAGAGGAACCATGACACTCATCATCATAAATGGTGATTAATTCAAGTACTGTAGTTGGTATTTAAAAAGCATTGTATGACCTCTTACCCTTGTGTCTCATCCTAATCTATCTACCAAATCTCTGTGAGTACCTGGAAAAACTGCTTTGGCTATTCAAATATGCTGGGGTCTTTCTCAGCATCTACTAGGGTATAGGAATCTGGAAAAGGAGCTGTGCATAAATGAGTGAAGAGACAAGAGAAGAAATATGAATTTGGAAGGCATGGGGGAAAGCCAGATGGAAACTCAGTTCTAGTGACTAAGCTCCCCAAATGTCCGGACCCCTAGCTTTTTATTAACACATTTTGCCCTAAAGCAAAGCAGATAGATATATCAAAGGTAAGGTTTGGTAAACAGTAAAAGATTATCAGGTTGAGGTAAATGCCTACAGGTGTTCAGCAGCAGGTAATAACATGCAGATTTTCAGCCCTGCTGAAGCCCCAAGTTCCATCAACCTTTTGATGAACTTCTTGCATTTATGACCTGCTGGAATTATCCTCCAGCACAAATATTCTTGTCATATAATCCTTTTCTTGTCATTTTATACAAAGCACATAAACCAGGAAGAGTTTGCTACCTGGAAAATTAGCTTCCTTTCCCTAGAATTTTAATGGGTGAGAAATCTAAGAAACTTACAGTTGTACTTTGGATGCTGGGACTTGAAGAATCTTGTCCTTGGGAGACCTGTCAAGCATTTCTGTCTTGTTATTTCCCAGGGTTCCTCTCCGCCCCTTCTTCTCAGAGAGTACTCCTTGAATTAAAAACAAGCATGAGATCAGTTTTTTGGTGAAAAGTATTTCTTCCTTCTTCCCTAACCTCATTTTCTGTTATTTTTTGGTTCTATTGAAAGATTTCAGCTAAAGCCAAAAGAATTTTTGACAGGGATTTAGAGATTAATTAAAAAGACACATTTTCTGTATCTTTAGTATTGAGTAAAATGAAATTATTTACTGTTTGCCATTTTCTTAGCAGGGAACTCATTTCTCAGGTGACTGAAAGCTATGTCCTTTCACCTTATTTTATAGGTACTTTAAAACCTCTTTCTGCTTATCTAAGGAAAAGTTCAAGGAACAAAGGAATTTGCATATTTAATTTGTCATGTTATAACTGTAAAGTAGAACCATTTAAAAAACTGGGAATGTCCTCATTCTCATATTACTGTCATTGCATTCCATATGATTTGCTTAACAAGAGCAAAACTAGTTCCATCCACCCGACGGAGCTCATGCTGGGAAAATTTCAGGGAGAGGCAAAATGCAATGTTCAAAGGGCATATAAGCTAGACATTAGGCAAGCTACTTGAGAGTGTTTGGAAAAAAGACTAGCCTGGCTGTGTGTGTGTGTGTGTGTGTGTGTTGAGTTGCACAAGTTCTTTAAAAATTTTGGATATTAACTCCTTATCAGAGGTATCATTGGTGAATATATTTTCTCATTCAGTGCGTTGTCTTTTCATTTTGTTAATGATTTTCTTTGCTGTGCAAAAAACATTTTAGTTTTATGTAGTCCCATTTGTTTACTTTTTCTTTTGTTTCCTTTGCCCCCCAGCAAATATATCAGAAAAAAATATTGCTACAAGAAATGTTTGAGATTTTACTGCCTGTGTTTTCTTCTAGGATTTTTATGGTTTTGAGTCTTCTATTTAAGTCTTTGATACATTTTGAGTTTATTCCTGTATATGGTGTAAGAAGGTGGTCTAGTTTCATTTTTTTTTTGCACGCACCTGTCCAACTTTCCCAGCACCATTTATTGAAGAGACTGTCTTTACCCCATTGTATGTTCGAGTCTCCTTTGTCAAATATAAATTGATCATAAAGGCTTAGGTTTATTTTTGGGCTCCCTATTCTGTCCCATTGATCTATACGTCTGTTTTTATGCTAGTGTCATGCTGTTGTGATTACTATGGCCTTGTAGTACAGTTTGATATCAGGTAGCATGACTCCTCCAACTTTATTCTTCTTTCTCAAGATTTCTGTTGTTATTCAGGGTCTTTAGTGGTTCCATTAATTTTTGGAATATTTGTTCTAGTTCTGTGAAATATGCCATTGGTGTCTTGATAGGAATTGTGTTGAATCTATAGATTGTTTTGGGTAGTATGGACATTTTAATGATGTTAATTCTTCCTATTCACAAACAGGGTATATGCTTCCACTTATTTGTATCTTCTTCAGTGTCTTTTAATTTTCTGAGTACCGGTCTTTTACATCCTTCATTAAATTTATGCCTGGGTATTTTATTTATTTTTTGATGAAACTATAAATGGGATTGTCTTCTTCCTTTCCCTTTCTGATAGTTCATTATTGGTGTATAAAAATGCAACCTATTTCTGGATATTTATTTTGTATTCTGCAACTTTACTGAATTAATTTATCAGTTCTTATAGCTTTTTTTTTTTTGTAGAATATTTGGGGTTCTCTATGTACACTATCATGGCAGACCAAGTTGACTGCCTTAAAAATAACCCAGGTTGGGAAGTATGTTAGATCAGAAAGTAGGGCAACAAGAGTATTTTCTGTTTGGAAAGAAGGGAGGGAGAAAACTCTTGAAGATGGGGAGGGAAGGGCAGGGCTTATCCAGAGGTTCATTGTACAGATTTGCTTGAGTACAGGGCACGTTGGAGGCGGACAGGGAGATAAGGCTAGACAGGTAAGATGGTAGTATCTTTTGAAAGCCTAGAACTTTATTTTCTAGATAGTGCCATCTATGTTGTCTGAGAAAAGTAATGCATTCTGATCTGTGTTTAAGGGAGACAAGTATAAGATGGCAGATGGACTAACATGTGGTGAGACTGGAGATAAATCAGCAGAGGATAATTATTAGTCATGATATTATTTTACATAAATTTCGAAAGAGACATTAATCTTTTATTTTCACTATCTCCTCCTAAAAAGGACTGATTTTCTGAACTGCATTCTATAACTGAAATAATTATTTATATGTCTACTAGAGGCCCGGTGCATGTAATTCATGCATGGGGGAAGGGGGGTCCCCTCATCCCAGCCTGCACCCTCTCCAATCTGGGATCGGGTCTAAACGGGCAGTCGGACATCCCTCTCACAATCCAGGACTACTGGCTCCCAACTGCTTGCCTGCCTGCCTTCCTGATTGCCCCTAACTGCTTCTGCCTGCCAGCCTGATCACCCCCTAACCACTCCCCTGCCAGCCTGTTTGCCCCTAACTGCCCTCCCCTACAGGCCTGGTCACCCCTAACTGCCCTCCCCTGCAGGCTTGGGTCCCTCCCAACTGCCTTTCCCTGCAGGCCTGGTTGCCCCCAACTTCCCTCCTCTGCCGGCTTGGTCACCCCTAACTGCCCTCCCCTGCAGGCTTGATTGCCCCCAACTGTCCTCCCTTGCAGGGCTGGTCCCTCCCAACTGCCCTCCCCTGCTGGCCATCATGTGGTGCCCATCTTGTGTCCACATGGGGGCAGGATCTTTGACCACCTGGGGGCAGCCATATTGTGTGTTGGAGTGATGGTCAATCTGCATATTACTCTTTTATTAGATAGGATAGAGGCCTGGTGCATGGGTGGGGGCCAGCTGGTTTGCCCTGAAGGGTGTCCCGGATCAGGGTGGGGGTTCCCTTGGGGCATGAAGCGGCCTGGGCGAGGGGCCTGTGGTGGTTTGCAGACTGGCCACGCCCCCTGGTGACCCAAGTGGAGGCCCTGGTATCTGGGGTTTATTTATCTTCTACAATTGAAACTTTGTAGCCTGGAGTGGAGCCAAGCCTTCTGCTCGCTCCGTGGCAGCAGCCATTTCTGTTGGGATTTATGTATCTTCTATAATTGAAACTTTGTAGCCTTAAGCAGAGGCCTGGGCAGGCCAGGGTGTGGGGAAAGCTTGGCTTCCTCCATCACCGGGGGCAACCCTAGCCTCCTGCTCTTTCCAGCTCCGTGGCTGCCGCCATTTCTGTTTGGGTTTATGTATCTTCTATCATTGAACCTTTGTAGCCTTGAGTGGAGGCCTAGGCCGGCAAGGGCAGGCAGAAAGCTTGGCTTCCTCCATTGCCGGGGAAAACCAAGCTTCCCTCCTGCTCTCTGTGGCCATAGCCATCTTGGTTGGGTTTATTTGCATATTCACTCCTGATTGGCTGGTGGGCGTGGCTTGTGGGTATAGCAGAGTGATGGTTAATTTGCATATTACTCTTTTATTATATAGGATACCCTTAATTATTCTATAAAGATCTTTATATAGTTTTAAAGCAATATAAAATTAGAGCATAATAAAAAAAATCAAGACCAGAGAACATATAGGTATATTAGCAAGATAAGAAAAGTTGAAAAATATTATTAAGCAATTCAAAGCAGAACTAAATTGTACTATAAATTTGACTCTGAGCATCCAGGAAGTCAAAGCAAAAAGGAAAATACAAGCCACTACAAAATTCATATCATCCATGAGATACGATCCCTATTACCCATGTCATTTCCTAAGGAGAAACAGGGTAACTATGAATTTGAATGCAGTTATCACACACAAGTCAAATTAAATGAGCCATTTTATTCTGGTTTTAGTAATAGAAGGAGCACATTCGTGTAGATTTTGATGAGCAATTCTCCGTGGAGACAGCATGGTGCTTTAAACAGTGCGAGGACAATGAGACAAATGAAATACAAAGTCAGGGAGAAGAGAGACTAAATCTGTCTGTCAAGGCTGGTCCTTTTCAGGGTATATTGAGAAGTCAAGAGAGACAGGCGTGGTCTCATTCTCGTTCTCTACCTCACAGGAGACTACATACATATATAATATGTGAATCACCAGTTTTTAAACATTTAGTATTCCATGTGAGTCTTTTGTTATGCACATATTTAACTTAATATGTTTAATTTACAATGTCTAAAAAAAATTAAGGACATGCTGGTTTATCCATTGACTTGCAGCATTTAACCTACTGATGAATTTATAGTGAAAATAATTCCAAGGTCCATAGAAAGAGACAGGACTCCTATAAAACCAAGTGTGGTACTTTGTTTATTCTGTGAATCTTTACTGGCAAATCATCAGTATTCGTTCCTTCTTGCTTTTGTCTTCACTGATTTTAAGGGAGATCTTATTTTGAAATACAGCATTTTAAGACAAATGGCCAGGGATCATTTTCAAGGAAACATGCTTCAAATAAGGCCTTCGACACCTTTGTACTGAGTGGCAATGCTGCTGCTGCATGCGGCACTCTGAGTCTCCTGATAGACAGATTCTCCCATAGAGAAAGCAACCCAAATCAGCAGCATACAACCCAAACTTCATGTAGCCTTTCCCTTTGTAGCAAAAACAATTTGAAGCCTAAATTTGTGCCTTGTATTAAAAGCTCACTAGTCTGACTTCATTCGAAGCATACTGTATCATTTTGAATATCTTTTTTTCAAAGGCTTCCAAGGAATGCATTCTCTGCCTCATTCTCCCCCTAGCATCATCTTTTTGGTGCATAAAGTACTTTTGGTTTGAGGTAGGAGAATTCAATTCTATGTGCATTTCTTAGATTTCTACCTTCCCTGTTTAGGAAGCCAGGGTAAGTTCTACAGGTAGGTGAGATAACATATAGTCTAGGGAGGTAAAGATGGCCATGGATTGTGGAAGGGGTGGGGGAGTTGCTCAAGTTCTACCGTGTTTCCCCGAAAATAAAACATCCTCCGAAAATAAGACCTACCTACAGGTTTCCTTCTGAGTGAAATATAAGGCATCCCCCTGAAAATAAGGCCCCCAGGCTCTGTCTCAGAATGAAAATTAATTTACCGTAAACTGGTCGCTAGGGCCACCCCAACTGGCGTCTAGCAACCAGTGACGTTACGCGGAGTCCTGACGTCACTGCTGTGTGGAGGCGGAGCGGAGGTCGGAGTGAGCGGTGAGCATGGGGCAGGAGAGGGGAGGAGACTTTCGCAGATGCGTGTAGAAGAACAGGAGGATTAGAGCGGACGGGACGCGGTGAAGGTGGTGAGTGCTGGTCTGTCTCTGGTGACACTACCTGATGCTCGTGGCCGCCTTCATGATGATTGAAGGTTCTCAGTCAGTGGCAGACACTGCTCCAGCCCAGATCCAGGCCCCAGCAAGCCCAGTGACAGTCCCCAAGCAGGCCCCAGGGGGTAAATGTCTGATAAAGGGGTAGGGGGGATATCTGGTGAAGGTGTTCAGTGGCACAGGGGTGGGGGGAGGGGGATCACTTAAAATGACACAGGAGGATCAGAGGGGACAATCAAAATGACACAGGAGGGTCAGAGGGGACAATCAAAATGAAATGACACAGGAGGATCAAAAGGGGTTACTAAAATGGTAATCTCCCCTCTGATTCTCCTGTGCCATTTTGATTCCCCCCTCTCATCCCCCCTGTATCATTTTGAGTGATCCCCCTCCCCCCACCTTGATACCCCAATTCCTTTTTTTTACCCGTAGAAATGAGCGCAAAAAGAAAAAGCTACTCCGTGGAGTACAAGAAAGGAATCGTGGAAGACTCTTGGGGCCAAAATCTTACTGCTTTCTGCAAAGAGAAGATGTTGAGTATCCAATTGGTCCGAAAATGGCAAGCAGAGTATGGTAACCTCATTGAACAAGTGGACAAGGGAAATGCTAAAAAGCGCAAGTGTGGACCAGGTCGGCAACCATTATTTTCCGAGCTGGAAAACCTGATCTGTGAATGGGTTGCTGACAGGAGAGCAAAGGCTTTGGTTGTGAATAGGGCTCAGATTCAAGAATTTGCCCTTGCAATGGCACCACAGTTTGACATAGGCCCCGAAGACTTCAAAGCATCACAACACTGGCTGGATAATTTCCTTCAGCGAAGTGAACTGTCTTTAAGAAGATCTACAACATTGTTTAGGTTGGAAGATACTCAAGTTATTAAGCGAACACTTGCATTCAAGTCCTTTATTGATGATGCTGACTTCTCTAAATACAATCTTTCCAACATGATTGCTATGGATGAAACTGCAGTGTTTATGGGCCAATCATCTCAAACAACAATTGAACAGCAGGGTGCCTCCTTAGCGTACATTCCCTCCACTGCTTACGAAAGTGCACGTGTTTCCTGTATTTTGGCAATTCGTCTGGATGGCACTAAAATCCCACCTTTAATCATTTCTAAGGGCAAGAAGGAAAAGATTGAACGTGTTTTGGGCGTTTTTATTCTTGAAACTGAAAAAGCCTGGGCCACACAGCAGTTATAAGGAAGTGGGTCCATTTAATGCTGCTGCTTGTTATGCGAGGGAGCCAAAGAGGTCTGCTAGTCTGGGATGCAGCCAGCACTCACCGCGCTAAAGACATGAAGACATTTCTTCACGAAAGAAAATAGATCAGATAATGATTCCCGCAGGAATGACGGCCTATCTCCAGACTCTTGATATTGCAAGAAACAAGCCATTCAAAGACAATTTGTGCATGGAAATTAATGACTACATTGAAAATAGAATGGAGAGAAATCAGCTTTGTGAAACCTAAACTGCAAGAAGTTGTGACTTGGGTGAAGAATTCATGGGAGAAAATCACTGACAGTTGCATTGCAAATGCATCGCGAGCAGGCTACCTTGACAAGAAGTACTCATTTAAAGACAGTGCTATTGCTAAACATGAGAGATTTGGTCCACTGATTCTGAAAGAAATGGAGTCACAAGAAATTCACCAGGAAATTCAGGAATTGGATTGTTATGATGATGTTCCAGAAGACGATGACATGATTGTCATTGAATAAATGAGTAAATTCTTGATACTGTAGGATTCACAGTTTGTCTGGTTTGTGTTGGCAACTACCGTACTACCATACCGTATATAGGTAATAAATTTCCTTTATTTTCATTTAACAATAAATGTGTACCGTATTCTTCTTCATGGAAAAATAAGACATCCCCTGAAAATAAGACCTTAGCGCGTCTTTGGGAGCAAAAATTAATATAAGACACTGTCTTATTTTTGGGGAAACACGGTAGAAACTCGAGTCGGGTGGGGAGAATCAAGAAATGTTTTGTAAAGGTGGTGAGAAGTTTGATATATAGAACAGGAGCAAAAACGTCAATCAAATTATCTTGTCATACTTGTCAATACATTCAAAATGGATATCTAACATTTGAGGAAAATCTTCAGCTGTACTACAGATTTAACACCCACGCAAATTTTAGGTGAATAACAGGAGAAATCTTTTCTAAATACAGTTATTGAAACCAGTAAGTTGAATATCCCTTTTGAGTTGCTCTCAGTAAGAAAATATTCTGTTCCTCTTCCTGGATCAATGACAAACCTTGCCCGAAGAGATCCACGCTGGGGTGATTGTACCTGTGTAGCGAAATACCCAGCAGCTAATAAGAGGGACTGCCATGTAATAATCTTCCAATAGTAGAGAGGTCAGCTCAAAAAGTGTTTAAAAGTTGGAAACGCTGTTGCAATGTGTCCCTTAGCTCACATCTTCCTGCTGTCCTCCAATCCCCAAAACATACAGTAATAATAGCTTTTTTGATTATTGGCAATTCAAGTGAAAACTAGGCTAGGAATGACCCTACTTCTACTGAATTTTCAAGGGAAGATAAGATCACAGACCAAGAGACTGTGACTTTTGATTTGAAGTATGTCATCCTGCTGAGGCAATTTCTAGTGGAAGCTTTACTCATTTCTTGAGAAATAGCTTGTACAGAAAGCGTTCGCTCACAAATCCAAAATAATGGAAGAATGACAGAGACATGGCTATGGTACACATAAAAATCATTAAAAACACTTGCTGGTCTTCATTCCAACAGGCCATTGACTGACACAACATTCATAACCTTAACACTCCAAAAAAAAAAAATGCTTAGCATGAGAGGAATAGCTTCTGTGTAAGATCGATCTGTTGGAGCAATAGAAAAAACCCAAAGGAAAACCTGAAATCTTGAGCGCTAAGATAAACAAATCTGTACAAGTCCTCGGTTTTTGTTAAGATTTCTTATTTGTTCAATGGGATGCTAAAATAGTCAGCAGAGTGTTATTGTCTGATGGAAAAAGAAGGCTGAACAGGAAGCCAGACCAGGTTCTCTTATTTATTTCCTATGCTACCACTTGAGTTCAAATTTTCTCATTTGTAAAACAGAAATAATATACTGTCATAAATCTCTCCTGGGACTTTTGATGGAATGAAATCAGATAAAGATGCAGAAGCTTCTTCAAGAAGGGCAAGGTATAAGCTAATAATAATCATTACCATTTATATACAGAACTAGAGGCCCGGTGCACAAAATTCGTGTCCCTCAGCCCAGCCTGCACCCTCTCCAATCTGGGACCCCTCGGAGGATGTGCAACTGCTGGTTTAGGCCTGATACCACAGGGATTGGAACTGCTGGCTCCCAACCACTCGCCTGACTGACTGCCTGATTGCCCCTAATCGCTTCTGACTGCCAGCTTGATCACCCCCTAACAACTCCGCTGCCAGCCTTATCGACACCTAACTGCCCTCCCCTGCTGGCCTGATCACCCACAACTATCCTCCCCTGCTAGCCATCTTGTGGCAGCCATCTTTGACCACATGGGGGCATCCATCTTGTGCGAGGGTGTGAGGGTCAATTTGCATATTAGTTCTTTATTATATAGGATTATTATATAGGATGGTTCAATTATATTAGACACAGGCCTTAAATATATTATTTAAGCCCAGACAGTCTTGAGGTAGGTATACTCACTATTTTATAGACTTGGACACTGAGGTTTAGAGACACAAAGAATTTGCATATGATCATCCCATATAATAAAAGCCTAATATGCAAATCGACTGACCAGCAGAATGATGGGCAGAACGACTGGTCGCTAAGATGTGTACTGACCACCAGGGGGCAGACGCTCAATGCAGGAGCTGCCCCCAGCGGTGGTGTCAGAGGGTGGGGCCGGCAAGTGGGTGGCACCAGGCCAGCCAAGGTGGGTGCCAGTGGGGGCCTCCCGATTGCCCCACCAGTTGCCCTGCAGATTGGCCCTGATTGCTGGCCAGGCCTAGGGACCCTACCTGTGTACGAATTTTGTGCACCGGGCCTCTAGTGGTAATTCTCTGATTCAACTGCTACCTAATTATATAAGCACTTAAAACTGAAAGGATCTAAAGGGTCATGTTGTTCAACCCCACCATTTAGCAGGTGCACCTTTCTATTTTCTTACTTCTCCCTTATTCTATATCAGGCTTCTCCATTTTATACCCATTCCTTTACTCAGCACTACTGAATTTGTCATCTTTGCTCAAACACTCCTGTCCTCCACTCTTCACTCTGATAACTCTTAAACATCTTTTCCATCTCAATGAGAATAGCACAGTGGGCATATGATATATTGCATTTACCACTGTGTTCCTGGCTTCAGCACAAAGCCAGTTATAAATATTCACTCAATAAAAGACTGAATGAAGGAAACTGAGGTGCAGAGAGATGAATTGAGTGGACCATTGCCAAGTGGCATGGTGGATCACCAGCCATCCAAATTTACTGTTCTTTCTACTATCCCACTGGGTGTGAAGTTTATTTTCTGTTTAAAATAATGGAATTTGAAGCTTAATACTTGAATCATAATCCATTAATTAAAATATCAGTAATTCCCTAAATTAGTCATACACTGACAAAATAGAATGATATGTAATTTGGGTGAAGAAAAAAAAATCAGTCAACAGGAACATCGAGATAGCTAAAACAAGATTTGAGATCAATTAATGCCATGAGAATGAGAAACTGGAAGCAATGGGCAGATATTAGATATTGGAGGAAAGGCTCAGGGATACTTCATATTAATTTTTGCAGCATATGGAATACTTTGAGTCAATCCAGTTTGAAGAATATAAAATTCTTCCACCTACTCAACCATTGAACGTAAAGTTCAATTTCATCTCATTCCTGTCAGGGCACAGCCATGTTAAAATAAACTGAAAGATGAAAAAAAATGCAAAAATAAAAATTACTATGTAAATATAAGTTTTAATAAATTATGTTTTGGTGAACTTGTAATGCAGAGGCAGAATTATAATTTTGAAATAAAAAAATATTTTCATCTATTAAGAAATAAGGCAACTTCAAAAAGTGTTGTCACCATGCCATAGCATTGATAGATGGCATTACTCATTCCAGTGAGATAATTCATTTTCTCTTTTGCCTGTTTAGTATAAAGCAATCACTGTGCCACCCAATATTTATTAAAATTCATTGACATATGATATATACCAACATCAAGGGAAATGTATCACGCTTATAGTCTGATTTATTCTTTCAACTTAGAGCCCATTTTCTAAAGGCTTGGGAACCTGGAAAGTTAATCTGACATGCTTGTTGTAGATGGACCGGTTAAGACAAAGTCAGAATAAAAAAACAAAACAAAATAAGACCTTGTGTGTGTTAAACTCTTCATGGTGGAAAATTTCAAACATATACAAAAATATAGCAAATAAACAAGAAACCCCAAGTTTCACCACTCAATTTGAACAATTTTCACCTGAAGACCAAACCTGGCTTATTTATACTTTCTCCCTTGCTATGTTATTTCGAGGCAAGTTTATTTTTTATTGAAGCAAATCTTATGATAGTCTTTGGTCCAAAAATATGTTAGGATGCATCCCAAAAACATAAGGGCCCTTTTAAAATACAAACAGAACATCATTATTAAACCTTAAAACATTAACATTAATTTCTTAAGATTGTCAGTTATTTAATTAGTATTCAAATTTATCTGATTCCTAATTTTTTTCAATAGCTTCAATACTCCAAGGCCCCATTTTTTATTGTTCCTGTGGTGTGGTTGGTTCTCCTGTCTGACAGAAACTGTCTTTGCTCCCCTCCCACCTTCATGGCCCTTCTCTTCCTTTGCCTCCCTGTCCCTGATTCGTTCCATTTACATCCCGTGCCGGGAGTTTCTCTTCAGTCTGAGGATTTCTCCTGCAGCCTGTGCTTTATGAAAGCGGTGTTGAGGATTTGAGTGCAGGAATACTAATACCTATCGTATCCTTATGTGAAATGGTAGCTTACAGAATTGAAAGACTTCTTTATCTTTTTAAATGCATTGTGATCTGGCCAATCTGAGAGCTTGCAGGGCCTCGAGCTGAGAGAGGACTCTTCCCTTGGGAGTGGTTTCTTGTTGGCAATTCAATTTTTGGGCTGTTTGTTGGAAGTCCCTTGTCTTTCCCTTCCTCCTGCAGTTGTCCCCACAGGTCTTGTTGCTGCCAGTGCTTCGACCTCTCCTGCTATGGGCATGTCTTGTCACTGTCCATGGGTTCTTGCTTTGCTTTCTCAATTGTTCTATGTTTGTGGAGGGTGATTTGGGGAGATTCCATAACTGTGTTATGGCCACACTGCTATCTTTCTTCCCATGGGGATCGGTAATTGGGGAGCAAATATGCTGCTGTCAATATTTCTAAACATGTAAAATCCAAGGTGGTGTTTTATTTGTTTTTCTTTGTAATGGCTTTGTCCTCTCCTCCCCTCCGCCCCCTTAAACATATCAGGTACTGTTTGAAAATACAATGAAAAACATTGAACAGGATTTGGAAAATATCAAGGATCTTGTGAGAGAATACTGTTTTGTCTATGTTTGTAATGTTTGGAATAAATCATTCTAATCCCCTTTAAAATAAACACTAAGAATTATGACCGTTTTTCCTATGACAAGCTTCTTAGAAATTCAAGCTTACAGAATGTATGAATAACAAGCCCAGAAACACAAACTAGGTGAAATAAAAGGAACTTGCACATTTTTAAGATCTGCCTATAGTTATTCTGTTACTATATAATGTACAACTGCCTAAATCTTACATTACTTATTTTCTATTCAAAATGATTATAATTTCTTATCACTTGGTATAACAATAAACTTATGTAATTGATTTCTATTCTTTTGAACTTTCTTTATTGAAAAAGTATCCTTATTTTTCAGGAGTAAGTTCAATAAACAGCATACAAAATCATTTCAGTTAAGAACTTTTATTTTGTATACAGCTAGTGCCACTGTAATTAATATACCCAATCTCCAGAAAATGACTCCATCAATCACTCAGTTGCTCAAGCCAGAAAATGAGGTCTCATATTTAATTCCTTCTTCTATAGCACTACCCCTTTAAGTAAGTCATTAAATGCTGGTTACATTTACATCTCTAAATGTAAATTTTTTCAACTTCTTGTTAACCCTTGACACTACCTTAGTGCTGGTTATCCTCTATCTTGCCTTGGCCATTGTAATATACACATTCTTCTTCCTTTAGTATCATCTCTAAATTTTGATTTTTCAAAACGCAAATCTTGCTATGTCCTTTCTTATCTCAAAACCCTTATACATTGTCTCATTGCTTTGCAGTGTAAGTCCAGAACCCTAATGTGACTTTCAAATGTGACTCTACCCTCTTCCTATCTTTATAGCATTTATCTAACTTTTAAAATTAATATCTAATTGACAATATGCTAATATATAAAAACCCTGGGTCCATCACATCCACAACGACCGGAGGCTCGACCAACCAGAAATCAATCCTGCAGTCAGCGCTGGGTTGCCATGGCCACCCAGTACTGACTGCTGTGGCTGCAGGCATGGTGCCCCAGCACTGACTGCTGAGGGCGCTGCGAATCAGGCCTGAAGAGAGGCCTGAAGAGAGAAGCAGGGTCTGATCCATAGACTCTGTGGCAGCTGTTGATCAGCATTTGCCTCTCTCTTTCTCTCCGGGCCTGGCCAGCAGCCACGCCTCCATTTCTCTCCAGGCCTCCACTGGGGCTGCTGATCAGCCCCGCCTTTCTGATTAGGTCCCTTTGATAGGCCCAGAGATGCTGACTGGCATAGAAACCAACCAATCAGAACCAAATTGGCCAGCAGAGGAGGACAGTTGGGTGCGAGATCAGGCTGGCAGGGGAGAGCAGTTGTGGGGAGATCAGGCCAGCAGGTGAAAGTAGTTGGGGGAGAGATAAGGCCGGCAGGGGAGGGCAGTTAGGGGCGATCAGGCAGGCAGGCAGAGGGGCTAGGGGCAATCAGGCAGGCAGAGGCAGTTAGGTGCTATCAGGCAGGCAGGCAAGTGAGTGGTTAGGAGCCAGCGGTCCCAGATTGCGAGGGGGATGTCTGATTGCCTGTTTAGGCCTGAGGGACCAGGCCTAAACAGGCAGTCGGACATCTCCTAAGGGATCCCTGATTGAAGAGGGTGCAGGCTGTGCTGAGGGAACCCCCCTCCATGCATGAATTTCGTGCACTGGGCCACTAGTAACATTCTATTAGTTTCAGATGTACAACACAATGATTTATATATGTATATACAGTGCAAAATTATCATCACAATAAGTCTAGTTAACATCCATCACCATACATAGCTATGATTTTTTTTTTTATGTGAGAGAGAAACATAGTTGCCTCTTATATGGGCCCCAACTGAGTATCAAACCCACAACCTAGGTATTTGCCCCGACTGGGAATCCAGCCCACAACCTTTTTGGTGCATGGGTCGATGCTCCAACCAACTGAGCCACCCGGCCGGGCTCTTGCCTAACATTTTTTATGCTTCACATATGTGACTTTCCTTCATTGCCCATACAAAGACAAGCTTCCTTGGATCTAGGCCTTTCTTTAAGCTATTATTTCTTCGCAGAACACTCATCTGCTCTCTACCTCCTCATTAATCTAGACAATTCCATGTATCATTCAGGACTGAGGGGAAGTGTCCTTTCTGCAGAGAGGCCTTTCCTCTCCTTTGGCTTGGGGAGGGCCTCTTGCTATGGGTTCCCAGTGTTTCTAATCCTTCCTCTGTGATAATTATCATCTTGATTGATGTACAGACAGTAAGCTTCATGAGGACATGGGTTGTCTTCTTTTGTTATTTAATACTAAATTAAACCCATTTAGTAGGTGTTCAGTAAATATTTCCTAAAATTTTTGAACTGCAATAAGATCCACATATGTGATAATGCAATTATCTGTGGTCCAAGCTGGGAATAGGGTGCTCCAGGGCCTCACTCACTCCCTGTGCAAAATTTAAAGGGGTGCAAAAAACCCCTCAGTAATTAATGTAAATAATATTTGTGATGATGAATTTTATGTGTCAACCTGACTGGGCCATGGAATGCCCAGATATCTGATTAAGTGCTATTTCTGGTGTGTTTATGAGGGTGTGTGTAGAAGAGATTCACATTTGAATTGGTAGACTGAGTATAGCAGATGGTTCTCCCATCATCCAATCCACCAAGTAGAACAAAAAGCTGAAGGAAGGTTGGATTGGTTTGCTCTGCCTGATGAGCTGGGACATGAATCTTCACCTGACCTTGATGCTCTGGTTCTCAAACCTTTAGACTCAGGCTGGAATCCACGCCATTGGTTCTCCTGCTCTCAGGCTTCGAAACTAGAACACAGGCTTTCCCGTGTCTACAGCTTGCAGATGGCAGATCATGGGGCATGTCAGCCTCCGTAATCCCATGAGCTAATACCTAACATAAACTCTTATTCTGTTATACACATAATATACATATATTATATATACCAGGGGCCCAGTGCATAAATTCGTGCACCTTGAAAGGATCTATGGGCCATGAGGCTGCGGTGGGCTCAGGGGCGGGTCTTGACCCATCCTCTGTGCCCCCACCCAGCCCCTCCCACCACGGCCCCCCGATTCCCTCTCTGCCGGCAGCCCTGTACCTGCTGCCCCCACTCCACACGCTGACGGTGCCAGCCCCACTCACACCCACTGACGGCACGAGCCGGCACCAGCAGCCAGTGCGAGCAGGGCCAGAGCCATCAGTGGGTGTGAGTGGCAGCTGCTGCCCCAATCATCCCTCAGGAGCAGGGGGAGGTGGAGAAGCCCTCAGGGGGCAATCAGGGCTGGCTGCAGCCATTCACACCTGCTGATGGTGCTGAGCAATCAGGGCCATGCAAGTGGGGCCAGTGCTGGCGGCAGGTGCAAGTGTCATGTGGGACCATGGTGTGTAAGAGCAAAGAGTTTTCAGTAACCTCCAGAGGCTCGGCCCAATGACAGCGACTGGTGCCCCACCTTGGTCTGGCGCCCCTGTTCATCTGCTCCATCATCCTGCTGCAGCCAACACCCGCCAAGTTCTGCACTCTGCCCCTGGCTGCAGACACCCACAATATTCCACGTGCACCCCCTGGTGGTCAGCACATGTCATAGCGACCAGTTGTTTGGTTGTTCTGCTATTTGGTCTATTTGCATATTAGGGTTTTATATATATAAATATACTAGAGGCCTGGTGCACAAAATTCGTGCATGGGGGGGTGATCCTCAGCCCAGCCTGCACCCTCTCCAATCTGGGACCCCTCAGGGGATGTCTGACTGCCAGTTTAGGCCCAATACAGGGATTGGGCCTAAACTGGCAGTTGGACATCCCCCTCACAATCCGGGACCACTGATTCCTAACCGCTTGCCTGCCTGCCTGCCTGATTGCCCCAACTGCTTCTGCCTGCCAGCCTGATTGCTCCCTAACTGCTCCCCTGCTGGCCTGATTGACACCTAACTGCTCCTCTACTGGCCTGATCGCCCCCAACTGCCCTCCCCTGCCGGGCCGATGGCTCCCAATTGCCCCCCCTGCTGGCCCAATGGCCCCCAACTGCCCTCCCCTGCTGGCCTGATCACCCACAACTGCCCTCCCCTGCTGCAACCCACCTCCTCCACTGGGACCCACCTCCTCCGCGTGAGGCAGCGGATATGCCAGGACCGGCCTCCTCTGCACCATGCAGAGCTGTGGGACCCCCCAGACCTCACTGCATGGAGCAGCCACCGGGCCTCACCTCTGCTGTGCATGTGGCCATCTTGTGGCAGCTATCTTGTGATGATGTCGCATGTGAGGGTGCAAGGACTACCTAGGCTTTTATTAGTATAGATATCCTATTGATATACATATTACTTGCCCCTTTTCTGTCCCTCAGCTCCATATATATATATATATATATATATATACACACACACACACACACATACACACACACACTAGAGGCCCAGTGGGGTACACGGTGGGGGGGTGTCCCTCAGCCCAGCCAGCACCCTCTCCAATCTGGGACCCCTCGAGGGATGTCCGACTGCCTGTTTACATCCCTCTCACAATCCAGGACTGCTGGCTCCCAACTGCTCGCCTGCCTGCCTTCCTTCCTGATTGCCCCAAACTGCTTCTGCCTGCCAGCCTGATCACCCCCTAACCACTCCCCTGCCAGCCTGATTGATGCCTAACTGCTCCCCTGCCAGCCTGTTTGCTCCTAACTGCCCTCCCCTGCAGGCCTGGTCACCCCTAACTGCCCTCCCCTGCAGGCCTGGTACCTCCCAACTGCTCTCCCCTGCAGGCCTGGGTCCCCCCCCAACTGTCCTTCCCTGCAGGCCCGGTCGTCCCCAACTTCCCTCCCCTGCTGGCCATCTTGTGGTGGCCATCTTGTGTCCACATGGGGGCAGGATCTTTGACCACATGGGGGCAGCCATCTTGTGTGTTGGGGTGATGGTCAATCTGCATATTATTCTTTTATTAGATAGGACAGAGGTCTGGTGCACGGGTGGGGGCCAGCTGCCCTGAAGGGTGTCCCGGATCAGGGTGGGGGTTCCCTTGGGGCGTGGGGCAGCCTGGGTGAGGGGCCTGTGGTGGTTTGCAGGCCGGCCATGCCCCCTGGCGACTCAAGCAGAGGCCCTGGTATCTGGGATTTATTTATCTTCTATAATTGAAACTTTGTAGCCTGGAGCAGAGCCAAGCCTTCTGCTCCCTCCGTGGTGGCAACCATTTCTGTTGGGATTTATTTATCTTCTATAATTGAAACTTTGTAGCCTTAAGCAGAGGCCCATGCAGGCCAGGGCTTCAGAAGCTTGGTTTCCTCCATCGCCAGGGGCAACCCTAGCCTCCTGCTCTCTCCAGCTCCGTGGCTGCCACCATTTCTGTTGGGCTTTATTTATCTTCTGTAATTGAAACTTTGTAGCATTGAGTGGAGGCCTGGGCTGACCAGGGTGTGTGGAAAGCTTGGCTTCCTCCATTGCTGGGGAAACCCAAGCCTCCCTCCTGCTCTCTGTGGCTGTAGCCATCTTGGTTGGGTTTATTTGCATATTCCCTCCTGATTGGCTGGTGGGTGTGGCTTGTTGGCATGGCTTGTGGGTGTAGTGGAGGTACAGTCAATTTGCATATTACTCTTTTATTAGATAGGATATATATTCTTTTGATTTATTTTTCTGGAAACCCCTAATACAATACTTTAACAATATTTTTAAAAAATCAAAATCAATGTAAAAACATCCATGAAGAACAAAATGTCAACATTTCAGATAAAGTCACAATCATAACAAAGCCATGCTGAGCCATATTGGAGCCTGAGGAAAAGGAAAAATCAGCCATAGTTATCCTGTTTTTATTTCAAATTTTGATATTTATTCACCATGGATTTTTTGCATTAATTTTGGTTGATTGAAATATTACATGAAAATATTGTTTCTCTAGAGTACTGAGTGCTGTGGCTAGGGCTTACACTTTGAGATGTGTCTCCCTGGCCTCACCCTCGTCCAGACCTGCAGTGGTCACTTAGATCTCTCTTCCTTCTCAGCACATCTGCCTTCCCCACAGCAGGATCTGCAGAGCAGCAGGTTCTCTTCCTCTGTTGCCTTCCAGGGCCATCTGGGGGTATGGGGTGTGCTCCCACCTGCTCCTGAGTAGCCACTGAAGCTCACATTCTGCCTGTGATCGACCGCAGCCACACCATCATCCAGAGCTGGATGATCCAAAGAAGCAGCACTTCCTTCAGCTACTCATTTGTCAATTGCCCAGGGTGCTGCGAACACAAGACAAATGCTCTAGCTGACTTTCACAGAAGGGTTAAAATAATGGAAGAGGAAACACAGAGCACAGAAAAACTGAAGCCTGAATAATAGATGACATGGCTCTAAAGTGCCCTGGCCTCCCTGCCGCTGGGAGTTTCCACTGGCTGCCTTTCTGGGCAAGGCCCTGCCTCTCTTCCTTGCTCTAGACACCCTTTCTGTCCCTCTAAAGCACCTTGATGAGCCTTTTGGGTTAAGGAAATTTTGTCAAGTCAATGGGTGGAGAATTTAAAACAAAAGTGGTCACTTGTTTTGTGTATAAGTGCCAGGAATGGAAACCTTGTGTTTTCTGGTGGGAACTGAGAAGACAGGAGTGCAGTGCCCTGAATAGGAGCTGAGGGGCAGAAAAGGGAAGAAAAAAAAAAGCTAAATTAAATGAGGCAACTTAGTCCAAATGTCTAATGTTCAGATTTGGAAGTTAGAACTGAATTCAGATTTTTTTCACCAATTTATTAATTATATGATGTCAAACAAAATACTATAATTCTTTGAGCCTTAAGATTTTCACCTATAAAATGGAGATAATGTATTGCACAGTTGGGAGAATAGGAAATGAATAACATATCTGAAATATGTCTAGCATAGTGCCTTGCAAACTAAACATTCTTTCCTAAAAGATAAAAAAAAAACACTACTCATTTTTTTGTCTTTACATATGGATCTTATATTTACTAACGATTTGCAGCTTTTTTCTTCCTTCCTCTCCTACCTTATTACCTTTCTACCAAAAATGTATACACATTTAACAGCTGATAGCTCAATTGATATTTCTTTCTTTTCAGATTGAACCCATTGGAATTAATAATTATTCAAAGTGTGTGTACATTTTTTGGGACACTCTGTATTTATTCTAAGTCTGGCACATTCTAGGTGCTGGGAATGCAACAGGTAATAGACCCTCATAAAGCTTACATTTGAGTTATGATTGTTATAGATAGACAATAAACAAATAAGCAAATGTATATGTGTGTGTGTGTGTGTGTGTGTGTAGTATGTCAGATGATGATAAGTGCTAAATCTACTCCTAAATAAAGGAAGGCAGTGGGATGTGGAGAATGGGAAATGTTGTGGCAGAAGATGGCATCTCTGTATAGAGTACACATAACTATATGTAGCACAAGACCCACACAGTTACTATTTTCAACAATTTTTAAAAAATATTTTTATTGATTTCAGAGAGGAAAGGAGAGGAAGAGAGAGATAGAAACATCAATGATGAGAGGGAATCATTGATTAGCTGCCTCCTGCAGATTGGACCGATCCTGCAACCCAGGCATGTGCCCTTGACCAGAATCGAACCTGGGACCCTTCGGTCCGCAGACTGACGCTCTATCCACTGAGCCAAACTGGCTAGGGCTATTAACAACAATTTAAAATTCATTCCACCATCTTCTCTACCAGATAAATCTAAAGTAAAAAATAATGTCATTTATATCATTCTTTTTACTGTAAGTTCTACGTACTTTAATGGATACATAGGAATATTATATTATCTTCTGTCAAGGGCTCCCAAATATCATTAACACAGCCTGTTGTTGATAACACAAAGTTTACTGCTTACCCCACAGCAAAAGGGAACACCACCTCAATAGTTTCACACATCTTGAGGGAGAAGACAAGCCAGATTGTATTGGAAATTGGAAGTGTGTTCTTTTTTTTTTGAAGTGTGTTCTTTTTAAGGTGGGGCTTTCAAAGCAGAGGTTTGATTAGGGTTGTGTAAGGATCCTGATATAACAGATTAGGATTGGGGGAAAGAGTGAAGCAAGAAATTTGAGGTAAGACATTCAAAAAGTCTCAGGGAAGTATAAACCAACTGTGAATCCTTGATGGGTCTTTTGGGAATTTCCTAAAATGATTGATCAAGTCATTCCAGGCAAGAGTGTCTGGAATAGCAGAATATGCTAATAAAGTTACAAAAACAATTGGACAGTAAAGTCATATTAATGTAGCTACTTGGATTATATAAGTAAATTGAATACATAGAATCAAAGTTTAAAATCTTCAGGTGATTCCCACAAATCATAATATAGATAAGTTTTTAAATTTTTGAAAGGTTAGATTTGAAAACTATATGAAATATCATGATTAGAAATGATTGTCAATTTCAGTTTCAAATTTGTTTTCTCTATTTTCTGTTCTGAAATTTCAGAGGTGTTTTGACATCCATTCTTTTCTTCATCTTGCCCCACAGTCAATAATAGGACAAGAATTTTTTTGACCCATCTTAAATCTGTACAGACACATTATATGAGAATATATATATTTCTATTTGCTATGGTTCAAATAAGGGAAATTCTTGGGCAAACTATTTTTCTTTCAACCTTGTAATCCAGCACTTGATCACTAGGTCTTTACTTCTCACTTTCCTCCCTTTTTAAACCTGGCCCCCAATTTTATACACTGCTTTATATGAACGTGGTCCTTTTATGATGGTGGCAGTGGTTAGATGGGGATGAGGAGGAGGGATAGAAAACTTGCTTGGCAAGTTCCCCAAAATACTTTTAAAACGCTCTGGCCAATTTGGAGAAGTGGATCATAATTCATGTGTGTAGACTGGGGTCATTCATTCTCTTTGATGCACTTTAGCTACAGCACAGCTGTCAGGCCAAGGAAGTTATAAATCTCTCTCCATGTTAACATTCAGGTTTAATTAATACTAATGGGCAAAGCTGTCTCTAGGGGCAGATGATGCTACAGGGAATGAAGTCTGAGAAGCAGATACTAAAGGTAGTGTGTGAATGTATTATTTCTGGATCAATCCAGTTTGATTGCCAACAGTATTATCCTCTCTTAATATTTTCCATATTTTGCTCTTTAGAGTGGTTTGGATTTGGGATTTTCCAATGCTTTTTTACAAAAGGATAGACATCTGTACTTTTTCTTTAGAAAAGGTAGGAGCACAAACTCAGACACATCAAATTTCTCATGTGAGATTTTAGAACTTCTACTCTCATTTATGACATTTATCAGTTTAGTAGTAGTCCTGGCTGGCTTCTTTTGTGCATTGGGCTAAGAGAATACCCAAAAGCTGTGATACCTAATTGGTCCTTGGGCTCAAACAAAGTCATGTTGACTCAGCAGCAATGAGCTATGCAGGCATAAATAGTCCTTTGACTATTTTACCCTGCACTTTTAGACATTAAAAGCAACCTAAGTAATGACATCCCTAAAAATCCCTACAAAAGTCCCTATTTATATCATGCAGATTTCAGAAAATACAAACAAAATCAGGGCTCACCTAGAACAGTCTTATTTCATTTGTGTTTAATGTGCAATGTGCTTCTGAGATATACTGAAGAGTGATGGGAAAGAAAGCTTTATTTAACTTCTCTTCTTACTTGAGTCCTGTTTACCATTGGGACCAGTCAAGGAGATGCCTGATTAGGTAACTATTCAGGGAATTCCAAAATGTTACTTCAGGTAATGACTTTTCTCATGGATGGTTTGAGTAACTTGTAGCCTCTATAGGTGTGAATAGGGTAGTCCAGACAGATCCTATTTGGCTTAATTTATCTTCCTTTCCAGGCTCTAGTGAAGGTATTTTCCCTTTCTTTTAGGTCTAAAAGTTTCACTTGTAATACACCAATATCTTCATAAGGCCATTAAAATTAGATTCCTGTATCTTATTTTGGCTTCCCATCAGGATGGAAATTAGGATAGGTTGCTAGCTTTCACTCTTCAAATCAACCGTAGAGAAACTAGAAGTGAAAAGAAATCATGGACTTGAGAAACAAAAATGGCATGAACCTCCTGGGGAGAGTGAATGGTGTAGTGAACTTCTGTGTTTGGGTGGGTGGGCTTCAGGGTAGAAGGTGGATTAGAGGGAAAAGGGGTAGCTTAAGGAAGACACTGCAGTGAGAGAACAACTCGGAGAAAAGCTTTTGTGTGTTGTTCTTGCTTCTTTCTTACGTGGTCTTGAGTCAAGAGTTGACACATACTTCATCACATAAATCAACTATTGTGGTCCAGGTCTTTGGGGTAATATTAGGGCAGAGCAAAAGCTTTACAGGAGTGAAGAGTTTACAAAAATAGATGAAGAGTGTCAGCATTGTCTTCACTTCTGTCCCTCTAAACCCCCAGGCTGACAGATTGCCACGAGGGAGACTACCTTATCATAATAACCAGAACAGGTACCTCATAAAGTGTCAAGTATGATCCTATATAATAAAGAGCTAATATGCAAATGGTTGTCATGCTCTCATGCCATCACACTGTAAAGGCTCAGACACTCAACACTGGGGAGAGAGGAATGGGGACCAGCCAGGCACAAATCAGCTCATGAGAAAGGAATGGGGACCAGCCAGGCTGCAGCCTGGGAGAGGGACAAACCGCCGGCCCGGGGGAGGGACAAACCACCTGCCCCGCGGTCTTGGGTGCCTGTGTGGCTGCGGCCTGGGCAAAGCCACCAACCCTCAGTCCCTTGCGGCTGCAGCCGGCCCAGGCAAAGCCGGCCCAGGTGCTGGGTGCCTGCAACTGGCCGGAGGAGGGATTCCTGGGTCCTGGGTGCGGGGTGAGGAAGAGGTGGTTAGGGGCGATCAGGCCAGCAGGGGAGCAGTTAGTGGCAATCAGGCAGGCAGGTAGAGGTGGTTAGGGGTGATCAGGCAGGCAGGCAGAGGGGTTGGGGCAATCAGGCAGGCAGGCAGGTGAGCAGTTAGGAGCCAGTGGTCCTGGATTGTGAGAGGCAGTTGGACATCCCCCGAGGGTTCCCAGATTGGAGAGGGTGCAGGCCAGGCTGAGGGAACCCCACCTACCCGCCCTGTGCATGAATTTTGTGCACTGGGCCTCTAGTCTATATATAAAAAACCCTAATATGCAAATAGACCAAATGGTGGAACAAACGAACAACTGGTCACTATGACATGTGCTGACCACCAGAGGGCATGCACGGAACATGGCGGGCATCAACTGCGGCAGGATGATGGAGCAGGTGAGCAGGGGCGCCAGATCAAGGCGGGGCACTGGTTGCTGTCATCGGGGTGAGCCTCTGGTGGTTACTGAAAATTCTTTGTTCCCTTGAGCCACGGTCCCACCTGTGCTCACACATGAATTTCATGCACCAGGCCTCTAGTGCATATATAAAAAAGTAAATTAAAAGCAAAACTCTTCACACCCAGATACTATAATAAAAATTAAGAACATCAAAGACAAAGAGAGAATTAGAAAAGTTTCTAGATATAAATAGCAGATTACAAAGAAACAAAAATCAAACTTTTTAAGAGCAACACTAAATACAAGAAGACAATGGGTTAATATTTTTAAAATATTGGAGAGAAATACACTTTAAGCCAAGACTTTTATATCCCACTGTAGTGACATTTAAACATGAAGGTAAAATTTTAATTACTTCTTCCAAGTGTATGGTGCTATAATAGTAGTTCAGGGCTGATAGGGCAATTTAATATTGGGGGGCCCAGCCTGCTTCTATCATGTTAGTGTGACATCCCTACCATGTTGACCTTATCTGTACGGTCTGTGGTGGCTACTCTAGTCTTCACCACTATTTCTAAATTTCAGCCATCAGAAATGAGAAAGGGGAAGCCATATCCTTTTCTTTTTAAAAGTTACAACCAAAAGATGAACACATCACTTCTACTCATATCAAATAGACCAGAATTTAGTCATGAGGCCATATCTAGCGGCAAGTGAGGCTAGGAAAAATAGTCTTAATTTTGGATGGATGTGAGTCTGGCCCAGAATTTAAAGGTTCTATAATAAAATGGAAGAAAGAAAAAAGTGAATATTTTTGTCACTATTACATATCCCAAAACAAAAATATTCCCTTTAAGAAAGGGATGAGACAAGATGGTCCATTAGTACTATTACTGCTTAACATAATTCTAGTGAATGCTATAAGAAAAAGAAATGGTGTGTGTAATGTTTGGTCAAGAAAGAGATGGCACTGCCAATATTTTAGAAAGAAACAAGTTACTAGAAAGAAACAAGTTACTAGAACAATTGGGATTTTAGGAAAGTTTCTGGATATGTTAATTTATAAAAATGTCAATGATTTTTTAAAAATTTTACTACCTGTCTAGAAAATACAATAAAAAATAAGATGTGATGCATAAAACTGAATAACGAATGCATAAGTGATTCTGAATAAATAAATTTTCAAAGTCTCTGGAATGGATGTTAATATTTATGAAAATGTCAACTCTTCTCAATATATATGAATAATCTATATATTCAATGGAAATCTCAATCAAACTCTTGGTTGAATATACTACAAAGTTTATGTGAAAAAATAAAGGTGATTAAATCAGTCTTCAGGATAAAGAGAAAAGAGGAGGTTCTAGCCCTACCAGATATTAAGACATACTATAAAGCCACAGTATTTATTTATTTATTTATCCTCACCCAAGGACACTTTTCCATTGATTTTCAAAGGGAGTGTAAGGGAGAGGGAGAGATAGAGAAACAACCATGTGGATTGGTTGCTTCCCACATGCACCCAGACCAGGGCTGGGAATAGAGCCTGCAACCTTAGCCTGTAACCAAGGTACGTGCCCTTGACCAGAACCAAACCTGGGACCCTTCAGTCCACAGGTCAAGGCTCTATCCACTGAGTCAAACTGGCAGCCACAGTAATTTTTAAAAGGCGGTATTAGCGTAAGAACAAGAAAATAAACCATTGAAGTAGAATAAACATTTCAGTGAAAAAAAAAATATATGTATATTAGAGGCCCGGTGCATGAAATGCATGCACGGGGCGGGGGGAGTGTCCCTCAGCACAGCCTGCACCTTCTCCAATCTGGGAGCCCTTGAGGGCAGTCGGACATCCCTCTCACAATCCAGGAATGCTGGCTCCCAACTGCTCGCCTGCTTGCCTTCCTGATTGCCCCTAACCACTTCTGCCTGCCAGCCTGATCACCTCCTAACCACTCTCCTGCCAGCCTGATTGATGCCTAACTGCTCCCCTGCCAGCCTGTTTGCCCCTAACTGCCCTCCCCTGCAGGCCTGCTCACCCCCAACTGCTCTCCCCTGCAGGCCTGGGTCCCTCCCAACTGCCCTTCCCTGCAGGCCCGGTCGCCCCCAACTTCCCTCCTCTGCCTGCCTGGTCACCCCTAACTGCCCTCCCCTGCAGGCTTGATCGCCCCCAACTGCCCTCCCTTGCAGGCTTGGTCCCTCCCTCCCAACTCCCCTCTCCTGCTGGCCTGATCCCTCCCAACTGCCCTCCCCTGCTGGCCATCTTGTGTCCACATGGGGGCAGCCATCTTGTGTGTTGGAGTGATGGTCAATTTGCATATTACTCTTTTATTAGATAGGATAGAGGCCTGGTGCATGGGTGGGGGCCAGCTGGTTTGCCCTGAAGGGTGTCCTGGATCAGGGTGGGGGTTCCCTTGGGGCATGGGGTGGCCTGGGTGAGAGGCCTGTGGTGGTTTGCAGGCTGGCCATACCCCCTGGTGACCCAAGCAGAGGCCCTGGTATCTGGGATTTATTTATCTTCTACAATTGAAACTTTGTAGCCTGGAGTGGAGCCAAGCGTCCTGCTCGCTCCGTGGCCGCAGCCATTTCTGTTGGGATTCATCTATCTTCTATAATTGGAACTTTGTAGCCTTGAGCAGAGGCAAAGGCAGGCCAGGGCTGCAGAAGCTTGGCTTCTTTCATCACTGGGGCAACTCAAGCCTCCTGCTCTCTCTAGCTCTGCGGCTGCTTCCATTTTTGTTGGGATTTATTTATCTTCTATAATTGAAACTTTGTAGCCTTGAGTGTAGGGCCAGCCAGGGCAGCAGGGAAGCTTGGCTTCCTCCATTGCTGGGGAAACCCAAGCCTCCTGCTTGCTGCAGCTCCATGGCCGTAGCCATCTTGGTTGGGTTAATTTGCATACTCGCTCCTGATTGGCTGGTGGGTGTGGCTGGTGGGTGTAGCGGAGGTATGGTCAATTTGCATATTACTCTTTTATTAGATAGGATATATATATATATATATATATATATATATATATATATTCCTAAACAACCGTCCAACTGTCCGTCCAGTAGCTATGATGTGCACTGACCACCAGGGGGCAGACTCAATGCAGGAGCTGCCAAGCTGCAGTGACTTGGCAGCTGTGGTTCTCGGGTGACACAGAAAGGAGGGAGCCTGATTCTGGGGTGTGCCACCTGTGAACTGCCCTCTTGCAATCCGGGACCCCTAGGGGGATGTCAGGGAGCTGGTTTTGGCCCAACCTCTGCAGGCCAGGCTGAGGGACCACACTGGTGCACAGATCTGTGCACTGGGCCTCTAGTATATGATAAAGATGGAACTACCATAGATAATGTTGGGAAAACTGACTTCCCATATATAGAAAAATGAAAGTGCTACCTATCCAATACCACATGCAAATGTGAATTCTCGGTAGATTAAAGACCTGATTATGAAGAGTATGCATTAAAGTGTAATACAACTAATGTAGGAGAGTATCTTCTTATATGGAGGTGGAAAAGACTTCTGACACCTTCACAAGCCTATACCATTAAGCAAAACTAAGGAATTTCATTCAGTGAAAGATACCATGGACAAAGTTTGAAGTGACAAATATGGCGAAATTATTTGACAGTGCCTAAAACTGACAAGGGACTAAAACCTAATACACAAAATGTGGGGAATGTCTGTAAATTAACCTGAAGAAGTAGGAACCCCAACATAAAAAATGGGCTAAAGATATGAATAGCCAATTTACAGAAAATTAATAAACACCAAAGAGTTACTAAAATGAATTATTCATCAGGAATATAAGCTAAAATTACAGTGAACTATTACTTCACATACATTAACCTGGCAGAATGGGAGACATGTGGAGTTATAGGGACCCTTATGCATGACTGGTGGGAGTATAGATTGGTGCAGTCATCCTTGAGAGTATCTGGCAGGAAATGATAAAATTAAATATGTGTAGATCCTAGGATCCAGGAATCCTCTTCCTTGCTATTTCCCAAAGGAATTCACACACAGGCCCACAATGGAATATATAAATTGATGTTCATCATAGTTTGTGGGAGTTGGAGGCAACTGTTGTCTATCACTGGGGTAGAAGATAAATACAATGTTCTGTATGGAATATTTTATGCAATACATCCAGAAACAGTTCACTGAATGTATACACAGCAACCTGGGTGTCTTAAATACACAGTACTGAGTATCTAAAGTAAGAAAGATTGGCCCAGCCAGTGTGGCTCAGTGGTTGAACATTGATCTATGAACCATGAGGTCACAGTTTGATTCCCATTTGGGGCACATGCCTGGGTTGTGGGCTTGATCTCCAGTGTGGGGCATGCTGGAGGCAGCCGATCAATGATTCTCTCTCATAATTGATGATTCTATCTCTTTCTCCTACTCCCTTCCTCTCTAAAATCAATAAAAATATCCTATCTAATAAAAGAGTAATATGCAAATTGACCATACCTCTGCTACACCCACAAGCCATGCCCACCAGCCAATCAGGAGGAAATATGCAAATAAACCCAACCAAGATGGCTGCAGCCACAGAGAGCAGGAGGGAGGGTTGGGTTTCCCCAGCAATGGAGGAAGCCAAGCTTTCCGCCTGCCCTTGCCGGCCCAGGCCTCCACTCAATGCTACAAAGTTTCAATTATAGAAGATAAATCCCAACAGAAATGGCGGCAGCCACAGAGCTGGAAAGAGCAGGAGGCTAGGGTTGCCCGAGGCGATGGAGGAAGCCAAGCTTCTGCAGCCCTGGTTGGGCTCTGTTTAAGGCTACAAAGTTTCAATTATAGGAGATACATAAATCCCAACAGAAATGGCTGCCGCCATGGAGCGAGCAGAAGGCTTTGCTCTGCTCCAGGCTACAAAGTTTCAATTGTAGAAGATAAATAAATCCCAGATGCCAGGGCCTCTGCTTGGGTCGCCGGGGGGCATGGCCAGCCTGCAAAGCACCACAGGCCCCTCGCCCATGCCGCCCCATGCCCCAAGGGAACCCCCACCCTGATCCGGGACACCCTTCAGGGCAAACCAGCTGGCCCCCACCCGTGCACCAGGCCTCTATCCTATCTAATAAAAGAGTAATATGCAAATTGACCATCACTCCAACACACAAGATGGCTGCCCCCATGAGGTCAAAGATCCTGCCCCCATGTGGACACAAGATGGCCACCACAAGATGGCCAGCAGGGGAAGGTAGTTGGGAGAGACCAGGCCTGCAAGGGAGGGCAGTTGTGGGTGATCAGGCCAGCAGGGGAGGGCAGTTGGGAGGGACAAGGCCTGCAAGGGAGGGCAGTTGGGGGTGACCCGGCCAGCAGAGGAGGGAAGTTGGGGGTGACTGGGTCTGCAGGGAAGGGCAGTTTGGGGGGACCCAGGCCTGCAGGGGAGAGCAGTTGGGGGGTACCAGGCCTGCAGGGAAGGGCAGTTAGGGGTGATCAGGCCTGCAGGGGAAGGTAGTTAGGGGCAAACAGGCTGGCAGGGGAGCAGTTAGGCATCAATCAGGCTGGCAGGGGAGTGGTTAGGGGGTGATCAGGCTGGCAGGCAGAAGCGGTTAGGGGCAATCAGGAAGGCAAGCAGGCGAGCAGTTGGGAGCTAGCATTCCTGGATTGTGAGAGGGATGTCCAACTGCCCGGATCAGGCCTAAACAGGCAGTCGGACATCCCTCAAGGGGTCCCAGATTGGAGAGGGTGCAGGCTGGGCTGAGGGACCCCCCCCTGCCCCGTGCACGAATTTCGTGCACTGGGCCTCTAGTATTTAAAATAAGAAATACTGATATCCATAGCTCAATACCATTTATGTCTGGCTTTAAGAGATGCACACAAACCCAAAATAAACATTTTATAAAGATAAACACAAATAAGATAATTTTCATCAAAGATATTAGAAAGGTGGTGGGGTAGGGGCAGTTAGAGGGATGAGAGTGGGGATGGAAAACAAAGGGAATCAAAAGATGAAAGGAAAGAAGAGCCCAGTGCAGACCATTGCTTGAGTGAGTCTTTTGTTCCCCTCATGAAACATTAGAATGGATTGGTCCATCAAGGGGTCCTGGCCCTGAATGAAACATTAGAATGTATTGGTCCATCAAGGGGTCCTGGCCCCTCATGAAACATTAGAATGTATTGGTCCATCAAGGGGTCCTGGCCCTGAATGAAACATTAGAATGTATTGGTCCATCAAGGGGTTCTGGCCCTGAATGAAATATTAGGATGGATTGGTCCATCAAGAGGTTCTTGCACAGAGCATTTCATTGAGGATGGGTGGAAGATGGTGGGGAGCCATGGATTTGAGACAGGTGGATGGGTGAAGCGACTACCTGAAGGAAGATCTGCTACTGATAGGGATCCCAGAGGGAGAGACCTGGAGACCAGGGAGGCCACCATCTTCTTAGTTCTGCCTGCTTTTTCCCAGGGAAGCACATAATCTTTAGATTAAAAAAAAAAATCCAAGGCCCAGTACAAGCCACATGAGGGCACTTTTTCCTCATTGAAATGAAGCTCCATCATGTGAGAAAAAGCCTAAAGTGGAGTCCACGGTGGGGACATGCAATCTCACTTCACAGGGGAGTTCCTGACTCCATAATTAACTGGCTGCACCTGGACTAATTTCCTCCAGTCTAATCTGTCTCCATGAGAGGGCAACCTTTAAAACCCCGCAATGCTTCAAATATAGCAGAAAATAGTGAAATTGAAGGGGGAAAGTCATCCCAATTTTAAAATCATCTGTGAAATAATAGTTAATGGCACAATACTGGCATAATGCTTTATCTGTTTCTTCAGATTCTTCAGAAATGCTTTGTATTTCTACATCAAAACTATTTAAAATCTTTTCTCTTAAAAATCTTCCTAAAGCCTAAATTGTCATGTTTTTAGAAAGCTCCAATTTATTTCTTCCTAAAGCTGTGTTTTGTTTTGTGTTTTGCTATTGAAAATGATTTCAAATTCAAAACCACTTACAAAGAAATAAATGGAATAAAATAACATAATAAAAATATTTGCAGTGTAGCTGTAATAAGAAGGTCAGTTTAAGAACATAATGGCTCTATAGGATAGAATCTTTTATGAAGATTTAAAAATATGAAAATCTGTATTATTTCATTTACTATGAATAAAGCTAGTTAGGGTAGATACATTATCTTGAATTCAGAAAAAGACAAATCTTTTAAGTGACAGTTTCAAGGGAAGAGTTGGTATTTGAGTTAGATTTTGAAAAATGGGTAGGTTTTCAGTGGAGAAAAGGTCATGTAAGGCAAAGGGAACAATTTGAACAAAAGATCAGGAATGATAAACAGAAAGACATCTTTGGGAAATGGTGAGTGGTCCCATTTGTAGGTTATACGATCATCCATAACAAGAGTTGTTCTTAAGGCTCAATGTATTAATGTACATTTAATCATTATACAACCTCAAGAGCAAAGTCTTCAGGTGAAGAAACGGAGGCATGGAGAGAGGAGGTCCATGACTGCACAGATAGTGAGTGGCAAACCCAGGATATTGAACCCTGCTGTCTAGGTCCTGATAATAACAGGAAGTATAGTCTGGGTGTCAGTCATAGAATTTCATCTCAATTGAGAAACATTGAAGATTAGATTCTGGAATGGCAGCATGGCATGGCCTATATACGACAAGTTTAAGGAAAAGTATTTTGTGGCATAGATAAGAATAGGAAATAAATGAAGTGATGAAGTCAAGACACCAACTCTGATATTGAAGAGGTGAGAAGGGAGGAGAGGAAATTAGAGATAAGTCTGGGAAATCTAGCTTGAGTGGCTTGACAATGGTTTGATAGTGTCCTTAGAGGAAATATGGTTTGGAAGGAGGAATGGATAAAGCTGGTGGGAAGTCAAGGTGGGGATATCTAGCAGGCTTCCAGAAATACGAGTTTTCTATTCACTAGAGAGGAAGGACAAAGCTAGAGGTCAAGTTTAAGAATCACCCAATTAAGGAACAACAGAGTTCACCCATGCATGTGGGTGTATTCCCAGAGGATCACAGTAGAGAGGAAAGAACTGAGGATTGAACTGTAGTGAAAAAATGCCCACATCTTATTTTTTCAATGGTTTTCTTCCACTCCCCAAACCTGAGACACATAACATACTCCTGGGACTAACAGAGCCTTTAATTGATTATAACACCACTCACTTGGGTTCTAGGATAAGGTAGCATAACCAGAGCTATTGTGAAGGCTACTCTCAGAATTTGATAATGAAACCCTCTGTTTCTGCATAAGGTGTGTGTGGGTGTGGATTCAGTGGTGGGTCCACTTCTTATAGCTGTGGGTCTTTATCAACAAGTGTTTATTTTATCCTTTCTGGCTTTCCTCTTCCTGTGAGAATGCTGTCAGTATTGGCACCACCACTTCCAAAATAGAACTTGTCTCTTTTCCCAAGTAAAAATGACATTTTAATCTGGCTTGCCACTGGTCTCAGAAGAAAATATTTGGCTCTGTGTATTTGCTGCTTTAGTGAATTACACAGACATACCATTTTTAAATTCAAGAAGTGGCTTACATTTTTTTAGAAACTCAAGATGGTATGAAATTTATACTCAAAAGACATTATAATAATGCATATGTTGAAAGTGAACTCTTAACCCGTGTTTTACTGAGGCCATCATGTGTCCTTCATTCACGTATTCTGCAAATGTTTGCTGTCACCTACTTAAGTAGCCCAGGATACAGTGTGGACAAGGCAAGCGGCACTCCTGTCCTCAGGGAGCTTGGACTTACACATGGAAAAACTATGAGTTTTTTGTATTTCCCTAAAAAAAAACCAAACTCTTAAAGAGGAAATAAGAAAAATGGGAAGGTTTACATTTCTTAAATACCTAAAAATGTAAAAACCAGGTAAATAAATAAGGTTAACTGGTCATTCCTAATAGGGAAAAACAAAAACAAAACAAAAAAACACATATGAGAGAACCATCAATTACTTATGTGTGGGGTTTAGATTGAGTCAGATTATGCCCATGTCTGTATTGAAACATTACCCATTCTGAACATGTGCTTTATTAAAAATTAGCTGATGAGAAAGGGGCATGAGGAGTTTTGCTTCCGTCAGGTGTCTATTGCGTGGTGCTGTTTCACAGAGGAGGAATCTGTCTTACCTGGGGATGATATCCATCTGTTCAGCTCTGCTTAATCTCGGTGCTATAAAAAGATGTGTTCCTAAAATGTCCTTAGTCTGTAATTTTAGGTCCTACGATCTCCTGTATTACATTTTAATTCTCTAGCTGTCCTTGCTTTTGATGATCTACCTAAACTTTTTTTTGTGGGGGGGAGACACTGGCCTGTTTCTATATCTCAATATTATTTCACTGACAAATCCTACAATTTATACCTACTTAAAAAAATCGAAGTAAAAATTTTTTCATTTTTAAGGTATTTACTCTGAAAACGTAGGCCCCAGTCACATTACTACTGTAATTGTATGTATTTAAACTATTTTCTGGAACAGACATAAAATAATTAGGACAAAACCAGTGATTCCAAGGTGGAGTGTGATCAGTTACTACAACAGCATGCAGCTGTTCTCGGGAAGGTGCAAGGAAAAATATCTTCTTTCAATTCGGTGGCACATGGGGTGATATTTGATGGGCACCCACAGAGACAGGACAGATTCCTGTGCCCAAAGCTGCTAATAACTTGCTTTGGGATTAGGGGAAAAAATCATTTCACTTCCTACTGGCTGGGCCTTCACAGCTGGCATTGAAAGGGTAATTAGGCTGTGATTTGGATAAGGCAGGAAAGACAATTTTTGCTCTGCTGATTTTACTCTAATAATCCAGACACAAAACATGATATTGGCTCATATCATCTAAATCAATGATTAAACCATGATATTAGCTTAAATGATCCTTCAAACTTTTATTTTATGTGCATGTTGGAAATGTAACTTAACTGAAGCCAACAAAGTAGTATTCAAAGGAAAACTCTGAGAGACATAAGTGTCCTCGGAAGAAAAACAATGACGATCATTGGCTGTGAGAGGGTCAGCATTAGTAATTCAATTTTCTCAGAGAAACCACAAAGAAAAGGCCAAGTCATCTTGGTGCTATAATTTAGTTATAATATAGATTTGATTAGGTTTATATTTTAATTATATATCCATCAGATGTTAAATATCATTGAAAAGTCTTAATAGAGCTCATGAGGTGATAAAATAGGTTATAAAATGTCAGCTAGGTCAAACATGTAAGGTCCATTTATCAAAGTACATGAAATATAAAGGCATCCTTTCTCTAACTTAGATAATCAATTCATTAGAGTTGAGTGCTTTTGAACACAGGTGGAAAATGGGACACATTCAAATGTGCAAAACATAATTAAAGGAACATTTTCCAGGGGAAAATTAATTAAGATGGTTAAACATATGGTTATCTCCTAAGTTAAAAGTGAAATTATCATTGACACATCATGTAGACTCTAAGGGAGTAGGAATTCTATTTTATGACATCTGTGAGTTGGAGGGGTGCAGTGATTAATGTGTTTGGCATAGAGCTATGCTAAGTAATTCAATGAATGGAAGAGTATAAGAAAATATTCTCTTAAAGATAGAATATTTCAGGTGAAATACTAAACAAGAGTATTATTTCCTTATCAATAGCGCTGGGAGAGAATACTATTTACACATCTGTATATAATAGAATGGAAAAGACAATGACCAAAAAGATAAGAGGTCTGAAATGAAGTATTTTATTTATCAAGGAATTTCTTAATTATCAAAATGGTTTTGATTTCAATAGAAATTCCAGTGCTGTTCATTGACTCTAAATCAAAAATGCCTCCAAACTCTTAATCTTTCATCTCCTACTCTAATAGGATACAGAAGAATGGATATTTAATTTCTGTGGTATTTCCTAATCATACTAGTGCTATTTGTTAACCCCTGAATGACTACCTTAGATTTTCCATATGGACATCCATTTTTTTCTTATTTAGCTTTGGTAACAATTAAGTCTCTTATGTGGGTGTTTGATTTTACTGAATTATACTTCTCTGAAATCTCAGGATTGCTTTTTAAAAGTGTTGCTACTGATCTAAAAAAACACACAAAAAAGCACCAATCTATTTTACCTATGGAAAGAAATGGTGAAATGTACTGGACTTTGAATAATTTAAAGTATCATTTTAGAAAAAAAAGTAAATATGTAATATATTTTAAGGTAAATAAAACATGTATTTAGAAGAACAATATAAATCCCTGATAGGTTCCTGGGCCTCTGTTACTTTGGAATACCTGTGTGCAGTATAAGTTATGTACTTAGATGCACCGTATACTTCATGTGTTTGCTTCTAATGAATATCTAACCCAGAGTGTCTTGTAGGTCATAGTGGCTTCCATATTTTATGAGTTATTTTAGTTCAATAGATTTTTTTTTCTTTCCAAAAGACCCTTGCTTTCCACCCCTTATATAGTTTCCACTTGGAAAAATGAACAGGTGAACAGACATGCGATTGATTTAGAGATTGGGTTGGTGAAACGGCTCGTGGGAGTTAAGTGTGCATAATAAATGGCAGGTGATGGTTATTGAGTTAGAGAACCTGTCAAAGGCAGCTGTTTCCTAATGTGTAAAAAATACGGGGTTATTCTAAATGTACTAGAAATTTCTTCCCATTTTCAGAATGATTAGCTCAGGTTGGAACACTTGTACCTTGTATATCAGTGTTCAGAAATAAAAGGAGTCAAAGTCGCTTGTTCAACGTTTAATGTTAATTTTTGTACCCATTAAAAATTAAACTATTATAGACTGGAGTATAAAACTAAGCACCTTCATATTCATAACTTTTTCTTAAAGATGTTTTAGTGGTACAGCAGTTTCAACTTGACAGGATACCGGTTCAAGTTATCTGATTCCTAATTATGGGCATGCAGGTTCACACGCACACATTCTCACATACATGGGCTCCCTCATGAATGGGGTTGGTGCTAGATTTAGAAGGCCTCTAGCTTTCATATGATGCTCCAGATGGGCAATTTCTTTCTGCTTGCAAAGGGGAAGGGAACCCCCTTTACTAGTAATTATTGGAAACCTATTATATGGTGTGGTTTTTTGCAACAACATTGTGAGATAGATATTTTTATGCAATTAATTGAGAATAGTTAAAACATGTACCTAATATTTAATTTTAAAAAATAAAGGAATATACAGTTGAATGTCAGTCTCACTCCACAAAATCATTTTGATCTCATGTTTGGAAGTGCATCATATATTCCCTTCCTCACAGTGTAGGAGAAGAATTTTAGAAAAAAAAGGCAAGAAGAAAATGATCTAAGGTTTACGCCTGAACCCAAAATATTTCTAAATACTTTTCTTCAATTTTGAATTGTAAGATCATGTTCTAGAGATACGTCTTGGAGAAAGATACCTTAAAGGATTCTGACTTGCCAATGGCAACAAAAATTGAATCCTTGTGCCAATAAAGGTAGAAACATTCAACTAAGCCTAAAATCTACATGCCTTTAGGGATTAAATTGTCATATAAATGAGTAGTGAATAATGTCATTCAGGTTAATTGTTACTAATTGTAAAATCAGACTTATTTTATAATTTTCTCTTCTCTAGTTTTAGAGATAATGGTACAATCAATCCTAATTTTGGGTGTTAAATGTAAAAATAGAGCAATTGGTAACTTGTATTATACTGGTTCCTAAACTATGGATGAAGCTGTTGAATATTTTTACATGGCTCCATTTGGGTTTAAAGTTTTAAAAATATTTTTAGCATGCTGAAGAATCAAATGGCATGTCAAGAACCTGTTCAGGACCATGGATACACTTCACTCAATAAATATTTATTGAGAGCTTGTCTCATTCCTGATAGAAATTGTTTCAATTAAATAATTAATTATGCATGAGGTTGCCTTTTGATTTGAGATAACTATTTTTTCTATTATTTATTTAAAGACTGCTGTTAAATTCTGTTTTACAAGGATTTTTTTTAAATCTAGGAAATGTAGCTAAATTTTATTAAATGCCTCTTCTCTTTTGCTAGGATGATCATGGCTTTCCTGCAACTATCAAGTAATATGTTAAATAAAATTAGATTTCTCATGTTGAATCATCTTTGCATCATGAGAATAAATGCTAGTGGTCTTTTTTTTTTTTATAAAGGATTTATCTATTTTTAAAAAACTTAAATTTTAGAGTAGTTTTAAGTTCACTGAAAAATTGATAGAAAGTACAGAAAGCTCCCATATACCCCTGTCCCCAAAACATATATAGCTTTCCCCATTATCAACATCCCTCACCAAAGTATGACATTTGTTACAACTGATGAACTCACACTGACACATAATCATCCAAAATCCATTGTATACACTAGTGTTCCCTCTTAGTGTTGTATATCCTATGGGTTTGGATAAATGTATAATGATACGTTTTAATCATTATAGTATCATACAGAGTATTTTCACTGCTCTAAAAATCTTCTGTGCTTTGCCTGTTCACCCCTCCACCTCCCTAACCCCTGGCAACCACTGATTGTTTTTTATATCTCCATAGTTGTGCCTTTTCCAGAATGTCATATAGTTGGAATCATACAGTATTAATGGATCTTTTAATGTAGTTTTTGAGATTTGTGGTATTTTTATTGCTGAATTAGTAAGTGGCAAAATATTTATCATTCTGTTGAAGGAAAATTAGGTAGTTTCTACTTTCTTTGTATAAAATTCTAGATGAAAATAATTTTGCCTTTGAATTTTGAAGCTGTTGTTCCATTATCTTCTAGCTTCCATTGTTGTTCTAGAGAATGTAATGAGACATATGTTTATCATGTTCCTGGCACTGTCTTAATCTCTTTTTATAAAATAGTTCATTTAAAATTTATAAAAGCATTATGAAGCAGATACTGTTATTATTATTCCCATTTTTAATATGAGGAATTTGGGACATAGAATGGCTAAGTATCTTACCCAAAATTCTATAGCAGGTAAATGGGAAGTCCTGCATATGAGCCCAAGTAGTCTACCTCGAGAATTCCTTCTAACCTATTAGATTATATTCCCTCTCAGACAACTTAATTCCTGACTCTTTGTATATGACCTGTTTTTTAATCTTGTTTCCACTGATGAGAGTTCCACATCAGTGCAGATGTAACCTGCTTTCTTCCTGGGGCTTCTTGGATCTCATGGTGTGATGGTCCCATTCTTGGAGAAACCCACCTGGTCCTCATTCATGTGCAACCTGAAAAATGTGAGAGAGTTTGCAGCTCAGAAGACAACAACCCTTGAAAGAGGGGACACAAGCTGGTGGGTAAGTGCTCCTGCCTGGCCTTCACATGAACAATTCGGAGGTGCATTCCATATGGTGCAGGGGTTGCTGAGAGGGACAGAGCTCCAGCTTCCCATAGATTGGACCAACCAAATATTATTTCCCTTTCCACATCCCTCAGTCCTGCTTCTGGAGAATATTTCTTAAGTGTCCTACTTGCAAGATGTTGCCTCGGGCTTTGCTTGGGGGTGGGTAAGTGGTGGGCAGGTCAAGAGTTGGTATCAACAGTGGTCCTGAAAAGCAGAGCTTCAGCACAGGGTTCTGGAACGGAATCACTTCCCAGTCGGACAGCAGCAAGGACCCCGCTGCTGGTGGTGGGTGGATGGTGAGAACTTTTGACATCACAATTACTAAGCTCTCACTGCAATGGATTGGGGCAAAGGGTAGGTGAAGATGAAGTGTTCAGTTAAGAGGCCAATCCTTTGAATAGGATGGGGCAGTAGTAAGGAAAAAAGATCACAGATTTGCTGGTTTTAATTAATGCTTTAGACGCTTTACATTAAGGAAATTGATAGGCTTAGTTCAGCTAGCTATCAACTCAAAGCAGGCTTTGAAAGCTAGAGGCCCTCTATAGTAGTACTTAAGGAAATATCATCATTTGCCACTGCAGACCATTTTGGCCCAGGGTTGAATTTTATGGGTGGCAGAGCGACAAAGAAAATGGAGTTTACAGCCTTGATAGGTCTCCTATGCAAATGTCAAGGTTGTGATAGAAAAGACCTGTCGTGGGGACATTGGTTAGATAAGCCTGAGAATCTTTTTTTTTTTTTTAAATATATTTTATTGATATTTCACAGAGAGGAAGGGAGAGAGATAGAGAGCTAGAAACATCGATCAGCTGCCTCCTGCACACCTCCCACCCGGGATGTGCCCGCAACCAAGGTACATGCCCCTGACCGGAATCGAACCCGGGACCTTTCAGTCCGCAGGCCGACGCTCTATCCACTGAGCCAAACCGGTTTCGGCAAGCCTGAGAATCTTGATAAGCCCCAGGTTCCGCTAAAATCTCTGGTCTGGCAGAAGTAGCCCCCATTCCCTTGAAAATAGAATCTTTACCTTGCTTAGATTCAAGCCAAGACCTCAAAGGAGGCAGATGCCTTTCATTATGGTGTTTTTCCTCACTATCTACCCCATCTTCCTCATTGCTTTCAGACTAAGAGTGAGGGCCAAGTCACAGCATGGCTTAAGCAAGAAAATACAGCCTGTACTCCAGGAGGAAAGCATACACATCAAACAAATTGTAGTACCTATTGGCAGAAGCCAAGGAACACATCTGGGGGTGGACCACGGAGGTGCTGGAGCAGACAAGGCAGAACATACAACTGAAGAGGGAAGAATTTATTCATAAGGAGCACTGTCCTGTGAACTGAAGTCTGATGTGGGGTCATTGCACCACTGCAGGACGCCTGCCACTCATTCTTGTGCAACCTGAAAATGCACTGATGGAGAAATGCCAGCCTTCCTTGAGGCAGACAATACTGAGCCACTTTCTGTGAGGTGCATCAGAGAGTCCCTGGCATGAGGAAGCCCAACATCCACAGGAGTGGCCAATTTAATGATGCAATTTTGCACTGGCTTTCTCTCCTCTGCTTTGCTTTTCCTAGTTCAGCACTCCTGCACTCCTGGACTTATTTTTAAACAAACTACCTGCACAAAAGCCCCTATCTCAGTTTTGCTTTTAAAGGATCTGGGCTAAGATAGCCTATTATTTGGATAATAGGATGTTGAATTCAACTCCCAATTTTCTTACATTTACAATGTCATTGTTTGGTATATTTCATAGTCTTAGGTTTACTCTACTCTATTTTCCCAGGATCTCAAGGAGGATGTTTCATTCATTGATTTTTAATTTTTTATTTTTAATATCTACTATTAAGACTATAAAATTTCCTGCTTTCATTATAGCCCACAATTTGATGTGTTGTCTTTTCATTATTGGTTTTGTCGAAATAGTTTCTAAATTGAATGTAGATGATCTATTTGACCTATGAGTTATTTAAAAATGTGTTTAGTTATAGGAACAGTTTTATGACTCTTTTTGTTTCTAATTTTCCTGCTTTCTGATTAGAAAATATAATCTCTATAATTTCCACTTTGCAGGATTTGTTGGGGCTTGCTGTGTGGAGTAGAATATGATCAGTTTTAAGAGGTATTCCAGATTAGCTTGAGAAAAATGTCTTTTTTTGAATTGTGTTGTTCAATTTATGTTTTCCTATTTTTTTTTTTTTTTTGGTCTCTGAGAGAAAGTAGTGTTGAATCTATCAAATATTGTTTTGTATAATTTGAGATTATGTTGTTGGTTGTTCCATATAGATCCAGGATTTCTTTTTAATCTTCACCCAAGGATATTTTTCCAATTGATCTTTAGAGAGAGATAGTAGAAGGCAGAAAGGGAGGGAGGGAGAGACAGAAAGAGAGAGAGAGAGAGAGAGAGAGAGAGAGAGAGAGAGAGAGAGAGAGAGAAACATTGATGTGTCACATTGACTGATTGCCTACCGCATGCGCCCCAACCTAGATCAGGGATCAAACCTGCAAGACTTCGGTCCATGGGCTGATGCTCTAACCACGAAGCAAACCGGCCAGGACTAGATCCAGGATTTTTATCTCTACCTAGCAAGTTGTACTTTTTATTATTATGAATGACCTTCTTTATTTCTAATACTGGTTTCCACCTCCATACCTGTTTTGTCTGATATTGTTTTAGCATTCTTTTGGTTAGTATTTCCTTTGTCTATAATTGTACATTTTGTTATTTTCATATTTTCTATTTTGTTTATTTTTTATATTATTATTATTATTTTAAATATATTTTTATTGATTTCAGAGAGGAAGGGAGAGGGCGAGAGAGATAGAAACATCAATGATGATAAGAGAGAATCATTGATCAGCTGCCTCTTGCATGCCCCCTACTGGGGATTGAGCCTGCACCCGGGCATGTGCCCTTGACCGAAATCAAACTGGAACATGCCAGTCCGTAGGCCCATGCTTTATCCATTGAGCCAAACCGGCTAGGGCTATTTTGTCTATTTTTTAAATCTGATCTGTGAGTTTCTGTCTTTTAACTGGTAAGTTTAGTTTATTTATATTTACTATGAAAACTACTGTGTTTGAATTTATTTATACCATCTTATTTTGTTCTTTATTTTTGACTTGTATTTACTTTTCCCTCTTCTACTTTTCTGTCTTCTAGTGAATGGGTTGGTTTTTAAGATCTATTTTCTCTTCCACTGGCTTAAAAGTTATCATGTTTTTACTTTATAGTGGATGTCTTTTTTCATCTTCATTGAGGTTATAATTGACAAATAAAAATTGTGATATATTTAAAGTATACAATGTGATGATTTGATATACGTATACAGTGTGAAAGGATTCCCACCATTGAGTAAATTAACAGATCCATCACCCCACATATTGTAGTGGATATCTTAACATTTAAGTGCATATTTGACTTTACAATGTATATATAAAGGTAAGTACTGGCATCCTGAATAAGACAAGGACCTTTCTGAGCTTTAACTCTAACAGCTTGTACCTTCTGCCCGGGGCTCTTACGGTATTTTTAATGGGAATTGTGAACCTCTAAGTAAGAAATCTGGCTACCCTGACATCACTACGCTGGAGATTTCATGTGTTGGTGCATCAGTTAACTGTCTTAGTTAAACTCATCTTTCAATTATCCCCATCAAAGGGCAAAGACATGAGAGTAAATCCATGTTGAACCCTCCAGATTTGACTCCAAGTGAAACATCAGTATTATCCAGCTGAGTACTATCTGAATTCCTGACCCACAAAATCTTTAGGTATAATAAAATGTTATTGTTTTAAACCACCTTTTTACAAGTCTTTTAGCCTCTTTCTCATTCTTTCTTTGTCTTTATCTTTAATATATAATTTTCTCAGATTTGTTTTCCACATTATTGATTCTCTCTTTACCAATATCACTTACCCCATCCATTGCTTATTTTTACATCAATGGCTATTTCCCCCGCCCCCCCCCTCATAGTTCTATTGGTTCTTCAGGACAAATCTGCTTCTTTTGTCATACTAATTTCCCCAGTGTGTTGATTTAACCAGTTAATAATTTTAAATTTATTTCATGTTTTCTTCATTATTGGTTAATAATCCTTCCATTTTTTGTACCTACTGAGACATATTCATGGTGAATTCCTTAAGTCTTCTATAATTTTTAAATTTTGTGGCCATTTTTATTGAGATTTCTTTTCTTTGAGATTTTTATGGAACCAGAATACTTATCACTCTTTTTTGCCATGCACCTCAGGGCATCATTAGCCAGTGATCAAGCTCTATGTTAATTTCAGGACTTTTTAGGCAGGGTAACATTGGGCCTCAAAGCCAAAGGAAGCAAATTTTTAGAGTAAAATTTGAGCTCAGGCAGAGATAAGCAATTGTCATTGTGCAGGTGTGTGGATTTTTGTATTTTTAGTTCTTACATTTTGTTTTTAACAACAAAAAGAAGCTTTATACAGGAATTTTAATTCTAGCTCTGTCTCACTGGGAGTTCAGTCCTCCTCTTTCATTCTCTGTGTTGATGCTGAAAGCAAACTTCTAGGTAACCAGGATGATAATGTATTCCAGGTGACTGCTGCATCAGAGCACACACTTACTGCTCTTTTTTCCAGTTCTTTCCTGGACAATAATGGGGTACCTGAGGCTTTTCCTTTCTTTATTGAGAGCTCATCTATGAATTCCTTTTTTATTATTATATTTTATAAAACATTTTAAGTGTTTGTAACAGATCCACATACTAGTATTTCTTGAATAGGTATTCTTTTTGTTTTTAACTAAAAAGTCTGACTTTTTTTTTCTTCCCTCTTGTTCTTTTAAATATACTTATATTTTTTGTTTTTATTTTTTTGTAAAACAATTACTGCTTTTTTGACTAACAACCTTTTATGATTTAATTATATATATACACAGTATATATACTAGAGGCCTGGTGCACGAAATTTGTGCATGGAGGGGGGATTCCCTCAGCCTGGCCTGCACCCTCTCGAAATCTGGGACCCCTGTGGATCGGGCCTAAACCAGCAGTGGGACATCCCTCTCGCAATCCAGAATTGCTGGCCCCTAACTGCTCTCCTGCCTGCATGATCGCCCCTAACCGCCTCTGCTTACCTGCCTGACCACCCCTAACCACTCACCTGCCTGCCTGATTGCCCCTAACTGCCTCTTCCTGCCTGCCCGATTGCCCCTAACCACTCTGCCTGCCTGATGGCCCCTAACCGCCTCTGCCTGCCTGATCGCCCCTAACCGCTCACTGGGGACAGCCGGCCGGGATGAGGGGTCGTGGTATTTCTGGTCTCTGGTCATTCCACTGTTTCGGTTGCTGGGCTTTTATTAAATAGGATTTATTCAAAGGCAGAAAAACAATGTATGTTTATTGCATCCTTCATTCTTCTTCTTATTTCATATTTTCCGCTATTTACTATGAGCTAGAATTTTCCTTCCCAGATTTATTGCATCAACATATTATTTATATTTATGTAGCAATTTTAAAAGAAAATGTAACACATTGTGGAATTTTATTATTTAGACTCAATTCTGTTTTTAAAATGATTTATTTCTCATCTGACTTCTTTATGGTCAAGCTTTCTTCATTGTGAATTCTTTATTTTGATTCATGTTTTATGATTGGGTTATGGTTCAAGGTATTTTTTTAGGACATGTACAATAACTCATATATTCTGAGTTATTGGATATTTGAAAATTTTGTATGCAAAATATTTGCTTTTATTAGCAAAAACTATCTTAGTTGGGTATATTTTGGGGTCACATCTTTTCTGCTTAAAACTCTGTAAATATGCAGTTTTACTTTTAGTCTAATGTTGCTAAGGTATTCAGAAGCAAGATTAATTTTTACCTCTTTCTTCTGTCTGGATGCTTTCAGGAGTCTTTGTTTTTGGATGATCTCTGCAAGAAAATTAATCATGAAGTTAGCTGTTGTCTATTAAATTTCTCTGGATCACCATGAGTTCACTTAATGAGTTCAGACAATGAGAACACAAAAACCCACAGGTTCACATATTTCTTTATTTCAGGACAGATTTTTCTATTATATCCTTAAATGTTTTAAATGTTTCATTTTTATGCTTTTAAAAAGAGTACCTAATACCTACATGATATATATCTAATCTCTGTCTTTGGTACATATAATTATTTTTCTAATCAATGTATTTTCTTTGTCCCTTTCCTTTGTGTTTTTTGTTTTGTTTTTGTTTTTGCAATTTTCATCAGCATAACCTTTATGACACTGATTTAAATGGTTGCTCTCTAAATTCTGATCTCCAGGCTTATTAGGTAGTTCCAAATTCTGTAATGATTTTGTTTGTGTGTTTGCTTTGTCTTGTTTTTTACTGTTGTCAGCTCACTTCATCCTGTTGCTTTGCTATCTCTTACATTTCTCCGTTGGGTTCTTCTATCATTCATATGTTTATATTATATTTCAGTTCCTGGGGAATAGGAAGTGATTCTTGCTTAAATTTTCTACTATTTCCTTGAGTAAGTCTTGTTTTAATATATCCAATATATAGTCTTCGTTGCCGTTTTATTGGTTATATTTCTTTTCTTTTGTCTTATATTTTACAGATTTTTTTTTCCTGCTTATTCATCTTTGAAATAAGTCATACTTGTTTTTTTCTGCTACTTGCCAGAAATGTTGTGAATGGAAAATCTTTGGCAGTCCTTCCTTTTTACTTGCCCCTTGTTGAAACTCAGTTTTGCAATAAGGATTTGCTATTGGCTATTTTTTTTGTTTGGTTATTTATCTGCTAATAATTTAGGGTGTATGAAATGAAGGGGTGGGGAAGAAAAGCTAAGGAAAGAAATATGGCAGGTTTGGGTACATTACCTCTGGACACACAATCCCCAACCTCCAATCTGTTGAAACAATTAGAGTTCTACCGGTCTTGCAAAACCTGGAATTACACAGGAGATGCTGGGAGAGGCCAATTCAATATAAAAACCAATGGCTCAAGGGCCTTTTAGTTATTAAATATGTAGACTAGCTGCTCATTTCTTTTTGGTAAATTGACTTTAATCAGTAGCTACAAAATTCTTTTGTAGCATTTCTCTTCAAGATTAGTACTGTCTCTAAGTCATCCTCTGGCTAGAAAGCTGAATTCACTGAAAACAGAAATATTGGTCACTATCTCTCCTTCAACTCCATGGCCCTGGCCATACATACTGATTGTTACTCATTTTTGTGGTGACCTGCTTCCAATCTTTGTTCTTCCAAATTGAGTATTAGCAGGGACTTTAAAAACTTTCATTTTTCCCTCTGTAAATCTAAGGTCACAAATAGGAGATGTGTCTTGAACTTAGCATTCTTCTCCAATTGGTTCACCTTTAGTTGGCATTCTTGAAGTTTGTGGAATGGGATTGTGGCCATTTTATAGTTTCAGGATAAATTGTTTCCACTTCTGTTTTTATCCTTTTTGATCTTTTAAGTAGACAGGGAGAGGTGTTTTAAAAGTTTGAATGTTTTATACATTAAAAATCAATTTTATTATGTGAATAATAATTCTTATTTTTTTGTAATTTTAGTTGTACTACAAATCTGATTTCTTATATGCATAAAGCCTGCGTATAATTTATATGTCATCCTAGGTATTCTATCTTTAAACTTAAAACTACTTTATACACAAAATTGATTCCATTTTCGTATTCAATTAGCAATGAGCAAAATCTAATTTGAATAAAACGTATTTGAAAACATACCCTCCATAGAAGGTTATTGATTCCTTGAAGTTATTTCTACTTTTATTTATATCCTATATATTTTTATTGAAAAGGATAGTCTTGGTTATACTATCCTTATGAATTTTCTCCCCCAGGAAATAATTAATATTTATAAATGTGCTATGGCTCTGCAATCTTCACAAATCTCTAATATTACTAAAACCAATCAAACAAGCTGAAGACATCAGAAACCATTCTTTCTAGACATGGAAGGAAACCAAATAAAGGAAAAGATTCTTTGGTGGATCAATTTTCTTTGTTTCTCACAGCACTCCTTCCTTGCCTTATACTAAGAGTTCCCACTGCTGTAGAGTAGATATAGTAGACACTTGATTCTTTTTCATGAATCCCCAAATCATACGTATGGAAATGTTTAGAACCAAAAATAAGAAACCCACCTTCCTGCATGATTTTTTATTACTTATACATTTTGTATATATCAAAACCTCACAATCATTTTTGAAAAATTTATTTTGTGAAAGTGAGAGCATTCTTGGTGATGAATGAATAATAACATAGGAAAAATGAGAAGCAAATTATGGGCAGAGTGGATGAGCAAGGTAGGTTCGTGCACCAACTTGGGCTTCTGCACATCAGCCTGAGTTTCTGGGTCTATTCTAAGCCACAGTAGAATCTCAAATTACTACATGGCATAGATCTTTGTGCTATTGGTCAAACCTGCAAAAGTTAAGTTACCAAATGTACAGTTTTCCAGTATTGATTCAATGGCTGAAAACATTTAGGAATTGTGTTTTTGTCAAGTTATTTTATCTCTCAAGTATAAGCAAGATAATTCATATTTTACCAACCCAAGTCTTCAATTACAAAGCTTGCGGTAAAGTTCCCTACTGTCAAATTTTAGCACCCAGTTCAGAATTCTCATTGCAAATTTATACTTCGTTTTCCAATTAAAACGGGCTTTGACAAGTCCCCGGCTGATAGCCATTGGCTTGAAAAAAGTTACTTCATTTTCAGCGAGGATGTTTAGGGAGCTCAGTGCAAGACTGGCTCTTCTGCTCCTGCCTTGAGCCCAGCTGTGCTGAAACATTAAACTTCCGTAAATTAGGGAAACTTGCAGCTTCCAGGCTGATACAGTAATGCCCTTTTCTTTTTCTGCAAACAATCTTCCGTGTGAGTTTTCTGCACAAGTCTTTTCTCTTCTAAGAGAAATAAAATTGAGATTATCTTCCAAATCTAAACAACTTTTTCATTCGGACTATCTTCCAAATCCAGACTTTTCATTTTCAAGATAGTTGTGCCATATCCTACTTAGCTAACAGAATACGTACTTTCAAACATGTATAATTGGATTACTTTATTATGTTAGCACTGAAGATAGCATTACATTATTATACTAGACTCAGTTAAGCAGTTGGACCCCTAAAAATGTAAGTCTTACATAAAAGTGGCATTTTTTTCTTCATTGGTTAGTATATATTTTAGTAGCAATGGTGAGCTATGGAAGAAAATAATATTTCTAGTCACATTTATTTTCAGTTTTTTGTTCCTTTCTCTTTAAGAATAGGTGTTTTTTTTTTGTTTTTAGTTCTGAGGTGTTTTATTAATTGACCAAACATTTTTTGATCAATTACTATGTACAAAGTTCTGGTATGTTTTCAACTAAATATTTTTAACTAGAACAAATGCAGAGTTAGCAAAAAGAAACTAGGCAGCCGTTCTTTTCTCTTCTTCTTCTTCTTTTTTTTTTTTTAAATATATTTTATTGATATTTCACAGAGAGGAAGGGAGAGGGATAGAGAGCTAGAAACATCGATGAGAGAGAAACATCGATCAGCTGCCTCCTGCACACCCCCCACTGAGGATGTGCCCGCATCCAAGGTACATGCCCTTGACCGGAATCGAACCCGGGACCCTTCAGTCCGCAGGCCGACGCTCTATCCACTGAGCCAAACCGGTCTCGGCCGTTCTTTTCTCTTCTTGATGTTATTTTTTCAGTGACGAACTTGTTGGTGGCAACTTTATTGAGCTGTCTGGCCTATTTGCTCCCCAAAAGACTCTTACATTGCTCTTCCGGGTTAACACCTTATGCCCTTAAGAGACTCCAGTTGAAATATGAATATTTTTGTTGCTTGGGAAAGTTACTCACTAAAGCCTTTCAAAGGACCTTTATCAAGGTACTCACAAGATGATAGAGTCCAAAGGTTGTTTCTAGAAAAATCTCAAATTTAGACAAAGGTAGACTGAATAGTCTAATGAGTCCCCATGTAAACATTATGGAGTTTATGGATTATTGATGTTCCTCAAGGGTCCAGAGTCAGGGGCAAAACTTGGGGAGGTGGCACAATGGGGGCTTGGGAAGTCTGAGGGCTATACATGTAGAAAGATGGCTTAGGAATGACAGAGGGAACGCCCACTCCCAAATAAGTAATTGGGGAGCCAGGCTGTCTCACTGTTACTCTCTCTCTTGCAATAAATAGATCATTAACAGATGAGATGCTAACCAATAGAACCTAGACCAATATGATTTAGATCAGGAATCTACCAACTTTTTCTGAGAAGGGACAGCTAGTAAATATTTTTTAGCTCTGTGGGCCATATGATCTTTGTCACCACTACTCAACTTGGCACTTGCGTCATAAAAGCAGCCATAGATAATCAGACACAGACAGCCCTTGATAGATGGATAGGGAGGTGTTCCAATAAAACTACAAAAACAGACAGGGACCGAATTTGGCCCAGGGGTAGTAGTTTGCAGACCCTTAAAGATTGCCTGGCCCTAGAAATAGATTCTCTGTGCCTTGGATTCTGCGTTTAAGCCAGGAGAGGTTACTCCTTCTATTGGGCACTGGAATCTATCCAATGACTGCCAAGTTCCTGGCAGCATTCATGCGTGGGACAATCCGGCAGAGCGACTACACAATTTTCCAAGTTTTCAAAGTGAGCCTTTTTTGCCGTTCTCTCCCGCCCCTCTAAGCCTTGGCTGTCAGCCACAGGGGCATCGACGGAGTTGTAGTGCTCATAGGTGAGCTGCGCAGGCTTCGGGGAGCAGGTGAAGGCGCAGAAAAGTTGGAGCCCAATCTGCACTGAGTGGAGCTCTCGCGCCCCAACCTTCAGGTGACCCCGCGCGGCGGCGGCGGCGGCAGCAGCGGCGGCGGCGACCAGAGCCCAGAACCCGCAGCAGCTCGGAGCGCCTCCGGCAGGAGAGGAAGCGAGTTCGGCGAAGCGTCACAGCCTCCCGAGCGCGAGCGCGGCGGTCCAGGGCAGTGGGCGAAGTGGGAGAGCGGGACGCGGCGTCTTTCTGGGCTGCCAGAGACTGTGCAGCCTGGGCCGGGTTGCCCGCGAGCGCGGACCTCGCCGAGTGCCGTTGTCTCCCCTCCCGCCGCCTGTCAACGCTGGAGGTGTGCGTGGCTGCGGTGGCTGCGGCGGCCGCGGCCAGAGCCACGAGTCGGGGCCGCCTGGGCTGCGCGTCGCTGGGGCAGCGGAGGCGGCTGCCGCGCCTGTGGCTCAGGATGCGGCCGGGGAGCGCGCTGTTCGCCCTGCTAGGCAGCCTACTGCTGCTGCGCCTGCTCTGGGGCTCGACCACCGCACCCGCTCGCCGCAGGTAACCCACCCGACTCGCTCTGGTGGCCGCGGGTTCCGTACACCCTGCCGCGCACCCTGCTGTGCGCTCCCGGGGCCCCAGTCGCCGATCCGCTTGACTGGGGCGCGCAGACTTTTGGCGGCTGCGAAGACGAGCCGAAGGGCAGCAGCGGCCTGAGGGTGGGGTGTGCTGAGAAGTCCAGGTCACAGGGCTGGATGAGTCGGGGGTACCAGAGAGGCGACACTTGAATGCTGTGGGCACCGTGTGGGCCGAGAGGGACCGGTCTGTGTTGTGAGGGCCCAAGCGTGCATCGCTCGGGGCGAGGGAGCTGCAAGGCGGGACCTGCCGTCGGGCTGTGCATCAGTGTCCTGGGCTCTCCACCCCAGCGCGTGCTTTCCCACGGTCCCGCCCGGAGCCTGTTCAGACGCCGGGGTTCGGGAGACTATCTGGGAGCCAGGGCGCGCAGGGACGTCCCGGCCAGGCAGCCAGTTTGCCAGCCACTGCTCCCCGCTAGGAGTAACAACTTAGTTTTTTTTTTTTTTTTTTTCCTGGCTTTGCAGGCTCTTGGTGGAGGAAAGTAGAGAGGCCACCCATGGTATCCCTGTAGCACTGAGGACGCTCAGGAGCCCGGGGACCCCGCCGCCTCGCGCTACAACAAACAGGTACTCCCGGTGCCCGCGGGAATGGGGTGCGGCTGCACCTGCAGGACTTGCTTTGAGTTATCTGGCTGGGATGGCACGATTGAGAGAGAGAGTGTGTGTGTGTGTGTGTGTGTGTGTGTGTGTGTGTGTGCGCGCGCGCGCGCCAAAATGTAACTCCTCACTCCCTCAATCTCCTCTGTAAAGCCTATTTCATGGGTCTAGGGGTATCCGAAAACAGCTGCACTTAAAAAAAATGGGAGCTGAATTCCCCTCTTGATCATGGTGCTTTGCACCCCCTTGGGAGAAGCAGCTCAGCCTGTCCTTATTGAGGGATTTGGTTGGATTGCCTTTTGTCTTATGCTTTAATGTGCACCAGTGTAAGAGGCACATTTGGGAGGATGGAATTCTGTGCACGATGTTGAGAATGTTTTTGTCCTTAGTAAATGGAGACTTAAAATGTTCTCTTTCACTCACATGAGTATTTTATCCATGTGCAATAATTGTTTTTTTTAATCATTTTTCTGATTATAAAAGTAATACATGCTTGGTGCAAAAAGTTAGATGTTAGAAATATATAAAAATTATATTCACTCAGAGTCCCACCACCCACCGATCATATTAAGGTTTTAGTTTGTATTCTTTCAGTAGTTTTTCCTACATAAACATATTTTAAAATATATTTAATATTGTACTTTGTATTTTGTGTTCTTTCTTTTTTCCTAAACATATTTATATTATTAAATTTTCCCCAAAGCATTGTTTTTAATTGTTGCTTAATTCATCATATGAATGTGCCGTAATCCATTGAATTGTTTCCAGTTTTAGACATTTAGATCATTTCCTGTTTTGTTTTGCTTTGTTTGCTATTAGTAATTGTATTAAGTACATTGAAGTATGTAAATTTTAATATTAAAAATTAATTCTCCAGGATGGACTGATAGAAGTTGGATTGGTAGGTCCAAGAATAAGTGTACTTTAAGTTCTAAATACATATGGCCAGTTGCTTCCTAGAAGAGTTGAATCAAATTACCTTCTCACCAGCAGAATGTACTTTGTGCCTCAGCATTGTTTTATTATTGCAATTTTATATATTGCAATATATTTTTCTTTTCCTATATTTATCTCTTGTGAATTTCTTTTCCTCTATGTAGTCTTCTGTATGTTCTTTTTTGGAAAGAAATATTTTTAAAGAGAATAAAAATAAGGCTAAATAGTTTTGGTCGCAACCTGTTGGATAAGAATATTTAAAGGTAAACATATCTGAGGAACCAAACATAATATATAATAATCATTAATATATATACTGATATGTTGATACAGGAAATAGTATTCCCTCTGACATTACTAGTAGCAGCAGTTTCTTGTTTTATATTTTTCTTTTACTTCTATGGATAATTTAAGTGCCTTTGTAATAAGGAACTCATTGATAGGACAGTCAAATATAGTGAATGAGAGTTAGGTAGAATACATTCACTGTCACCGGTGTTCTTTTTGCTATGTTTGTGTTCATATTTAAGAACAGAGATTCTTGTCAGTTCTCTCAAGAGAAAAATTATTATGTCATAGACAATATATGCCATTTATGTCAAAACACAATTTTACTTGCATTTTATAGCTTGCTTTAGCATTTTTTTGGAAATGAATTCTCCCAAAAGACCTAATTGCCTTCTTATTAATGAGTCTGTGTGCTTTGTTACCATTTACTATTCTAGCAGTTCTTTTTAAAATTTGTCTTTATTGTTGAAAGTATTACAGATGTCCCCCTTTTTCCCCACTGACCCTCCTTCCCCCCTTCCCTCCCTTCCACTAGGCCTTCACACTATTGTCTGTGTCCATGGGTTATGCATATATGCATATGGTATAAGTTCTTTAGTTAATCTCTTCCTGCTCTTGGGTCATCTTAATCTTCTGATTGCCTGACTCAAGGCTCCTGTGTAGCTTCTGCATGGTCATGAGAAGCGTCTGGGGGAGCCTGGAAGAAATCTTACGCCTCCCACAACCGTCCTTTTGGAATTTCACAGCAGATTAGAGGCACTAAGAAATCCTGGAGTTAAAAAGCTTTGAGAAAAATGTCTGCCTATACTTTGATTTTGTGCAGGATTGTGTACTATAGGCAGCCTTGCTTCCCAATGAACTGGGAGCATTCCATCTTTTTCCAAGTCCTGGTACTGTTTGTTATACTCTCTGAGGTTGCCCCTTGGGGAAAGTTTGAAAGAATGTGCTAATTATATTATCTGGTTCTAGGCCTTTTTTGAGGTAATTCTTTGATGAATTTTTCAGCATCTTTTGGCATATTTCTTTTCTGCTTGGCATACTTCTTGAGCTAATATAGGTAATTCATATTTTTTTTCCTGAATGTGGTCTATTTTATTAAGATTTTTCAATTTATATCATTCTGTAGTGTTTTTTAAAAGCTGTCTTTTAACGTATTTTATATCCCTATTATCATATATGGTTTTGATTATTTGTGTAGCAGGGGTGCAAAATTTATACTACTTGGCTCTGTAAAGAAATTATAATTTAATTTGTCCTTTTCCTCTGCCCTCTGGAATAGTTTCTCAAATTTGTCCTCTATATTACTGAATTATTTTTCTGTAGTGTCAACTCTCTGTTTTGCCCTATCTATAACAGTAAATCTATGACATTTTTATAGTTTTTTAAATTTTTTCCAGCCTGTACTTTATTACATCAGTTTACATCTTAGAAAACACTTAATAATCTTTTAAACCTCACCTCCATTTCTTCATATTTTCTTGAGAATGTGAAGCAAATGCTTTTCAAGGATTTCTTCTGTTTCTTATAGTACGTATTCTCCAAAAGTAGCATTTTCTCCATATCTTAATAATACTCTCCCCTTAACTTATAGAATCTTTTTATACGTGTTATGATTTTTTGGAGCTGTGTGTTTGTTTGTTGTTGTTAACTCTCACCCGAGGATATTTTTTTCTGTTGATTTTTAGAGGGAATGGGAGAGAGACACTGAGAGAGAAACATCCATGGGAGAGAGACACATGGATTGGCTGCCTCCTTCACGCGCCTTGACTGGGACCAAGGATAGAGCCTGCAACCAAGAACCCTGGACCCTTCAAGTCTGAGGGCCTGCACTCTATCTGCAGAGCCAAACTGGCTAGGGCGGGCTTGTTTTTAATTTAGATTTCCCCAAATGGCCTGTGCTCTCAGACAGGATTTAGAACTCCTGGTCGCCAAAAACGGTTTGGCTCAGTGGATAGAGCGTCAGCCTGCGGACTGAAAGGTCCCAGGTTCGATTCCGGTCAAGGGCATGTACCTTGGTTGTGGGCACGTCCCCAGTGGGGGGTGTGCAGGGGGCAGCTGATCAATGTTTCTAACTCTCTATCCCTCTCCCTTCCTCTCTGTAGAAAATCAATAAAATATATTAAAAAAAAAAAAAAAAAAAAGAACTCCTGGTGGTCACCACTAGGAAGCAGTTGTCCTTCTTGGAGAATAAACCACATGAAAGGCTGCACCATAGAGCCCTTAAACAAATGTCTGTTTTTTAAAAAATGTGAATTAAAAACATTGAGAAAAAATACACATAATATAAAACTTACTAATTTGAGTTATTTTATTTAATTTATTATTATTTTTTAAAATATATATTTTTATTGATTTCAGAGAGGAAGGGAGAGGCAGAGAGAGAAACATAAGTGATGAGAGAGAATCATTGATCAGCTGCCTCCTGCACGCCCCACACCGGGGATCGAGCCTGCAACCCGGGCAAGTGCCCTGATTGGAAGTCAAACCGTGACCTTCTGGTTCATAGGCCGATGCTCAACCACTGAGCAACGCCGGCTGGGCAAATAATTTGAGTGTTTTTTTAAATATACTTTCATTAATTTCAGAGAGGAAGGAAGAGGGAGAGAGAGAAACATCAATGATGAGAGAGAATCACTGATTGGTTGCCCCTTATATGCTCCCCACTGGGGATCGAGCCCGCAACCTGGGCATGTACCCTTGACTGGAATCGAACCTGGGACCCTTTAGTCCGCAGGTCTATGCTCTATCCATTGAGCCAAACCGGCTAGGGTAATAATTTGAGTTTTTTAAAAATTGTGGTAAATACAGGTAACATCAAATTTATTCATTTGAATTTATTTATTTATTTATTTATTTATTTATTTATTTATTTAATTTATTGAGGTGACATTTGTTAATGAAATTGTATAGGTTTTAGGTGTACAATTCTATAATACATCATCTGTATATTGTATTGTGTATTTACCACCCAAAGTCAAGTCTCCTTCCATCACCATTTATCCCCCCCGCTTTGTACTCTTCTTCTCTTCTCAGCCCCCTTCCCCCCTGGCAATCACCTTACTGTTGTCTGTGTCTACATCATTTGAGTTTTTAAATACTGGACCTCAAAGCTATCTTCTGCTCCCATGTCTTAGCCCAAAGGCTGTCATAAAGTGCATTTATTCATGAGTGATCCTAATCAACCTGGACTCCTGCTGCTGCCAGGAATAATGCATGAACAGTGTCACCTGAAATCTGCCACCCCCTTCATGTCCGGAGGTGTGATGGCTGATTTCCCTTCCATTCCTTTGGTGTTGCTTTATAATATAACAGAGGTATAATCTCGGGAGCCTGGAGACAGAGAGCAGTGAATGAGCTTGGGGCACCCAGTCAGCCTCAGGAAGTAGATCCTGTGTGGGAGCAGCCACCTGATTCTCTGGCTGGGCAGTGGGAGGAAGATCAAAGCCTCTATTGTTTTCTCGCTGGTCCTGCTCTGTTTCAGAGGTAAAATCTGACATCAGCTGCTGGCAATTGCTCCATGTGGTCCACATGCCCTCTTGTTAGCAGTCTTTCTTCCCAAAACCTGACAAATTTCTGAAGCAGCTGTGTAAGGTTGTCGTTTTGTGTAGACTTGTGTACTTTCCTAAGAATGGAGTGTGGAGGAGAGAGAATCAGGCACTATTGACTCTCCACTGTCTTATAATGAAAGCTGTAATAATGTTTTATGCGACATTTTCTGTTGTCCATGTTCACACTGGGATCATAACTACGAACTACAGAAAATTCAAATTAAGTGTGAACCAGGCTTGAAAAAACGGCCATACAGCTCAACAGAACCCTGCAATAGCTGACTTTCACCCCTTATCCCTTTCTTCTATCCCCACCCTCCAAATTGCTGAAGGCTATTGAATTTTACTTTTGAGAATGCTGTCATTCACTTAAAAAAATTTATATATATATATAATTGATTTCAGAGAGAAAGAGAGAGGGAGAGAAAGATAGAAACATCAATGATGACAGAGAATCAATCATTGATGGGCTGCCTCTTGCACACCCCACACTGGGGATCGAGCCCACATCCTGGGCATAGGTCGACGCTCAACCACTGAGCCATGCGGCTGGGCTGTCATTCACTTTTGAATCTTTACTTCATTGCTTTTAGAAGTTATGATACTATCCGTGTTCTGTTTTTAAAAAATCAGTGCTCTTTAAAGCTGCCTTGAGTCTGGTTTCTGAAGTAACTTGAAACGAGGCTTTACATCTTGCAGTCTTCCTAACCGGTGCCTGATTGCAGCCCTTCTCTTTCAAGGTGTAAGAGGAAGCTCTCCTCCACTTCTGCTCCGGTGTCAGTTGCCTGTCTGCCCATATTCCCTGTTTTGAAATGGGTTTCCCTGGGGCTTCCCAGCTTGTCATTTCCACCTCTTTGTTCTTGGTCACGTATGCACACCTTCAGCTGCTCTGCTGCGGTAAGAGCTGTCGGGCACAATGGTCTAGTCCAGTGGTCGGCAAACTGTGGCTCACGAGCCACATGCGGCTCTTTGGCCCTTTGAGTGTGGCTCTTCCACAAAATACCACGGCCTGGGCGAGTCTATTTTGAAGAAGTGGTGTTAGAAGAAGTTTAAGTTTAAAAAATTTGGCTCTCAAAAGAAATTTCAATCGTTGTGCTGTTGATATTTGGCTCTGTTGACTAATGAGTTGGCCAACCACTGGTCTAGGCCAGCTGAGCAGGGAGAGGGCTTCTGAATGCGGCTGCAGTCACTCTGGGCTTCTGTGGGTACATTGCCACATGGACAGGAAAGCCAGGGTGAGCTTGCCAGACAGGTGGACATGCTCTGCTCTTTCCTTTGCTTTGTGGGGTAGGTGGGTGAAGAGATCTGAGTTCATGAAATGGTGTCTGATTGGCCCCACTTACTCTGAAGGTTGTTAGAGGTGGGATTTTATTTTCTGTTATTCCCATGTGACTCCACTACTTCCTTGACAGGGTCTCTCTTCACAAAGAGGCTGGAATGTTGCTTTTTATAACTTGAAAGGAAACATTCAGCAGACAACACTGTTTCCACCCGTTTGCCAAAGTGAAGGTGGGCCCATTGAAACATAAATCAAGGTTGCCTTAATGTTGTCTGGCCTTGTGCATTAATTCACTGTGCCCTTGGTAGACATTTTCCTTGAGCCAACAGGCATTAGAATGAATTTGAAACAACAAAGAAAAGCCCGTCTGCCTGGTAGGAGGAATTATTTTTTTGGGGAGTTACAGAGAAGCACAAATATTTTGAGAGATTAAGTGCTTACAGGAAGTAGTGAGAAAAGAGGCTTGGGCATAGTGGAAAGGATATGAAGAGAAGAAAAGGAAATAAATATACCTCCTCATCTGCCAGGGACAGTGATTCTTTTTAGAGCCACTAGTCTCTTAGCTGCTCTGTGGTTTCAGAGTTCAAATGTTCCACAACCTCTCATTTGATGGGAGAAAAAAGAAGCTCTTTAGAGAGCCGCTGAGGCCATGAGCAAAAGAGGAAAATGTTCTTGTGTCCTGATGTCTTATATTATAGCTTCTTTTGCCATTAAGAAGATGGTTATTGCTGTAGTATCTTTATGTGTACACACTTAAGAAGTTAAATATATCTTGTCTATACTTTCATATTTCAAAAACTTAATTTTGTTTCATGAAGTACTAAGAATACTTTGTACATGCTATAGGTAATCAGTCATTGGGAACTTTCATTTCCATGGGCATAATGATTTCTAAAGGTAATTTTATAGGCATAACCTGTGCTTTTAAGATGATAGTAAAATAATTTCCATTACCTTGTTCGTTATTGTAAAAACACTAGAACTATCTAATATACAATTTTTAAACCACAATATTCCATAAACCCTCCAGAAGAAAACAGAAATTTTAATGGCTTTGGATTAGGTAAAGTAACAACACTAAAAGTATAATCAATATAGGAAAAAATGATAAATTATATTTTATCAAACTTTAAAATTTTTATGCTTCTGCATACATCATTAAGAATATAAAAAGAAGCCTGACCGGCATGGCTCAGTGGTTGAGCATCAACCTGTGAACCAGGAGATCACAGTTTGATTCCTGGTCAGGGCACATGCCCAGGTTGCAGGCTCGATCCCCAATGTGGGCATGCAGGAGGCAGCCAATCAATGATTCTCTCTCATCAACGATGTTTATATCTCTCTCTCCCTCTCCCTTCCTTTCTGAAATCAATAAAAATATTTAAAAAAAGAATATAAAAAGAAAAACTACAAACTGGTAGAAAATATTTGAAAATCATATAGCAGTAAAAGAGTTGTATACAGAATATATAAAGACTCTTGCAACTAGCTCAATAACAAGAAGAAAACAACACAATTTAAAAATGAGCAGAAATTTTAATAGACATTTTACCAAAGAATATATACAGATGGCTCATAAGCATTTGAAAAAAAATGTTTAACATCGTTAGTCACTAGGGAAAAAACACAGTGAGATAATCACATCCTACCTTCTATGATGGCTTTTCTAGCAACTTCACCATGTCATGGGGCGGCTCCTCCCAAGGTTAGTTTCTCCTACTGAAGATCATGACAGTAGTGCTTTGGTATAACCAAAGAAAAGTTTATTACTCACACAAGCGAAGAATTCCTGAGGTGGGGATAAAGGAGGATGGTTCTCCAGGAAAAGACCTGGAACAGAGAGAGAGTAGTGAGTACACAGCAGTTTTATAGACCCTTTATGAGTCTGTGAGTAGCCCTAAGACCTCAAGGCAGAGTTTTACATTTGATAATTACCACAAGAATGACTAAAAATCAGTATTCCTTTGTCTCCAGGAGTTGTTGAGTAAGTTCTTATTTCTTATTATTATGAGAGGCATGGGCATTCCATCCTGAGTCTTGTAGCAATTCCCCATTCAAATCACCATAATAGAGTGGAGCTGGCATCCTATTTAAGAATGTTGGTATTAGGAACTAATTCAAGATCTTCCATTCCTCGTTAAAAGATACACACAGTTATAGGAAGTGTTGAGTCTGTGTTATACAACTGAAAATACTAAACATGTGTCTGGTGTACCAAAGACTGTGATGTAGTTTAAAAGAAGGCACCAAGAAACAGACACCTCCAGTGAGTCAACCTTTAAAACCATCGTATTGAGGAAGGACAGTAGGCTTTGGCAGACAGATTTCTTTTGGCATATAGAATAGCTTGTTTGCGGCAGGGGGGGCGGGGGTGGGGGGAGCGGGGAGGGCTGGAAGGGGAAGATTAGGGTCCTCATTTTCTATGGGTCCCACTGTGTTATCCCTCTCAGTCTGGGCTCCAGATTTGAAAAGGGATAGAAGAATGGGAGTTTGTTATTAAGTGGGAAGAGTAATTCTGTTTGGGTTATATATGAGTTTACTTAAGAAGTGTGAAAAGGTTGGTTGGCTGTGGCATTAAATTGGGCTTCCTCCTTGGGACCTGTAGTAGGAGCTGAGACATGGGAGACTTTAATTTTAAAACATGAGGTCTGAGCAGCAATATATTCCTATTGTGGAAGGTCCCATAGTGAACAATCCTGAATGTGAAATCTATTTTGTGTTTGATCCATAGAGCAGAGCAAAGAGTAGAGCCATTAGCTACCAACCAGGAGTCTGTAAAATATGGACAATGAACATACTTTTTTTGAGGGTATCCTCCAGTGTTGAAATGACTGATGTTTGGGTCTCCTCCTTTATCAAGGATGTCCTGGTCATAGAATGGAAAGAAGAAGCTCTTCATTGGTTTCCAGCACATGTGATGGTGGTGCTGTCATCTATAAAATAAATTTATTCCCTTTCTCCTAAACGTAGGGGACCCTGCAAGTAGCCAATTGGGCCAAGCAAAGTATACCCTTACTTGGATCCATAGGTAAGAAGACTCCATAGACCACTGGTTCTCAACCTTCCTAATGCCGCGACCCCTTAATACAGTTCCTCATGTTGTGGTGACCCCCAGCCTTAAAATTATTTTCGTTGCTACTTCATAACTGTGATTTTGCTAGTGTTATGAATCATAATGTAAATATCTGTGTTTTTCCAATGGTCTTAGGCGACCCCTGTGAAAGGGTCGTTCGACCCTCAAAGGGGTCGCGACCCACAGGTTGAGAACCGCTGCCATAGATCATGAGAACTAGTGGCTAAGGCTTCCGTAGTAAAGGATTCACCAGATGGAATTAGTGGCATTTTTACCTGGACAGCTTTTTGGGTGGCCTCAAGGGTCTATTGCTGGGATGACTTCGTTCAGACTGGACCGATTTTCTTGTGATTGTCTAAAAGGTTTTAATTAAATGTGTAGATGGGGAGTACGTTGCTTCCAGAAACTAAATAGGCAAGTAGATGTTGGGCTTTTTTGAGAGTGCTGGGAGTAGGGATATTGACTGGAGACGGTACAAAGCAGCCTTCTGGGGATCAAATGAAGCCTCCAAATCTAACTGAGGTGCTGGATCTCTTAGGTGTGCAGTGACTCAGCTACAGTTCATCAAAGTCTGGACCACGGTATGAATATCTTATGAAATACAGGGGTAGGCAAAAGTAGGTTTACAGTTGTGAGTATGCAAAACAGAATTTATTCTTGTGTTATTATTTGTTAATTACTGTACTATTTCCCATCATCACAACTGAAAATCTACTTTTGCCAACCCCTGTATTTTCAGGGTGCTTAAAAATAGAACAAGCCCATGAGGATCCTGTCTGCATAAATGGTGGGGATATAGATATACTCCACAGATGATTTAGTGAAGCTATATTGGGATACCTCATAGATGAATGCAAATTGTGGCTGTGATGCTGGGTAAATGGGCCAGAATAAAACATATTGGCTAGATCAATAGCTCTGAGGATCTACCTCAGGGAATTTATCATTCCTAAGATAATTCAGATGGTCCCCAACCTTATGATGGTTTGACTTAACCATTTTTTGACTTTACAATGGAGTGAAAGCAATACATGTTCAATAAAAACTGGCAATAGGCTAAGCTACGATGTTCAGTATGTAAGATGTAGTAAATGCATTTTGACTCAACAATGTTTTTAATTATAATGGGTTTATTAGGACATAAAACCATCATAAATTGAAAAGCATTTATGTTCATAGCCTTATTGTGTAAGGAGTCTCAATCTCAATTGTTTTTTAAACAATTTTATTTAAAAGACTATGCTTGTTTTTTTAAAAAATATATATTTTTATTCCTTTCAGAAGGAAGGGAGAGGGAGAGAGAAATAGAAACATCAATGATGAGAAAGCATCATTGATCAGCTGCCTCCTGCACTCACCCTACTGGGGATCAAGCTTGCAGTTTGGGCCTATGCCCTGACTTGGAATTGAAGAAGTGACCTCCTGTCCATAGGCCGAAGCTCAACCTCTGAGCCACGCCACCCGGGTGTTGTTTTTTTTAATCCCCACCAGAGGATGGTTTTGTTGGTTTGAGAAAAAGAAAGGGTGGGGGGGAGAGGGAGAGGGAGAGACAGAGGGAGAGAAACATCCATGTGAGAGAAACATTGATCAGTTGCCTCCTGTATGGCCCCGACTAGGGATTGAACCTGCAGCCTTTTGGTATACGGGATGATGCTCCAACCAACTGAGCCATGTGGACAGGACTTTTGTGGGTTTTTTTGTTGTTTTTGTATTTTTATTGATTTTAGAGAAAGAAAGAGAGACTGAGAGATAGACAGAAACATCAATTTGTTGCTCCACATATCTGTGCTTTCATTGGTTGATTCTTGTATGTGCCCTGATGGGGGATCAAACCCGCAACCTTGGCATATTGGGACAACACTCTAACCAACTGAGCTACCTACAGGGTCATTGTTGGGTTTATGTTATCACTCTTGGTTATTTGTTGAAATGTGGGAGCACTAAGGAGGACACATAATCTTTGTCAATGACCTTTACATTGGCTCAAGAGTGCATTAGTTTCCTTGGTGTACTTAGAAGGTGACGGGGTAAACCATTTAGGGCTGGTTAACACTTTAGTTTTAGCTCCTGGGAATATTTGGATCATTATAGTAGATTGAAGGGCAGGAACAGCTATAAAGATGGTTGGTGCTCTTAGTGTTCCTATTAACCATTTCCTCTGGGGATGAGCCTCAGCAGGCCACATAGTGATAGTTCTGCTTCATTCAGAGGTCCCCTGCTGACACCAGGAGTAAGTTTCTTTAGGATTGTGCAGGAGGCAACAGACACAGGTGGGACGTGGGGCTTAGGGGTTGCTGGCACTAAATCAGTCATCAGTGGAAATCCAGGTGCAACTACTTTGGAAATGGTTTGATAATTTCTTGGAAAGTTAAACATAATTTGTCATGTGCTCCAGGATTTCTTCTCCTAGATATTTACCCAAGATAAGTAAAAACATGTCCACATAAATATAAACATAGTATATGAACATTTATAGCAACATTATTCATAATCATCAAACAATGGAAACAGTCCAGATGTCCATCAACTGGTGAATCGATAAACAAAATGTGGTCCATCTATACATGAAGTGTTATTTGGCAATAGAAAGGAATGAAATATGAATACATCCTACAACGTGTATGAACCTCAAAAACACTAAGTGAAAGAAGCCAGACACAAAATATTGTATGAAACTGGCGTGCAAAGCAGATCAGTGGTTGCCTGTGGCTGTGAGTGAGGGTACAGTAGAAATTGGGTACAAGGGATCTTTTGGGGGAAATGGAAATCTAAAGCTGGATTATAGTAAAGGCTGTGGAAATCTATGAAGTTACTAAATATCATCGAATTGTGTACTTAAGCTTTTTATATGTAGGAAATTTTGAGAGCAAATACGGGTTGGCATCCTTGGTTTTGTGTGTGTAATTTTATGCTGTGTGTGTGTGTGTGTGTGTGTTTCAAATATTGGAGGTTGATGAACATAAGTAATGTTGTGTTGCTGGGATATGCAGAAGATTTAAGTAGTTTTGAAGAGTGCCATATTAAAAAAGTCTTCTTAGGTAATCTACATAGTCAGCATCAATATCCTGAAGTGAGAAATAGACAAAAGGAGCAAAGTTTTCCATTAGCATTTGATTTCACTTTTTTTTCATGTTTTCTAAGTTTGCAAGTCAAGTTTAACATGCTGTTTATTTAAGATTGAGAACATCACCCAAATATGAGTACCTACAATGTGTGGGGTGTTGTGTCAAACTCAACAAAATAAAAAAGGTTTAGCAATTACAGAGCTGTTGCCATGTCCAGGTTTAACATCTTGATATTGTACGACTCCATCTAATTCTCACAACAACACAGTTTGGTAGGACTATTAATATTCCCATTTTACAGAAGGAGAAACTGAGACCCAGAGGGTTTATTCACTTGTCCCAGGCCACATAGGTGGAAGGGTCAACTGATTGACTTCCCAGGCTGTGTTCCAAATGGAGAAACAGGGGTAAGTCATTTAGTCCCATGTCAAATACAAGTGATCTTTTCAGATATATAGGGAATCGTTGGAGAGAATGGCAGGGAGTGGTCAAGAATGACTGAGACTTGCAGGGATGGAGGACCTCGGGGACATGTGGAGGTGAGACCAGGGCCATACGCTATGGTAGGAGGCAGGGGCCATCCAGAGGAGATCTTTGAATTCCTTCAGACAAAGTCAGATGTACTGAAGGCAGATGTGCAGCAGTACAGGATGCAGCATAGACCAAACACTGAGAAGGGGGCTTCAGGGGCTGGCCAGAGGCCCACGCCCTGCTGTCCGGGCTGAGGTTTAGCTGGAACAGCCAGGCCAGTCATTCACGTAGTTTTGCCCTTCTCCCTGGGTCACCAGAGGTGGCTATCTGGTTGAGTAGGTGCCTGCACCAGGGCACAACATCTGTTTCTGTGTGGTGGCATCTGTTGTGAATATTCCCCTGTGCAGATGATGGGCTGAAAAAGGAAGGAAATGAGAAACCAAATAGGAGTCAGGCCTGAGTTAAAATACACATAATAGGAGTAGGTGGAGATTTAAGGAGAAACATGAGGAATTTGAATCCTTGTCTTGGTAATTCAGTGGAATTTGGGGTGAGAGGAACCTGGTCAAGGTCTTGGGTGCGTGCAATTATGTACTGTGTTAGTCTGCTATGGCTGCTGTAACCAAGTACCACAGACTGGGTGGCTTTACCAAATAAATTTATTTTCTCATTAATTTTTATTTAATTTAGTTTCAGAGGCTAGAAATCTGACCTTAGAGTGTTGGCAGAGTTAGTTCCTTCTGAGGGCTGTGAGGGAAGGAGCCGTTCTAGGCCTTTCTCCTCAGCTTTCAGATGATCATCCCTGTTTCTTCACATGGTCTCCCCCATCTGTCTCTGTCCCCATTTCCTCTTTTTATAACTTAAGTATTTCTCTGTAACTTACATACCCCTTTAAAGGGCCTATCTTTAAATAAGGTAACATTCTGAGGTACTGGGGGTTAGGACCTCTATATATGAATTTTGGTGGTAGGAGAACACAAGTCAGCCCACGATGCTGAAACATAAACAGATCTAACTTGGCTCATTCTGAGGAGTCATATAATGGAGCTGGCCTGCACTTCCTATGAGCTGGGTTAGTGTGTGTTGTAAGGTGGGAGGGTGACTTTCATGGGAAGAATCCTATGATGTAAGTCGAGGTGGCAGATCTTAACATAGTTTTGGAAATTCAGATTTTCTTAAGGTGAGTGTAACTTTTATGAGAAGCTCAGATTTGGGGGAACCTTGAGACTTGGAGATAGCATGGCTTAAATGGTTTTATTTCATAGTCACTTTTCATGCCTCTGTTCAGCCAAACATGCTTAGCCGAGAGTTTGGACATGCTAGAGCTGTATGACTTCATGTGCCCACTTTGTTTTCTTGAGCAAAACAATGTCTTTATTTGTAATTATTTTCTCTTTCACATGCTATTATAAGCCACTCTAAAGTGATTTTTAAGTTGTATTTTTTAAATTATATTGTTTTCTGATTATAAAAGTATTATGAATTCATTGTAAAATTCATTGTAACAAAAATGAAAATTACCTATTATCTCGCCATTGAAAGATAGTTTATTAATTTGATCATAGGGTTCTATTTTCTTCAAGAATATGTGTATGTATGCACTTAATATAGGTGAGATTACATTCCCTGCATTGTTGCCTTCCCAGATCCTTCTCTAGTGTTCATAGGCATCTTACTCTGCACCCTCACACTTGCTCTTCTTTCTGCTCCTTTCCACCTGGCTGATTCCTCAGCTCTTCCCTGGAGATCTAGCTCAGCTGCCCCTTCCCTTGGGAAGCCTTGCCACTGCTTTTCCTCCCTATTTCTAACTTTCCCTCTGTGTTTCTCTGGCATCACTCATTATCACACTTGAGTAAATTAAATTTTTATTTGCTCATCTCCTGGGGAGACTGAGATCTATGTGCTGGCAGTGGCTGCCCATCATTTTTGTATTTCCAACATTTACTGACTGTCACATCACAAATGAAAACAAATATTCATTGGATGAATGAGTGAGTGAATGCATGCATGAAAATAGACTAGGATTTATAATGCACTCCAGCTCTACTGAGAGAAAACAACCATCATGGCAATTAATGATTGGGCCAGGGTGTGGGAGGGGAGGGGCAGGAGTGAAGACAGCTCACATTCAGCCACAGTGAGACAGGCCCAGCCAGACGCTTCACACATATTGTTTGCTTTATTATCATGTCAACCTGTGGAATATGTGTTAGAGTATTTGTGTTATAGCATTTAAAGAAATGGACATTCAGAAAGATTTAGTCACGGGACTAGTAAGTAAGGAAAACGTGTAGGGATAATGCTAAAGTTAATAGAGCTGAAAATGAAGTCAAAACAATGCCTTGAAACACTTTGACAGTAAGCAAAATGAGCTTGTTTCTTTTCTTTGTGCAAGGAGAAGGCATAGAGAAAACCTTCCTGCTGATCCCATGCCTTCTTGGTCTGCTTTTGGTTCAGACTGCCCTCCTACAAGGTGTCTGGTTTTGTCTCCATGGGGCAGGCAGCAGGAAGGGCCTCCTCCCCTCCCATACAGCCTCACCTTTGATTTGTACTAAAATTGTGAAATACATCATCCAGAGCCTTCCTTCCTCACCGCAAGCACCCTGTGCTCCTTGGGCCACCCACCACCTTGAGGTGTGACTGTTTCCCACCAGTTTTCCAGGTTCTGCATTGAAGCACCACACCTACTCCTGACTTCTCACTGCTTCTCCTCGTATTTTGTGTCCTGTGTTCTCCACCATCAACATTTCCTTTTCCATATCATACCCATATGGTTCTGTGCTATGCCATCCATCTCTTGGCAAACAGTGTCATATGTCTATTTCCACAAAGGGGTTTCTGCAGGATTCTAGCTCAGTGTTGGGGTCCTTGCCAGCTCTTCGGGAGTCTCTGCAGGATCCTGTCCCTCCCTGGGAAAGAATGAATCTGAAATCATAGAATTTCAAATGGGTTGGTGGATCTACTAGAAAACATAGACCCCTGCAAGAGCCTCTTACACCTATCAGACTGTATTCTGAATACTCTTTGTGGAAGGCACTTGGCCTATCACATAAGAGCCACGCATAGCATTTGAAAAATGAAAACTACATGATGAGATGTGCTCTTTCGATACATAGTGTGGAAGATAGAGCTTCTGAAGTCAAACTCCTTTGGAGACTGAATTCCGAGTTCCAGAGATGTGGGGGAGGAAAGACTTCCTTCTGTCTTGCATCATTATGCTCTCTCATGCCTCAGGGAGACCAGAGCTATGGGCTTTCATAAGTCACCTTGTGGGGAGACTTCCAGGTTTACTTCTTTCTCAAGCAATAATTGATCTGGTAATAGCTTCTTGAGCACTTAAATTCAGAGGCAGAAAGATAAAGTGCTAGTCAAGGTTGTCCTCTTTTCACGAGTAAGTGGATTTCCAGGAGACCAAGACACCAGGCTATTTCCAAAGGCAAAACAGACTTTTGTTGGACTAAAGGGATAAAGGAAGAAAGGCAAGTGCAAGGCATCCCCTTTTCAATAGGTGAGTGCCCAGATGTTGCCTAGAAAGAGTGACCTGACTCCAGTTTTCAGTATCATCTTTGGAAATCCGCCGTCACTCTGTCCATGGAGGAGCGGGCCATGTACAGGAGGACCTTGGGTGAACACAGATTCAGCTGCTATCCTTACATGCTTTTACCTGGACTCCCTCCATGACCTTGATTTATATGAAGGAAATCTCCTCACCACCTCTAATTACAATACTGTAAGACAAAGCTGCTGATTTTTCTTCTATGATTTAACCTCATGCCTTGATGGGCCATCCCACTGTGGAATAGGCCTGCTCTGCCATCATTTGACTTTATCCTTATCGGCACAGGTCTCACTAGCTCCACGTTTGAAGACCTTGGTGGCTTTGGCCTGGAGCCAGGTGTGGTCCCTGGCCCACAGCATCAGCATCCCTAGGGAGTTTGTTAGAAATAGAGATTCTCAGGCCTCGCCCCAGACTACTCAGTGAGAGACACTGAAGTTGAGACCCAAGCCTTCCACGTGGTTTGGATTCATGCTGACATCTGAGAACCACCAGCCTGGAGCACCTCATTCTTAAATGCTAGAGGTTGGAGGAAGGCATGGTCACTCTACGTTATCAAACCATAGCATTCAACATTACTCTTTCCCTCTCTCAAATATCCTCTTTTCACACCTAGAATTTTGACTGTACTCGAAGATGGAGTCTTTTGTATGAGGATTAGTGAATATGTGGACAAAGTTGGGAACAAGTTTTTGAGTAATGGGCCATGTCTTTCTGGGTAGCGGGGCCTCTGCCTATCTCCCCTCAGGCCTCACAACTGCAGTGCTTCAGGCCAGCTTCACCTGCAGGTCTCTCCTGATCTTTGCCTGGGGGCTGCTCTGGTTGCCTGAGTCACTTCGCCCACTTACAGCATGCCCGTGCCCAGTGTGTGGGAGAATGAACTGCCCTGGGGGAAGCCATCAACTCCTGACTGACAAGAGTTGGCTTTAAAGGTCTCAGCTGTTTCCACATGGGGAGGGGAAACAGCTCTCCAAGACTGTTCTCCCCTCTCCCGAGGGTTTGAACTCCAGTTACCCAGTAGCCAAGGTAGTAACTTGCTTGGTAATACACATTTTATTAGCTGTATCTCCTTCTGTGTCTGTTTTTATTTTTAAATTTTCAATAATAGTTGACATTCAGTATTGTTTTCTATTAGCTTTAGGTATACAGCCTGGTGGTCACACATTTATATAACTTACACAGGGACCCTTCCCCCGGTATTTCCAGTTCCCACCTGGCACCATACGTAGTTATTACGGTATCATTGACTGTATTCCCTATGCTGTACTTTACATCCCCGTGACTGTAATTGCCAATTTGTTCGTCTTCATTCCTTCACATTCTTCACCGATGCCCCTAACCCCCTCCTATCTGGCAACCACCATGAGTCTGTTCTCGGTCTCTGTTTTAATTTTCTCTTCTTCCCCCTGTTGGTGAGGGAGGGATTCCTGCTCTGGGCTCATGGAGATGACCAGACACAGCCCCTGACTCAGGAGAGAGGAGATGGACAGCAGTTTATTGGCTACATATACTCAGAGCCTAGGGGAGGAGGACACTGCATGTCACACAGGGCTGCACAGGGATTGTACTTGGGAACATCATGAACCAGCAGGGGCTGTGGGAGGCAGGCTTTGTAGAGCCAAGAGCGTGGGGTGCCCAGAGGTTCTCAAGAGAGGATGTGATTAATTTGTTTGAATAATTCCATGGCCTGGCAGGGAACTGAAGCCCCTACACAGGGATAGACAGGAAGTGTGCCTGGTCCTGTGACAAGGATTCTTTGGCTAGGGCAGTGGTCGGCAAACTGCGGCTCGCGAGCCACATGCGGCTTGTGAGCTGCGGTTTGCCGCTCTGTTGACTAATGAGTTTGCTGACCACTGGGCTAGGGGACCTCATCTGTGGGAGCAGGATGAGGAGGGGGGCTTATGATTGGGCCATTTGAGGTTTCCCTGATTTTCCCTAATGTCAAAGTACATATAATATTGGGCCCCAGTTTAGACCTTATTCTTTAGGTCTCACTCCCCTCCCATCTTATCTGGACTCATCTCCCAAACAATCTATTTACATTTCATTCCTTGTCTCATGGTCTGCTTCTTGGAGAACCTGAACTAAGACAACCATATGTAGATATCAGACATGTCCTGCTACCAGAGCACTTATATACTGATCAGTAATTTCCATAATTTCTGAAAGTCATTTACTTTATAAAATATTCCTAAGTTATTACTTCAGTTTTAAGTCTCAAATAACTGGTGGCAAGATGAGGTAGTTCTTCAGATCACCACTTATTTATGATAACACTGGTGATATAGTATGTTACTAGAGGCCCGGTGCACAAAATTTGTGCATTGGGGGGGTGTGTCCTTCAGCCCAGCCTGCACCCTCTCCAATCTGGGACCCCAAGAGGGATGTCTGACTGCCCGTTTAGGCCCGATCCCACCAGGACTGTTGGCTCCCAACTGCTCGCTTGCTTGCCTTCCTGAATTGCCCCTAACCACTTCTGCCTGCCAGCCTGATCACCCCCTAACCACTCCCCTGCCAGCCTGATTGATGCTTAACTGCTCCCCTGCCAGCCTGTTTGCCCCTAACTGCCTTCCCCTGCAGGCCTGGTCACATATAACTGCCCTCCCCTGCAGGCCTGATACCCCCCAACTGCTCTCCCCTGCAGGTCTGGGTTCCCCCAAACTGCCCTTCCCTGCAGACCCAGTCACCTCCAACTTCCCTCCTCTGCCGGCCAGGTCATCCCTAACTGCCATCCCCAGCAGGCTTGATCACCCCCAACTGCCCTCCTTTGCAGGTATGGTCCCTCCCAACTACCCTCCCCTGCTGGTCATCTTGTGGTGGCCATCTTGTGTCCACATGGGGGCAGGATCTTTGACCACATGGGGGCAGCCATCTTGTGTATTGGAGTGATGGTCAATCTGCATATTACTCTTTTATTAGATAGGATAGAGGCCTGGTGCATGGGTGGGGGCCAGCTGGTTTGTCCTGAAGGGTGTCCCGGATCAGGGTGGGGGTTCCCTTGGGGTGTGGGGCGGCCTGGGTGAGGGGCCTGTGGTGGTTTGCAGGCCGGCCACGCCCCCTGGCGACCCAAGCAGAGGCCCTGGGATCTGGGATTTGTTTGTCTTCTACAATTGAAACTTTGTAGCCTGGAGCAGAGCCAAGCCTTCTGCTCGCTCCGTGGCAGCAGCCATTTCTGTTGGGATTTATGTATCTCCTATAATTGAAACTTTGTAGCCTTAAGCGGAGGCCAAAGCAGGCCAGGGCTGCAGAAGCTTGGCTTCCTCCATCGCCGCGGGCAACCCTAGCCTCCTGCTCTCTCCAGCTCAGTGGCTGCCACAATTTCTGTTGGGATTTATTTATCTTTTATAATTGAAACTTTGTAGCATTGAGTGGAGGCCTGAACTGGCAAGGGCAGGCAGAAAGCTTGGCTTCCTCCATTGCCAGGGAAACCCAAGCCTCCCTCCTGCTCTTTGTGGCTGCGGCCATCTTGGTTGGGTTTATTTGCATATTCCCTCCTGATTAGCTGGTTGGCGTGGCTGGTGGGCATGTCTTGTGGGTGTAGTGGAGTGATGGTTAATTTGCATATTACTCTTTTATTAGATAGGATATCTTTCTAAAATAAAAACAACAAATTAATACTTGGTAGATATAAGCTGCAAGTAAAAAACGGAGATATTGAAATAACTATGAATAAGTAGAATAAAAAAGAACTCTCTTCTTAGACCTGTCAAAATGTCTGCATAATGAAAATCCATTTTTCATCTTCTATAATTGACAATAGGGCAAAATCTTAAAATGAATACATTAATAAATGACAGACACACACACACACCATTTGAGGATTGTAGGAAGAATTAGAATATAGTGTCTGTCACAATGATAATCAGGCAAAAGCAGAACTTGGAAATAATGCTGTAAAAGTTGTTAAGGGTACTATATCAGTGTAAAGCATGTGAGGGTGATGGGGTAATGTGGTTTCAAGGCATGAGGTAGGGAGGTATAAGAATGACTGTAGCTGAACAAAAGAATCCAATGAAAGTCTGTTATATCTCTTGACTTTGGATAATCTTGTTGTAACTGGCACAGAGTAGAAGCTCAATCAATACTTGCGATTTCTGTACCACTTTACTTATCTCTAAAGGTCCTAGTACAATACGTATTGTGTCGTTCTGAAGATAATTTCAGACAAAGATGTAAGATTCCTTTTAAGATGATTGCTCATGTATTTTGGGATCCATTACAGGGGCCCGAATGCTCTTGAACAAGTGGTCTGTTTTGGTGTGCATAGTACAAAGGGGTGGAGGAAGGTGTCCCTTTCCTGCAAATGTCACATTGTTCTAGCGCTGCTGTTATTCTATTCTCAGCAGAAGAAAAAGGAAGAGTATCTAGAGAACAATGCAGGTAACAACCAAAGAGAAACTAGAAAGTGGAGAGAAAAACTTCAATGTGCCCAGAAGATTTTTCATTCATTTCAAATGTGTATTTAGAACACCTGTATCATATCACACATTGCACTAGGCATTTAGGGAACCAGACAGTCCTTGGGTCTCTGTCCTCATGCAACTGACAGTGCAGTTGGGGGAGGGAAATGTTAATCACAGGACCCCCGTAATAGGAAGTCATGTGAAGGAAAATAAAATAGGGCGCTATGAAAACATATGACAAGGGGGAATCCACCCTGGAGGATTTGAGAAGGTTCCCCTGAGAAGATTATTGGGCTTTAGAAAACAGAAATGAGCAGTTGTACTTACAGTCAATTTCACAGGCTTCTGCTTATGTTTTATGGGGCTGGAATTTGTGGGATGGCTGCTGCTTCTGGTTTAGTTTCAATATTTCTATCTAATTACTTGCTTATTTGGCTGCATAATATATCAGGCACATATTTTTTGCTACCGAACACTCTCTGCGTCTCGTTGTCTCTGGCATTGCCAAATGAATGGCAACAGGGTTCCATTAAGAACGGCTCCCCTGTACATTTATTTCCTGTTGTGTTGAAAGGGATTTTTATCATTTTCCAGTCGGCTCTCTTCAAAGTGAAATTACCACTGTCCATCATCCTGTCTAGTCCAAATTGTTAAACAATTTCTATATTTTCTATCATTCCCTTTTCTGTCTCTTAGCATGCTTAATATGGCTTGTGGGTGTGTTTTTTGTTTGTTTGTTTTTGGAAAAATTTAGCCAAATTTAGTGGACTTGAAATGGTGTTGAATCAATCAAACCCAGGCATTTTAGATAATTTTTAAGTACTATTGACTGTAAAGACATAGATACAGCACTGTCATTAAAGTGGGAGAAGATAAATGGTTTTCACTGAGAGTCAGCCAAATAGTTTTCTTACAGTCCATTTCACTAAGTGTTTAGAATGTGTATTACCTGATTAATCAATGTGTCGGGAGCCATACCCGATATCAATGCATTTTCCTCGTTCAGTCCCAGGATGGTGGTAAGGGAGGAGCAGGATTATTGAAGGTTCCGTTTGCGATGGAGTAGCACATTATCCACCATTAATGATGAAGGTAGCTCTTGGCTACCATTTGGCAAAGAGAAGATCAGTGCTGTGGGAAGACAGATAGAGATACATAAATTTTGTTTTTCTGATTCACAGTAATTGTCTCTGTAAAACAATTCTACTTGTGGGCAGTTGCTTTAGGGAGAACTTAGAGCATAAATTTAATATGTTGGAAATTAAAAATCATATTCCATAAAAGTTTTAGAATAGTAGAATCTTTCAAATGTGAGGTTTGTCCCAAAGTTTTTTCTTGTTTTTAAACTTGTTTTGCTTTTAAATAGCAAGTTTCTCCTCTTGTGGCATGATGTGAGACTGTTCCTATTGGTTGAAAGATTGTGTTCTCCCCCCTGGCTGGTGCGGTTCAGTTGGTTGAGCATCCTCCCGTGCACCAAAAGATTGCCAGTTCGATGCCTTGTCAGGCACATGCCCTGGTTGCAGGTTCAGTCCCTGGTCTGGGTGTATAGGGAAGGCAACCAATCAATGTTCATATATATATGAACATTGCAGGAGCTGCCAAGCTGTGATGACTTGGCAGCTGCGGTTTTTGGGTGACGCACCCAGAAGCAGAGAGGAAGGAGCGCAATCCAAGGTGCGTCACAGTGCGTCACTCGAGAACCACCCTCTCACAATCTGGGACCCCTGGGGGATGTCGGAGAGCCAGTTTCGGCCTGATCCCCGCAGGCCAGGCCTAGGGATCACACCTGCCGGAGGGACCCCGTGCACTTTTCAGATGTCCTTTGAGCCCCGGCCAGGGAGGGACCGAGTGAGGCTGGCTCCAGGGCATGTCCAGCCCGTCTTGCCCAGTCACACCCTGCCGGCCACCTTCTAATTAATTTCCTTTCAATGTGCATGAATCTGTGCACCAGGCCTCTAGTAAATTATGTAATATTATAATTAATAAATCTATGATCAATTCTGAAAAGGAAGCTATAAAGGAAGCTTTGTAGAGCCTTTAAATTTTTCCACTTGCCTTCTTTATACTTTGGAGGTTATCTATGTATGAAAAGTGTTGCAAAAAGGAAACAAAATTCAATTTAAGACTTGTAACTTTGTATGCATCCTTTTAATTCTTAGATCTTATTCATTCTGGTCTAGTTAATTGTACAGTTTATATACATGATTCTTTTTTACACATCAAAAGCATGGATGAATTAAACTACATATTATGCAAATCCTGTTGTAGCAGGGATTATAGGAAGCTGGGTTCCTTGGGAAATAAACTCCTGAATATTTAAGGACCTGAGTTGACTCCAATAGGTGTTTATCAGTATCTGTTCCAGGGTGACCCTCAGAGAGGGTTTTGGGAATAATCACAGTGCTACAAGTGTCCACATGAATTTCACCATAATAGAAAAGCTCACAATCACTTCTATAAAGCATTTCACAGTCCTCAGACTTTAAGATTATAAATTTTAAAAAATTTAACTATATTTTAGTTATTTTAAAACTTCATTTTTATCTGCTTAAAAAATATCTGTGTCTATTTAAGTCTTGCCAGGAGAAATACTTTAAAAATAAAATTCTCGTCATAGAAATGCAAATAAAAATATTGGGAAGCATCTTATACAGCAGTACGACAGGATGATCTCAGATTCAGAAAAGGTGCATGGAAAGGTAAAGTAAGGATGGATAACAAAGATATATGCAAGAGAGTGGCATGCAGATGTAAGAAGGTTATGAAAAAAGGTTAAAGAATAGAAAGAACTCCTGATGGTTTTCAATAGTCATGTTTTAAGCAAAAAAAAAAAACAAGAAAGGGATCTGCTCATTGCTTGGAGCAGATCAGATATTGCTCTCTGAAGTAGGGAAATCAGTACTGCCCCATTCCTTTTGCTTTCAACTTCCTTTCAAGAACAATGTTCCTCAACCAGGAAACATCTTGCACAGAAGAGAGAGAATGGAAACCCACAACAGGTAAAGAGCTAGTCAGAGATCACTTTGTCACTTAAAGTAAATCCTGTCTCCAGATAGAGACAAATGATCTGCTAGGAGCTGAGTGTTCTTTACACATGTGATTGGATACCCACTGGTAATCCCAAAGGAATGGCAGCAAACTAAAAATGGAACATGTTATTTTGATATTTGGAGGGCAGATAAAGATATATTCTGGAGACCATAAACTAGTGAGTTTTACTGAAATTGCTGTGAGTAATTAGAAGGGGAAATGGTAACAGGAGGCCATGTCATTTATTAGAAACAAGATGCATACAATTAACCTCAAATCTTGTTCTGGAGGGAAGCAGGTGGTGTAACAATATAAGCCAGGGCCCTATAGGCAGAAGCCTGGGGTTTGACTCCTCACTTCACCACTATTAAGTGAATGACTGTGGTTATGTCACACAATCTCTCAGCACTTCCATTTCTTTATATATATACAACTGCTATATTCAACCCCAGGCTGATATTTAAGGAAGCACAATTCAATATGCAGGAAAAAATTTTACATCCTTATTTTCCTTTCTCATAAAATGCATAAAAAAGAATCCAATTCAGAATCTTCAGCTATGCTGTTCATATCCCATTTACTCTTCTCAGTTTTTTTCTCTCCCTTTCCCTCAAGAGACTCAAATTTGACAAATGCTGAAAGAGCTCTCTCACTTCATCGAGACCAGATATATTTTCCTTCCTTTCCCAGTGCTCCCTTCCCCCTTCGACGCACCCAGAACTCCATTCTTTATCATTTTTGACTGACAACCGATTTCCCCAAGTGTTTTCCTTTCAAAGCTTTTTAGGTTTTATCTTCTCCTATTAATACTCTGTCAATTCTCTGACTGATGTATGAAGAGCCCTGGACCAGTCTGGCTGAGACAGCTCTCCTTAAGAGATACATGGGGTGGGGACAAATGGAGAATTGGGAAGGCAATTATGGGCTTCTGTTCTCAGCCTGGAGGACGGAAGGAGTCTGTGATCTATTTCATTCTTTCAGGGAGCCTTCATTGTGTGCCAGATATGTGTTTGGTCCTGGAGATACAGCAGGGAGCATGACGGACAAAAGCTCTGCCTTCTCTGACAGATAAGTGGTGATAAGTAAGTAGTGTGGAAGAAATAGAAAGTCAATGCTGGTGCCGGGTGTGGGTCAGCTTTAGTTAGATCGAGAGTAGGAAAAGGGTCACTTTGACACTGGAGTTAACACCTGGAGGATGAGAAAGAAGGCAGAGGGAACAGTAATTATATATACCCTGAGCTTGGTATGTTTGGGAAACAGAAACGGAGATGGCATAAAAATAGACATTCAAGTCAATGGAACAGAATAGAGAGCCTGGAAATAAACCTACACCTTTATGATCAATTAATATTTGACAAAGGACACAATGGCGTAAACAGAGTTCCTTCAATAAATTGTGTTGGGAAAATTGGATGGATACATGCAAAAAATGATACTAGACCATCTTCTTACACCATATACAAGAATACTAGTAAGCTCAAAATGGGATAAAGACTTAAATGGAAGATTTAAAACCATAAAAACCTTTGAAGAAAACATAGGCAGTAAAATCTTGGACATTCCTTGTAGGAATATTTTTCTGATTCACTGCCTTAGGGAAGAGAAATAAAAGAAAAATAAATAAATGGGACTACATCAAACTACAAATTTTTGCACAGCAAAGGAAACCATCAACAAAATGAAAAGAAAACCCACTGAATGGGAGAACATATTCACCAATGATACACCTGGTAAGTTAATATCCAAAATTTATAACAAGCTTATAAAATTAAAAAAAAAAAAGAAAAAAATCCAATTTAGAAATACCTCAATAGTCACTTTTCCAAAGAGGACATGCAGATGGCCAATAGACATTTGAAAAGATGCTCAACATCACTAATTATCAGAGAAATGCAAATTAAAACCACAAAGAGTTATCACCTCACACCTGTCAGAATGACTGTCATCAACAAATCAACAAACAACAAGTGCTGGTGAGGATGCGGAGAAAAGGGAACTCCCAAGCACTGTTGGTAAGAATGCAGATTGGTGCAGCCACTGTGGAAAACAATATGGAGTTTCCTAAAAAAATTAAAAATGAAACTTCTATTTGACCCAGTGATCTCACTTCCAGTAATATATCCTAAGAATCTTGATACACCAATCAGAAAGAATATATGCACCCCTATGTTCATTGCGGCATTATTTACAATAGACAAGATTTGGAAGCGTCTCAAGTGCCCATCAGTAAATAAGTGGATAAAAACCTGTGGTACATTTACACAATGAAATACTACTCAGCCATAAAATAGAGGAAATCTTGCCTTTTCAACAGCATGGATGGACCTGGAGACTATTATGCTAAGTGAAATCAGCCAGTCAGAGAAAGATAAATATCATATGATCGCACTTATATATGGAATCTAATGAACATAATAAACTAATAAAAAAATAGAAAGAGACTCATAGATACAGAGAACAGACTGACAGGTGTCAGTGGGGAAGGGGTTTAGGGGCTGGGTGAAATGTGAAGGATTTAAGAAATAAAAACAACAAACAAAAACCAACAACAAAACTCATAGACAAAGACAACAGTATGGTGATTACCAAAGAGAAAGGAGGTGGGGGAGGTAGAAGAGGATAATGGTGATGAAAGAACATTTGACTTGGAATGGAGAACACACAATACAATACACAGATAATATATTATAGAATTGTGCACTTGAAACCTATCTAATTTTATTAACCAACTAGTGACCCGGTGCACAGATTTGTGCACACTGAAAGGACATTAATAGGAAGGTGGCTGGTGGGCGGGGCAGGATTGGATGAGATGAGCCGGACATGCCATGGAACCAACCTCCCGTAGTCCCTCCCTGGCTGGCCACACCTGGGCAGTGCCGTGGCTCGAAGAGCATCTGCAGAGTGAGCAGGATCCCTCCGGCAGGTGGGGTCCCTTGGCCTGACCTGTGGGGATCTGGCCGAAACCGGCTCTCCAACATCCCCTGATGAGTCTCAGATTACGAGAGGGCAGTTCTTGGGTGACACACCCCAGAATCGCGCTCCCTCCTCTCTGGTCCTGGGGTGCATCACCCAAGAACCACTGCTGCCAAGTCACTGCTGCTTGGCACTCCTGCATTGAGCATCTGCCCCCTGGTGCAGCATACTACCAGTCATATGGTTGCTTAGCCTTTTATATATATACTAGAGGCCAAGTGCACAAAATTTGTGCACGGAGGGAGGGGGGTCCCTCAGCCCGGCCTGCACTCTCTTGCAATCCAGGACCGCTGGCTCCTAACCGCTCACCTGCTTGCCTGCCTGATCGCCCCTAACCACCTCTGCCTCGGCCCCTGCCACTGTCGTTTTGTCCAGAAGGTCATTCGGCTGTCCAGTCTAATTAGCATATTACGCTTTTATTATTCTAGATATAGATGTCACCCCAATAAATTTACAAAAAAGGAATGGAGCAGAGAAAGAAGAATGCTAAGAGAGATCTGGGAAGTCAGATAATGTTGTGGGACACAGGCCTTGGTGATGATTTTGAGTTTCTAATAATAAGTGAAATCACTGAAAGGTTTTGAGCAAAGGCATGCCAAAACATGAGTTAAATCTTTAAAAGATTCCTTTGGTATCTGCATAGAGAATGGATAGCTGTGGGGTGAGAATGGAAGCAGGACAACTCATTAGGAGGCCAGTTTAGGCAAGAGATGATGTGCCTTGGACTGGAGGGATAGAAGTAGAGACAAAGAGAAGTAAATGGATTTGAGGAAGAATTGCCAAAAGGCTGGATGTAGGAGAAAAAGGAAGACGAGAAAATCAAGGATGATGCATTTTTGGCTTGAGCAGTTCATTGTCATCTACTGAGATGGGAAGACTGGAAAAGGGAGTAGGAAGTCAGGGTTATATTTTGGATGTGCTTCATTTGACAAGTGGAACTGTCAGATATGCATTTGCACTGTATAAATGAGTCTGGAGCTCAAGGGAGAGGTCAGAGCTACACATCTAAATTTGGGTGTCACCACCTGAGAGACAGTATTCAAAGTAAGGAAGTGCAATGAGATCATTTAGCATTAGCAATAGCTGGAGAAGAGAAGATGACCCAGGATCAAGTCCTAGGGCATTCCAATATTTACAGGCTTGAAAGAGGAGTTGAAGCCATCAAAAGGAAACCAGGAGAGTGTGATGTCATGGATCCAGTAAGAGGAGGGTTTTTAAGGAAGAGAGTGGTTAGTTGGGTCAAATGTTACTGAAAATTTGAGTCAGATCAGAGTAGAGAAGCGTCCATTGACTACGGAGCACAGAGGATGTGGAGGAGTTTGAGGCAAACCGTGTTAGCCAGATTTGTTTGGTCTGATGAGTGAATAAATTGTTGGGGAAGGGAAGGCAGTGATTTTAGAAACTTCTTTAGAGAACTGTTGTTTCAAGGGAGGTAGAAAAATGAGTTGGGAGGCGGAGAAGGATTGTGGAGTCAAGGGAGGGAGGAGCATGTTTGAATGCTCGTAAGACTGATCAGAGAAAGACTGAGTATGCCAAAGAAAGAAGGGATGAGTAGGTCAGTGAAGAGGATAACAAGGGCTGGAATCTGGAGCACATTGGAGACTATTGTCTTTTGATGGGAGCAGGAACATTTCTTCTGTTGTAACTCTTGGTAAGATGGACAAGGTGTGCACTGTTATGGACTGATATGTGTCTTCACCAAAATTCATATGCTAAGCCCTAACCCCAAAGTGACTATTTGGAAACAGGGTCTTTCTGAAGGAAATTAAGGTTAAAGGAAGCCTTGGGATGGGAGCTAATCCAATAGGATTTGTTTCAATATTAAAGGTCCTTATAAAAAAGGAAGAGGCACCAGAGAGCCCTCTCTCCAAATGTGCACACACAGAAAAAAAGGCCATGTGAGGGCACAGGACAAGAGACCTTATCAGAAACCAATGCTCATGGCATTTTGATCCTGGACTTTAGTCTCCAGAAAAGAAATGTTTGTTGTTTAAGCCATCTGGTCTCTGGTATTTTGTTATGGCAGCCTGAGCAGACTGGATGCCCCAAACAAACAGGTTTTAGATATAGCAGAAGGCATGTAAAAGTGCTGCCTCTGTGGGCCTCTATTTTCTCAGTAAAGTATGAGGTAAAGCCACCAGCTGAACACGAGTGTGGAGGTGGCAAGGCTGGAAGGTTGGAGCAGAGAAGGGAAGAAATGCAGTGATGATATTGAGAGAGAAGAGAATGACATTTATTAGGGAAGCATGATTTTCCATAATAAAACACAAGATTTCCAGGTATTATTTCATGCCCATTTGAAGTTTGTAGAGATGAACTAAAAGTGAAATCATTCAGCAGAGTAATGTGGTTTTTCTCCAGCAGGATTTGGCTGTTCAGGGGGAGGCCCAGATGTCAAAGAGCTGGATACATTTGGGGCTCCAAATTTGTCAGGCACGGGCAAGAGAGAGAGAGAAGCAAGAGAACTAAAAATCATTTTGAAGGCATGAATTGGGAAAGAGAGAAATGAAGATATAAGATGTGTATTGGAGGGAGTCTCAATGAGATTAAAGGATTATTGCAAAGAGTATCCTAATATATAAAAAGCCAGGAGCTGTCACGACAGAAGCAACCGGACGGACAACCCAACAGCAGACTGTGTGGGGTGACCAGGCCAGCAGGGGGGTTAGTGAGGGACTACCAAACGACTGAATAGCAGGCTGCATGGGGTGACCAGGCCATCTGGGGGGAGCAGTTGGGGGCGACCAGGCCGGTAGGGGGGGCAGTTGGGGGCAACCAGGCTGGCAGGGGGGGCCGTAAGGGGTGACTAGGCTGGCTGGGAGAAGTTGGGGGTGACCAGGCTGGCAGGCGGCACTTAGGGGCTACCAGGCCAGCACGGGGGGCAGTAAGGGATGACCAGGCCAGCAGGGGGGCAGTTGGGGGCAATCAGGCCGGCAGGGGGACAGTTGGGGGTGACCAGGCCTACAGGGAGGGCAGTTGGGGGTGATCAGGCCAGCAGGCAGAGGCAGTTAGGGGTGATCAGGCTGGCAGGGGGGGCAGTTAGGGGTGATCAGGCAGGCAGGCAGGTGAGCAGTTAGGAGCCAGCAGTCCCATATTGTGAGAGGGATGTAAGACTGCCGGTTTAGGCCCAGTCCCCAGGATTGGGCCTAAACTGGCAATTGGACATCCCCCAAGGGGTCCCGGATTGGAGAGGGTGCAGGCTGGGCTGAAGGGACTGCCCCCATCCCCCCCATCCTGTGCATGGACACTGGATAAGTAAATTTTTGTTTTTCTGGATGCCAGCAATGACTAGATAGAACGGTATTAAAGAGCCATAATTCTTATTTCAGGAATCTTAAGTAAAAAGTTATAGGAACTTTGAAGAAATATATTCAGTCTGCAATTTTCATATCCGGAATTGCTCAGGAAGAAAGAGAATGAGATAAGACTTGTAAATTCCAAATTACATGCAATTGTATATAATAAAGAGATTTAAAACGTTGAAAAATACACATTATTACTGGGAAAGAAATAGAATTGTTGAGAAAAAAAAAGATAATAAGTAGTTGAATTAGACAGAAGCATTCATTGCCTAAGGAAAAAGCCACAGTTGTAACAAAAATAATCATTCTGAATATTATATTTCTTGAATTAAAAATGTATTCAATTTTTGATAGAATGGAAAAAAGAGGTGTGTTACATAACAATCTGCTTGCACTGTGTGTGCCTTTATCTCGGCTTCTCCTTGCTTCCCTTATATTAATATGCACTTAACATTGATGACGGATCCGTTCCTGTAAAGCTCTTGGAGACAAAGTGCCTGAAGGCCGGTGTATCAGGAAAATGCAGGTTTAGACTGATGGAGGATACCCTGATGCAGCCTTTTTGATGTAGCAGTGGCTGGATTCCAGGGGCTGAAATTAAGGACCCACAGCAAATTGTCCTGACTCAGGGTTATCCCTGTGCTGGCGTTGTTAGGTCACACCTTGTCTGACACTTAATGCAAGAATGATGGCTCCCATGGGATGACTTGAGGAGCCCATCTCTGTCCAAAATGTGGAGCCTGCTTCAGAGTTGGAATCTCTACTTTAGGCCTTTGATTGGACTACTAATTTTTCTGAGCCAGTCAAGAGGGGCTGGCTTGGCTGATGATGGGTTGATGGGATGGCATGAATTGGGAAGGCCCAATTGGGAGGCCAGAGCTGGGGATTAGAGGGAGCAGGTGTCATCCAGGGCAACAGGAACCAAATATTGGAGGTGAGGGTGGACACAGTGCTTGCTAATTATGGCTAAGAGAAATACCCAAGATGAAAACCAGGAAAGGCAAATCTAATCCGGTGGGATAGGATGGGAAGTTGAGAATTGAGTAGTCACAAGCATAGATTGGGGAGGTGAAGGGGCCAAAGGTTCAAAGTGATTGCAGTTCTTGCATTAGACCAGAGTGGTGGTGGTGGTGGTGGTGGGGGGTGTCTCTTGCTTAAAGGCAACAGGGTTGGGTGTGAGGGTGGAACAAACATTCCTTAAAAGCATTTTTAAATTACAAATAATGTTCATTGTGAATTGTCATACATTAAAAACTCATTACCACGTGTGATCCTACTCACAAAGACTAGTTTTTCAGATGAATAGGAAATGGGCTAGGAATTAGTTAAATAGCAAGAAGGGATATCCTCCAAGGGGAAAGGTGCTTTAGAGAATCTGGGATGTCCTGGGAAAGAGGTTCTATTGGAAATGGAGACAGAGCCAAGTATGAATGGAAGACAGCAAAGCAAAAAGAAAACACTTTGCCTCAATCTCCCTCCTTCCACCCCCCCAAAAAAATAAAGATCTGTAACTGGACATAGTAGCTCTGATTTAATTAGATTCAAATGATATCAACATTTAAGTGAAATAATAGGACATTTTTTCACCTGGAAAATTGTGGATACTCAGATATGAGATTAATACACTTTAATGTATCAAGAACTCAATTTTGTTGAGTAGATTTATTGCTCCTGAGTTGTGTAAAATGAGTCTTGATTGACTGACTACACTGTTCAGAACTCAACACCACATGGGAGTAACTGTATTTCTTCTCTTCTAAGAGTTTCCTGTTGAATTTCATCTGTAATTATATTGTTCCATTTTGTGATGGATAGGTCTCTTAGGGCACTCTCATAACCCTTCCTAATTACAGTTTACCTATAAAAAAAGTAAATTTGGTTACCCAGTTCTCTTTTCACTCAATATTAGTAAGAATATTTGGACAACAGCTTATTAAATACGGTAAAATCGCAATTAAATAGGATGAACAGAAACTGGTTCTTCTGATTAATTGAATCTTATAATTAGCTGGGGATTGATCAAAAGATGACCCTTTGGTTCTAATTCTCCCTGTTTATTTTTTCCCAGAAGTTTAGCTTTCTTTTCTATCTGATCAGCTCCAGAATCTATCTATCTTTCCCTGGATGAGGTATCATCTTGAATAACTCGGGTTCATTCATTTATTCATTCATCCATTTAAAAAATTTTGTTAGGAGGCTACTAATAGATGAGAAAGATGCAATCACGTTACAGACAGACATGGAGACAATGTGACAGTGACTTAAGGGCAAATTCTAGAAGTTGCTTTTGAACAGATTCTAGTTCACAGTTACAAGACATGGGTCATAGGGAAAAAATCTTGATCGAAAAGAGAGATTCTTGTGTGCTGCTTGTTAACTGAATGGTAGTTTCTATCTTATTTCAGAATTAGGAAAATCATTACTATATGTGACAGGGTATTTTACCTCTTTTCACATTTATAAAGTTGCCACAGTAAGATGAGATGGTCCACTTGTTATTTTTATTCTATTATTACATATTTTCTTGTTATTTTGTTTAATATCTAAGGTGTCTCCAACTGTTTGGACATGATTTATTCAAGATTTTTGCACTGCTTTTCATTCTGATACCACTCACCTGAATTTCACAACTAAATCCAAATAGCCTTTGTAAGACATACAAACATCTACCAGTTTTGAATGTTAGGTCAGTAAATTAGGATTTTGCTCACTGCTCACCGGTTATGAGCTTCTGCAGTGTTTATGTTTTTGTAGTGTATAATTTCCCTGGAGCCTCCATATTGATTAAGTAGCTTCTCCATGTTGGCACCCAGTGTTGGACCAGTTCTCATTGCTTCATTTTTTCCTTGCTCTGATGATCAGAAGCCACTGTACTACCCTATAATTTTGTTCATTCATTTTTTTAAAGACAAGATTCCATAAAATTATCTATCTGAGGTCCCTAGTTTTGAACATAATGCTTTCTTGAAACTGACTATGAAATATGAATATGGAAAAATGAGCTATTGACTTACAGGTTATAAGAGAGTTTTCACTCACTCTTTGATGACTAAACTTATTTTGTAACTATTGTTATGGTTCAAAATATTTAAGCATTTTAAAATTCTTAAATGTATTCAGTGATTATATGGCTATCTCAAACACTATCATAGAATCAGCATGAAATACAGATAAAAGTTATTTTCTCATTAAAGTTCTTATCCCAGAATTCACTTCTCCAAGTTTTATTGAAGAAATATTGAGTTGACAGAGAAATTTATTCAACTTTTTAGTTGGGATGGAGAACTTTTTATTGGGATTGCATAGCTAATGTGGACACTTAAATATGAATTTTAACTGACATTTCCAACTCACACCCATTGGCCTTTTCTTAGAAAAGCCTGGCATCCTTCAACTATTATCTGGTTTGCTTGAACAACGCCCATTGGAGGGCTGTGTTTGGCAGGCCCAGTGGAGGTATTAGCAATGGTGGAGACTACTTGTGTGTTTCTGTAGTGGAGCCCTGGGTGGGATGAGCCCTGCACCTGACTCAGAAAAGCAATTATGTTCAATGTTCTCAGTACCATAAATCTCTTATATTATTTCCTTTGTTGAGCTTTTCATCTGAAAAGTTAAAACACACACACACACACACACACACACACACACAAATAACAAACACTTATTAGCAACACGGTAATTTAGCTGTGTTTACCCTAAGAGTTTTCAAATAGTTTCCTTGTTTTCCCCTCTAATGCTTCTGGCCATCAGACAGTAACACATTTCTTGAAAGTTGTTTTGAAAAAATTGTCAGGGCAGAACTTGATCCATGAGGCTTTTAAGACTTTGTTACTCAAAGTATGATCCTCAGTCCAGCAGGATTGGCATCATCTAGGGCCGTGGTCGGCAAACTGCGACTTGCGAGCCACATGCGGCTCTTTGGCCCCTTGAGTGTGGCTCTTTCACAAAATACCACGGCCTGGGCGAGTCTATTTTGAAGAAGTGGCGTTAGAAGAAGTTTAAGTTTAAAAAATTTGGCTCTCAAAAGAAATTTCAATCGTTGTACTGTTGATATTTGGCTCTGTTGACTAATGAGTTTGCCGACCACTGGTCTAGGGGATTGTTAGAAATGCAGAATATCAGGTCCCACCCAGATCTCCTAAACCAGAGTCTGCATGTTAGTAAATTTCCCAGGTGGTTCATAGGTACATTGCCGTTTGAGAAGCAGTGATTCAAGAGGCCTGCCATGACAATGAGGGCTCTCTGGTCCAATCACTGTGCTATGCATTTTCATACATTATTTCTTATAAACTGTACCACATCTAGCACAGAGATGGTATTACATCCATTTTTGGAATGAAACTAAAAGCATAGAGGGGTTAACTAACTTCCTTGGAGCTAAGCATCTAGCAGGGGTCCTCAAACTTTTTAAACAGGGGGCCAGTTCACTGTCCCTCAGACCATTGGAGGGCTGGACTATAGTTTAAAAAAAAAACTATGAACAAATTCCTATGCGCACTGCGGGCCCGGGACGAGTCGACTGCTAAGCAGGACAGGCAGCGGCACCCGGCGGGCCAGATAAATGTCCTCGGCAGGCTGCATGTGGCCCGCGGGCCGTAGTTTGAGGACCCCTGATAGTGTGTAGCAGACCAGGGATCTGAACTCTGTTCAGGTTGCCACCCAAGTTTATCCTCTTGATCAGGGTAATGTGTTTATTCAACTGGGAAGTGTTTTCAGCACTCTGATCCAGAGTGTTAAAATACAATTTTAATCAAATCATGTCTCTCATACAGATGTGAAAATGCACACTTTTTGAAGATTTTATTTAGCTGATCAGTGAGAAAACGAGTAAGGTGTTGCAACCAGATCGAAGGCACAGACACATTTATAGGTCAGGGATCTTGTGATGAATTTGCAAATGGAGGCAAACTAATTTTTCCACTGTGAGGGAGAGTTGTCTCTCCACTGGACATAACTTATTTGCATGCCTATAGACGAGAATTATTTTGCATTGCTGTCAGCTAGCTACAATTTACAGAATTGCAAAATAGCTCTGTTAAAAAAATTATTCATGACACTTGTTAAAATGGTAAGACAGACTTTGTTCAGTTCTACTGTGATAGGTATAAGGACCATTGCAGTGGTGCAGTGGGGGTCAGAGATTGAGCTCTACTCTGAATTCAACAAGGAAATGTGGGAATGTATAGCAAAGGAGCAGGCCAGGGGTCAGTGGATAGTCTTAAACAAGATTCAGCTGAGTAAATTTTAAAGATCTTATTAGCTTTGAATTATTCAGTGGTTCATGAATTGGGAAGCATCCTATCTAGCAAATAGAGAAGAGTTTCAAAGAGCTATGGAAAAGGAAAGGCTTTTATAGGCAGAAAGGGAATGGGATAAGGAAGTTTTAAAATAAAGAGTGCAAAAGTTAGATTGTTTTATGCTTAGGTTATATTCCTGTATGGGATGGAAGGGGTTTATAAGGCCAGTTACCTCACTGGTGCTGACCAGGTAATTCCAGATTGACTGGTTAAAGGTTAGAGGCTAAGACTGCAATTAGGTTAAGTATTAAGTCTTGGTTTGCTGATGTGGGACTTAGCACAAGTGACTCCATTTTGGGCCTGCTACTTGTTTTTTTGTGTTTTTTTTGTTGTTGTTGTTTTGGTTTGTTGTTGTTGTTGTTGTTTTTAACAATGGAAAATTACTAGGAGGAAACATCAAGGGTAAGAAGTGATTCAACTAACCTGGCCTGACAGGATTCTTGCTAATGTCAGGCCAGGATGTTTGGATATCACCTGAAGATGATGAGAGATGAGGAATTCTGTCAGATATTGAGGGCGATCACATGTGGAGGATGAGGAATTATGGCTAAACGGACTTTGTAAGCTTCTTGCTAAAATTGGGCTCTGAAAGCCATGCCCAAGGATTGGGCCTAGTTGAAAAAGAGCTCAGAGGAGCCTGACTGGAGCTTGGTCAAGGAGAGAAGCTTTTTCAGCAAACATGGACTCATAATCAGTTAACCTGAAGCGGGGGACAGGGGAGGGGTGCTTTAGACAGTGAATAGCTCTCCATTGAAGGATGAATTTTTCCCTACAAGGGGCAGTAGAATAGCACAGTGTTAAGACCAGAGAACCATAGTGTCCAGGTTCAAAACTCCACTCCAGTTCTAACTAGTAGAGTAGGGTTAGGTATGTTCTTTATTCCTATAGTGTCTTGTTTTCCTCATCAGTAAAACATACAGTGCCTGTCTTGTCTATTCATTGAGAGGTATTAGTGAGAGACAGCTGTGTAAAGTGTTTCAAACAGTACCAGACATCTAAGGACCATCCAATAGATGTTTTGATTGTTATATTCATCCTTAACCAGGATGTATATCATAATTTTTGCATCAAGGTATATGGACATTGGTATTAAAAACATACTCAGTTTATTCAAGGATTTCAAATTCAAAGCACCTTAAAGAGAGCTCAGAACAATCTTGGCTGTGTAGAGTAAGAAAGTATTGTTGGAGGTGAGTTAGAAAAAACTTAGAAAGCTGCACTGTAGATGAATTCTACCCTGACTCTGCACTACACTGAGCTTTTCTCTAGCCCCCAAAAGGTCTTGCACTTAAGGACCAGTGAAAGGAGATACCAGTGCCCAATGATTGTCATTTGTTTTCTTCCCAATCAGTTCCTTTAAAAATTTTATCTCTACTTTGCCAAAGGCTCATTTACTATTTAGTATCCTACTCTTGCCCACCTGGATTAAAAAATTTAATAAATCTCTATATCAGAATTCAACCTTCTCAAGTAAGTTAATGCTTCTGGTTTGCTCTAAAAGACTCATGTGAAGCCAGGCCCACCTGTTCCTCTTGAGGCAAGCAGTGGAGTGGAGGGGACTGAAATTCAGAGGAAGTGAGGGTCTATCAGGTTCATTGCTGTAGATTCTTCCTTTAACATTATAGTGATAGGCAGTGATACTGTTAATGGTTTAGGGAAATTTTGTGCTTCAATGGATAACTGTATTCTTCAGATCACACACCCCTGAGTTATCTAGTTCTAATCCTTTGGGAGCAGTTTTACAACACTGTGAGTTGTAGTTAATGCAGAGCAATGCAAAATAATTCTTGTCTGTACATATGCAAATTACATCCTATTTGGTGGAGGTACAATTGCCTTCTGTGCAGCCCCTCCCCCCCCACCACCAATTTTGCCGCCATTTGCACACTCACCTGTTTTATAAATGTATCTGTGTGTCTGTGCTTAGGCTTCTCCTGCTTTCCTCGTTATGCACAAAGTGAACTCTGTAATATGTGTTCATTTTATATTTGTAGGGTATTTATGATTTAAACTATCTTTCAACAATGGTGGGGGGGGCTGGAATACATTATGGCAACTAATTTAGTTGTAAAGAGCTAGCTAATTATTCTTTGTCAAGGGCAACTGAAGGCAGGTAAAAGTTAAGAGAAAGCCAAATTAACAGAGATTATTTGCAGTTTTTTTTGCAAGTTCAGTTGGCTTCAGTGTTCCTATATAAAAGGTGAAGTTTATGTAGACATTTTAAAAGCAGTTTCTATATTTTGAATTAAATGAGATCTACCAAAACACAGATTCATGGTTTCTTGAGGTTAATATGATTATGGAAAATAGCCAGCATTCATTCTGCAAACTCATCATGGTAGGCGTGTGTTTACCTGACTGTCCTCTTCGTCAAACTCTTTGTTCCATGGCAGAAGGGACACTGTCTTGTTCACTGTCCTATTTCCAGCAGCCACCGTTCTCAGTGGCACCTAGTATGGGTTCCAATGATACCTGGTAGAATGACTGAACAAAGACACAGGCCAGGGTCTGCCCATCTCTGTAGGCACCAAGACTTGGTTCTGTAGTTCCTGTGTACGGTTGATATTTTAAAGGCAGATTTGTGTTAACCAAACTCATAGGCAGGCAATTTATAAACCAAAATACCAGTCATTAGAGAGAGTAATAAAACTATGCAGTGGGCTGGATGCATCCTGTTCTCTTTCAGGGAAACGACATGGGCACATTATAGCGAGCAATTTGCTTGATGAGCTCGAAGTCAGAACACAAGTGGCCACTATCGCCTCTGTGCCAGAGGCAGGCCAGCGTGTTGCACTTCTTTACAGGGGGATTTCTGCTGGTGGTCAGCAAGGGGATGGAGCAGGGGAAGTATATGGAAGAACTCTAGTTCTTTGGGCTTTCCATTTTAGGCTGCACTTCATATCTGTTAAGAAATTCTTTCTTCAGAGAGAATAACATTAATTTGGTTTTAAGCTTTTCATTGAGATTCACAATCTAGTTTTGGCCCCTTTATGGCTACTGTAGGTAGAATTTGGATGTTCTTGAAACTTCTTAGTCGCCTGCAGGCAGATTATTTTGAGGGACGTTTCACTGGTCCAGAGGCCTGATTGCACTAATTACAAGTAATGCTCAGAAGGTGAGGTAACTCTATTTCAGAGCTCCTTGAGGATGCCCAGTAAGTATTAAGGACATTGTTTTGCAGGGATCAAATCACCTGTTTATTTGTTTTTGAGATATTCTTTGCATTATCAGAATCTTAATTTTTATTCCTTTTCCAGGAGTCTCTTAGCTTCTTGCTATTCTGTGAAATCTTGGCAGGTGGCTTTGTAAACCGATCACTTTCAACTCAGGACTGACCTATAAAGAGAGAATTGCTAAAAAGCAGATCAACCACACAGATGATGATAGAAGAAATGCTTGTTTTTGTGAATATTTTCCCCCCAATCGCATTAAAGATTTTTAGAAGTGATGAAAATGTGCCCTAAGGCTTGGTTGCCTAAACAAATAAATTCTATAATTAAATAATGAAAGCTGTCAGAATCCATAACATGACTTGCAATGAATGGAGAAAGAGGAATTTGTATCATTTAATGTTTAGCAAATGGTCAATAAAAGATGAGTCATGGTCAGGGGCTCTGTATGTCAAACTAAGGAGTATGGAGCATGTCCTGAAGCGGATGGAAGTCATGGAAGACCTTGGAGCAGGGACACGACATGATCAAATGCACATGAGGCCCCTCATCTCAGGGACAGTGAGGATGGAGCAGAAGCGAAAAGAGGTTGGTTGAGATGTTTAGAGAAATAAGCAGGTTGTGAAGACAAGAGGCCTGGAGAGAGTCCTGGGAAATACTGTAAGTGAATACCAGCCATTTGCTTTCAAGTAACAGACAGAAAAAGGAGAACCATGGAGACACCAACACTTACGGATGGATCCAAGAAAGAGCCTACAAAAAAGGACCCTGATCAGCAGTCAGAGGTAGAGAAACAGAGAGAGGACTGCGATGGGAACAGGGGCAGAGTGAGCGGTCAGTGGTTCCAGTCCTTCTGGGGCGTGAAGGAAGAGGACTGCAATGTGCCTTGAATTTGGAGATGCTTTCCAAGACTGGTGTAGTGGATTTGTAGGTAAAGGAAAGGGTCAGAAGTGGGTTGCAGTTTGAAGGAAGAGCAAGGCATTAGGTAGGAGAGAATAGCAGAATGAGTTGTTCGGCTTGTTTTTTACTTTGAGATGGTAGAGAATGAGTGTGAGAAGGAGGAGACAGTGCATGGGAAAAGCTAAAGATCCAGTAAAGAGAAAAATGCAAGGATGGGCCTGGATCTTAGAGGAGACAGGGAGGGATATGATGGCAGGTGGCTTGTCCCTCGGTAAGAGGAGAGACACTATTTTCTCTGAGATAGAAGATGAGGATGGCTTATGGCTAAACATCAGTTCATACCAGGCAGTGTCATTTTTTTCTTCTGAACTAGGATTAAATAAGTTAGGAAGACACAGAATGGTGAAGACAGCAGAACAGTGAATGTGGAAAGTAGCTATTGAAGGAAGTGGAGGGAGGAGGTGGCTGGCAATATGTAATAGAATTGTTAAGGTGAACAAAAGGCCAAACAAAATTGACACTATGAGTTTATCGAAGCCCCAACCCACCTACTGTGTGATTTCTCTCCCCAGCAGTCCTGAGGGCTTAACTACAGGAATGTATTATTCCAGGAGTTCTCCTACTCTCTTATCACAGATTTGCCAGGCAAGTGTGATAAAATATCAAGGGATCTGGGAACTGAGTGCTGGCAAGATGCTGCAAATGCTACCCATGAGCAGACAAGCAATCTCACATAGTGACAAATGGGCAGAGATTGTGGTCTTACAATGGAGCGGTTGGATAGGCATCGGCAGGGCAGTGGAGCCTTCCCAGCATCTGGTCTGGGAGACTTCAAGCACTAACTTGGTCCACGAGGTCTAGGGGAGCTCCAGGAGGGTGGCCACTGTTCCTTCCGTGACGTGTGTTGGGATCACTCTCCACTGTCTTGTTTGGCAGGTCACATGTGGGCTGATTCTTTCTCTTCGCCAGCTAATTCTGGTAAGATGTTGTTACAAGGGGTTTTCATCAGAAAACTGAAATGTAAAAAGTAACAGAGCTGACAGAAACGTAATTGTCATTTTGAACCCACAGAAGTCTGGCCCCAGGGATTTTGGTTCTCACAGCTTATCCGACAGCCCTCCTGACTGCTATGTGTTTTCTCTCCTCAGACCCAAGTGCTCGGACTGCCAACTTCCGTTAGTTTTAGGGGGTCCAGTTTATAGCCTGGACGTCTTCTGCCTGAATGTGAGTTCCTGGCACAGGCTGTGGTGTAGCGTCCTGTGCCATTGCACATTCTTCCTGGTGCCCAGTCCTTGTGGAGGGGCCTTTCCAGCTGGACCCTCAGTAAGCCCTCATGGGGTCATAAGTCAGCCCACACTCGTTTTGTACAGTCTCTTCTTCCACCAGGTCGCCTCTGACTCCAGGTGTTGGGCATTCATACTTTCATCTCAATCAAGTTATCTCTGTCCTCTTTGACATATCTGAGAGATGTTCCCAAATTAGAAGTGAAGGAGGATTCAATCCAATGTCTTCATCCTCAGTGGGTGCCAACTGCACAGGTCATGTCCTCTCTTAACTCAGGACTGAGGAGATTTCTTCTTTTCCTTATCCAAGAGCAAGTAACTCCCTCATGGTTCTCCTCATGAACTCAGGTTCAAGAAACATCTGGTTCTCACTTATCCACACAACAGAGAGGAGAGACTCTCCAGGCTAGTTGGGTGACCTAGCCCTCTCCCTGGAAGACCTCACGCCTCCCCCTTCTCCAGGGATTCCTGACATCTCTGCAGTGTCGGGTCCTCAGGCATTTTAAAACATGGCAGTTATACTATTGATCTGCGTTTCAAACATTGTTGAAAACAACATGAACTGGGGGACCTACCTAAGGGCCGTGAGAGGGGCTATATGCAGACAAACGTTTGAAGTTCATGGATTAGCGTGTGAATGCTTGGACATTTCCTAGAAAGGTTTTCTTTAAATTTTTAAAAAATTTTATTGGGGTGACATTAGTCAACAGGAACATATAGGTTTCATGTGTGGATTATTAATTTACAAAATCTGTATATAGGACCATGTGCCCACCACCCAAAGTCAAATCTTCTCCTGTCACCTCATATTAGGACCCCTTTCTTCCCCCACCCCTCTCCCTCTGGCAGCCACCACACTGCTGTTTGTGTTCATAAGTTTCAGTTTTACATTCCACATATGAGTGAAATCATATAGTTCTTAGCTCTCTCTTTTTGACTTATTTCACTAAAACAACCAGGCAGCCAACCAGATGGGAGATGATATTTGCAAACAGTAGCTCTGACAAAGGTTTAATTTCCAAAATATATAAAGAACTTGTAAAACTCAACACCAAACAAATAAACAACCCAATCAAAATGTGGGCAGAGGACCTGAAAATACACCTCTCCCAAAAAGACATACAAACAGCCAATAGATTTATGAAAAGATGTTCAACCTCACTGGCAATCAGGGAAATGCAAATTAAAACTACAATGAGATACCACCTTACACCAGTTAGAATGGCCATTATCAACAAGGCAAGCAACAACAAGTGTTGGAGAGGATGTGGAAAAAGGGAGCCCTCACTCACTGCTGGTGGGAATGTAGACTGGTACAACCACTATGGAAAGCAGTCTGGCAATTCCTCAAAACATTAACAATAGAGCTACCATAGGATCCTAGGAAGGTTTTAATGACAATAGGTGAAAAGGAAGAAAACTGTGAAGACTCTTTGAATGAAAAGGGGACAGAAGAGAAAGAGAAAGGAGAGAGGAACTCAGTGGGCTTCCTTTTCTGTTCCTTTCACTGGGAAGTGACTTTCCATGGGTGGGAGCAGTTGCCGAGCCCTGTGGGAATAATGACCCATGTGGTTTGAGGAAATAATACAATGATGTGTTTAGGAGAATAAGAACACAGAATTTATTTTGTGACTTCTGTATGCCAGGTGTTTTTAAACACATCTGTATAAACCCTAGTCTCAGTCCATTTGGGTCGCTATAACAGAATACTATAGAAAGGGTGGTTTATAAAGAGCAGACATTTATTTCTCACACTTCTGAAGGCTGAGAAATTCAAGATCCTGACACCTGCAGATCTGGGGTCTGGTGAGGTTCTAATTACTCATATGTGGCCACTTTTCGCTTTCACCTCACAGGCAGAAGGGGGTAAGGACTCTCTCAGGCCGATTTTCTAAGGGCACTAATCCCATTCGCGAAGGCTCCCCCTTCATGAGTGTTATCACCTCCCAGAGCTCCACCTCTGAATACCATCATCTTGGGGAATTTCAACAAGTGAATTTAGGGAGACAAACATTCCATCTATAGCACCCCTATAACTACTTTATTGAGTAAAGATTTTTAAAAGAAAACCTTCAGGTTCAAAGACCACAGCCAGCGAGGGGAGCCCAGGTTCAAAGGCTGGTCCTGGTGACCCTTAAGATGCTGTTTCTTTTTCTTCTGATTTCATTCTCTCACTAGAGGCCCGGTGCATGAAATTCGTGCATGGGGGAGGGGTGCAGGGGGTGTTAGTGTGTGTCCCTCAGCCCAACCTGCACCCTCTCCAATCTGGGATCTCTCTCACAATCCAGGACTGCTGGCTCCCAAGCGCTCGCCTGCCTGATTGCCCCTAACCACTTCTGCCTGCCAGCCTGATCACCCCCTAACCACTCCCCTGCCAGACTGGTCACCCATAACTGCCCTCCCTTGCTGGCCTGCTTGCCCCCAACTGCCCTCCCTGTGGGCCCAGTCACCCCTAACTGCCCTCCCTTGCCAGCCTGGTCACTCCCAAGTACCCTCCCCTGCTGGCCCGGTCACCCCTAACTGCCCTCCCTTGCCAGCCTGGTTGCCCCCAACAGCCTCCCCTGCAGGCCTGGTCACCCCTAACTGCCCTCTCCTGCTGGCCTGGTCACCCCCAACTGCCCTCTCCTGCTGGCCCGGTCACCCCTAACTGCCCTCCCTTGCCAGCCTGGTTGCCCCCAACAGCCTCCCCTGCAGGCCTGGTCACCCCTAACTGCCCTCTCCTGCAGGCCTGGTCACCCCTAACTGCCTTCTCTTGCTGGCCCGGTCACCCCTAACTGCCCTCCCTTGCCAGCCTGGTTGCTCCCAACAGCCTCCCCTGCAGGCCTGGTCACCCCTAACTGCCCTCTCCTGCTGGCCTGGTCGCCCCCAACTGCCCTCCCCTGAAGGGCTGGTCCCTCCCAACTGCCCTCCCCTGCAGACCTGGTCGCTCCCAACTGCCTTCCCCTGCAGGCCTTGTCCCTCCCAACTGCCCTCCCCTGCAGGCCTTGTCCCTCCCAACTGCCCTCCTTTGCAGGCCTGGTTCCCCCCAACTGCCCTCCCCTGCTGGCCTGGTCCCCTGCAACTGCCCTCCCCTGCTGGCCTGATCATCCCCAACTGCCCTCCCTTGCAGGCCTGGTCCCTCCCAACTGCCCTTCCCTGCTGACCATCTTGTGGTGGCCATCTTGTGTCCACATAGGGGCGGCCATCTTGTGTGTTGGAGTGATGGTCAATTTGCATATTACCTCTTTATTATATAGGATTATTATATAGGATTGCCACTTTACCCCTGACACTTCACTTGCCTTCCATGCGTCATCTGTGATTTAGTTGGGCAAAACTGTGTTGACTTTTTATTAACAAAGATACTCTCCAATTTAAAGAAAGTTATATGACATTAAATCCTATGGGTGCTTGCTTGTTACAGTTTTACAATTCAATATTGCAAAGCCATCATAATTCAAAGCACTGCTGGCTTGGTAATTCACTTCATTAACGGTGCTGCCCGAATAAAATACACAGCCAATTAGAAATAAACAAATCCTTGGGAAGTATGATTACACATTCAGGAAGCCAGAAGGTGAGGCATGCAGACAGAAGGAGGGAGATGAAGGAAGGCAGTGGGGGAGGGGAGAAAAATCATATCAGGATAAAGAGGGATTTTATGAGCCCATATGTAATCTTTGCAGTGTTTTGGGAAGGCATTTCTGAGAAATATTGGAGAATTAATTGTGGAACTTTCTTGTTTATATCTCTGCCTGTACATCTCCTGCTCCCTCACCTCCCATATCCAATTTATTTTGAAGTCCTGTCAGTCTTATCTCCAGAATAGATCTTACATCTGGTAGTTGCTCTCAGGCTGCTGGGCAGCGTGGTGCCCAGGGCCACATCTGTATGCTCTCTTTCTGGGCACTCAGGACGGGCGCTCTTTTCTGACTCCCACATTGCAATCAGGCCGGGCATGTGACTAGTTCTGGCCGGGCTAGAGCATTCAGACCCAGGGTAAGGCTGCATCCGGCATCTTCTGCTGCAGCAGTGATGGAAGCAGGCTGTTGAAATGAAGGTGCACAGCTGCCCTGGAAAGCCGCTCAGTCATGCAGTGGGCATTTCATGAGCAAGTAACAGAGTTTTGTCATGTAAAACAACTATGAGTTGGGTGTTTTTTATGACATCATAGTCTCAGTGGCCATCACCTCTCTCCTAGAACCCTGATAACTTTATCACATTTTCTGTATCCTACTTCCTCTCATTTCATTCTTCTCTGTAGTGAACCTCTTAAAACATATGTTGGGTCACATCACTCTCCTGCCCCAAACCTTCTATTGCTTCTATTGTTCACCAGGCCTGTGTGCTCTGGCCCCTACTTACTCCAAACACCCGTTAGCCTTTAGCTGTGAGACCCACCTGCCTTCTTCCAATTCCTCAAACATTCTGGGTTACTCCCCATTCTGGGGCCTTTGCACATGCTTTTCCCTCTGCCTGAATGTCCCCCTCCCCGTCCCCCAAACACACACTTTCCAAAGTTCATCTAGCTCATTTGGATTATCCTTGAGATCATCACATAAAGGATACCATCTCAGGGGCCCCTCAGTATGCAGGGGTCTCCCCATTTCTCTCCTCCAAGGCACCCACTGCTATTTTAATGATTCTAATCACAGCTCAAAATTCTATACTATATTCATTTGTGTGGTTTTTTTGTTTGAAGAATCTTTCTCCCTAACCAGACTGCAAGCTCCACTAGGGAAAGGGACCATGATTGTTTTATCCACCACCACATCCTAAGCATCCTGAGCCTGGCCCCAAGCCCATATTAAATTGTCTTCGGCAAATGCCTTCAGGATGGTCAAATAAATGGATTAACAGTGGTCGGGTTGTATGAACAATTTGAAGGCTAAGGAAAATGATATGTTACATGTTTTTGAGCATTTACTATATCAGGCATGGTGTCAAGTGCTTTACATCCATTTCTATGTCATTGTACATATCATGACAATAACACTATGAGGGAAGGACTAGAGATGTGGAAACTGATGCCTGGAGTGGTTCAGTAGCACGCACATGTCCACGAGTCTTATAGGTAGCCTGACTCCATAACCCTTTGCTTTTTTGCTGTAGTTAGTCCTTATTGGATGGTATTTTTCCATTGATTTTTGATAGAGTGGAAGGGAGGGAATGAGAGAAACATGGATGTGAGAGAGATACATTGATTGATTGATTGACTGCCTCCCACACATGCCAGATTGAACCTGCAATCCAGGTATGTGCCCTTGAGTGGGAATCGAACCTGAGACCCTCTGGTGCTCTGGCTGACGCTCTAACTACTGAGAAACTCTGGCCAGGGCCTTACTTTTTGATTTGGTTTTGTTCCAGCTCCAGTTTTTCAAGTTCATAAAGCAATAGCTGTTAGGAGGTTGCTATTGCAAAAGGCCCTATTTCATGGCTACTATAATAATCAAAGGCCAGATTTACTTTGTATCTTTCTGGAGAGAACTGTTGATCTCCTTTGTCTGCATGCCTCCTACCAGCGACATCTTTTAAAAATAAAGTCTGCTCACACACACAATGGTTAAACTGTTCAATAACACATTCATTGCACACAATAACCTCAAAATAGGAAAACATGAAATGTAACATTTTCCAAAGGAGTTCTTTACTTTTTGACATTATAGTGTGAGATTTTTTTTTAGACCCAATAGAATTGAAAATATCAATTTCCTTTTCCACCGAGAAATCTGATAATGGAATACACACCATACTTCATTTGAGCACACTTTAGCAATTAAATCTGGTTTCTGTTAACAGCATCTTGTAAGCTCTCATTTTAAATCAACCTTTCTTTAAAATCTCTTCCATGAAACAGCACCTACCTGAATAAGTTGCTCCAGCCGACGGAGAGGTGCACAAATCTGCAAGATGGCTTCCAGACGCTCTCTAACAAGACAAAAAGGTAAGTTCTACACTTTTATATTCTAAATATTTTATAGCATGTTTGAAATCATCTGGAAACTAAGACTGTGTTCCTGCTCAGGCCTGACCTTGAGCTTGGATGCTCCCGTGTGTGAGGAGGACAGGCCAGGAGCCGAACAGTGCGGCCCAGGGTCAGTCAGACCCTGGCGGCAGGGACTCAACCTGCCCTGGGTCCACATTCAGTAAGAACTCTGTGCAGTTCTGCAGGCTGAACTTCATAGGCCCTCAATCTTTTTAAGAACCCTGTAAACACTCTGGACCTGATTTTAGAAAAATGCACACTTATATTAAAGTGCTTACAATCCCAAAGGATTAGCAGATGTACCCCAAATCCCGGCTGTGGCTCACTTCCCCACACCTGCTTACAACCTTGTATTTCTAAAGTGTTCTGGACACCGTCTTCTCCAAACTGGAGAAAGGAGATCTAAAAGCTACAGAGCTTCAGACATAGAAACGCCGAGGTGGCCTGGGGTCTCATGTTGGAAGGAACCGAGGCTGACGTTGCTGGCCAAGAAGGCTCCTTTGGGGTGGGGCCTGTGGTTACACCTGTGATCTCCCTTAAAAAAACTCACCACAGTTGCATTTTGCTGTGGGCTTGACCGACAAAGGTGGACGGTTATTCAGGCAAGAGGGACAGCAAGTTTCCTAGGCCAGTTCATGCAGGGGGCCCAGTGACCTTCCCTCCTCCATTTTGTTACATATTTTCTCTTTTTCCCCCAGAAAATCTCTCTCTCTCTCTCTCTCTCTCTCTCTCTCTCTCTCTCTCTCTCTCTCACACACACACACACACACACACACACACACACACACACTTCTTCCTCTTTTAAATATAAACATAGTGTTTGTGGGAGGAAGGAGTTAAAAAGGCTGCCTGAAATCCATTCACTCCCTTCCCTGGGGGTGTGGGAGGTTGTGTGGGGAGAAACCAAGGTAGGCAACCTGGGCTAATCTCTTTTTAACTGCACCTCTGGGGTATGGGCTAATGATAGCTGCTGGGAGAGAGTCCTTATTGGTTGAGAACCCCTAACAGGCTGTTCCCTGCCTTGGGATTATTTACAGTAAATGGGACCCAGGATTTCTGAGGCAGGTCTCCTGGAGAGTGGCTCCTAGGCCATCCAAGTCTCTGGGGAAAAGGGAAATGTGCCGTAGTTTAAATGTTCCTGCTGTGCCAGGGACCCCACGGACCTCACTTTGAGACCTCGCCTACTGTTCTAAGCCACAGTGCGTGCCCAGTGCAGGAAGACAGGACCAGGGAGCATCCTGGCTGTCCCAGGCTCCTCTCCGCTTTGTCTGAGACTCTCCACTGACTGGATCCTTGAAATCAGTAGGAAAGCCTGATACTGGGCGAGATCTCTGATTTTGATTAGTCTGGTTGGACAATCCAATCCTGTATGTTAGCTCAGTTTATTAAAAAAGGATAGCCCTATTCCAATTTTTGATTCCTTTTCCTTAAATTCCAGCGGATGGGCCCCAAGCTTCCTGGAGAAGCGGCCTGTGCTGAGGACCTTCCATTTGCCACACCTGACCCACTTTTCTCTCTTCACTATGGTTTTGTCTGGGTCATTCTTTGCTCTGGGAGGCCAACCTACAAGGACTTTAATCTATAGGCTCCTTTGTGACTTGGTTTTCCTTGGATTTGACCCAGATAGGAGCACTAGAAATTGATCAGAAAAAGGGAATAAGGAAAGAAGCTTTCTTATTGTGGTGTTCCTCCAGGTCAGTTACATCCTTGACTGAAGGAAGCTGTTGCATTGTGAATGAAAGCCTTGACTTTGTTAGATTCCCCTCCCATCCCCTCCCCTCCCCCTCCCCTCCCCTCCCCTCCCCTCCCCCTCCCCTCCCCTCCCCTCCCCTCCCCTCCCCTCCCCTTCCCTCCCTTCCCCTCTCCTCCCCTCCCCTGGATTCCTTAGCTTAGGTATAGGCTATAAATAGTCCCCTGATACTGTACATGGATTTCCCTACAATTGGCTCACACTTTTAGGGAATACCCCTTCTTTAAGCTTTTCTTAAATGACACAATTTGGGCCATCATTCCTGTCAGGACCCTCGCTTACTGCACAGATGGCAAGAATGAACACTTGCCAATGCTTCTCTTCTCAAACAATAAATTCATTGGATTTGGGGATGGATTTTAAGTAGCTCATGCATTATATAGGGGACTACACATCTGTTTTGATCATATTGGAGCCATTTGTTGTTGTTTGTTGAGCTCTTTCTGAAACTTTTCCTGAGGAGCTCAAATTCGAAACCTCTTGCAGATAAATGGCATCACGCCTCATGAAGAGTAGAACTTGGAAAAATTGGTCCTTGCTCTACCTTCCCCTGTGACAAGCCAGTTGTACTCCTTGCCCAACATGTGAATCAGTGTGTGAAAGTTGCCTTTGACTCTTAAACTCTCTTTCTGACATGAACTATTTTTGCACCTCAAAGTGACAAAAGTCCTCAACATAAGGCTGGTCCATAGCTGTGCCTTGGAACAAAACACTTGGGTCAGCATGGGGAGGGGGAATTCTTGCATCCTGGAAGGTATTCTTTTCTAAGGCAGAGAATTTTACAGCTCTTTTATGTGCATCCATAAAAATGGTTAACTGTAGGATGCTAATGAAAATGCCTGTGCATATGCTCTCATGTTTGCTCTCTCGCTTTTTTTCTGTTGTTTTGTGTTTGATACTAAGACCTTTTCTGGGCTATTCTTTAGGGGACGGCTTTCCAGTACACACACAGTTTTCAGCTGCTCGTGTAATTAGCTGCACTGGTATTCTGTTCAGCAAAGGTCCAGAGAGAGCAGGCACGGATTGCCCATTGTGGTGAATGTTATTTTGCACACAGGAGACTAATTTTTTCAGTCATATTGTCATTATCAGGAATTGTGCGTTCTGCCACCACTGCTATTGCAGACTTACAGGGAACAATCAGGAAAGCTATTCAGTGTGTGGTGATAAAAAGTAATTTCATTTTCTTAGAAATAATTATTTAGCTCTTTTTTTGTCATGGTCTGTTGAAGTCTTAGACTTTTCTCTTTCTTCAGCCAATTTGTCCCCTTCAGATAGCTAACACAGAACTTAGGGAGACAGAGTTGTAGTGGGAGAGGAACAGTGCTCCATTTCTCCACTGGCCTTCACTATATTTTTGAGTCAACAGTTGCCATTCTGAGGAATAGGATACTATGTATCACAATTTTTTATTTTCTGTTTAAGGAGACTATGAACTCCAAAGGGCTTATTCACAATTATTCTATTCCTGGTGTCAATCACAGACACAGCATATAGTTGTTGCTCAGTAAATATTTGCTGAATACACTGATGGATGAATAAATATACTTCTTAAGTCTTCAAAGCATTTTTCTCTACCATCTCTAATTTCTAGCTCTAAAAATAGTGTCCTGAAATCCATAAACTTCTATTCCTTTTTTGAAACTACTTTGTAACTTCTGTCTTTCTCATACTTTGAGTCTTCAGTTTTTCATTGTTTTCCTTCCTTATCCTTTCCCCTTGAATGTTTCTCTGGGTTTCTTCAACCCAATCTTTTCCACCAGTTATCTCACAGATAAAATATGATACTATGTTAAAAATGCTAGGTAGCCACCTTAGCACCGCTTATTTTCAACATGGCAAAGATTATTTGTAATTTTTTCTGGCTATATGTTTACCAAAATGATAATTGTCTGAATAACCAACCTTTCCATCTTAGTCCACATTGCTTCAGACCAATGAACTGATTTTTCTTTTAAAAAATATAATTATTATTGATTTCAGAGAAGAAGGGAGAGAGAGAGAGAGATAGAAACATCAATGATGAGAGAGAATCATCAGTCAGCTGCCTTCTGCATGCCCCCTATTGGGAATAGAGCCCCCAACCCAGGCATAACTTCCTGGTTCATAGGTATATGCTCAACCACTGAGCCACACTGTCCAGGCCAATGAACTACTTTTTCTAAGAGCAGGTACTTTTAGGGGTTGACCCAGGAAATGAACTCATTTCTCCCCTCCTGGGTTTTTCTGCTCTGTGTCTGAGCCTTTTTCTTCCTTGTGCTGCTCTTCTATTTTCCCAGATGATCTTAGATCCTGAGAATATTTACAATTATACTTGTTTGATGTCTGCCATTTGGTCAGGGTAGATGAACTACTCTACCAAAATCTTCTAAAACACAATCTTATAACACAAAATTTTATTCCTTCTCATACAACATTCAATATAGATATTCTTTCTCGATTAGGCAACTCTCCTAATATTGACTTAGGGATTCTGGTTCCTTCCATCTTACATGGTAGCCATCTTCAGCAGATGTTCCCAGGCTTGTGGGCGAATATGAAGATGCTATGGAGAAAGCACACACAGCTTGGAGGAGACACACATCACTTCCATTGTTTGGAACTGGACCACCTAGATGTTTGTGGTCATGTGACTGGTTTTGGCCAATAGAATGTGAATGGAGTTTGTGTGTGGTTGGCATCGGGAAACGTAGTGCCTGGCTGGGAAGCTGCTTAAAGCAACAACTTACTATGAAAGGAAGCACCAATCAGCAGTGGTAAACCAGATTCATCTGCCACATATACAGGGTGTCCAAAAAAATGTAACACACTTCAACAGCTGATAGCTCAATTTTGAAAATGAAATGTATTTTTTAAAAATATTTTTATTGATTTGAGAGAGGAAGAGAGAGGGAAAGAGAGATAGACACATAAATGATAGAGAGAATCATTGATCAGCTGCCTCCTGCACGCCCCCTACCTGGGAACCGAGCCCACAACCTAGGCATGTGCCCTTGACTGGAATTGAACCTGGGACCCTTCAGTCCACAGGCCGATGCTCTATCCACTGAGCAAAACTGGCTAGGGCTGACATGTATTTTAATAAACATTGCCTTTATAATTATTCATTTTTTGAGGACACCCTATATTAAATAGCTCCACCATTCTCATCATTCTATTGACTATAGGCCACTAAAGTGTTTCTTAAAGGTAGAAGAAAACATTTTTTTTTAAACAACAGCAACCTCATATCTTTTAAAAAAGTATTTATTGTTGAAAGTATTACAGATGTCCCCCTTCGTTCCCACACCAACACTGACTCATTGTACACATGTGACTTCTGGGAAAGTGGAGCTGACATTTCACAGGACAGTCAACCAGAGACAGCTTGTCGTGACATTAGAGAACTGATTTGAGCTTGACAAGGATTACAGTGAAATGCCATTGGAACTCAACAAATTCCCCCAGAGAGCTATTCGTCGCAAAAACAAGAGGATATAAAAATCAGTAGTACAAATTCTCATAAAACTAGGAAAACCCTCTCCTTTTATGACACCTTGAGCTTACATAAAGATTGAGTTTTAGTTTTTCTTCCCTTTTCTCTAAGTTAAATACAGTTCAGTTTGTTTTTATTTAGCACCTTTCTGACTGTATAGCCAAAGCTTTAAAACAGTGGTTCTCAACCTTTCTAATGCCGCGACCCTTTAATAGTTTCTCATGTTGTGGTGACCCCCAACCATACAATTATTTTCGTTGCTATTTCATAACTGTAATTTTGCTACTGTTGATGAATCATAATGTAAATATCTATGATTCATAACAGTAGCAAAATTACAGTTATGAAGTAGCAATGAAAATAATTGTATGGTTGGGGGTCACCACAACATGAGGAACTGTATTAAAGGGTCGCGGCATTAGAAAGGTTGAGAACCACTGCTTTAAAATAAAGAAAAGAAACATTTAATGAAATGGAGTTAGACACATGCTAACCCCAGGGAGAATCTTCTAAGTGCACTGCTCCCTTTAAAAGTTTAAGACAGGAAATCTTGTATTTCAGAGGTCCTGAACTTCCTAGGGTAGCCTAATTATCACTAAGGAAGGAAGGAAGATCCGTGCCATACAAGTGCTTTCTCCCTTTTGGAAATGTTTCACCATCTCGGTCTCTGTCTCATTCTCTCTCTCATGCACACACTAATTAAATTGGGGAATTCCCAGGAGCATACAGATAATGTTATTTATTTTGACAAGAATTTACAGTTTGTTAAAGGAAAGATAAGATATGGCATTTATAAACAATCATAATTATAATACATCTCAACAGATGCAGGAAGCAGTTTTTTTTCACGGCTGAAATATGGCCTCATGGGTTCCCCACATCTGGGTCTTGCACACCAGGCTGGGTTAGTTATGTATGGAAAGGGATGATAGCTCATGACCAGACCACATTCTTCTTTTGCCACACCAAATGGACAAGGGAGTTACTAAAAATGGAGGGGAAGAGAGAAGCAATTCACACTGTGAACATGACCTGCCTTGTGAATGGCCTCTCTGGCAAAATTAAATGTAGCAAGAAAAGATGCTGTCTGTTAAATGAAAGGTGATAAACAAAATTCATCAGGTAGATGTGGAGATCCTATAACCTGGCAGAGTACAGGCGAGACATATGCCCTCTGCATACACAGTGTGCAACTACTACCGGGACCCAGTGAGGGCCCATTCCCTGTCTCAGCACTAGAGCGTAAAAAACAAAGATTCCAGGCAGGAGCAAATACATTGTTTATCTGTTAATGAGAATGGGGAGCTCAAACTACAGAAAGGTACCAAAAAGGCCCTTTTGAATTTACTCCCTAAAGGTACCTGAAAACACAAGCTCACATAAACAGGATTAAAAATATAAGGAGGCAAGATAATTGAAATAATATCTATTTTTTAGGGTAATTGTTAAGGATTTAATTAAATAATGCATGGATGCGTTTACCATGAAATAGCAATAACCAGTAACTGCCAAGAAATTTGTGGTCTTTATGATTTGAGCAAAGACCCCACCCTCTCCCAGCAGGCTGGTAAATTGTTTAGACAAACAGCTAAAGTCAAATACTGAACTCAGATTCCAGTGAACAAAATTTTATAAAAGCCCTATTAATGGGTTTGCACAGGCATCTTTCTGTCAAACATTATCCTGTCTCAACAACATTTTAAGTGGCAGGAAAGGCCGCAGCAGCACCTTGCTCACCATTGCTATTCTTTCCTTTTCCCTCGCCTACCAGAGCGGGCACACCCTGGCTGAAATTGGAACTCATCTGAGCTTGGCTCCTGGAGGTGATAGGAGTGACTCTGGGGAAGGTGGGAAGACAGGAAGCCAAACTCCCCTGGTTCTGCCAGAACTGTGCGTGATAAGCAGCACCGCCACATCAGACAGCAGGCCAAGGTGTGAATTTGGCATTCAGGATCATGTTAATGTGTAAGGTGATACAGAGAGATGGTATAAAGTTAGGGTTACCCTGTGTTAGGTGCACAATCGCCATTGGTTCACCTGCCAGCACTTTCGGAAGGATCAGTTTATAATCAGGGCCTTGTTTGGGGTGGCAGTGGGGAGTGATTTGTTCTGATCTCAGGAAAGAAAAGCAAGTAGTATCTGGAGAGCTCCCAGGAGCCCAGACCTCTGTGTGAGCACCATGGCTGAGGGTGACCGAAGGGTAAAGATCCCTTTAAGGGCACAAAACCCTGGACACAAAAGGTTGGTGAGGGTCATGAGCTCGCCTTCTCCATAGATTAGCCTGGATTCAAGCCATCCTACTTTGACAGTCTTTCATTTCATTTATAAATGAGTAGTTATGGAGGAGGATCGAGGCTCAGACTTCCTTCTCGCAGCTTTTCTTTGCTGAAGCAAAGGGAAAAATAAGACGAGTATCCTGTAAAGCTGAATGTCACCATAGGGAACACTGCTATTTTTGATGTGAGGCCACTCTTAATACAAGCAAAACCAAGCAGGCTTGCTCCCTGGATTGCTTAGGACAGAAAATAGGTAGTTTATATCCAGGAGCAAACTCAGGCTGCAGAGTCCGGAAAACCTGAGTGTGAGTCCTGGGCACCCTGTTTTTTGGCAGCAAGAGCCTGGGCAAGGCACTTCACATATCTGACCTTACCTTCTCCTATAAATGTAGGGTGTTGGAAAGATGAAATACAGGCTGGGGCAAAAGTAGGCTTACAGATGTGAGTACATGAACCCATTTATTCTGTATTACTATTTATTAACTAGAGGCCTGGTGCATGAAATCATGCACAGGTGGGTTCCCTCGGCATGGTTGGCAATCGAGGCCTATTGGGGGGCCAGCCAGCCAGGGGGAGGGGCTGTGGGAGGTTGGCTGTGGGAGCACAACGACCACCAGGGGGCAGCTCCTGCACAGAGTGTCTGCCTCTTGGTGGTCAGTGTGCATCATAGCGACTGGTTGACTGGTTGTTCCAGTCATTCTGGTTGTTCGGTCATAATGGTTGCTTAGACTTTTATATATAGAGAGATTATTGTATTATTTTCCATACGAACAACTGTAAACCTACTTTTGTCCCATCCTATATTTATAGAGGCTGTAAAACTACATAGGTTACTCAATAGGCCTTTGATAAATGGTACTTATTTTATGTTTGCATTAAGGTTAAAGGGTATTAAACATTATCCTAAACAAGTTGGGATAATGGAGAGCAAAATGAATTCAGAGCTAGTTAGAATCACAACATGTGAGTACAGGTAGGAATCTTAGAGACCATCCAAACTATTTATGCATAGCAGTGAAGGAACTGTGTGTGTGGCAGCAGAATGAAAATCAGGAAAAGCTGCCCCTTGAATTTTACTTTTTTGAAAATGTTTTCAGACAGTTAAAGTTTTACAATATAATTGAAGGTGTTTATTGAAGAAAACCAGAAATATATATACTTTAGGTCACTGAACATGAAACAAGAATCATCTTTAAAAGACCATGGGAAAGGTGTTTGTCTTTGATTTTTCTCACCTCGCAAAGGGCCCCTCAGTTGTTGGGCTGTGTCTCAGAAACAGCAAACACAGGAGACACATTGAGTAACCCTGACACTGGCTGCAGCCATCTATTTTGCTAGAAAGGAGAGGGGAGTGAAGGATGGAGGAGTAGAGTATGAAATTAGGGATCATGCCATTCCCTTTTTCCTATCCCTCTCTCCACAACTCCAAAGGTAATGCTTACCTGGAAGTCACCCCCAAGAATAGAGAAGGACCCTCACTGGAATAATTATTTTTAAGGCAACTGGAATAAATGTCATTGTCCTTCCCAGAGGAGAGCAAGAATTAATTATATAAGGTGGCCACCAAGTCTGGAAACCAAGCAAATCCTTAATTAGTGATTTATTGATATTACATTACAATAAATGACAAAATAGTATTATTTGTATTTTTAGACTTTATGACCACCCTATAGGATCTTTGGACTAGAAAAAAAATTAAGATTTGTTTTCTCCTTGTTGTAAAGCTGTCATCTTTAGTCTCGGCATAGCTAGTGCAACATGTTTCTGCAACCCCCAGGCTCCATTCCCTCTACCAACACAGGAGAGAAACACTGTCAGCAGCAACATTTAGCAGCACTTTCAAAATATATTTCTTTTTATCTTGAATAAAAAGTAAACTATTCTTTTAGTCCAGTAATTCCACATGGTCTTTTTACATCTATATATATAAAACCCTAAGTGACCAGATGACCGGTTGCTATGATGTACACTGACCACCAGGGGGCAGACTCTCAACACAGGAGCTGTCCCATGGTGATCTGTGTGCTTACACAGTGTGTTGGAAGCCGTCCATTGTCTTCACTAGCAGAGAGGTGTGGACAAGGAACCCGGAAAGCTGGTCAACCTTGAAGCTCTGAAAGGTCAGAGCCAACCACCCACTGTTTAGTTGAGACAATGGTAGCTAAAGCAACCTCCACCTTTTAATCTTATGTAAATCCTTGCTGATTGGCAATTACTGGAATTGCCTGCCTAGAGCTATGGGTGGATCCCATAGTCTTAATAAAGGGCTTCGCTAGGCAGAACAAAGTGGAGTCCTTCCCCTTGAGTTGGGCTCCCACCTGGCCCCCTATATTTCCAAATTAATATTTTCTAGTCTCTTTCATTTGCGTGTGGCCTCCTCCAGAGCCCGAACCCTGAACCTGAACCCTGAACCTGAACCCTGAACCACGTGGGACGTGAAAGGGGTTCACTACAACAGTGGGAGCGGTGCTCAGCTGACTGATATGAGCCAGACGAGGGCTCACACTGGCGAGCACAGCTACTGCAGCGTGAGCCTTTCCTGCCTCCATGGCAGCACTGCTGAGCAGCAGTAGCAGGTGCAGCAGGGCTGGGATGGGCAGCAGCAGCGTGGCACCTGGTTCAGGCTTGGGCTCCTTACTAGCTGCCTGCCGCTTCATGCACTACTACATCCCCTGAGGGGTCCTGGATTGCAAGAGGGCGCCAGCCAGGCTGAGGGACCCCACTGGTGCATGAATCCGTGCGCCAGGCCTCTAGTCTATACATAAGATATGATCTTTTAACATTTATGTAGGTGAATATTTCTTACTTTTTGAGGATTTACAAAAGACCATGGGGTTTTTATTTTTCCACACAAAAAAAGAAAGGAACACCCATGATAGTAAGACCGGCAGTTTAAGTAGACGCTTCAAGAGCTCAGTTCCTGGTGCATAAAGTGATCTGACATCATCCTCTATCTCTGAGCTCTGATAATGGAAGTTCAGAGGAATAAAAGCAGTAAGTATCTGTAGGGAGAAAGGGAGGGAAGGAAACAGATATAAAAAACACCGTCTAATAAAAATAGGAGAAGCCAAATCCTTTGATTCCAGGATGTCTGAAAAGGAGAGATTCTATGGAGCATAGATGCAGAAAGGGAGCTGTTGCTCTAACAAAAACAATAAATTGTGGATACAGTTGCTCAAAGTCAGAGAAGTGACCATTGTGAGTAATTGGCTTCAACCTTGCTGTCTACAAGGGGCATAAAACAGAGAACGTGGGACAAAGCCTGGGCTACAATCCTTGGCATTCTCAGGCTTACTGGTGCTATGGTTCAACAGCCTTTGGGGGTGGGGAGATCTAGAGACCACCACCACCATGGGTAAAAAGCCTACCACTATGGCAACAACATGATGGTAAAAAATTCGCTAGAGCTTGGGTTATACACCATTTGAAATCCAGCCTGTCCTCATTTTCTTGTGAAGGGCTTGATGCCTGTGCAGAGGCATCTTCAATATATGCAGGTGCCCCTTTTTCCAAAAGGCAGAGAGGAGCCTCTTCATGAACTCCTTTGACTCATCAATGTTCATATCAGTTCACCATTTAAACTAGAAAAGACACTGCAAGCTATCTCAGCTAGCTTCTAATTGGGACATGGCACCACACTGCACATACCATTGACAGAACAACCAACCGCGTCTTCTTGGTTCTTCCACTGGACCAGCTCAGTATGCTTCTTTGGACTGAATAAGGGTGATCTTGTTTGAGAAAAGCATGTAAACCTAGGGCCAGATGTTGTTAGTCTCCATTCAGAAAATTGGTGGAGCACTCCTCCGTTCTGGTACAGTTCAAGAGGGCTTTGCACATCCTTGTACTGTCTTATCCTGGGAACAGCTGCTTCCGGTTTATTATCCTCCTGCTGGACCAACAGTTCACCAGTGACAACATCCACCCCAGGTACAAGGGGTGGATTGAAGTCCAGGTTACACACCCTTCAGCTAGGAGGGTGAATCCAACGTCGGCTGAGACGATCTTTGAGTGTTTCAAACGCAATGTTCAGCGTGATCACTAGCTCCAGGTCACAGATTCTGGCTAGGGCTTCAGCCTGAACTAATGTGCTAGGAAAACCATCTAGTAGGCAGTGCTGATCCCGCCTGTTCTCCAGCTCAACATCCTCAGGCATGTGATCACATAACCTGGAACCAAAAGACCTCTCTGTACGTACTGCTTTACCATATCACCAACTTCCACATTGGCTTTGATGTTCTCCCGCAAGTAGTGGCCGCTGGAGAGATGCTGGAGGTCAAAGTTTTGGGCGGTCTTCTGGCACGTGGTGCCCCTGCCCAAACCCGGTGACCCGAGGATGAACACATGAGGGAGTTTGGAAGCCATTGCCTCTCAGAGGAGAGGGGCAGCCACTTGGCAAGCAGATAGCAACCTTGGAGAAAACCCAGGAACTTCGTTTCTGTTGCCCCTGCTCCAGACACCCTCTACTCACGTGGGGCCGCTCCTGTGCTCAGGCACTTATAGCCAAGTGATTCCAGGATTTCAGGGCCCAACTGTTGACACTTACATCTCTCTCATATCTTTTTAATATGAGGGTAGTTAAAATACTGTCTCCAGTGACAGGAGAGATTTAGAGATCTTCTACGAAACTGAGTGCAAGCTACTGTCCTATAGCTTCCTGTGGAATCATTAAGGCATGAAAGGTTGACTTGCATTCAGATAGCTTTTTGATAAGATTTGAATTTTCATAACTTGGAACACTGCCCTTGCATAGGTTAGGTGTGGTTTGAACCATACAGTATGTGGTCAGTGTGTATGCTTGATGACCTATTTCATGTAGTACCATTTCAAATGACCTAGAACAGTGGTCAGCAAACTCATTAGTCAACAGAGCCGCGGTTTGCCGACCACTGACCTAGAACAATACCGTAGAATTTTCTGAAAGGCGACGTCTTACTGGGGCACTATAAAGATGGTAGTTAGAAGGCGCCCTTGTGCAGGGTGAAAGGCAAAGTGAATGGTAGACTGGCCCTACATGCTCTTCACTATTTATTATCTTGGAGAGTACAACATGATCCGAATTACAGCTTGAAAAGAAAAGGTATAAATTATGGCAAAACTTCAGAAAACCCAAAAGTGAGCATGGCACTTGATAGCCTGCTGACAAAGCAGGTATTCTTAAGTTTGAGCTTGTCTGTCTGCCAGGAAAAACAATTTTTGATTATATACAAGATTTTTCTAGTCATAGAATGATATATGACTTGTTTCTACTCAACTTTAAATCTATGTTATTTTCACTGTTTCTTAAAGTATACTCATACTTTGTCTTCTCACCTCTTACCCTTCAACTTACTTTTTTTTTGGTCAGCTTTTAAGAGTTTCAAATCTAGCATTTCTTCCTGTCCTTGGTAAAGAGGTCAGAAAGAAGACGTTAGAGTTCCAAAATGATGGTGGATTAAGTGGAAGCTACACTGACACTATTCTAGGACCAAACTGGAATTACAGCTAAAATACAGAAAAACCATCCTGAATAAGCAACTGAAGACTAGATGGAAAGAACCCTGATAGCCGAATGGAGAGTGGAGACTGCATAGAGATTGGCAGGAAGGGTGGAAATACAAAAGGGCTGGCAGGGCTCCCAAAGGCAGAAGATAAAGTGCTGGAGGTATATCTCAGCTGTGGGGGTTGCCACTGAGAACTCTGGGATCTAAACCTCAAGCTGAGTTCCCCAGCCCAAGGCACCAGAACATAGCATCTGGCTATAAAAATCAGCAGGGTTGCTGACTGCCAGGAAGAGATGACTGGAAATGCAGGCAACCTCTTAAAGGGGCAACACATGAAATTTCATGTGTAGTCACCCACTTTGGGCTCCAGCAGAGGAAGGGCAGGATGGACTAGAGCTGTGTGAGGAGAATCTAGAGTTGGGGGCTCTGTGTTTAGAGCTCAGAAGGCAGACACTCTGGTTCCCTGTACTGAGTCATTCCCTCACATTGCAGAGGACATCATTCTCCAGCAGACTTTACCATCCAGGCAGGGTTTGCCTCTGGGGGGTGGGGGAGGGGAACGTGAGAAGCAATTGCCCCACCCTATTGTAAAAACTTTCATGTCACCCTGTGGAGTCTATATCTTGCTCCAGTCAATAGCCTGAGGGTTATTAAGGCTGAGAATAATAATAAGACTGTAGGTAGAGATGGATTTCTAGAGGCTCTAAGTCTTTCCCTGATCTACTTATGGATCAAGGGCTAAGAAAAAAAGATCTTGATGCATTTCTTGGTACTTTACAAAGGCACCCAGCCCCAGCAGAGGGAGCCACAAGCTGTGGATTGCTAATAGTTCCAAACAGTACTCTGGGCTGTCACAAACAGCGCCTGACATTGTCCGGCACTAGAGACTGGGAGTTGTAGAAGATCTAGCTAAAACAGACACAAACCCAAACAGGTAGCCAAATGGGGAATCAAAAAACAAGCCCTAAATAAAAGAACAGAGAATTGTCCAGGAGAAGAGCTAAATGATTTAAATAATGTATCAGATATCGAGTTCAGAATAATGATTACAAGGATGCACAAAGTATGAGAAAAGATATAGAAACTATGAAAACTTACCAGTTGGAAATGAAGAATGGCATATTTCACAGATCTAGGACAAATACTCCAAAAATTTATATGGAACAACAACAACAACAACAAAAAACTCTGAATAGCTGCTGCAATCTTGGGAAAGAAGAACAAAGTTGGAGGGATTACAATACCAGATTTCAAGTAATACTAGAAATCCAATATAATAAAAACAGCCTGGTACTGGCACAAGAACAGGCATATAGTCAATGGAATAGAACAGAGACCCCAGAAAATGGCTCAAGACTTTACACTCAATTAATATTTTACGAAGGAGGCAAGAGCATACAATAGTCTTCAATAAATGGTATTGGTAAAATTGGACAGATACACTAATAAATATGAAAGTAGACTACCAACTTACACCATATACAAAAATAAACTCAAAATGTATAAAATACTTAAATGGAAGTCATGAGACTTTAAAAACCCTAGAGAAAACATAGTCAGCAAAATCTCAGACATCTCTTGGTAGCAATATGTTTGCCAATCATCTAACAGGGCAAGGGAAACAAAAGAAAAAATAAACAAATGGGATTACTTCAAAATAAAAATCTTCTGCACAGCAAACAAAGCCATCAACAAAATGAAACAGGAGCCCACTGTATGGAAGAACATATTTGCCAATGATATGTCTGATAAAGTGTAATACCTAAAATATATAAGAAATGATACAACTTAACAAAAAGAAGATAAAGAATCTAATTTAAAAATGATCAAAGGACCTAAATAGACACTTCTTCAAAGAGGACATACAGCTAGATGTCAAAGAGACATAAAAAAATGCTCAGAGTCACTAATCATCAGAGAGATGCAAATTAAAACAACAATGAGGTATCACCTCACTCCTGTCAGAATGGCTACCATCCAGAAATCAACAAATGACAAGTGCCGGAAAGGATGTGGAGAAAAGGGAACCCTAATGCCCTGCTGGTGGGAATGCAGACTGGTGCAGCCATTATGGAAAACAGTACATAGTTTCCTCAAAAAATTAAAAATAGAACTGCCATTTGATCCAGTGGTCCCACTTCTAGGAATATATCCTAAGAATACCAAAACACCAATCAGAAATAATGAATGCACCCCTATGTTCATAGCAGTGCAATTTATAATAGCTAAGATTTGGAAACAACCTAAGTACCCATCAGTAGATGAGTAGATAAAAAAGCTGTGGTACATTACACCATGGAATACTATGCAGCAGTAAAAAAAAAAAAAAAAAAAAAAAAAAGAGGGATCTCTTACCCTTTGAGACAGCATGGAGGGACCTGTAGAATATTATGCTAAGCAAAATAATCCAGTCAGAGAATGATAAGTACCACATGATCTCACTCGAATGTTGAATCTAATAAACAAAATAAACTGATGAACAAAAATAGATCCAGAGACATGGAAGCATGGAACAGACCATGGAATCTCAGAGGGAACGTGGGGGAGGGTGGGTTGGGGATAGAAGATCAACCAAAGAACTTATATGTATACTAGAAGCCCAGCATGCAAAATCACATGACCCCGCCCACCCATGTGGCCTCACCCTGCTTGCAGCCCCACCCACCCGCCCGACGCCCTGCCGCGATCACAGCCCCGCCCACCTGTGCTGGTCTTTGGTCATTATGGCGTTAGTGCCATTGGCTTTTTATATATATAGATATGCATAATCCATGGACACAGACAATAAAGTGGTGAAGGCCTGGGGTGGGGGACAGAGGTGGACCAAAAGGGGTCAATGAGGTGGGGGGAGAAGAGGACATATGTAATACTTCAACAATAAATACTTTTTTAAAAAACGAATGAAGACGTTAACACAAAACTGCCATTCATACCAACATGCTACATTCATACTACCTCAGGAAATTTCCCTTGGCTGTGTTTGCTGATACAAAATTTTAAGTTGGGAAAGATGAACTATTATCAAGGCTATGATAGAAATCTCTGAAGCTTTTTTTCATTTTATGCTAAATAAAAGTCTATTAAAAAGTGGTTTAACCATCATTCTGTACCTCAAAATACACAAGAATCAAACAACCATACAATTTAAGAACTTGAATGAATAGTCTCTTAAATTGTTCTAATGCATTTTTTGTGTGTGTGTGGTCATTGATGTTGGAAGATAATCAGTATAATCCTAATCTGAATTTCTTAATATTTGATTAGAGTTGCTTAATATTATTTTTTACCATGCTGCAAGATTGAGATAGTGTTTTATATTATTATAACTGTTTATCAGTGGAAATAAAACTTCATTTTCCCTCAGGAAAATTAATACACTGACTTTCTGGTTATACTACAATGTCAATTATGTATCCACATCATAAGGCTTCCTCATGCTTATTCAAATAGCTAGTCATTTAAAAGAAACCTTTAACAGGAAGAGAATGACAATAAAAATAATCACACATTTAAGGTCATTGAGAAATGATGGTAATTATTTGCAATTTTAGAAGTGGTATAGAGAAAGAAAGCAAATTTTACTTTTGTTCCATATTTTCAAATAGTATAGCAGATAATGTTAAAGGTATAGTTTATTTACTACTGTGGTAGCCAAACATTAAAGATAGCATGCAGTAATCCTCTTTTGTTATTCACATGCTTTCCCCCTACCTCACTGAAGGGCTGTACTGTGTAGCCAATCTATCAAATAATAGGATAATATGCACATTGGTCAGGACACCGTCATGTAATGACCAATCAGCAGGCTGTATCCCTGCCCCCTGCACTGGCCCGGAGACATGAGGCTCATGTCTCTGCCCCCTGTGCAGGCCTGGACACATGAGGCTCACGTCCCCGCCTTCTGTACTGTCCCAGAGAAGTGAGGCTTACTTCCCCGACCCCAGCAATGGGCCCTGGGATGTGAGGCTTGTTGTCCCCACCTCCGGCAACTGGCCTGGGATGTGAGACTCATGTCCCTGCCCCCTGTGCCAGCCTGGGAACTTGAGACTCATGTCCCAGCCCCCCTGCACCAGCCTGGGGTCCACAGGTGTATGGAGAGGCCCCTCTGTCATGGGCCTGGCTGGGGGTCTGCAGGTCTCCACCATGGCCCAGCCTGGGGGCGGGGCCATGGCTGGGCCTTTGTGCGCCTGCGCTGGGGGTCCACAGGTCTCCACCGTGGCCTGGCTTTGGGGTCTGCAGGCCTCCCCTGGCTCTGGCCTACCTCTTTGGGGCAATCCATCGAGGATCCCTAGATGGGTGGGTGGGGACTACCTCTTTGGGGCGATGGATCGCGCAGCTCCCACACTGTGACAGGGCACAGGCTAGGCTGCGGGACCCCCTCCCCCCACCCCAAGTGCATGAATTTCATGCACCAGGCCACTAGTATGAAATAATGATGTATGACGATTAAGACTAGGTTACTGGTATAAGAGAATTTGCCTTGCTGTCTCTTGGATTGCTTGCTCTGAGAGAAGCCAGTTATCATGTCATGAGGACATGGAGAGGTCCACATGGCAAAGATCTAAGCTCTCTTGCCAAAAGCTAGCACCAGCTTGTCTGCCATGTGAGCAAATCTCCTTGGAAGAAGATCCTTTGGCCCTGACCAACATCTCTGCTTTGCATCCTAATGAGAGCTGCTGGGCCAGAACCACAGTTAAGCTGCTTGTGAATTCCTGACCTACAGAAACTGTGCAATAATAAATGTTATTCTTGGTTTCAGCCACTATATTTTGCAGTAGATTTATTATATAGCCATGGGTAACTAATGAACTATTCAATTAATAATTCTTTACATTATTTTAATAATTATTACCAAATTATCAATAGTGATAATAACAGTTACCATTTGTAGGAGCTTACTATACGTGAGATAATTTAAATGCTTCTATAGTCCTTGTAATATTTTTTTCAGAGTAGATTTCATTATTCTAATCCCACAAGTTAAAGAAATGAGCTCAGAGAGTTTAAATGGCTTGCAGAACATCAGACAGCTACAAATGGCAGAGCCAGGATTTGTATGAAATTCTGACTGTTCTTTTTACTCTGTGGTGTCACTCTTAACTAGCAGAATTTCAAGTCACAAATATAAGATGAGAAAGGCATTTGACTTTATGATGTGAAGCTACTCAAAAGTGATCCATCTCCAAAAATACTATACACTTTCCTCACTTTTTGTTACTTACCTGGTATTTTACTTAAGCTTTTGTAATGCAAGTGTATTTAGGTAGCATTAGTTTGCACAGCAGTTACTCTAATTGCAACTTGGGGATTAGTGTGGCTTCTCTTGGTAAGATCATAGCTGGTGGTTAATGATTGTCATAGTTCAAAAGTAATATCTGAAACCTTTAGGTGTTTTTATGTGCTAATCATATATCTAATTTCAATTTCAGAAACACACAGCAACTTCTATGTGCCCAACACTATGACAACCACAGGGACAGTTGTTCTCAACCTGGAGGTGTGCATCAGACCCACTGGGAGCTTTTTAAAGTACAGATGGTTGAGAAAGGAGATGAGAACTCTTGTGTAAGGGACACAGTGATTAAAGAAAGTATCTCCACTTTTTAGCAGCTCACAGTGTACAAAAAGATTCAGTTATTTAAAGCACATTCACTTCTTCTCATTCATCTCTGCAGATTCCTCCTTGTCACCCCTCACTTTTAACACCAGAGTGTCCCAGAACTCAGTCCTCAGGTCTCACTTATTAGTAGTCTTCTCTCCATTCTCAAGACCTAATTTAGTCTTATGGATTTAAACACCACGTACATATTACTATTCCCAAATTTATATTTCCTGCCTGAACCACTTTCTAGATTTATGTGTACCTCTGCCCAATCAACATCTGTAAGGAATCTCAAACCTGACACATCTCCCAGCATCTCCTGGACTGCCCCTTAAACTATGAGCTCCAATAGTCTTCCCCACTTCAGTTAATGGTGAGGCTATTTTTCCAGTGCTCAGGCCTAAATGTTTGGAATCATCGTTGACTCTCCTCTCTTTATCCATGCCAATACTGGTCATTAAATCTCATCGGTGCCCAGCTGGTGTGGCTCATTTGGTTAAGAGTCATCCTGTGCACCAAAGGTTGCCAGTTCATGTGCCCTGACCAGTTTCAGGATCGATCCCCAGTAGGGGTTGTGCAGGAGGCAGCCAGTCAATGTTTCTCATTGATGTTTCTATCTCTCTCTCTCTCACTCTCCCTTCCTCTTTCTCTAAAAAAAAAAAAAAAAAAAAAAAAAAAAAAAAAAAAAAAAAAATCAATAAAAATGTATTTTAAAATTTAAAAAAACCTCATTGGCTACCTTTAAATCATATCCTGAAGTTGATTGTTTCTTACTAACTCTACCACTTACAGCCTGTCTAAGCCATCTTTATTCCACCCCTGAATTGTGGCAGACATCTCTTAATTGATCTCCTGGCTTCTACCCTGCTCTCTTAGAGACTATTCTCAATAAAGTATACGAAGGGATTCTTTAAAAATAGATCAGGTCACTTCTCTGTTCCCATGTCTTCCCAGTTCACTAAAAATACAAGACAAAATTCTTACAGTAGTTTGCAAGGCCCTTTTAGGCACTTCTCAAATATACATGTATATTTGCCAATAACAACATAGAGGAGGTGGGTGGAAGCAAAGCTGTATTGGGCTAAGGAAATTACTACAAATGGTAAAGTAATAATTATAACAATGTGTAGTGGGGTTTATAACTTTAATGTAATGTTATGTGATAAAATTTCCACAAAAAGGGGGAAAATGGAATAGAGCTATATAAGAGTAATATCTCTATGTATTAGTGCAATTAAACTAGTATAAATTGGAAGCTGATTTTGATAAATTATATTTATATGGTAAATCCTAGAGCAAACCACTAAAAATGCAGTAAAAATTATTAAGGACATTAAAATGCTACATTAGGAAATATTCACTTAAAGCAAAAGAATGATGTAATGGTGGACTAGAGAAACAAAAAAATACATGCTATATGTAAAAACAAAAAGTAAAATGGCAGAGTTAGATAACTATATAACAACTAGAGCCCCAATGCATGAAATTCCTGCAAGATTAGGCCTTCGCAGCTGTGGCGTCTGCCTGGATCCCTCCTTCACAGCCATGGCAGCTGCCTGGATCAAGTGTCTGCAGCCCTGGCTTTCTCCCGGAAGGACATCGGAAGGATGCCCAGTCTAATTATCATATTATACTTTTATTATTATAGACTAGAGGCCCAGTGCATGAAATTCATGCATGGGGTGAGGGAGGGTGTCTCTCAGCTCGGCCTGCACCCTCTCCCAATCAGGGAACCCTTGGGGGATGTTTCTGTGGAATCAGGCCTAAACCGGCAGTCGGACATCCCCCTCACAATCTGGGACCGCTGGCTCCTAACCGCTCGCCTGCCTGCCTGCCTGATCGCCCCTAACTACTCTGCCTGCCTTCCTGATCACCCCTAACCATTCTGCCTGTCTGTCTGATGCCCTTAACTGCTCGCCTGCCTGCCTGATCACCCCTAACTGCTTGCCTGCCTGCCTGCCTGATCGCCCCTAACTGCCTCTGCCTGCCTGCCTGATCGCTCCTAACCATCTCTGCCTCGGCCCCCACACCCGGGACCCAGGCTTCCCTCCTTTAGCCAGCCGCAGGCAACCGGGACCCAGGCTTCCCTCCCTCTGGCCCACTGCAGACACCCAGGATCCTGGGCAGCACCGCCCTGGCCGGCTACAGTCACCTGGGACCCAGGCAGCACCGCCTGGGCTGGCCAAAGGCAGCCGGGACCCTGGGTGGTGCTGCCTGAGCCCCGGCTTTGTCAGGAAGGACATCCAGAAGGTTGTCCAGAAGATGTCCAGTCTATCCGGTCTAATTAGCATATTACCCTTTTATTAGTATAGATAGCATTAAATGTGAATGGATTAAATCATGTAATCAAAAGGCAGAGATTGTCAGACTGGATTAAAAAACATGATACAACTATATATATTTACAGAAGACACACTTTGTATTCAAATAAACAGGTAGATGTAAAAATATGGGGAAAGATATATCATGCAAACAGCAACCACAAGAATGCTGAAGTGGTTATATGGATATTAGACAAAAGAGACTTTTAAAACAAAAAATGTTGGTGCACTCTTCCTCTCAGGAGCATGCCTGCACCTTTTCCTTCCCCTTCTTATTCCCCCATAGGTGTGCATCTCCTAAACTCTAAGGCAGTGGTTCTCAACCTTCCTAATGCCGCGACCCTTTAATACAGTTCCTCATGTTGTTGTGGTGACTCCCAACCATAAAATTATTTTCGTAGCAGGTGACCCTGCTAGCGGTTCTCAACCTGTGGGTCACAACCGATAGGGTTCCCACAGGTTGAGAACCACTGCTGTAGAGCCTAAGACCATCGGAAAACACAGATATTTACATTACAATTCATTGACAGTAGCAAAATTACAGTTACGAAGTAGCAACGAAAATAATTTTATGGTTGGGGGTCACCGCAACATGAGGAACTGTATTAAAGGGTCACGGCATTAGGAAGGTTGAGAACCACTGCTCTAAGGGCCCTATCAGACTTTCAGCAAGAGAACAATGGGCAGCACAGCTCATCCCAGGCTAACCCCTGAACCTGTCTCCAAGGCACCTTTTCTCTGACTTTTCAGTGGGCCAAAGCAGCCCCTCCTAGGCTCATTTCTTTCCTGTAACATTTCTAGAGAGCCAAAGCCACCTCACCTAGGCTCTCTCCCATTGCTTCTTCTGTCCTAAGCCTTTCCTGTTTCGGTGTCCCCAGCTTTAATAAACATGCTCTAAAAATGTAAATAAATAAACAAAACAAAAAATGTTAATAGAGATAAAGAGATGTTATTATAGAAGTGTACACATTTTCTCTTTGAGGTGATAAAAATGTTCCAAAATTGACTGTAGTAGTGGTTGTACACACCTGTGAATTCTCTGAAAATCATTGATGTGTACATTTTAAATGGGTGAATTGTATGGCAATTGAATTGTACCTCAATAAAGATGTTAAAAATTTAATGTTCCCAGAGATCACTTGGGGATTTTATTTTAATACAGATTTATGTTTCTGTAGGTCTTGGAAAGGGCCTGAGATGCTGCATTGCTAACAATCTTACTATATGATTCTAATACTGCTAGTCTGAGGTTCATACTTTAAATAGCAAGACTTACCATCAGCTTTCTCATTACCTTTCTGACCTCATCTCCTGCCACCTTCATAAGTGGATTAATGAATGACTAGTGGATGACTTTGAGCCACCTTAACCATCTTGTTTTTCCTTAAACATACCATACCTGACTCTATCTCAGACCTTTGTACTTGTCATTCCCTTTGCTGAGAATATTCTTCCCATTCCCATGCCCTGATATGTGTAAAACTTACTTGATCACCTTGGTCAAGTCTTTGCCTAACTCTTAACTCCAAGTGGGGTCTTCCCTAACTACCCTACCTAAATGGCAATTCTATTTAACATAGTTGCTTTTATCTTTTCCTGCTTTTTCTTGGCAGTACTAATGACATTGTATGTCAACCTGCTATTTATGTATTATTTGGTGTATTAGTTTGCTAGGGGTTGCATAACAAATTACAACAGACTAGATGGCTTCAACAACAGAAATTATTTTTTTTCACAGTTCTGGAGGCTAAAATAACAAGATCAAGGTGTTGGCAGGTTTTGTTTATTCTAAAGTCTCTCTCCTTGGTTTGCATATGGCCACCTTCTCACTGGTCCTCACATATGCTCTTTACATGTGCCACATTCCTGGTGTCTCTCTATATGTACACATTTCTTTTTCTTATAAGAACAGCAGTCAGATTGACTTAGGGCCATCTTAATGGCCTCATTTTAACTTATTACCCTCTTCTAAGACCCTAGCTCCACATAGAGCCACATTCTGAAGACACTCATGTGTCTTCAACATATGAATTTTGGAGAACACAATTCAACCCATACATTTTGTTATTGTAGATCATTTTCTAATACAATACAAATTTTATGAGAGCATGGAGTGTTTTTAAAAATCTATTTTGTTTATTATTGTAAAGTTGGTCACTAGCACAGTATCTCACACATAGCAGATGCCCAATAACTATTTATTGAGTAAACACATGAAAACAAAAGGATAAGTACTGAAGAGATATATAGTAGATATAGGGTGGTGCAAAGGACACAGAAGAGAGACAGAACAACTCTGCTTATGTGAGTTAGAATAATTTAAAAGGCAAGTAGTTAATAGACACTAATATATGGCTTAGAAATCTTATCAGATATACTCTCTATGCACTCACTCTAACTATAACATATTACTCTTCAAGAAATGGAGAAACCCTAAATTTATTGATTCAGATTTCTTCCAATATACAGGATCCTATTTCTAAAAATTGACAATATTAGAACACTAAATTGTTAGTATTTTCATCTCTGGATATCCTCTTATGTCTGAAGATTTCTGACTATAAACTTGAAAAGTGGGTCATCACTTTTACATCTTCAGAACTCTTTGTGGTGATTGTGTTGAGAGGAAATATGAAAATCTTAAATGGCAGCTTCATTCTTGGTTTATTCATTCTTCTCTCCTGGTGATTTATTTGCATGTTGTTGATACTTGCAAAGGAGATACTTAAAATCATATATTTTACTATGAGGTACTGCTTGATTTTGGCATTATATAAAACTAGTCCAGTGAAGTAAATTCGGTTATCCCAAATCATTCTGATAATATAAATCATGAATAGATTTCCATTTGTGGTATATTTTCCTTTTTAACCTTTCAGATCTACTAGCTATCCTTTTTGCTCTAGCTGCATGCTATAGGAGGCTGACTTCCTTGGGCTGCATTAGTTGGACTCTTCTAACCTTTAGCTTCTGGTTAGGGTCAGCCTATGTCAGTCATTGGCAGCAACATAGGAACTAGGAAGAGGAAAAGTTTAGGGTATTTATTCCCCTGGATTCCTCTCTGTGGGCTTGCTTTGGGAATGACTGCATCCTCTATTGAAAGCCATCACTCCTGTCCAGAGGCCTTGTTCTACACAGACAGATACAGCTTTTTCTGGGTAGCCTATAGATTTAGGGTGGTAACAGATTTCCTACTCCTTCCCTGTTGCTAGCCATAGAGTGCTTCACCAATCTGTATAACTTTTCCTTTACTCTGTCTCACCCCTTTGTAAATACATTTCCCATTCCCTCTTGGTCTAAGGTTAGTCTCTGCTTACAGTATTTCATATTTTACTAAACATATCCTATATAATAAAAGCCTAATATGCTAAGTGTCTGGTTGTCCAGTCGGCCATTCAACCAATCAAAGCATAATATGCTAGATTCAGGAAGATGGTTGCCGATGGGAAGGCAGGCTATAAGATAGTGTGTGAGTGAGAGAATGAAAGGAGAGTGCGTGGACGTGAGGGGAGTGTCTATTTGTGAGTGAGGGACAGTTATATTCCAAGGGACTGTTGGGGACTGCTGGACCAGGCAGCTCTTACTGCTGCTGAAATCTCTCCCAGAGCGGCCGGCTCTGCAGCAGAGACCTTGCTATCTTGAAGGGGAGAGTGGCTGTGATCAGAAGCCTAGCCTTACCTTCAACCGGGAAGAACTCAGATACCTCCCAGGACCCTACAACCACAACACCCAGGGACCAGCTGCGAACCCATGAACACCAGGTCTCAAGCAGCACGAATACATGGAAGAGCCCTGCACCTTCTCACAGAAAGGTCAAATATTACCTAGAGAAAGGTGAGGTCTGCGATCCAGACTGGAGGGAGAAACACAAGCAGTGGGTTCTAGAGTTTCAAAGGAAGTCTGCGCCCTACAAAATCTGCGGCCATTGGGGCCAGCGTACTCTGCGAATGTGGAAGGGGGTCCAGAGGGCTGCTGGCAGAAGGGAACTCTAGAAATCAACCCATAGCTGGGCTGGGTACAGAAAGGCAGCCTGAAGTTCTACCAGTGTACCAGCTGTGCTGTGCCAGGGGAAAAAGACATGCACAGAGACGTGCGCAGAGATGCGTGCAGTGCTGGGGGAAAAGTTGCAAGTCCGCGTGCTCACTCTGGCTTTTTTTATTTCTCTTTAAATCCTTGCTTTTGATTACTAAGCCCAGGACATAGGATATCCCAAGTAAAAACACTCTGAGATTGCAGGGGAAAGTTGTTTTTGTGAACCTGGGGATCAGAACAGGGAGAAACGATCAGAAAACCAGCTCTGGGGCAGTCCATTCCCCCCAACCCTGTATTAAGTGCAGGGAAAACAAAAACTAAATACTGGGTAGAGGGACTTATAGCCCCAGATGTCAATACAGAAACACTGCCACCCACGGGTTGAATCACAAGTTGACTCTTGTGTAAATACAATTAAAGGCAGGCTGAGAAACAAAGAAATACCGCCTGCTTGAAAACAAGATTGTGGCTTACGACACAGAGGAGCAGTGGAATGCAGGGAACTTCAATACCGTCCTGACTACCTGGCAGGAAACAGGCGTGCCAAACAGAACAGTAGAAGAAGTGAATGACATTTACTACTGCACATTTTTATTTTTTATCTTTTACTTAAGAAAGTAAGTTTTTTCCTTTTTTTCTCACTTGATTTTACCTTTTTAATTATTATATTTTTATTTTTAATTAGTATTATTACTACTATTATTTTAACTTTTTAAAAGTTTTATTTTCTTTTTTCTTTATTTTATTTTATTTTATTTTATTTTATTTTATTTTGGGATTAGTGTGCTACATTCTATTTTCATTTTTCCTTTAAGCATCATTTTACTCTAGCTCAACTTTAACTTTATGCCAACATTCTCTTCTTTACTTTTCCCCTTTTGTTGTCCTGTTTCTCTTACCTTATTCCTGCTTTAGATTTCCCTATTCTTTCTTTTCACCCCCTGTTAAAAATTCATCAGACTTATATATCTAATTTCTGCTCCCCTGCTCCAAGTCCATACACATGTCTCTCTTCTCTTTCTTCACTATCCAATTCTTTTTCTCTCTTCCCTTTTTTTCTTTTGTTTTATGTTTTTTGTTTTATTTTGTTTTGTTTTGCCCTTCTTTCTCTCTGTCTTATTGTTGTTTGTTTGATTATTGATTATTTTTGTTTGTTTGTTTATGTGACTGTTTCTCTTTTTTTTGCTTCTGTTTTTCCTCTCCTTGCTTGTTGTTAGTTATTGTTTGTAGTTTGCATTCATCTCTGGGTGTTTGTTTGCATTTTTTTTATTAGTTGTTGTTCTATTGGAGTTTTCTCCCCATATAAATAGTTTTCCCCCCCTTCTTTTTTTATACTATTTCTTTTTTCTCTTACTTTTTTTCCTTTTCTCAATATCATTTTGCACTCTTTTTTTTTTTATCCCCTAATTCTCTTTTCTCTGGTGGTCACTTTTATTTGGGGTTATTAGTATCATGAATACATTTGTGTTTAGTGCTTTGTGCCTTGTGCCTTCTTGTGTTGTTATTTGTGCCTTTAAGTCAACGCAGGAGAGAGAGAGCTACATAACAAAACATTTGGAGAGGAGCAATCATGGGGAGACAAGGAAACAGCCCGCATACAAAAGAAAAGGAGGCATAACCAGAAAAGGAAGTAAACGAAATGGAGGCAAGCAATATGTCAGAGAAATAATTCAGAGAAATGGTCATAAGGTTGCTAAAAAGGTTGGAAGACAAATTCGACAATATGTGTAAGAACCAAGAAGAAATGAAAAATGACATCACTGCAATAAAGAACTCAATAGAAAGCATCAACAGTAGAGTAGAAGAAGCGGAGGACCACATCAGTGAGCTAGAAGACAAGGTAGGAAAACTACCAAAGCAGAGCAGCATCTAGAAAAAAACAAACTTAAAAAACAGGAGGAGAGCCTAAGAGAACTTTGGGACAATATGAAACGAAACAATATCCACATAATAGGGGTGCCAAACGGATAGGAAACTGTTTGGAATAGAAATAGCAAGGAATAGAAAACCTGTTTGAAGAAATAATGACAGAAAATTTCCCTGATATAGGGAAGAAAAAACTCATGCAAGTCCAAAAAGCTCACAGAGTCCCAAACAAAATTAACCCCAAAAGACCGATGCCAAGGCACATTATAATTAAATTGGCAAACACCAACGACAAAGTAAGAATCTTAAAACTTAACTAAGGACATAAAAGACCTGTACTCGGAAAAGTACAGGACATTGAAAAAAGAGATAGAGGAAGACATAAACAAATGGAAGAACATACCATGTTCATGGATTGGTAGAATCAACATCATTAAAATGTTTATACTACCTAAAGCAATCTATAGATTCAATGCAATACCTATTAAAATACCAATGGCATATCTCAAAGATCTAGAACAGGGGTGGGCAAACTTTTTGACTCGAGGGCCACAATGGGTTCTTAAACTGGACCGGAGGGCCAGAACAAAAGCATGGATGGAGTGTTTGTGTGAACTTATATAAATTCAAAGTAAAGAAGCAGAGGGGAAAGCAAGAGAACCCTCCGCTCTTTCGGCTCTGTGGGCCGGATAGAACAGCCGAACGGGCCGGATCCGGCCCGCGGGCCGTAGTTTGCCCACGGCTGATCTAGAACAAACTCTCCAAAAATTCATCTGGAATAAAAAAAGACCCTGAATAGCCACAGCTATCCTGAGAAAGAAGAACAAAGTTGGAGGGATCACAATACCAGACATCAAACTATATTACCAAGCACGGTTCTCAAAACTGCCTGGTACTGGCACAAGAACAGACATAGACCAATGGAACAGAACAGAGAACCCAGAAATTGACCGAAGCCATTATACTCAATTAATATTTAACAAAAGAGGCAAGAGTCAAAATAGTCTCTTTAATAAATGGTGCAGGGAAATTTGGTCAGATACATGCAAAAAAAAATGAAACTAGATCACCAACTTATACCATACACAAAAAAACAAACTCAAAATGGCTAAAGGATTTGAATGTAAGATGGGAAACCATAAAAATCCTACAAGACTCTGTAGGCAGCAAAATTGCAGACATATGTCATAGCAATATCTTTACAGACACAGATCTTAGGGCAAGAGAGACTAAGGAGAAAATAAACAAATGGGACTACATAAAAATAAAAAGCTTCTGCACAGCAAAAGAAACCATCAACAAAACAATAAGAAAGCCCACTGCATGGGAGAACATATTTGCTAATGTTATCTCCAATAAGGGTTTAATCTCCGACATTTACAGGGAGCTCATACAACTTAACAAAAGGAAGATAAACAATCCAATCAAAAAATGGGCAAAGGACCTAAATAGACACTTTTCGAAAGAGGACATTCAGAAAGCTAAGAGACATCTGAAAACATGCTCAAAGTCACTAATCATCTGAGAGATGCAAATCAAAACAACAACGAGGTGCCACCTCACACCTGTTAGAATGGCTATCATCAACAAATCAACAAACGACAAGTGCTAGAGAGGATGCGGAGAAAAAGGAACCCTTCTTCACTGCTGGTGGGAATGCAGACTGGTGCAGCCATTGTGGAAAACAGTATGGCATTTCCTCAAACAATTAAAAATGGAACTACAATTTGACCCAGTAATACCACTTCTAGGAATATATCCCAAGGAAACAGAAACACCAGTCAGAAAGGATATATGCACCCCTGTGTTCATAGCAGCACAATTTACAATAGCTAAGATTTGGAAACTGTCTAAATGCCCATCAGCAGATGAGTGGATTAGAAAACTATGGTACATCTACACAATGGAATACTATGCTGCCATAAAAAAGAAGGAATTCTTACCATTTGCAATAGCATGGATGGAACTGGAGAGCATTATGCTAAGTGAAATAAGGAGTCAGTGAAAGAAAAATACCACATAATCTCACTCATTTATGGATAATAAAGAGCATTATAACCTGATGAACAAAAAGATACAGAGGCAGAGAAGCATTGAACAGACTGTCAAATTACAGCCTGAAGGCTGGGGAGTGGTTGGAAGGGGAGGTAAGAGATCAACCAAAGGACTTGTATGCATGCATATAAGCATAACCAATGTACGTAAGACACTGTGGAGCGGGGGAGTTGAGGGCATGTGCTGGAGGGTAGGGAGGCCAGGGGAAGGTCAATGGGGAAAAAAAAGAGACATATTTACTACTATTTGTAATACTTAAACCATAAAATAAAAAAATTTAAAGCATAATATGCTAATGATATGCTAAGGCCACTCAACTGCTCACTATGACATGCACTGACAACCAGGGGACAGACGCTCTGACCGGTAGGTTAGCTTGCTGCTGGGGTACGGCTGATTGGGACTGAGCGAGACAAGCAACATAGGCTAGACATACCCTGGAGCCCTCCCGCAGTCCCTCCCTGGCTGGCCAACCTTCTAAGTCCCTCCCCGGCCCCGTGCACCTGTGGGGTCCCTTGGCCTGGCCTGTGCCCTCTTGCAATTTGGGCTGAGGGACTCCCCCACCCCCAGTGCAGAATTTCATGCACCGGGCTTTTAGTAATTAATATAAAAATCCCAAAAGTTAATTGTGTAGGACAGAGAAAGTGTTCTTTTTTATATAAAAGCACTAGAGGCCTGGTGCACGAAATTCGTGCATGGGGGGGTCCCTCAGCCCGGCCTGCACCCTCTCCAATCTGGGACCCCTCGGGACTGCTGACTCCTAACCGCTCACCTGCCTGCTGACCTGATCCCCCTAACTGCTCTCCCCTGCCAGCCTGATCCCCTTAACTGCTCTCTCCTGTTGGCCTGATCCTCCTAATTGCTCTCCCCTGCCTGCCTGATCGCCTCTAACCACCTCTGCCTCAGCCCCACCACCATCACTTTGTCTGGAAGATGTTCAGTCTAATTAGCATATTACCCTTTTATTAGTATAGATGCCGCCTTGTCCTAAAAATGCAGGTTGTTAGCAGGTTTTCCTATCATGGAAGGGGAGCCCACAGTAGCATCCTGGGTTCTGACCAGGGCTTATACGTTTGTGCTTTATATCAGCAGATGAGATTCCTAGAACAAGACTCTTGGATGTACCTTGAACATTTCTATCGAATTTGCCATATCATCCTCCAAAAATGTTGAACCACTTTAAACTCCCACCAGCAACCGTGCGTGTGCCCTCTGTCCTACTTTGATGCCAATATCATTGATTTCCCCCTAGAAGCTTCCCTCCCCTTATCTGGGACTGCTTGGCCCTTGAGCCAACCTCACTGTTCAGCCCGGGACTTGATTTCCCGAGAAAGTGATGGAGGAAGAAAAATAGTTTTCCTCTACCCTTCTGAGTTCTTAGTGGAGGCCTTTGTAATGAAAGACAGACTACCAAGAGAGAAACAAAATTTCATTAACATGTGTACCTCGTGTATATGTGGGAGATCCCAGGGGAAAATGAGTAACTCCTCAAGGTAGCTTAGAATCCAGATTTAAATACCTTCTTCCTAGAGAAAGGGGATTGGAGTGTAGGCTTCTTAGAGAAGAGTAAATGATTTTTAGGAAAGATGAATGGGGGTGGGGGAAGGTAGTTTGTAACAAAGTTTGGGTGTGATGTCAACTTCTAGTCTCCTGTCCTGTGACAAGAGTCAGTCTTCGCTGGCTGATGACACTTTTCCCATCGAGGGGACCTATGACATTTAAGCTCCTTTTGGGGGATCCGATTTTAGGCTGATCAGGAGACTTCAGTGAAAGCCTCTCCTTGCATTTGCCGTTTTTCAAGCATTTGCAGCTCAAGATGATCAATATAACAACATGGCATATGTTGGGGTGGCATGTTCTTTGACCTTCAGAATAAACCCAACAAAAGATTGTTTCCTCTCTTAGATGATTTTGCACAGTAGCGTTATTCCCTGGAGACATTATTCTGACCAGACCTTCCTTGGAGTGGTCATAATATAACCTGTGCTTGTAGAAAGGTGTGGGCCATATCACTAAATAAATCAGGGTCAGTTTTCTCATCTTGTGGAAAGGGAGATAAAGTTAAGATAGTTTATCTCCCTTTCCACAGGTTTCCTGCGGGTTTGTGTCTCCACTGCGGCCCCAGCACGGCCGCAGCCCTGGGGCTTGGGAATGCTGGGTGCCGGGCCCCCCTGGGAGCCTGTAGGTGTGGCTTGGTGCTGCCTCCCTTGCCTCCCAGGGCGGAGATGGTCCCGGGAGGCTTTGAGCTTGGCACCTGTCCTGTTGGGTTAATTTGCATACTCACTCCTGATTGGCTGGTGGGCATCGTGGAGGTATGGTCAATTTGCATCTTTCTCTTTTATTAGTGTAGATTATCTGATTTTTTAAAAAATATGGCAATTTAGAGATTTCACTGGGGCTCTGAAGAAAAACATTGGCATCTGTAGGAGTTAATTCCTGAAGCACTTTTGGAATATTTAACTTGTCAAAGGGACACTAAAAGGTATGGAATGAATAAAAGTCTGAGATTCCTTTCTCCTGTGGCAATTGATAACAACCATAGCATTCTAATTAGAAGTTACCATATCACGCAGAGTTGAAAACAATGTAAATTGAATTATTCTACCTTTAGTAGATGAAATGTCAGTATGTCAACACTATTCATAGTTCAGTAAATCTACCCACTGCATATTTCTCTTTGTTAGCCATTATACAATCATCAGCCATTTATTTAAAAAGTATTGCCCAGTGGGAATGATTGGCTATATTGATTGAAAATTTTATAGCACTATATTGATCTGAAGACTTTCTTTTCATGTAGATCTAAGCTCTGCAGGGTTTTGTAGAAACTAGCTACGAAAGACTGTTTGATCTACATAGAACACCACTTAGAAATCTACTTACTTAATATTATTGGGGTATCCCCACCCATTTCAGTAGACAAAAAAGGTTGGCTTTTACCATGAAGAGATGTTATTAAAACTAAATCAGTATGTCATCTACTTAAAAAGGACTAATCCTATCTAATAATGAGGGAATATGCTAGTTGATCATCACGCCCTCACAAAGATGGCAGCACCCACAGCCACAATATGGCAGCGCCCAGTCCCCTCAGCCCCGCCAGGGCAGCAGGCGCACAACATGGCTGTCCTGCCCCCAGGCAGGTCCGGCTGCTCCATCCGCCTGCCTCTAGAGTCCCCCAATACCCTCAGCCCCTCAGCCACCCAGGGCCAGCCCAAGGCGCATGCAAGCCTCGGATGGCGGCTGCCCAGCTGCCCAGGGCCCACCTGAGGCACAGACAAGCCTCGGATGGCGGCTGCCCAGCTGCCCAGGGCCCACCCGAGGCACAGGCAAGCCTTGGATGGCAGCTGCCCAGCTGCCCAGGGCCACTCGAGGCTCAGGTAACCAGGGCTGACCGAGGCTTGCACTGCTGGCAGTGGCAGCAGCAGAGGAGTGATGGGGCGTCGCCTTCCCCTGATCACCAAGTCGCCTCCCACGCATGAGGACTCCCGGACTGTGAGAGTGAGAGGGGGCAGTCCAGGCTGAGGGACCCCCCTCCAGTGCATGAATTTTCATGCACCTGGCCTCTAGTGAATTAATATCCTAAAGATAACTTCCAGGCATCTAATAAGTATCCAATAGATATTTAATGATTAACTGAATTAACCATATAGTATAGTTTTAAAAAACCCCTATATCTATCTTAATTGATAGTCAGTGCTTGTGAGTCTTCATCTCCAAAGAAAAGTTTCTAGAAAAATGTTTTAAATTTTAATTTATTTACTTAGTATCATTTAGTATGTTATTTATAATTTGTATTTTATTTTGAGTATTATAAATAATGATTTAAATAGACATTATTTATTCTTTTGGAAAGAACTTGCTGCATTACTAAGTATGATTTATTGTATGTCTTGGAACCAGATAATGTTTGTGATGGAATTAATTTTCTGTTTCATTATGAAAATAGATGAATTGCAGCATGATATATTGGCAAGAGGGCTGGACTGTGAATCAAAAGACATGAATTTAATTTTCAACTCATCCACTTACAATACAATGTTGAGAATCTGTTTTTCTTCTCAGAACTTTTAGTTTTGTCATCCATAAAAATAGGGCTATTCTCATAGGAATAGCTGTCCCTCAAATTGTGGGGTGGGGAGCTATCCTTTGTAATAAAAAACTAGCTATAAATTTGCAGAAAGTATGATGTGATTTTTAGAGCATTTTACTTAACAGGAAACTTCTACAGAGACACATTTATCCCACAAATTAGTCCAGACTTGTAACACACATGTGATTTCTCCTCCTCAGATGGTTTTCCACTCCAGCAATGCTCCCTTGTTACAAATTAAGACGGTACTATAGTAATCTCAATTTTCCAAAATAACTGGTTGTTGAAAAGAGCAAGCATATAGGAAAAAAACCTCCCTTTGCTAGTTCTTCTTCTTCAGTTTTTTCTTTATTATGTCAGAGGATAATGCTTAATTTCTAAACTGGACATCAAAAAGATTCTTTAAACACAGTAACCTCTGACAGAGGAAGTAAATAGCTTGAGTACTGTTTTCTGAAGCTCGAATGGCCAGGAAAAACTCTTCTTTTCTAATTGGTAGGCCTGCTGTAATGTCTTGGTTTGGTTTTAAATATTAATATCTGTCATAAGCCCCTTTATGCAGCAAACTTATTAGTAAAATTAGATATGTTATGGTTGATATCTTTCAATATTAAGTAAAATTGGAGCCAGCTGTAATTTATAGGAGGATATATATCACTAAAACAAAATGTTTTAAAGACTATTTGTATTTTACAATGCACCAAGGCACCTTTATTTTAGCTGGTAATGGATGGTAATTTGAATGTTCTAGAATAAGCTTGATAAAAAGGTAAGAATGATTTCAAAATGACACAAAATGCTTTTCAGGGAAGCCAAAGTAAAAGTATAATATAATTAAGAGCAATTGCTCAAAATCTCAGTGGAAATAAAGTCACCTTTACTTTCTTGAGATAGAAGTTGCTATTTGAAGCTAGTATGATAGTTTTGTTTAACTGATGGTTAGGGCCAGACTGGGTCAGTGTCACTTGATACATCTCACCTGACTTTCACAGCAGGCCTCCATAAGGCTCAAAATTGAAGAAGAGTGAAAAATTTTGAGCCAGGTTAACAGGTTGCCCAATTGCAGTGAAATGTAGGAACAGCACCACCCTGGTTCAAGCTTAACAACTATCTTGGGTAGGAGAGAGCCCTGATTTGTCACATTTTCTGATTCTATTTTTTTAAAAATCTTTGTTGTTGAAATTACTACAGATGTCCCTCTTTTTTCCCCCCATAGCTCCCCACTACCTGGTTCCCATCCCACCCCAGGCCCTTGCCACCCTATTGTCTGTGTCCATAGGTGATGCACAGATGCATATAAGATCTTGTCTAATCTCTTCCCGCACCCACCTACACCCCCTTCCCTCTGAGAATCGTCAGTCTGTTCCATTTCCATGCCCCTGCTTCTATTCCATTCACCAGTTTATTCTATTCATCAGATTTTTTATTTATTTGATTTTTAGATTCATTTGTTGATAGATATGTATTTGTTGTTACTTTGTTGTAAATAATTTTTTATCTTTACCTTTTTCTTCTTCCTCTTCTTAAAGAATATCCTTCAGCATTTCATATACTACTGGTTTGGTGGTGATGAACTCTTTTAGCTTTTTCTTGTCTGTGAAGCTCTTTATCTGACCTTCAATTCTAAATGATAGCTTTGTTGGGTAGAGCATTCTTGGTTGTAGGTTCTTGCTATTCATTACTTTGAATATTTCTTGCCAATCACTTCTAGCCTGCATAGTTTCTGTTGGGAAATCAGCTGACAGTTGTACGGGTACTCCCTTGTAGGTAACAGTTTTTTTCTTGCTGCTTTTAAGATTCTCTCTCTGTATTTTGCCTTTGGCATTTTAATTATGATGTGTCTTGGTGTGGTCCTCTTTGGATTCCTCTTGTTTGGGGTTTTCTGTGCTTCCTGGACTTGTAAGTCTATTTCTTTCACCAGGTAGAGGAAGTTTTCTGTCATTATTTCTTTAAATAGGTTTTCAATATCTTGCTCTCTCTCTTCTTCTGGCACCCCCATAATTCTGATGTTGGTACACTTAAAGTTGTCCCAGAGGCTCCTTACACTATCTTCATATTTTTGGATTCTTTTTTCTTTTTCCTCTTCTGGTTGGGTGTTTTTTGCTTCTTCGTATTTCACATCATTGACTTGATTCTTGGGATCCTCTAGTCTACTGTTGAATCCCTGTATATTATTCTTTATTTCAGTCAGTGTGTGCTTAATTTCTGACTGGTCCTTTTCCATTTTTTTTTTTTTTTTTTGGCATTCTCACTAAGATCCTTGAAGGTCTCACTGAGTTCCTCAGAGGTTTCTAGAAGCTTCTTGAGCAACCTTATAACTGTAGTTTTGAATTCTACCGTATATCCAGTAGTTTGCTTCCTTCCATTTCTTTCATTTGTGACATGTTTATTTGTCTCAGTATTTTGGCTGCTTCCCTGTGTTGGTTTCTATGTATTGGGTAGCTAAGCTATAATGGGTGCCACAACTAAGTCTCCTTGAGTTGATAGAGTGGCCTTGTGTAGTAGGTGTCCTATAGGGCTTAGGCAGGAGTGGGCAAACTTTTTGACTCGAGGGCCACAATGGGTTCTTAAACTGGACCGGAGGGCCGGAACAAAAGCATGGATGGAGTGTTTGTGTGAACTAATATAAATTCAAAGTAAAGGAGCAGAGGGGAGAGCAAGAGAACCGGATAGAACAGCCGGATCTGGCCCGCGGGCCGTAGTTTGCCCACGGCTGGCTTAGTGGCTCAGCCTCCCCAATCACCTGAGGTGGACACTCTTAGTGCACCTTTTTGTGGACTGTGTGTACAGTCTTGTAGTTGAGCTTTGATTGCTGTTGGTATCACTTGGCGGAATTGACCTCTAGGCTAATTGGCTGTGGAAACGAGCTGTGACTACAGTGGGAGAGCTGCTGTGCAAGAGACACCCTTATGGGGCAGGACTTTCTTCAGTGGGGCTTTGGTGCTCATTGAGTCTGCCCCTTGAGTGTGTCACTTATGGATGTGAAGAGTAATAATCTGGTATGGTCTCACACTGATCACTGGGTACACTGGCTCTCGGATCTCCAAGGAGGTGCAAATTTGGATCTCTAAGGAGGCCACCCAGCAGGAGTTACAGAGACATTTGCAGATCCCTCCTCCTCTTTGTTTGGGGTTTGGAAGTGCCCAGATGAGGCCCAGCTATGAAACAAGGCAAGCTGGTGCTCGTGCCGGTCTTGGGCCTTTTATTGATAGTTTTGGGGATCCCTGACCCAGCTGCAGCTTGTTTGACAGGTTTTAGGCTGAGAAAGGACAGGCTACTCATATGCAAAAGCCACTGCACACAGCTTGGGTGGAGTTGTACATTGGGTGGGGCGGGGTGTGAGGGAATCTCCAGGGTGGAGAGAACAGAAATATCTGCCAGTCAGCCCTGCATCGGGGAGGTTCCAGTACGGGAACAAGGACCTCTGGGAACACTTCCATCTGGAAGAAAGCTGCCCCCGCATTTCTGTCCCAATGCCAGACAGTCCAGTTTCTCCCCGTATCTGTCTGGGTCCCCCAGAGTCTCACCCGGCACTGGAGCTCAGAGCAAGCGGGAGCTTGTAAATTCAGTTTGCAGTGCTAGCCTTTCAGGAAGAGCAGCTGGGTCTCTAGGAGCCTCTGTGTCACTCAGCCCCAATCCGTACTTGTTTTTACAGCCCGTAGTTCTTACTGCCGGTAGGAACTTCTTTCCCCAGCTCTGGGATCCTGGGCTGGGGGTCTGGTGTGGGGTTGGGACCCCTTGCTCCTCAGGTGGCCTCTGCAGAGGCGATCTCCCTCCTGATTAAAACAGCGGCACTCCCGGGTGCCAGACCAGCCTGTTCTGCACCTCTGCACCTCCTACCAGTCTCAGTGTGCTTTCTTCTTTACCTCAGCCAGCTTTCCTGCAGTTCTGGATGATAGTTGTTGTGTATTTTAGTTGTAATTTTGATGTGGTTGTGGGAGGCAGCAAGAACAGGTGGTTACCTATACCACCATCTTGGTTCCTCTTCTGCTGATTCTTGTAGAATAAATACTTCTACGTTGGCCAGTTTCAAGCTACAAATGGTTTAACAACCTGTTTATAACACTCTTGAAAACTTAACAGGCAGTTCTCACAATCTATGAGCTGGCTTGAGCACAATAATGAGAAATAAAGTATGGAGGGAGGGAAGAGACGGTCCCACTACCATCCTGTGCCAATCAAGAGGATTGAGAGAAGAGATTACTCTCAAGTCCAAGAGTTGACCAAAACAACATGGAGAATTAATTGTTTTTGTGTTTTTTTTTTAAGTTGCTACTACCTAGCAACATAACCCCTTTCCTCCATTTCCTGTGTGAAATCTCCAGCAAATTTGACATTGATCTCTACTGAGGAAGCTGAAATACAAAAATTCAACATTCATTACTATTGAGGGGGCACTCAACATATGGGTTACTCATTAAGAAAGGGTAAAGCTTAACAGGTTACACACACATGAACACTTCTTTTATTTTATGTTGAGAAAATGGGAAAGTAGGAAGAATGAATTGGGTTAATGGACTGGCTGAAGTGACTGACTAGCTACTGAGCTCTAGTCTGAGCCTTTTCAATGGATACATTGAAGGAGGGAGGGCAAGGCTTTACTACAGCTGTGAATAGGAAGAGTGAGTGAAAGTCAGCATTGGGGAAAGTTATTAAGTAGAAGCCATAAGCCATGGAATAAGTAAATGTTGCTTTGAACTTGTTCAATGTAGTTTTTTTTACCTCATTAAATTTCATATTTATATTTAAATGTGTATTTTCCATGTTAACAAGAACAATCAGCTGGAGATTGTGTTAGGCTAGAAATTAGAAATTTCTTTGAGGGTCCCGGAGGGAAAGTTACAGTCTATAAGGGGAAGCCAACATGTAAATACAAAATGAAATCCAATGTGAGAAAGGCTATTATAGAAGTATAGAGGCCCGATACACGAAAATTCGTGCAATAGGCCTTCCTTTTTCCAGGCTGCCGGCACTGACTTCCCTCTGGCACCCTGGACCTGGGCTTCCCTCCTCAGGCCACCGGCAGTCACCTGGAACCCAGGCTTCTCTCCTCCCGCTGCCAGCAGGCACCCAGGACCTGGGCTGGCTTCTATCGGGCCACCCACAGGCACCTGGGACCCAGGCTGGCTTCCCTTGGCCACCCGCAGACACCCAGGACCCAGGCTGACTTCCCTCTGGCCCCAGCTTCAACAGGAAGGACATCCGGAATGACGCAGAAGATGTCGGTCTAATTAGCATATTACCCTTTTATTATTATAGATTGGTCAAGGCACTGAAAGCACATAGATAGTAGCAGCTTATTAGCTTTCCAAGGAACTCTTTAAAAAGCATATTCATGAAAAGGTGAAGGGATTAAGTACAAATTGCCAGTTATTTAAATAGTCATGAGGATGTAAAATATAGCTTAGGGAATAGAGTCAATAACATTGTAATAAATATGTAAAGTGTCAGATGGAGACTAGACTTACTGGGATTATCACTTTGTAAGGTATAAAACTGTTTATTCACTATGTTGTACACCTGAAATTAATATAATATTGTATGTCAACTGTAATTGCAAAATAAATTTTTAAAACATATTTATTTAAATATACTGTAGGTCCATAGAATTTTGAATTTTAGATATTTCATCCCCTAACAATGGCTGGTGTATATTGCTTATTATCTTAGTTATATCACTATGGAAAATATAATTTTAGCCCAATAGTGAATATTTGAAAGATTTTTGAGATGTAAATGATGATCAGCAAACTATAACTTAAATGTACAGTGTATACACCAACACTCCAATCTAATCTGAGCATATCTACTACCCAAAAGATGCTCTTTTCATCTATTCTCCCTACCACTGCATGCCAGCCTTTATATCCAGGTAACCCCTGATATATTTTCTGTCACTATAAACTAGTTTTCATTTCCTGGAATGGAATCTACATTGGGTACTCTTTTTTTGGTCAAGCTTTTTTCATCCAGCATAATTATTCTGATAATTATTCTGAGATTGATCCATGTTCCTGTAGATTTCAATAATCCCTTCATTTTTGTCACCAAATAACTACATTCCATAGTATGTATACACAATTTGTCTATCCATTCACCTCTGAATGGATATTTATTTATTTATTTATTTTTATTGATTTCAGAGAGGAAGGAAGATGTAGAGCGAGATAGAAACATCCATGATGAGAGAGAATCATGAATCGGCTGCCTCCTGCAAGTCCCCCTCTCCACTAGAGATCGAGCCCATAACCCAGGCATGTGCCTTTGATCGGAATCGAACCTGGGACCTTTCAGTTCGCAGGCCGACGCTCTATCCACTGAGCCAAACCGACTAGGGCTGAATGGACATTTAGATTATTTACAGTTTTGGCTGTTACAAGTAAAGCTGCATGGACATCAGTGTACAAATCTTTGTGTGGATATAAGGTTTCATTTCTCTTCAGTCAAGACATAGGAGTGGAATAGCTGGCTTACATGCTAGGTATATGTTTACCTTTTGAAGAAACTACCAAATGGCTTTGTGAAGTAGTTGTATATTTTACATTACCAGCAGTAGTGTATGAGAGTTCCAGTTACTCCACTTCTTGCCAAAGTCAGTATGGTCTGTCTTTTCAATTTTAGTTTTTATAGTGGCTATGTAGTGGTATCTCATTGTGATTCAAATTTACATTTCCCTAGCAACTAGTATTGTTGAGCATCTTTTCATGTGTTGATTTGCCATTCATCTATCATCTTTGATGGAGAATCTTGTGCCAAATTTTTAATTGGGTTGTTTGTCTTAACATTGAGTTTTAAGAGTTCTTTGTATATACTGGATTCAAGTTCTTTATCAGGTTTGTGTTGTGCAAATATTTTTTCTAATCCATGACTTGCATTTTCATTTTCTTTACAGTGTTTTTGGAAAAGTAACCTTTAATTTTGATGATGTTTAATTTATAGATATCTTTTATAGTTTGTACATTTTGTGTAAAGATGTACAAAACCCAAGATCATTGAGATTTTTAAAATGTTTTCTTCTAGAAGTTTTCAAATTTTAGTTCTTACATTTAGGTTAATGGTACAATTTGGGTTCATATTGGAGTGAGGTAAGAGTTGAGAATTTTAAAAATAGGTATCTAGCCAATCATTTTAGCAGCATTTGTTGAAAAGATTATTATTTTTCTATTGAATTACCTTTTTGAAAAGCTTTCTTCCTGGTTTTTCTAATTTTTCATTAATTTCTTTATCTGTCTTGACATAAATAAGGCACTGCTCTGATTATAGTAACACTGTAGTAAGTTCTAAAATCAGATAGTATAACTCTTCCAAATTTGTTGTTCATTTTTAAATTCTGTTGGCTATTCCACGTCTTTAAATTTCCATGTGAATTTTAGAATCAGTTTTTCAGTTTTTACAAAAAGTACTGCTAGAATTATTTTATTAAAATTGCACCAAACATATAAGTCAATTGGGAGAAAATTAAAATCTTAATAAATCCTGAGTCTTTTAACATATGGAGATGGCATATTGCTATATATATTTAGGTCTTATTTAATTGCTCTTAGCAATTTTTGTACATTTAAGTGTATGGGTCCTGCACATCTTTGGTCAAATTTATTCTTAGGTATTTTATATTTTTATGTTACTATAAATTGAATTGTTTAAAATTTTAATTCAGGTTGTTTGTTGCTAGTGTATTAAAATATAATTGATTCAGTATGTTGATCTGGTATCCTGAAAAATATGCTAAATTATTAGTTCTAATAGCTTTTTTGTGCATTTCTCAGATGATCATGTTCTCTCTGAATAAAAACAGTTTAGTTCTTTCTTTTTAATCTGGATGGTGTTATTTCTTTTCCTTGCCTTATTGTATTGGCTAGACGTCCAATGCAATCAATGTGTTACAGAGATGGTGAGAGTGGACATTCTTGACTTGATCCTGATCTTAGGGGGAAAGCATTCAGTCCTTCACAATTATGTATGATCCTAGCTGAAGTGTTTTTTCATGGATGTCCTTCATCAAGTTGTATAAATTCACTTCTATACTGAGTTTGCTAAGAGTGTTTGTCATGGCTGAATGTTGAATTAGGTTTAATGCTTTTTTTCCCTTTCTTGTATTGAGAGTATTATTTTTTCTTAATATGTTTTTATTGATATTTGGAGAGAGAGAGAGGAAGGGAGAGGGATAGAGAGATAGAAACATTGATGAGAGAGAAACATCATCTTTTGGCTGCCTCCTGCACACCCCATACTGGGGATTGAGCCTGCAACCTGGGCATGTGCCTTGACCAGGAACTGAACCAGTGACCTCTTGGTTCGTGGGTTGAAACTCAACCAATGAGCAACACTGGCCAGATGAGATTATTATTTTTTAAAATCTATTATGGTGAATTGCATCAATGGATTTTCAAATAAATCAAACCTTTCATTCCTGAGATATAACCCACTTGGTCAGAATGCCTTATCCTTTTTATATATTGTGGGACTCAATTTGCTGATATTTTGTTGAGGATTTTTCATCTATGTTTATGGAGGATATTAATCTGTATTTTCTTTCTTTCTCTTTAATGTCTTTTTCTGTTTTGGTCTCAGGGTAACACTATTTTTATAAATTAAAGTTGGGAAGTATTCCCCTGCTTCAATTTTATAGATAGGAAGATTTGTGTAGAATTTGTATTAATATTTCTCAAATGTTGGATAAAATTCTCCATTGAAGCTATCTGGACATGGCATTTTTTTCTGTAGGATGGATTTTAATAACAAATTCAATTTTATTAATAGCTATAGGACTATTCAAGTTATTTTCTTCTTGAGTGAGCTCTGGTAGTTTTTATCCTTCAAGTGGTATTCTTTGGCATAAAGTTGTTATTATGCTTTTAATGTCTGTAGAACTTTTAGTGCTGCAACCTTTCTCACTGGTCACATATTGGTCATTTGTTTATTCTCTTTTTTGTACCTCATTAATGTGGCAAGAACTTTATCAATTTTATTGATTTTTCAGTGAATCAGCATTCAATTTTATCGATTTCCCCCCCTATTTTATCAATTTATGCTCTTACTCTATTTTTATGGTCATATTCCTTGCTCAGAAATCTACTTTGTCTGATAGGTATGTAGCCACTCCAGCTTCATTTTAATTAGTTCTACTGTGGTACATCTTTTCCTATCATTTTACTTTTCAAATATGTTGTTGTTGTTTTTTAATATATTTTTATTTATTTCAGAGAGGAAGGGAGAGGGAGAAAGAGATAGAAACATCAATGATGAGATAGAATCATTGATTGGCTGCCTCCTGCACACCCCACACTAGGGAACAAGCCCGCAACCCGGGTATATGCCCTTGGCCGGAATCAAACCTGGGACCTCTCAGTACACAGGCCGACGCTGTATCCACTGAGCCAAACCGGCTAGGGCTAAAAAAAATGTTTTTACTGATTTGAGAGAAAGAGGAAGGGAGAAAGAGATACAAAACATCGATGAGAAAGAATCTTCAACATCGGTAGGTGCCTCCTGCATGCCTCCCACTGGTGGTTGAGCCTGCAACCCAGGCATGTACCCCAACGGGAATTCAACAGGTGACCTCTTGATGCATGGGTTCACGCTCAACCACTGAACCACACTGTCCCAGCCTATCATTTTACTTTTAATACCTATTTATATGAAATAAATTTCTTATATATGATATATGAGTGGCTCCTGTTTTTTAAAAATCCAATCTAACATTCTCTGTTTTTTAATTGGTGTGCTTAGATTATTTGCCTTTACTGTGATTATTCATATGGTTGCGTTTAAGCCCACCATTTTTGTTTTTATTTTCCTACTCTTTGTTCCCTTTCCCTCTTTTTCTGCTTTCTTTTGGATTTTATAATTACACTAGTGGCCTGGTTCACGGATTCATGCATATTGAAAGGAAAATAATTAGAAGAAATATTTTAATATTGCTGTTTGCCCTTTCTCTGTAATTGAAGTGTCAGAGCTGCCACTGGTCGCTGTCTGCAGAGCGATTGGTGGGGTGATGGGACCCTGCCCGGCTCCCTCAGCGCCTGGGAGCTGGGCAGCAGTCCCGCCTCCCGCTGTCGCCACTGGTCGTCCTCTGCAGGGCGTTCGGGGCCCCGCTCGCACCCGCCTTGACCTGGCACCTCACGCTCACCTGCTCCATCATCCTGCCATGGTCCTGCTCTCGTTGGGGCCCATTGGGGCTGGCAGCGCCTTTACTGCTGCCTGCTGCCAGCGCCGCATCACTGACACTTGCCATGTTCCGCACCGCTCCCTGGTGGTCAGTGTACATCATAGTGAGTGGTTGAACTCCTGGTCTCCCAGTTGAACTCCTGGTCTCCCGGTCGAACTCCCAGTCGACCACCCGCCCAAGGGGACAATTTGCATATTAGGCTTTTATTATATAAGATTTTAACACTTTTTATGGTTTGTTTTGTTTTACTGGTTGCTTTAGGTGAACACTATACAATCTTTTTTTAATCATCATCCACTTTCAAGTGATTTATACCCCTTCTGTCCTCCTACCCATCCCCCAAACCCCTTTCTGGTCTGTATTCTATAGTTGTCATGCATCTATTTCTATATTTATTATAAAATTCCTAATATATTATTGTTATATTTACCTTAAGCAGTCAATTACCTATTAAAGAGACCTAGAAAAATAAGAAAAGTCTTTTGAATATATTTATACTAGGGGCCCAGTGCACGAATTTGTGCACCTTGAAAGGAACTGTGGGCCGCGAGGCTGCGATGGGCACAGGGGTGGGTCTCAGCCCATCTTCCACACCCCCGCCCAGCCTCTCCCACTGTGGCCCCCAGTCCCCTGCCTGCCAGCAGCCCCGTTCCCACCACCGCTGCTCCCATGTGTTGACGGCATCGGCCCCACTCACACCCGCTGATGGTGCGGAGCAATTGGGGCAGGCACCAGCAGCAGGTGCGAGCGGGGCCGGCGCCATCAGTGGGTGCAAACAGGGCTGGCACTGGCAACAGGTGCGAGTGGCAGCTGCTGCCCCAATCACCCCTCAGGAGCAGGGGGAGGTGGAGAAGCCCTCAGGGGCAGTCAGGGCTGGCAGCTGCTGCTCACACCCGCTGATGGCTCTGAGCAATCAGGGCCGGCACCAAGCGCCGGCAGTGGGTACAAGCAGGGCCAGCGCCGGCAGTAGGTGCGAGCGCCTGGTGGGACCATGGCCCACGGGAACAAAGAATTTTCCATAATCACCAGAGGCTTCCCCAGTGACAGTGAGCAGTGCCCCCGCCTTGGTCTGGCACCCCATTCACCTGTTCCACCATCCCACCATGTTTCACACTCTACCACCTGCTGCCAATGCCTGCCATGTTCCGCGTGCGCCCCCTGGTGGTCAGCACATGTCATAGTGATTGGTTGTTCAGTTGTTCGGTTGTTCCGCTGTTCAGTCTATTTGCTTATTAGGGTTTTATATATATAGAGATATTCTCAATGCTCTTCATTATTTTGTGTCAAGCCAGTTTTCAATCTGGCTTCATTTTTTTTCTGCCTGAAGGATTTCCTTTAGCATTCTTTGCACTGCAGGTTTGCTGGTATAAATTCATTCAGGCTTCATATATCTGAAAAAGTTCATATTTTGCCTTCATTTGTTGTAAGATTTGCTAAGTATAGAATTCTTGGTTGACAGTTTCCCCAAATCCTGTTTTGTATTTTAATGACATTGTTTCTCTGCCTTCTGACTTATATTGTTCCTCATCAAAGTCTGCTGTAATTTTTCACTTTGTTTCTATGTGTATAATGTATCTTTTTAAACTACTTTTAAGATCTTCTCTTTATTACAGGTTTAAATAAATTTTATTATGTGCTTTGGTTTAATTTTTCACCTGTGTTTTTGTGCTTTAGGTTTGTTGAGCTTTTTGCATCTGTGGGTTTATAGATTTTGTTAGATTTGAAAATTAGTCCATAAATTTTTCAGAAATTTTTTTGTCTCTTCTTTCCTACTAAGACTATAATTTCACATGTATTTGGCCACTTGAGATGGTCTTGCAACTGAATGGTTGTAAATTTTTCATTCAGTCTGTCTTGCAGAGGGTTTCTGGGTGTCTACCACCAGGTGGAGATAAGCAGTCTGTGTTTTTAAATTTTTATTGCTGAGAGTATCATGGATGTCCCCTCTTTATCTCCCCATTGCCCCCATCCACCCAGTTCCCACCCCACCCCAGGCCTTCACCACCCTATTGTCTGTATTCATAGGTAATGCATATATGCATCTAAAATCTTTGGTTAATCTCTTCCCGTCCTCCCTTTCCTCTGGGATTCATCAGTCTGTTCCATGTTTCCATACCTCTGATTCTATATTATTCACCCGTTTATTTTGTTTGTTAGATTCCCTGTTCATTTATTTTGATTTTTATATTCAATTGTTAATAGATATGTTTTATTGCCATTTTATTAACTTTTTTATCTTTTTCTTCTTCTGCTTCTTCCTCTTCTTAAAGAATACCCTTCAACATTTCATATAATTCTGGTTTGTGGTGATGAACTCCTTTAGCTTTTTCTTGTCTGTAAAGCTCTTTATCTGACTTCAATTCTAATTGATAGCTTTGCTGGGTAGAGGAATCTTGCTTGTAGGTCTTTGCTGCTCATTGCTTTGAGTACTTATTGCCACTCTCTTCTGGCCTGCAAAGTTTCTGTTGAGAAAGCAGCTGACCAGGAATCAAACTCACAACCTTTTGGTGCATGGGATGATACTCCAATCAACTGAACCACCCAGCCAGGGCACAAATACAACTATTTTTAATCTTTCCTGTGGTAGTTCTGTGCTCTGCTTCTTCTTTTGTATTTAGCTAAATTTATTTGACTTTTTTTTTTTTTTTTTAGCTATTCTTAGCTGGGCCAATGGAAACCAAGGGAAAATATTTTTTATTAACCTTGGCAGCAATACGAAAAGAGAGAGAAACCCAAAAGGGAGGTAATTTCAGGGGCAAAGGAGCTGCTTGGTTGATTACCTTCCCACCTATAATAAATACCTCTTTTCTGAGATAACTTTGGAGAATCTGCATTTTGCTGTATGGGGACGAGGGGAGTGATTTTCCTGACAAGATTCTTTACCGTCCTCTCCCTTCTCCACCCCCTCACCAACATATACTCTTTCTTCCTGTTGTAGACCTTTGCTCTCAAATTGCTGGCAACTAATGACTAAGGTATTAATTGAAATACAATTTAAGGATTTTTTTAATCCAAAAGTATAGTTGCATTTTAAATGATAACCCTTAAAGACTAAAGAATAAACTGTAATTAAAGGAATTGATACTTGATGATGGAATTTCAGGTAGAAGGAAATCTATGGGGTACTGGGATCCTACCAAACTGTACCACTGTACCTACAGATTGAGCCCAATCTGTTTTTTTAATATACTGTTCATATTTAAAATTTAAGATGATTCTTTTGGAGAAATTTTATCTATATATTCCAAGGTAAATCTATCAACTTAAGACACTGAAAAAAATGATAAACTATATATTTATGATAAACACCTATAAAAATATATTTATTTGTCAATGAGTTGAAACTAAGATGAAATGGCCATAAGATAGGAATGTGGGTAGGTGTGTTATCATTGTTTGTAATACTAGATATGACTTAGGTGCAAATTACACATTCTTAAATCAGCATAGTAATTCTTTGTGAATTGTATGTTCCTATAAGTTTTGAAATGGGTGTACATTTACTTATTTCTCCTTTATTTTAGAAAAGACTTAGAGGATTAAAATTAGTATATTTTAAAAGTGTCCTTTAGAACATGCATATATTTGCTTAGCAGTATGTGAGATCTTTATTTTCTAACTCGTTAATATTTGATTCTTAGGTATTCAGAGGATGACTATCTTCAGATTATCACAAATATACAGAGCTGTCCATGGAAACGACAAGTAGAAGAATATAAGGATTTTAGGTAAAAGTTTTCTTCATCAATAATATGAGATAATATGAGATTTGCTTTGTAGGGAAATTAGCAACATGTTGTTAAAAAGAAAAGTAGAAGGAGCCAAGTGATAGTCAGGATGATTTCATTCTAAGACCCTCTCATGAGTCACATGGCACTCCATCCCCACCATTTATATAGACATTTGTAATTTTGTTGCTGGAATTAATTATAAAAGTCTCAAGTTTAAAGTGAAAGATTTCTAATGCTTTTTTAGAGCATATTGCTTCTTTTTTTGTACCAGTTGTATTTGATGTTTATTTATTTATTTTGAAAATAAAATGTAATACGCATTAGGATTGTTTGGAAAACAGGAGGGAAAAGTCATCCATAATATCATCACTTTAGAACAAAAACTGTGTTATTTTCTGCATATTCTCTTACAATTTTTATTGTCTTTCTAATACTAGCAATATTCAGGAGTATGAGTTGCTCAAGGTAACAACCTGTGGAGGTGTCATCAACCTGACAAATACCAGGTTGTCAGTTGATGACTATAGAGCTATCCTGTGCTTGGATAACTTGGAGCCCGCCCAGACAGAGATAAATTATGTTAAATACTATGCTGTGGCGTGTGCATGAATGCTTATCTGGCAACCATCCCCCCAATACCTGCAGCTAGGCCATAGTCTCTGTGCTTGCTTGGCCTACATTGCTCTGCTTCGCTTTGCCCACATTCTCATTTTTTTGTTTGTATCAACACAGGTTTTGTCTTGTGCCAAGTTTTTTTTTACTATATTATAATCCAGAAATATGTTTTTGTTTTTGTTTTGCTGGTTCATATTTTCAAAGTTTACTTTAAGTATCATGTCTTTTAAAAATCTTTTTAAGGACACTGCTTTCCGCTAAGATTCTCTAGGAAGTATCTGCTGCTCGGCTTTCTTTACTGTGGGAAGGCAGCTCCTCCTGTTTGCACGGTGCTGTGGCTCTGCCTGCACCTCCTGCAGTCAGCATACGGACCAGCTGCCTTTCATTCTGCTGCCACTTGGAGAGGGGTTCTGGTCAACTCCCATTGGGTGCAAAAGTAACTTCCTGATTGGGTTAAAACTAACAATGAATATATTCTTTCCATTGGGTAGACCTGTAGATGTTGTGACTTCCTGTAGGATACCATTAAGCATCTTTCCTTTCACTTCAGGATGAGGGGTGAGAACGGGGGTTCCTGTTTAACTATTTCATTTTCAGTTTTATGCTACAGTGTGTTATGCAGGGTGGGACAAGAGTATGTTTACAGCTCTAGCCAGTTTGGCTCAGTGTATAGAGCATCAGCCTGCAGACCAAAGGGTCCCAGATTCGATTCCTGTCAAGGGCATGTACCTTGGTTGCAGGCTCCGCCCTGGCCCAGACCCTGGTTAGGGCTCCTGCAGGAGGCAACCAATCTATGTGTTTCTCTCACATCGAATGTTTCTCTCTGTCTTTCCCTCTCCCATTCTCTCCAAAAATCAATGGAAAAATATCCTTGGGTGAGGATTAACAAAAACAAACAAAGAAAAAATAAATAAATAAAGGTGATTAAATGTTTAAAAAATAGGTTTACAGTTGTTTGTATGGAAAATAATACAATAATTAATAAATAATAATACAAGCATAAACACTGTTTTGCATACTCACAACTGTAAACCCACTTTTGCCCCATCCTACATTCTGAATATGTCCCCTCAAAAGTCATAAGTTGAAAACCTAATCCCCAATGTGATAGTGTTTGGAGGTGGTGCCTTTAGGAGGTGATGAGGTTATTAGAGCCCTCATAAGTGGGATTGATGATTTTATAAAAGAGACCCCAAACTGCTCTCTCAAGCCTTCCACCAGGTGAGGACACAGTAAGAAGACAGACATCTGTGAACCAGGAAGTGGGTTCTCACCAGATACCAAATCTGCCAGCTCCTTATTCTTGGACTTCCCAGCCTCCAGAACTGTAAAAATTAATTTCTGTTATTGCCCTGGTTAGAGTGTCATCCTGATATGTCAAGATTGCACAAAGGTTGCGGGCCCAAGCCCTAGTCCAGGCACATACTAGAAGCAACCAATGAATGCATAAATAAGGGAACAAATTGATCTCTCTCTCTCTCTCTCTCTCTCTCTCTCTCTCAAATCAGTAAATTAATATTTAAATTTCTGTTGTTTATAAGCACCCAGCCATACTGTTCTGTTATAATGAGTCAAACAGACTAAGACATGGTCTTACTCAGCACTAGATTTGAGAGATCTTAGTGACAAGGAGACCAGAAAAAAAAATGACCCCAAATAGCTACAGCAATCTTGAAAAAGAAGAACAAAGTTAGAGGAATTACAATACCAGATATCAAGCTATACTACAAAGCTACTGTACTCACAACAGCCTGGTACTGGCTCAAGAATAGGCTTACAGGTCAATGGAACAGAACACGAACTCAAGAAATTGATCCACACCATTATGTTCAATTAATATTTGACAAAGGAGTCAAGAGCATACAATGGAGTCAAGACAGTCTATTCAGTAAATGGTGCTGGGAAAATTGGACAGATACATGCAAAAAAACTGAAACTAGATCACCAGCTTACACCATCCACAAAAATAAGCTCAAAATGGATAAAAGACTTAAACCTAAGTCATGAAACCATTGCAAAAAAAAAAAAATAAGATACTTAGGAATAAACATAACCAAGGAGGTACAAGACCTGTACTCAGAAAACTACAGGACATTTGAGATAGAGGAAGATATAAACAAGTGGAAGAATATACGATGTTCATGGAATGGTAGAATTAACATCATTAAAATGTCCATACTACTCAAAGCAATCCCTATTAAAATACAACAGTGTATTTCACAGACCTAGAAGAAACAATAGGCAGCAAAATCTCAGACATCTCTTGTAGCAATATGTTTACTAATACATCTCCTAGGGCAAAGGAAACTGAGGAGAAAATAAAACAAATGGGACTACATCAAAATAAAAAGCTTTTGCACAGCAAAAGAAACCATCAACAAAACAAAAATGGAGCCCATTGCATGAGAGAACATATTTGCCAATGATACACCCAATAAGAGGTTAATTTCCAAAATATAAAAGGAACTCATTGAACTTAACAAAAGGAAGACAAACAATCCAATTAAAAAATGGGCAAAGGACCTAAGTAGACACTTCTCCAAAGTGGACATACAGAAGGCCAAGAGACATATGAAAAAATGCTCAGTCACTGATCATCAGAGAGGTGCAAATTAACATGACATCACCTCACACCTGTCAGAATGGCTATAATCAACAAACGACAAGTGTTGGCAAGGATGTGGAGGAAAGGGAACCCTAGTACACTGTTGGTGGGAATGCAGACTGGTGCAGCCTCTGTGAAAAACAGTATGGAGTTTCCTCAACAAATTAAAAATGGAACTCCTATTTGACCCAGTGGTCCTACTTCTAGGAATATATCCTAAGAAATCAGAAAAACTAATCAGAAAGAATATATGCACCCCTATGCTCATAGCAGCACAATTTACAATAGCTAAGATCTGGAAACAGCCCAAGTGCCCGTCAATAGATGAGCGGATATAAAAGCCGAGGCACATTACACAATGGAATACTTCACAGCTGTAGAAAAGAAATCTCTCTTACTATTTGCAACAGAATGGATGGATCTGGAGAGTATTATGCTAAGCAAAATAAGCCAGTCAGAGAAAGTCATGTCACATGATCTCACTCATATGTGGAATCTAATGAACAAAATAAACTAATGAACAAAATAGATCCAGAGACATAGAAGCATGGAACAGACTGATGTATTTCAGAGGGAAGGTAGAAGTGGGGAGGTGAGAGGGGAGTGATTAACCCGGGAACTTGTATGCATATACATGTAAACCGTGGACACAGACAATAGAGTGGTGAAGGCCTGGAAAGGGTGGTTATGGGGTGGAGGGGGTAAATGGGGAAAAAAAACAACAACACACACACAAACAAACAAAGGAGTCATCTATAATACTTGCAACAATAAGTTAATATTTAAAAATAAGAAAAAAGATAAAAACAAACAAAAAAAACAAAGTGTGTTTATAAATGTAAATTAACAAGCTTCATCATCACTTCTGTACACAGAGATGGTTCATTTAAGTAACACAGAAATTCACCTAAATGGCCTACTCAGGACACATGAGCAGTCCTTTGTGTAATCTGGAAATGGATATTCAAATTGTAAAATACCTTGCAGCCTCATTACAGATCCAAATTTATTGTATCCTTAGCAAGTTCTACTGGAAGGACAAATCATCTTTAATCTACACAGCAAGGGTCCGACCAGTTGGCTTTCCTCAGCCTCACCAAGTGCCTGCATACCTGGAAACCTAGACTTCAACCCTCCTCTTGCCTGTCTTATCTGCTCCAAAAGCTGGGTGATGACAGAACATGACTGTTTTTTAAGATGTTTTATGACTCTCTTTGATTAAATAAATAGCTGGCCATATTTTCTTTTGTTCCTCCAAACTCTTATATTAATATAGTGAACAAATATTTATTAAACACTTCTTTTGTTGCCACTCACTGTTCTAGACACTGGGAACACCACAGTCATGCTCCTCCCTTCATGCGAAGACAGAGAGTAAACAAGAATCAGCTACACTGCCCTGGCTGGTGTTGCTCAGTTGGTTGTAGCATCATCCCATGCACCGAAAGGTCACAGGTTCATTTCATGGTCAAGGCACCTGGGCAGGTTGCAGGCTTGATCCAGGTTGGGGTGCGTACGGAATCTAACCACTCAATGTTTTTCTCACATCTACATTTCTCTCTCTCTTCCTCTTCCTTCCTCTTTCTCTCAAAAACAAAAATCAATAAAAACATATCCTTGGGTGAGAATTCTTTAAAAAGAATCATTTACAATGTGGTCAGTGCTATGAAAATAAAAAATACAATACACTGGGTGAGGTAGGTAGGAATGGATGGATCAGGGAAGTCCTCTCTAAGCAGGTTTGAACTGAGACCTGGAGCAGTAGAATAAGTCAGCCTTTTCTTTTTTTTGCATCTTATAGATTTTAATTTCTAATACAGTAAATATTAATCTTTAATATCCCACATAAATAAAAAGCTCTTTGGGGGTCCTTTTATTTTTTTCCAGAGCAAAAAATCATGAGGCCAAAAAGTGAGAAAACCACTGTGGTTCATCCCCAGCCATGATTGGTCCATTTCTTGCTCTGACTTCATAAGGCGCCATTTTAATGAAATTGCAAACCACTCCTCTATAAGGCCCTGGCTGGGCTGAGGTTTTAGCCCATTGGAGCCCAGGAAGCTGATTGGTAATGACCTGTTGGATGTGAACTAGTTGGCTTATCTTCTCATTAGTTTGTTTTGTTTTTTCTCCTCCTCCTCCTCCTTCTCCTTTGCTTTTTTCTTTTTCTATTTTCATCACTGATCCACTTCAGTGGGAATGGATATCAGATAACATTTTTTATTTTTTTAAGTCACCATGTATGATGACTTTGCAGCCATCTTTGCCAATGAGGAGTGCCATATTGGCAACTGCCTCATCCAACACCATTGGCAAGAGATCCTTTTTAGAGGTTAGGCTGGCCTGGCACATTGTCGCTAGCGCAGAGGTGGCTGTGAAAGTTGTGAGCTGAGATGGTTCCTGTGAGGTTCTCCAAGAGATTCATTCACTTAAGACACTAAATCATCCTAACATCACAAAGTTGTTTGAGGTCTTACCATCCAGGAACAGATATATCTCTTCATGTAGCATATGAATGAAGGAACCTTATTTGACTACTAGAGGCCTGGTGCACAAAAATTTGTGCACTCGGAGAGGTCCCTCAGCCCGGCCTGCGCCTTTTCGCAGTCCAGGACCCCTCAGGGGATGTCCACCCATCAGCTTAGGCCCACTCCCTGGGGGAATGTGCCTAAGCTGGCAGTCAGACATCCCTCTGGCAGCCTGGGAGCCTCAGGGGATGTCTGACTAACAGCCTGCGAGGAGCAGGCCTAAGCCATTAGTTGGATATCCTTTTCACTGCTGTGGAGCTCCTGCCTCTGCTGGCTGGCCAGCCATGAGCCAGCTTCTGGCTGAGCAGCGCTCCCCCTATGGAAGTACACTGATCACCAGGGCACAGCTTGTCTGCCCCCTGGTGATCAGTGTGTGTCATAGCAACTGATCGTTTCCAGTCATTCGGCCTTTAGGGTCAATTTGCATATTACCTTTTTATTATATAGAATTTAGAGAACTGTGGCCCCATGAAGGAGAAGGAAGCCAAGCACCATTCTGATAACTGCTATCAGTGATACATTACTGTCACCAGAGACACATTGTCCATCCGGACCTAAAGCTGGAGAACATAGTTCTAGATAGTGAGATGAATGTCAAATTAGAAGACTTTGGCTTCAGTAGAGAATTGACAGAAGAGAAACTGGCCACCTTATGTGGCACTACGCCTTAAATGGCCCCAGATATGTTCCAGTTCAAACCCTATGAGGGCCCGAAGGTGGACATCTGGAGCATGGAGATAGTGCTCTCCAGAATGGTGATGGGGGAACTACCATTTGTGGGGGAAGAATTTTGAAGAACTTAGCACATCTTTAATGGTTGCTTCTTTATACCATACTTCTGTCTACAGTGTCAAAAACTTTTACGAAAATTAATAACTCTCGATCCCTACCAAAGACCAACCCTGGAAGATATAATGAAAGACTACCGGGTCAACATTGGCCAGTCAGGGGAACTGAGGCCATGCATCGAGCCATCCTGGAGTGACTTAGACCCCCAGGTAGCCCAAATAATGAAGAACATGGGATATGAGCATCATGAGATACAGGAGTCACTCACAAGAAGAACATATAACAACATCATGGGCACTTATCTCATCTTTGATAGCACGAAAACCAAGATTTGTGGCCACAAGATCAGGGTAACTCCATACCCTTCCCCTGACCCCAGCATCAATTTTTTTCCAATCCAGGGGTTTCAGGCATCGGGACAGAAGGGCAGAGACCCTGGGACTCCACCACCCAGCTTAGAGTCAAATATGCCCACTCCCCCCAGACAGCCTGGAAGCGAGCACCACCACTCCCCCAGGCTGTCTGCAAGTGAGGACAATCATTCCCCCAGCAAGTGTGCAAGCAAGGATGACCATTTCCGCAGCCAGCATGAAGATGAGGATGACCATTCATTCCCCCAGCCAGCGTGGAAGCAAGGACTACAACTCCCCGAGGCAGCCTAGAATCAAGGACTGCCACTCCTAGCCCAGCCTTCCAGCGTGACCCTGGGGCCTCCTCACCACCCACAGCAGCAGCACCAGCAATGGTGGTGGAACCCCAAAGCGAACCACCAGTGAAAACTGCCTTCAAGCTGGGCAGCAAGATGGTGGGACCCCAGCCTCTTCCTCCGGCCACAGCCAGGGCCAGCAGGGGTTGGCTAGGAGGGTGTTCAGGTTTTTCTTAAGATTCCTATGCTGTAGGCTGTCCACTGAAAAGCAGCATCTGAAAAGGACAAGAGTGAAGCCAATATAATTTTTTACAATAGTGGACAGCCAAAGCAGGACCACAGTCAGTGATGCTGGGGAAACCAAGCAGCACTCTTTGCATTTTAAATGTTGAACTTAAAAGGTGCTGAGCTCCAGGGAGGCCAGCCCTGAGGTGCGGGAGAGGAGACAGTGGCTGAACACAATCTGCTGTGGGTGAGAGCAGGGCTAGAAGCACATGCTGTGTGTGCAAGGTGAGGAGACTTGGTCCAGTGGACCATGGAGGTGAGCAAACTGCTGAGGTGTTCTCTACATGGGATTCACATCAGGATGGTATCTGGCATCTCCATGGACTTCAGAAGCATCTTAGCCACAATATCCTCTGAACTTGGAAGATTGCCTGGAGCCCTCGGGGGGTCAAGAGGAAAAGCTGTTCTCCCTGTGAGTCCACCCCTTACCTCCCACATGAATGAAAATTCAGAGACTGGTCTGCTTTTCCTGGGACCCTTCTCCCTTCCCTGTTCTCCTTTGTTCCCATGTTTGTGGAGGTCCTTATTAAATTATTTGGTTCTCTCAAATTTTATAACAAACTTGATGCTCCAGGAAATAAAAAAGAAAGAAACTGTATAGGTGATGGATGGCATGCAGACAGAACGGTCATTTTCTGTTTAGTATCATTTGGTATAAAAAGTGCATCAGTAACCATGATGATCACTCAATGGCCTATCTATGTCTTCAGGCTCTATTAAAGTAAACATCTGAGACTATACACTTACTGCTTATTTTTATTCAAGAGAACAGTCATGGTGATATTTATATACTTGAATATTTATTTTATTGTAATTTTCTTTTTATGGGCATATTAGTAAACTAAAGTATATAACCCCTCAACAGAAGTCTGTGCAAGTAAATCATAATAAACTGCCCGATTTCCTAAATTTTTACCAATACAGGTGGCCAAATCTGGGGAGTTTCTAGCTTATTTATAAATCTGAATTATAGAAATGCCTCCTATTATGATAGATGTGAAGTAGCTAAATCACTTTCTACTTTATTTTTATTCAGCATTTTATATCAGATTGGAGGAAAGTGAAATGCGAGCCTTAAAAAGGAGGTAATATTCTTTTAGTAGGAATTACAAAACATTAAATTCTGAATAGTAGAAGCAAGTGAATAATTTCTAAATCCATCTGCAACCTGGTTACTGAAGCTCTCAACATCGAATATCTAGGGGCTATTTGAAAATGATGGGGTTTCTGTGGTCACGTGATATAAAAATAAGAGAACTTTTATGAATTATTATTTTTAATCATTATTGTTGAGAGTATTACAAATGTCTCCCTTGCATCCCCTCATTACCCACCTCCACCCAGTTCCCATCCCTCCTGATTAAAAACATGCCACACGTGGGTGTCGGACCAGTCAAGTCTAGGCCTCCACCCCTCCTACCAGTCTCAATGTACTTTCTTCTTTACTCTCTAATTGTAGGACTTCCATTCAGCCATATTTCAGGCAGTTCTGAGTGAGGGTGGTTCTGTATTTTAGTTGTAATTTTGATGTGGTTGTGGGAGGCGGTGAGTACTGATGTTTGCCTATGTTGCCATCTTGGTTCCTCCTATTAGCTTCTTATAAATCTCCTTCTTCTTGTGATGTTGTGATCTGAATTCTTTTTCTTAAATAAATATGCTTCTTGCTAGCAGAAGAGTTAAATTTTATTTATCAACAAATATTTATTTAGGATTTACCATGTCAAAGCACTGTATCCTTCAGCCTGGTACAGTGCCAGGGTGCAATGAAAGATACCAGTGAATGTATATTAAATGAATGGATGCATGAAAGTAAATAAGAAAAAATGCATGCTTTTCTCATTGACCTCAAAGAAATTGTAGTTAGTTTGAAAAGATAAGAAATAAAACTAGGAATATGTATGATTTAGTGTCAAAATGAGTGACTTATACAAATACCATAATATAGCACTGCCCAATCACCCTGGAATATAATTTCTTGGGATGTTTGTGAAAAGGGGCAGGACTTGTGCTGTAACTCTGCGGGTGGATAGAAAGGAAGGGAGAGAGCAGTGCGGATTCATGAAGCCAGGAATAAACATGAGTAAGTTTCAGGACCAACTTCACTAAAGCAGTGAACTCATTATATGTAGAGAGTGCTTGGGATATACTCGTAGGTCAGTAGGTGCTCCTGATGATACACAGGGTCTCTGATGAACAGAGTAAAGTCCACAGGTTTTCTGTAGATACCAAGAACCCAATAGATATATTTCTAGCATCGGAATTACGTGATGAATTTATTATTTTAGAGAATGTTTCAGTCAGCAAATTATTTAAATTAGAGTTTTAGAAGGAAATGAATAGACTGAAGGAAGACGGAGCAGTCAGGGGCAGCTTGTAGAAAGGTGACCTTAGAATGTTGAAGATCTAAAACATCTTTCATAGTCATAAAAATATCCCAGGAGGGACTCTTGACTGTGAGCTCCTCGGCATCACGGTGTGTTTTATTTATCTTTGTATCTCCTATGCCCATCACACAAGTGGTACCAATAAATAGCTGTAGTAAACATACGTAAGAATTGGTGGGACTTAATTGGTCATTAATTCCTAGTTTTCTAATTGAAGGAAAAGGAAAATAAAGAGTTGTCTCTAGCCAGTTTGGCTCAGTGGATAGAGCATCGGACTGTGACTAAAGAGTCCCAGGTTTGATTCTGGTCAAGGGCACATAACTCAGTTGCAGGCTTGATCCGTGGCCCAGCTCAGGGTGCATATGGGAGGCAACCTATTGATGTGTCTCTCTCACATTGATGTTTCTTTGTCTCTCCTTCTCCTTTCCACTCTCTCTGAAAATCAATCGAAAAGTATCCTCAGGTGAGGATTAACAAATAAAAAAGAAAAAGACAAATGGAACTGTTGGGTCTGGTTGGTTGGGATAATAGAGGTGCTACCGACAAGTAGATTTCAAAGGGAAATTGCTTTTGAGAAGATGAGCCCATGGGGACAGGCTGCATTTGAGCTACCATTGGGACAACCTGATGCAGAAGACATGTTCTTTCTTTGTGGTAAATACAAATGTTAAGAGAAAATGGACTTTTCTGAAAAAGAAAGGTGAGTGCTGTTTAAAGTTACTTTATGTAAGAAATATGGACCTTTAAAAGCCTATCTTCTCAGCAGTCTTTTTTCCCCTGCTTAACAGCATTTGTCCTCTTTTTATAGATTATTAAGCTTTTAGTCATTCAGCACTTAATTGTGCATCTGAGAACTTGTAGCTGGGGTTTGTGTCTCTAACTCTTCACAGCCTTTCGCTGGAAACAGCTGAGCTTTATATCGGTGGTTCCATAAGCTTTTGCAATTGTATGTGAAATAGTATATTTTTTGGAAAAAGATCCTTAACTTTCATTCAATTCTCACAGAGCCTAGGATCCCCAAATGGACTAAAATATTGCTAAGAACTCTTCCAAACCTAAGGCCCTGTTTACTTTGGGATTTTGTTGCTTGTCTCACCTTCCCAGTAAGCATGGTTATCATAAGCTTAGGGTGACCCTCCCTCCAGTTGATCCTTCCCTAAAATCTGGACATTTTAAGTTTCAGTAATGAGTTGATATTTCTGTAAAACCTTACTTGAACCTAGTTAAAGAGGGATTTAAGTAAGAGTTGATGTTCCACTCCCTTGGTTTTTCTTTGTCATTTAATTTATTTACATACTAGAGGCCCGGTGCACGAAATTCGTGCACGGGGGGCGTGTCCTTCAGGCCAGCCTGCACCCTCTCCAATCTGGGACCCCTCGGGGAATGTCCGACTGCTGGTTTAGGCCCAATCCCCTGGGCCTAAACCAGCAGTCGGACATCCCTCTCACAACCCGGGACTGCTGGCTCCCAACTGCTCGCCTGCCTGACTGCCCCTAACTGCTTCTGCCTGCCAGCCTGATCACCCCGTAACCACTCCCCTGCCAGCCTGATCGCCCCAAACTGCCCTCCCCTGCTGGCCATCTTGTGGTGGCCAACTTGTGACCACATGGGAGCAGCCATCTTGTGCGAGGGCATGATGGTCAGTTTGCATATTACCTCTTTATTATATAGGATATTTGTATAAAGTTAAGACATGCCCAACTTCAGCTTTTAAAATTCTATTTCAGTTTTTTTCCTTTTTTTTAAATATTTTATTGAGATTTTACAGAGAGGAAGTGAGAGGGATAGAGAGCTAGAAACATCGATGAGAGAGAAACATTGATCAGCTGCCTCCTGCACACCTCCCACTGGGGATGTGCCCACAACCAAGGTATATGCCCTTGACTGGAATCGAACCCGGGACCCTTCAGTCCGTAGGCCGATGCTCTATCCACTGAGCCAAACCAGTTTCGGCTCAGTTTTTTTCCTTAAACACAGTTGACATACATATAATACTTTGTGAAAAATCTACCTGGATTTCAGTTTAAGCTATTTTTGATAGGGTGGTTGTATATTTAACTATAAGAAACTGCCAAATTATTTTCCAAAGTAAGTGTAACATTTTACACTCCAAGAAACAATGTATACAAATTCCTGTTATTCTACATCCTCACCATCACTTGGTGTTGTCAGACCTTTGAATTTTAGCCTAACTGCTATTTCATGGTATTTTCAATTTATACATCCCTGATAACTAATGACATTTAGCATTTAACATACATTTATTGGCCATTCACATTTCTTACTTTATTTTTTACCTCTTGACCCCCTTCAGTTAAAGAAATTATTGCTCTTTCCATTCTCTTCCTCTCATTTTTAGAAACTGATGGATAATCATTTGCTTGAACTCAGATATTTGAGAATTACATAGAGATGCTTAAATTAAAATTAAATATGATATGTAACATCCCTGACTCTTTTTTTCTCACATCTATTGCATCTTGAAAACCCCTTGTGAAGCCTGGAAACTTCCAGTAAGCTGATTTTATCCAAGCAGAAGATCTTAGGGCTTCAGTAATTTGTCTTAGATTCCCTAGGTAACTTGCATAGTAATTACTGCATTAGCTTTCATGAATTGTTTTCTAACTTAAAAGAAATGTGTTCATTTGTGTAATCAATTAGTGAAAACTAATAGGTACACAGGCAACAGGGCCTAATTTTTATTTTACTTTCATCTTTTCCCACAAGTACTCATACCATTCATTTATTTTCTTTTGGACCCCTAGCACCTTTGATTTCTTTAGATATTCCCATGTTTCATGTATGTGAGTTTGAATCCAAAATGACTGAATATTATCAGTCACATATTTATTGAAAACACTAGAGGCCCGGCGCACGAAATTCGTGCACAGGGGGTGGGAGGGTTGTCCCTCAGCCCAGCCTGCACCCTCTCCAATCTGGGACCCCTTGAGGGATGTCCGACTGCCCATTTAGGCCCGATCCCATCCCTCTCACAATCCAGGACTGCTGGCTTCCAACTGCTCGCCTGACTGCCTTCCTGATTGCCCCTAACCGCTTCTGCCTGCCAGCCTGATCACCCCCTAACCACTCCCCTGCCAACCTGATTGATGCCTAACTGCTCCCCTGCCAGCCTGTTTTCCCCTAACTTCCTTCCCCTGCTGGCCTGGTCACCCCTAACTGCCCTCCCCTGCAGGCCTGGTCACCCCTAAATGCCCGCCCCTGCAGGCCTGGGTCCCTCTCAACTGCCTTTCCCTGCAGGCCTGGTCGCCCCCAACTTCCCTCCTCTGCCGGCTTGGTCACCCCTAACTGCCCTCCCCTGCAGGCTTGATTGCCCCCAACTTCCCTTCCTTGCAGGCCTGGTCCCTCCCAACTGCCCTCCCCTGCTGGCCTGATCGCCCACAACTGCCCTCCCTTGCAGGCCTGGTCCCTCCCAACTGCCCTCCCCTGCTGGCCATCTTGTGGTGGCCATCTTGTGTCCACATGGGGGCAGGATCTTTGACCACATGGGGGCAGGCATCTTGTGTGTTGGAGTGATGGTCAATCTGCATATTACTCTTTTATTAGATAGGATAGAGGCCTGGTGCACGGGTGGGGGCCAGCTGGTTTGCCCTGAAGGGTGTCCCGGATCAGGGTGGGGATTCCCGTGGGGCGTGGGGCGGCCTGGGCAAGGGGCCTGTGCTGGTTTGCAGGCTGGCCACGCCCCCCGGCGACCCAAGTGGAGGCCCTGGTATCTGGGGTTTATTTATCTTCTACAATTGAAACTTTGTAGCCTGGAGCAGAACCAAGCCTTCTGCTCGCTCAGTGGTGGCAGCCATTTTTTTTTGGATTTATGTATCTTCTGTAATTGAAACTTTGTAGCCTTAAGCGGAGGCCTGGGCTGGCCAGGGTGTGCCTCCTGCTCTTTCCAACTCCGTGGCTGCCGCCATTTCTGTTTGGATTTATGTATCTTCTATCATTGAAACTTTGTAGCCTTGAGTGGAGGCCTAGGCCGGCAAGGGCAGGCGGAAAGCTTGGCTTCCTCCATTGCCAGGGAAACCCAAGCCTCCCTCCTGCTCTCTGTGGCTGTAGCCATCTTGGTTGGGTTTATTTGCATATTCGCTCCTGATTGTCTGGTGGGCGTGGCTGGTGGGCGTGGCTTGTGGGTGTAGCAGAGTGATGATTAATTTGCATATTACTCTTTTATTAGATAGGATAGTGGCAGAAAACCATGCTAGTATCTAACTGCATATGTGTATTTAAAGGCTCATGCATGAAATGCCTTTCAAATTATTTGTAAGACAGGTATTTTGTGCCTGATTACTTTGCTACAGATAACTATCACATGGCAGCAGTTTTATTAAGTCTTGAATTATCCCCTCAGGTTTGATTAGATTACAATTTCTTGAAAGTTATTCCTTTGAATTTTTGTGTTGGATATATAGGAAAAGATTCCAATGCTGTTTTAGTAGATGCATGGATATTTAAAAATTAACAGCCAAGGTGTTATTTTCATTTTTAGTTGAGCTCCTTGGAAAAAATACAGTGCAAACAAAATATACTTACATACTGTATCACACTACAGTGACATTTAATGATTTGGCTGGGTGAAAGGATGTAAATTCTGCAAGTAAATAGATTTTGAAAAATCATAGAACTGAGCAACCAAACTTGGTTTAACCAACAATACTTGAAGCTATTTTCTTTTTTAAAATATATTTTTATTCATTTCAGAGAGGAAGGGAAAGGGAGAGATAGAAACATCAATGATGAGAGAGAATCATTGACCGGAATCTTGCACACCCCAACTAGGGTTTGAGCCCTCAACGCATGCATGTGCCCTTGACCGGAATCAAACCTGGGACCCTCCAGTCTGCAGGCCGACACTCTATCCACTGAGCCAAACCGGCTAGGGTGCTATTTTCTGTTATATTTCTCCAAAAGAAGTAATTATAGTTTGATTTGAGTTAGCATTTTTGTAAGATTACGCTTTTTTTTTCTTATTTAGTCAACATTTATTGAGCACTGTTATGTCTCAGGCATTTTATTTTATAGCACAGATTTCTTGAAGAGAAGCAAAAATCATCCGTATTAGGGGGTTCTTTTGATTTTTACAAGACCATGTTTATTTTTCTGAGCAGAGTTCCCATCATCCTCAGACCCTTTAAATGTTTGCTGTTTATGATTCATAGAGGGTGACTACAATGATGGCTTAAAGAAATACTTTTTTTTTAAGATTAAGAAGATGTGTGCACTTTATGATAAATGTTTTGGGTCAGTTGTCAGATTGAAAAAGCTTATTTTTCTCGTTTCCTCTGCATCCAGACCATTTTTCACCGTTAATATCCTGTCATATCATCTATTTGTCATGCCATACAGCATTCCTGTGCATTTAGAAAAGCAGCAAAAACCACACCCTGTCAGTGTGCCTGCCGTATTTAGTAATAGAAACTAGTTCTTGTACATTTAGGGACTGGTTCCTCTCTTAGTCTTCAGAGTATAATCTTTGCCATAAAAATGCATCAAACCCACATGGGATTCACTGATATTCTAAATTTTATTTCAAAACTTATCTCCCATGTTGTAGGCAATATTAACTATATTACCTTATGCTCCCATGTCAGATAAGCCTCCTTCTAGACTGCCCTGCCTTTCAAACCCTCTGTTCTTATTGTGTTGCTTGCTGTGTCTTCATTGGTATCTTACATGGTTTAAACCCTGGTACAAAGTCTCAGCCTACAGAGCTTTCTTCAGTGATTCAACATTTTACATCGCAATTGCCTTCCTGCCCTTTGCTTTGACAATCATTTTCTTTTATATGTTATTTTAGCTTGGTTTAGTTTTTACATTTTACTCAAATACATGAGATGATCTTTTATAAACTTAAAAATGTCAGTGCATACATTAGCCAACCAGGGAAAAACTCAGTCATTTGAGTTGCTGACTGAATTTGGTCTTTATTCATTCTCTTCCCTAGCCTGAAACTTGTGCTGATTCCATATTGAACAGTGAATTATATACTCTCCTGGACATTTCTATGGCTGCCAGGTTATGAAGAACTTTGAGTGGGTTGAGATATAGCTAGGACGAACCTTCAGCAAATTGGCAAAGTATGTGAATGTTCATTCATTTGTGTTATATTTCACATATATTTCAAGATGCAGGTGCCTTCCTTTTTTTGATTTTATGTAAATTGTCCTAGCTTCTTCGCCTCTCTCTTTCTTCTCAATGCCTCCAGGGCCAAGAACACCACATGACGTCGTTTCCATGTTCCCAAAGGTTTTCTCCATCATTCTTCCTCAAAACTCCAGTTTCTTTGTGCAAGATTTCCACTGACATGTGATGCGCTAATTCATATTAAGATATGAATGATCAATGGCTTTTCTGAATGTCATGTCTCCCATTCTAATTGCAGTCATTAAGGATAATCACCAAATCTGACTTCCAAATTCTGAATGTACAGGCCATCCCACCTTCCTAATTTTGGGAGAGAGCCAGGAAGCTGAAGGTAAAACTTCTCTGTATGATTAGTGTCATAAATTAACTTGTACCAGTGATAACTATCAATGCCCCATATTTCACTATGATGCCAACCCAATAGTCACACACACTAATAACCGATTCCCCTTGGGTTGCTGGAATTTTTCCCAGTTGGATGACTGTATTTTCTGGTAGGCACGGGCATGTTGCTAAAAAGAGGTAGGTCTATTTGAAGCACTTAATTCTTCTGGTCTGCTGGGGTTGAAACAGTGTTTTCACGCCTTTGCAAACCCTGTCAAGCACTGAAAGTCTTTAATCATTGTATTCTTTTTTTTTCCCATGCAATATTTTTTTTTTATTGTTTGAAGTATTACAAATAGTAGTACATATGTTTCCTTGCCCCGCCCCATTGACCGTCCCCCGGCCTCCCCTTCCCCCCAGTACATGCCTTTACCTGTCCCTCCCCCCCCCCCAGTGTCTTGTATCCATTGGTTATGCTTATATGCATGCGTACAAGTCCTTCGGTTGATCTCTTACAGCCCCCCTCCACCTCCCCTGCCTTCCCGCTGTAGTTTGACAGTCTGTTCAATGCTTCTTTGCCTCTGTATCTATTTTTTCCCCATTTCTTTCCTTTAAAAAATCTTGCCACTGCAGACTAGAAATAAACATATAATAACAAAAAATGTTTGAGTCCCATTTTCAATGTCCAACAGTTCTGAGTCCCTGTTTCAATGTCAAACAGTTCCTTATGTGTTCATGTCAGCAATGCTATCTGGATGGTGGGCACATGGTGGCAATGCAGGTCCGACCCTCTCTGGTTTGGTCCTAGGCAACCTGCTGCGATGCACAGCTGCTAACTGCTAGCGTGGCAAGGCGTCATCAGCGTCTTCCATCTCTGGACTGTTTCACCTCTTGTCTTCGTGGTTGGAGCAGACCTGTCAATTCCTCTCTGTTGCAGGAAACCACTTGGTCTTGGAGTTGTTTTCAGAAAATATACAAACATATTCTCAGCCAAAAGTTAATAAAGGAATATTTTCTATATAATTGATTTGGGATCCTTTTTATTTTTGCCCAAATGATTTTCCTTTGTCTTATTTAGACACCATGTGTGTTTTTCATGGGTGTCTTGCTGTTAGCATTACAAATGAAAATTAATTTTGTAAAGTAAAAATTTTCTAGATGTAATTTACTTATAGGATATTTTTCCTTACATGATATTACCCTACTATCCCCCCTTTTTATGATTAATGGAGGCTTTTGTAAATTTTATAATGCAGTCTTGATAACTTTAAATTTTAATTTTTTGCATAAAAATATGACTGCTTTAGGTTCATTGCATGTTCAGGAATTTTACCATGAGATAAACTACCAATAGAAATTTTAGTTACTACTTTAGGAACAGCTTTTTGTCCAGTACAATTAAATTTTCTTGAATATTCACTTATTTCAATTAGCCTATTTAAATTAATCTGAAAACTTGATTATTATTTTACTGTCAAATTTAATACTCTACCAACAATCTTAGTTTACCCTGTAAATATTAGTGGAAAGGATTATTTGCATTCCTGAGTAGGCCCTGAGCATTCCTGGTGCTAGGCTGGATTTAGATATAGGGCAGCTGCTGTCGGCCAAGTCTCTGTCTGTTACCTGGGTCCCAATCTGAGCTGGGCCAAGTGTATTCTTAATTTAAAAAAAAACACACCACCACCACACAAAAAAAACTACTTTAGTTTGAAACATGCATTCATTGTGAGCCAATTAATTCTAAAATCTCAGTATTTTAGCTTTCCACCTGATTTTATTTTTCATTTCACTTCTTACATGACTCTTTCTCTTCCACTACTTAGCCAAACCCTAGAAAGAGTTGTCTGTACCTGTTCTGTCTTCCACCCACATCTTTAATTACACCACTTCACCTATGGGCAGCAGTGACCCACATTGCTAAATCCAAGACATTTCCCATTCCCATTTTGCTCGACCTCTCACCTCTTATCGGTATTTTGAATTTATAGACCATTCCTTGTTGCTTGAAAGATTCTCAGACTTGGTTTCTCAGTCCACTCTGTCTGACTTTTCAGCTCCTTCTTCCTCATGCCCATCTCAATTCGTCCTCAAGTCCCGTTTGTATTTTAGAAGTCTCTCTCTCATGGGAATCTCTGCTGGCACGTAGGTGGCATCCATGACTGACTAGGGTTGCTGGAACTTGCTTCTTCATTACCTCTCCTTTGGACTGTTGTGGTCACCTGCACCCTGGTCATCACACACCATGTTGGTATCATCTTCATTCATTCTCCACACAACAGCCCAGTGGATTTTTTTAACAATGAAAGTTTGACTACAGTCTGTGGTTACAACTCACTTCTACCACTGCACCCTCCACCACAACCAATTTGGAATCGTTTTGTGTTTTTTTTAATTGCATTCAACACCAAAACTAAGGCCCTGTGTTGCCTGTCCACTACCTAATCCTCTGAACACACCAAGCTCCTGTCTCTTTTTGCTTCACCCATGTTTGTCTCATTCTTCATCAAATGTATTACACTTGCTTCAGCCACAGAGCATTGACATTGCTGTCCCTTCTGCCTCCCCATCTCTCCTAGTAAATGTGTACTAATCTTTCAGTTCCCAAGTCAGTCATCCCTTCCCTGAACAACCTGGTCAAGTCATTGCTGCTGTCCTATAATGAGATTCTTCTTCATAACACTGATCACAGTGTAAATTTCCATTTTGTGAGTGTGGTTAATTTAGAGGCCTGGATGATCTGTAATCCATGCATTTTAAAGAGTGCAAAATAATGATGCAAAATATCAGGAGAAGCCCAGAATCTTTCTAGATGGTTCTAAAAATTGATCAAGGCTCAGTATAGAAAAAAGCCTTGGAAAGCATAGTTAAGTTTCTGGGTTCAGAAACATAAGCTCAGCTTCAGGTGGGTTCCAAGCATTTTATTATTAAACTTTCTTTTTGTTTCCGTAGTCTTTGATTTTATTTTAAATTCGGTACCCCCCATGAGTGGCTGAGTTCCTACTAGAACATTTTAAAGCATCATTTTACCTTTGAGAAGAAGCATTTAGGCAGTTGGTTATTTGTAGCATCATCATTATAATTATTAGGCAAAGCCACTTCACCTGCCCAGTCTCTTTATTAGTAAAATGAAGATGATACTGATAACCAGAATGGTAAGCCGAGGGTTTTTTCCCCTGGGTCCTGTCTCTCGAAGCCGAAGAATGAGCTCCTCCGACTAGAAGATTTAAGCAAAAGTGGAAAATTTATTACAAGCAGATTCAGACTCCCCGCATGAAGGCCCAATAATGGGCTGCCCATGAAGCCTTGTAGTCCAGGGGTAAATATTTGGTACAAGCCTGCTCTATGTCTACCAATGTCGCTACCTGATCGATTCTCTCATTGTTCTTGCCCAGCAACGGACCTGAACTTTCTCTGTTACTATGTGTTCGTACACCTTGTTGCTGCAGGCCCTCCCTTGTTTTCCCATGCCTCCTGCTCTGTTTCCAAAAACATTCTGTTATTTCAGCATGGTTGGTTCCTGTGATTAGGCTTGCTCAAACTGTCCTGTCTGCCCTGCCTATGTTCCACCTGCCTTTGTTTCCTGCTGGACCCCTGCCCTGTCTGCCTGCGTGTCAAGCTAACTCCTCTCAATACTTCCTCCATGAGTTTTTCATGAATATTCAAGATGTATATGTTCAGTGCATAATCTGTTATATATTAAAGTCTCAATAAACTATTGCTATTAGTATGTTAAGTGTCATATCATTTTCCTAAGTTAACAATTAATATTTTACTAAAACTAATTTAAACTTTTGGCATCTGTAATAAACATAGCATGTTCCAGAGTAGCAATAAAATTACAATCAGTTCAGGTCCACTCCTCTGCCTGGGGAGGCATGTGAACATCTCTGAGCCCCAGGATGGCTTTGGTGGTGCATTTCATGTGGATTACCTCAGGCCTTTGACAAGGACCAGTACTTTCTTTGATCTTTTCTGGATGGAAAATAGGTTGCAGAGAACAGAAAATATGAACCTCCAACTGTCTAGGTTACAATATTCCTGTATATTATTTGCAGTACAAAAGGATTTACCTTTACCTGAAAAATCTGTGGCTGATCAAATCGGATTTGGAAACATGCTCTGAGGTCTAAGGATTATAGACAAAGCAGAGTTTCACATCCCACCCTTTCTTCCTTTCTTCAGATTATTTGGTGTTGTCTCCCTCCCATCCCCCCACCCTGCATTGTGACTAAGAGCTGGCAGCTCAGGGTAGAACTGGATCGTTCTTCACTGCTGGGCCAAGCCTGAGGCCAGAGATGAAAAGTCAGGACGTGGAGGGAAGCCAGAGGCCAAAGGCAGGAAACCGACTGTACAGTTCCTAGAATCCAAGCAGAAACAGAAGCTGAGTTTGGGGCTGAAGCCAAAGAGCAGAAGAAGATGCATTCCACAGTGAGCCTTGAGAGCTGTCCTGGAAAAGTGCCCAAGAGGTAGCTGACCTGGAGAGGCTTTCTAGGACCACTTAGGGCCCATGTGAGCACGTAGACCAGGCTCATTAAATTTACGTGAGCAGAGCTGGCCTCCTATCTGTCTTTCCATCTGTGCGGGACACAGAACCAGCCTTAGCACAGAAGGCGGCCTTTGTACACATATGCATTGCTTTTTTACTGAAAAATACAAATAAGCTTTGGTTTGGTAAGTTAAGGATCGTGAAATAATGAGACCTTTTATGAAAGAAAGCGGTATAAACACAAAATGCACTGGAATAATTTTCCTTAGGAAATGCTTCACCTCCATGCTTCATAATTGGCACGTTGGTGCAATTATGCTTAGATTGATTTAGCATTGCAATGATAAAACTGTTTTCGTAGGGTTCAGAGGGTTAATTCAGGATCTTAAGTATGTTGCCAGATGACGTCTGGAAAAAAAAGTAGTTTCTTCCTCCTCTCTTTTCCTCCCCTTCAAAATATCTAACTGAATTGAAATATAAACGCTGTCCACAAAGTTTGCTATAAATGACTTCTTTACATTCTCTTCACACATTGAACAATAATGTCAGTGACCTGGATTTTCTTTTTTAATCTGCAAAGTAAAATATATTCAGAAATCTTAGCATTCACCTTAACATTTGATTCTGTATTTTTAGAACTTGTGTTTTCCACACTTATATAATACACAATTGACTTCACAATTTAAAAAAGGCAGAGCCCAATCATTCGGCTAGAACAGCACAAGGGACCTTGAGAGGTCAGTCGGATCATAGCTTGGTGCTCATTCAGAATGGCATCTAAAGCCAGCCAGGCAGTTGAATAGCTTTCCTACTTTCAGAGACTTCACAACCCCGCTTTTCACAGTCTAGCTTCTAGATTAGTTCTACTGCCACAATGTGATCCCCTTTTCCCTTTATGAGTCCTAGTATGAATTGAAACTATAACAGGTTACCGCTTCATTATGAAGAAGCCATTTTCCTCCTTATGCCAGGGAAGGCACCACCATCTCCCAGTGGCCTGAGTCAGAAATCTGTGTATTACCCTTAATGTCTTCTCTTTCAATGCACAATTCCAGTCAATCACCAAACTTTAGCAGTTTCCCATCCTAAACATCTTTCAAATCTATCTACTTTTCTCTTTCCCCACCACAACTGCAGTCTAAGTGACTGTGATGGTTAATTTTGTATGTCTACTTGACTAGGCTGGAGTATTCAGATATTTAATCACGTGCTAATCTAAGGTGTTGTTGTGAAAGCATAAAGTTGTAGATGTGGTTAACAGTGGACTTTGAGTAAAAGAGATTACCTTTGATAATCAGATAGATGATAGATAGATAGATAGATAGATAGATAGATAGAAAGATAGATAGATAGATAGATAGATAGATAGATAGATAGATAGATAGATAGATGGAAGTAGGTACACTATTGGTTCTTTTTCTCTGGAGAGCCCTACCTGATATAGCTGCTCTCATTATATATTAACTCTTATCTAAATAGTTCTTAACCGGTGTCCTGGTTATCTATTGCTGTATAATAAAGTGCTCCCAAACTTAGTGGCTTAAAGCAATGGTTTATTATTCTTTTACAGTTTTGTGGGCTGACGGTGCTTAGGTGGGGCGCTCTTAATTGGGGACTTTCATACAGTTGCAGTCCAGAGGTAACTGGAGCTGGGAGTCATCTGAAAGCTTGCCTGGACTGGACATCCAAGATGGCTCACTCAGGTAGCCACCAGGTGACACTGACTTTTGTAGGGCTGCCATAGAGCACCTTCCAAAAAGCCTCTGCATGTGACTTGAGATTCACACGATATGGTGGTTGGATTCTCTGAGGCAGTGTCCAAAGAGTGAATAATTCAAGAGACCCAGGCAGAATCCACAAGACTTGTTATGACCTAGTTGGAAGCCCAAGAAGACCACTGCTGTTCCATTCTCTTAGTAGTCATGAGGTTCAGCCCAGATTCAAGGGGAAGAGTATATTATTATTTTTTTAAATTTCTTTATTGATTAAGGTATCACATATTTGTCCTCATCCCCCCATTACCACACCAAACCCCTCCCCACACATGCCCCCACCCCCCTGCTGTCCGCGACCACTGGTTAGGCTCATATGCATGCATACAAGTCCTTCGGTTGATCTCTCTCCCTTCCCCCACCTTCCCCTACTTTCCCTCTGAGGAAGAGTTTAAATTGTACTTCTTGATGTGAGGAGTAACATTTGTTTTTTGTTTTTGAAAAAACTTTTTATTTTTCAATTACAGATAATATATAATATTACATTATTTTCAGGTGTACAGCAAGTGATTAGACAGTTATATAACTCACACAGTGACCACCCTGATAAGTCTAGTAACCATCTCATACCACACATGGTTATTACAATATTATTGACTATATTCTCAGTGCTGTACTTTTACATCCCTATGACTATTCGGTAACTGCCAGTGTGTACTTCTTCATCTTTCCCCTTTTTCACTCATCCTCCCAATCCCACTGTCATCTGTCAAATATCAGTTTATTCTCTGAACCTATGAGTTTGTTTCTGTTTTGATGAGGAGTAACATGTATGTGTAGGGAGAGAAGGAATTGATGGTGGCCATCTTTCGAGACTATCTACAATACTGGGTCACTGCCATATTCTCATAATTGACCACACCACCTTTATTCAGACCACCCCCTGCCACTGTAATCTGTGCTCCTCTGTGGGGGTGCACATCCTAAAATACATACTAGTATCTCATTGTGTCACTACCAATACTAAGACTTCCTTTTTTTTTTCCTTTATTGATTAAGGTATTACATATGTGTCCTTATCCTCCCTTTGCCCCACCTCCCACCCCCCTGCTCATGCCCTCTCCCTCCTGGTGTCTGTGTCCATTAGTTAGGCTTATATGCATGCATACAAGTCCTTTGGTGGATCTCTTCCCCTTACCCCCACCCTCCCCTACCTTCCCTCTGAGGTTTGATGTAGGGAGCAGTTATAGGGTTAAACCTCGGAATGACCTGCTGGCAAAGCCAAAAACAAGTCCCAGCTTAGAGGGCACAGCCCTCTTAGCATAATTAAGCTTGATCTTGTGACTGCTCCCTAGATCTTTCCTGGGTAGCTAATGGGCTGAGGGAGGTGCAGCAAGTGCTGCCAAAACAAGTGAAACTTACAAGAACATTGTAAATTACCTTGTTTACCTCTGACTATGAAATAAAGCATCAGCTTGCAGTCTGGATCTGTTCTGTGGTCTTAGTCACGCACAGAAGATCCACCTAGACCCAGCTTATTCTCTTTGTCTGTCTTTTCTTCATCCTTTGCCGGCCCTCCTTCAGGCTCGCCAAACCCTTGGCTGTGCTGGCGCGGCACAGTTTGACAGTCTGATCAATGGATCTCTGTCTCTGGATCTGCATAACTAAGACTTTTATTACTTTCCCTTTCCCATAGAAGAAAATCCAGTCATTTACCTGGTCTTGCTTATAAGACTTCTGCAGTGTCCCCCACCTAGCACTCTACCTCCTGACACAGACAGCATTTCTCTCACCATTCCTTTCTCTCCCTCTCCCTCTCTCCACTCCTGGCTTTTATATTCCCTGTTCACTTCTTCTCACACAGCCTTCACCCCTCCATCTCTTTCTCTTGCCTTGTCTGGCTAACTTCTACTCATCTTTTGGTTTTCAGCTTAAGCTTTATTTCTTCTGGGGAACTGAGGCCTGACACCCTAATTTTGGATTGGATACCTTACCAAGTGCTCTGCCCACAGTGCTGGCCCAGGTCCTGTCCTTGGGTTTGCATGAATGTGGAATTGGACTCCATTAAACTTGCTTTCACTTTGCTTTATTCCTGAACCAGTAATACATAAATACAAGATAAAGGATTCAAGCGAATGGATTGTTGAACTCAGAGCAGCACCTAGTTCTATAGTTTATACAGCCCTTGGGGAGTGAGTAAAGAGTCCAGACTCTAAACTGTGGGCTCCCTTCCTTCTATTGGTAGACATGTCAGTCTCAAAGGTCTATTCTTTTATCATAAAAGGTGGTTCCCATTGGGTTACAGTGTCACCTTTGCAGTTTTGTTTTTTTCTTGTGCATCAGTGGATACAGCAAGCCTGGCACAGCCTAGCCCAGTGGTCGGCAAACTGTGGCTTGCAAGCCACATGCGGCTCTTTGGCCCCATGAGTGTGGCTCTTCCACAAAATACCACGGCCTGGGCAAGTCTATTTTGAAGAAGTGGTGTTAGAAGAAGTTTAAGTTTAAAAAATTTGGCTCTCAAAAGGAATTTCCATCGTTGTACTGTTGATATTTGGCTCTGTTGCCTAATGAGTTTGCCAACCACTGTGCTAGCCCAAGTACTCACTTTCTGGTCCCCCTTTGCAGTGTAGGACTGATGGCATGATGTTTCTTTCCTACTAGATAACAAGCTTTTCATAAGCATTCATTCTGTCTTTTTTGTTGTCGTTGTTATATCTTTAGTACTGAGAAAGTAGTAAGAGCTTGATTTGCTGAATAAATGTACAAATGAATGAATGAATGAATGAATGAATGAATGAGTGAATGAAATCTTCAATTTATCCTGAACACTGTTCTATGTCACTAAACTTGATTTCTGACTCTACCCTCTTGGTCCTTGCTGTTCATATCTGTTCTCCTTAGTGTCTGACCCTATTTTTTTTCTTAAGAACTATCTTGGTTGGACACTGTTTCTTTTATGCATATAGTTATGAAAATTCAGCACAGTTTGAAAATATTTCATCACAATTTATAAAATGTCTCAGATGTAGATATTTTCCCATGAAGGTGAGGGAGTTTATCTACATACTGGAGGCCTGGTGCATGAAATTCACCAGGGGGAGGGGGGCCATCAGCCCAGCCTGAACCCTCTCCAATCTGGGACCCCTTGGGGAATGTCTGACTGCCGGTTTAGGCCCGATCCCGAGGATCAGGCCTAAACTGGCAGTCGGATATCCCTCTCACAATCCTGGACCACTGGCTCCTAATTGCTCACCTGCCTGCCTGCCTGGTCACCCCTAACTGCCTCCCCCTCCCCCAGCCGGCCTGATTGCCCCTCACTGCCTCTGCATGCTGGCCTGGTTGCCTCCAACTGTACCCCCCACCCCTGCGGGCCTGGTTGCTCCTAAGTGTCCCCCCCACCCCCACTGCCCTTGTCATCATTTACTGTCCCCCCAGCTGGCCTGGTCACCCCTAACTGCCCCCCCTGCCAGCCTGGTTGCCCCCAACTGCCCCCTCCCCTGCTGGCCTGGTTGCCCCATGCAGCCTGCTTGTTCAGTTGTTTGTTCATCCCTCACTAATCCCCCTGCCAGCCTCGTGGTAGGCAGCCATCTTGTGAGGGCGTGAAGGTCAATTTGCATATTACCTCTTTATTATATAGGACTAGAAGCCTGGTGCACAAACTTAGTGCATGGGGGGGGGGTGTCCCTCAGCCCAGCCTGCACCATCTCCAATCTGGGACCCCTCTCACAATCCAGGACTGCTGGCTCCCAACTACTTCCTGATTGCCCCTAACTGCTTCTGCCTGCCAGCCTGATCACCCCCTAACCACTCCCCTGCCAGCCTGATTGATGCCTAACTGCTCCCCTGCCAGCCTGATTGCCCCTAACTGCCCTCCCTGCAGGCCTGGTCTCCCCCCCGCCAACTGCTCTCCCCTGCAGGCCTGGGTCCCCCCCAACTGCCCTCCCCTGCTGGCCTGATAGCCCACAACTGCCCTCCCTTGCAGACCTGGTCCCTCCCAACTGATATCCCTGCTGGCCATCTTGTGGTGGCCATCTTTGACCACATGGGGGCAGCTATTGTGTGTGTTGGAGTGACAGTCAATTTGAATATTACTCTTTTATTAGATAGGATAGAGGCCTGGTGCACGAGTGGGGGCTGGCTGGTTTGCCCTGAAGGGTGTCCCCTTGGAACATGGGGTGGCCTGGGCGAGGGGCCTGTGGTGGTTTGCAGGCTGGCCATGCCCCCCGGCAACCCAAGTGGAGGCCCTGGTATCTGGGATTTATTTATCTTCTATAATTGAAACTTTGTAGCCTTGAGTGGAGGCCAGGGCTGCAGGAAGCTTGGCTTCCTCCATCACCAGGGAAACCCAAGCTTCCTGCTCGCTCCGTGGCCGCAGCCATCTTGGTTGGGTTAATTTGCATACTCACTCCTGATTGGCTGGTGGGGGTGGCTTGTGGGTGTAGCAGAGGAACAGTCAATTTGTATAGTATTATTTTATTAGATAGGATTTTGTTACAGTGGCTGTGGGGGCTATGTTATTAGCTTTATTCTCTCTGTGTATCTCTGTTATATGGTTTACTTATATATATAATAAGGCAACATTTACAGGGAGGCTAGGCAGTGGTTAAGAACACACAGACATTAAGACTTGGGTCCAAGTCATGTCATTTACTAGCTGTGTGACCTCAGACAAATACTTTAGCCTTTCTGTTTCTCAGCTTCCATGTCTGTAAAATGAGGATAAAAAATAATGATAATAATAGGGTTTTCCTCATAGGGCTGTGATGAAGATTAAATAAGTTACTATGTAAAGTGATTAGCTGAATACTTGGGACATAGTAAGAGCCATGCATGTATTTGCTAATATGTATGCATTAATATGCTTGAACTCAAACTCGTGTTTTGCTTTTCATTTTCTGATCTGAGCCTCTGTTTCATGGCTCTCTTTCTTGCCATTTTCTATTGAATGTTCTGTCTCTAAACCTGTGTTTCTGTGTGATCATACGAGTGTTAGCATGTCTCGCTGGATATTTCATGGGTCTCTACATCCTGATACTTGGTGTGTGACTATCTTTTACCTTCTGTCTTCATCTCCTCTGCTTTTCTCAGGGTTTCTTTTGGGTTTCACTTTTATGTGTCTCCTCTTTTTCTTCTTTGTCTCATGCCATGTTTGTTTATTTTTTCCCCCGGGTTTGTTGGTGTGTTTTTTACAGTTATTTTGCTCCTTCTCTTTCATCTCTCCACTTATTATCTGTAGTTCCCCATAATATAAGAACTAGCAAGTAAAAATTATTTTCTGAATTCATTTAAGAGTTTCTGTTCTTTTCAAAATTTTAGAACCTTATGTAGACAATATATTATATTGTTTTTTGCTTACACAACCTTGTATTGATTTTCTGCCCTTGCAGTTCAGTGACCCTTTATGCCAAAAAGATTCCCCTGTGTTGCTGACCGTTCCTTCTCAAACAGTTAACAAACATTTAACCACCTTTATTGCTTTACCCTGAAGCATTTTTCCATTTTTTACTTCTTTAAATTTGTGCTGCCTCAGGTGCAAGATGAGATGGGGACAAAGTCTTTTACTCCTGGACATAGTCCCAGGCTCCTGCACAGAATGCTCTTGGTGGATATTGGTAAAATTAAGGAATTACACTGGGAGATGCTGAGGGTTAAGGGGAGACCGAGAGGAGCATCATGTCTCAGAGCCATTGTTTTACCTCCTGGCAGCTTTTGTTTATCCCTTACTCCTGTTATTTCACCTCCTAATGTTGGTAAGCTCCCGCAGGGCAGGGCCCATCTACATGTTACTCATATTTGTATTTGATAATTTATAAGTTGAAATCTTCATGACCTTGAACCAGGCCATTACTCAATGGGTGCTCAGTAAATATGAGCTGAATTGTTCTAGCCATTAGTCCGAGAGCTGTATCTTGAAATTATACAAGTTAAATCTAAGTCCTCCTAAGTCTGTACAGTATTGAAGGTAGCTGTTGAATCTCCCTCAATTTGTTTTTCACTGGTCTGGGCATTATCAGTGTTCATCTGTCATGGATTTCAATTCCTCTACCAATGCAGATGTTCCCTCCTGACAGGCCCTGGTTTCTTAATATACTTTTAAAAGCAAAGTTTTCATAACAGACCAAATTCACTGAGTGTAGTTTAAGCAACACAGAGTAGAATGTCTAGCTCCACACTTTTTCCAGCCACTATTTTAATTGTATTATTTCAGATCACATTTGAATTTTAGTAAGCCAGTGCACACTGCTGAGTTATATCAAATCAATTTAAAGCCTGCATATCTTGTTGACTTCTTAAATGGCCTCTGACCAGGGATGATGTATTCTCAATGTCCAAAACCAAATGATTTTTTCTCTCCTCCTTCCCCAGGTCCTCTCTGCAGAGCTGCACACACAGGCCCACATGCAAGCACACACACTTACCCAGAGTCTGGCACTCACTGGGGCATGATGACTCTGCACAGAGGCTGTCTGAAGGTCTTCTACATGGTGGGAAAGCAAAATCTACAGGATATAAAAGGCACTCTGAGCCCACAACACTCTTATTTTTAAATGTGCTTCCAATTATGAACTAGAGGATTCTAGAAAAATCTGTTAGGTAGGAAGATATGGTAGTTCAAACAATAGCATTTTACTCATTTAATATCCTCCTCAATTCTTTTGTATGGAGCAGTGCACACCATGGTGCTTTGTAGGGGATCGACAGAGAATGGGCTTCAGAGCAAGGGTTTGAATCTAGGTTTACCACTTACACCAGTGGTCAGCAAACTGCGGCTTGCAAGCCTCATGTGGCTCGTGAGCCGCGGTTTGCTTCTCTGTTGACTAATGAGTTTGCCGACCACTGACTTATATTATCTTATAATTTACAAGAGGCCCAATGCACGAAATTCGTTCCTGGGCGGGGGAGTGGGGAGGTGTGTCCCTCAGCCCAGCCTGCACCCTCTCCAATCTGGGACTCCTCGAGGGATGTTCGACTGCCCGTTTACAGGGATTGGGCCATGGGGGTGTGGCCAGCCTGGGTGAGGGGCTGAGGGCTGTTTGCAGGCTGGCCACACCCCCCGGTGACCCAAGCTCCAAGCCCCTCCTTTTTTTCTTTCTTTCTTTTTTTTTTTTTTTCAGCACCTCCTTGAGTGGAGGCCAGGGCCAGGTGGAAGCAGGTATCTGGGATTTATTTATCTTCTATAATTGAAAGTTTGTAGCCTTGAGCGGAGGCCAGGGCTGACCAGGGCAGGTGGGAAGCTTGGCTTCCTCCATCACCAGGGGCAACCCAAGCCTCCTGCTCGCTCCAGCTCTGTGGCCACCGCCATCTTGGTTGGGTTAATTTGTATACTCACTTCTGATTGGCTGGTGGGTATAGTGGAGTGATGGTCTCTTTTATTAGTGTAGATAGGGGAGGAAAAGTAATTTTGCTTCTAAAATTCTGAATTCTTAATTGCTATCCCTTTAATAAAAGATAGATTAAAAAGTAAAAAACAGAATTCATTGATACATAAATCTCATGTATACATGGGAGGCACCCAGGGAAAGATGAGGAACTCCCCGAGTTGGCTTATAATTCAGATGTAAGTAACACCCTAATAAGGAAATGGGAGAGGGGAATGTAGGTATTTTACAGGAGAGTAAATGATTTTTAGGGAAGATTAAGGTCTTAGAAGAATAGATGGGAGGTATACTATTTGTGACAAAGTCTGTCTTGGTGTGTTGTCGACTTCTCATCTCCTCTCTATGGTCAGAGCCCATCTTCCCTGGTTGATGATGCTGCTCAGCAGGGGATTTGTGACAACTGAGCTCCTTTAGGCAGATAGGGCGAGTTCATAGAAAACCTCTTTCTTCATTTGCCACCTTCTTAGTGCCTAGCGCTCAAAATAATGAATATACCGGGGAGAAACCAGGATGGTGGCATAGGTAAACACCTAAATTGCTGCCTTGCACAACAATTTCAAAACTACAACTAAAAGACAAAACAGACATCATCCAGAACCACAAGAAGGCTGGCTGAGTGGAAATTCTACAACTAGAAGGAAAGAGAAAAGCACACTGAAACTCAGAGGAGCTGCGGAAGGCAGAGGTACTGAGACGAGCGCGCAGAGAGGACTAGCAACTGACTGCACGGCTGGCTTTCACAAGCGGGAGGGAGACAAAAGCTCCTGACGGCTCTGAACTCCAGTTCCAGGTGAGACTCTGGGGACCCAGACTCATTCGGGGAGAAACTGGACTGTCTGGCAGCAGGTGGAACTTGAGGGCGGCTTTCTCTCAGAGGTGCTTGCAGCGATTACCACGGGACACTGAGACACAGGGGCCTGTTAGGGCAGGGCTGACGGGAAACTGGTGCTGTCTGCTCCGCCCTGAGACTCTGCCCCATCCAAGCTGAGCACAGAGGCTTTTGCAAGTCTTGTCTCATAAGGGTGTCTCCAGCACAGAAGTTCTCCCAGCATAGACACAGCTGATCCTCACAGCCAACTGGCCTGGAGGTCAATTCCTCCCAGTGATACCAACAACAATCAAGGCTTAACTACAACAAGACTGTGCACACAGCCCACAAAGGGGAGCACCAAGAGTGTCCACCTCAGGTAACTGGGGAAGCTGAGCCACTGGGCCCTATAGGACACCTAGCACACAAAGCCACTCTATCAACTCAGGGAAGCAGCCAAAATGCGGAGACAAAGAAATAGATCACAAATGAAAGAAATGGAGGAAAGCAAGCTACTGGATATAGAGTTCAAAACCACGGTTATAAGATTTTTCAAGAATTTTCTAGAAAAGGCCGATAAATTTAGCAAGACCCTCGAGGATATGAAAAAGGACCAACCAGAAATTAAGCATATACTGACTGAAATAAAAAATATTATACAGAGATCTAACAGCAGACTAGAGGATTGCAAGAATCAAGTCAAAGATTTGAAATACAAAGAAGCAAAAAACATTCAACCAGAAAAGCAAAAAGAAAAAAAGAATCCAAAAATATGAAGATAATGTAAGGAGCCTCTGAGACAACTTCAAGCGTACCAACAACAGAATTATGGGGGTGCCAGAAGAAGAGAGAGAGCAAGATACTGAAAACCTATTTGAAGAAATAATGACAGAAAACTTCCCCCACCTGGTGAAAGAAATAGACTTACAAGTCCAGGAAGCACAGAGAACACCAAACAAAAGGAATCCAAAGAGGACCATACCAAGACACATCATAATTAAAATGCCAAGAGCAAAAGACAAAGAAAGAATATTAAAAGCAGCAAGAGAAAAATACCTACAAGGGAGCACCCATACAACTGTCAGCTGATTTCTCAACAGAAACTATGCAGACCAGATGGGAGTGGCAAGAAATATTCAAAGTGATGAATAGCAAGAACCTACAACCAAGATTACTCTACCCAGCAAAGCTATCATTCAGAATTGAAGGTCAGATAAAGAGCTTCACAGATAAGAAAAAGCTAAAGGAGTTCATCACCACCAAACCAGTGTTATATGAAATGCTGAAAGGTATTCTTTAAGAAGAGGAAGAAGAAGAAAAAGGTAAAGATAAAAATTATGAACAACAAATACATATCTATCAACAAGTGAATCTAAAAATCAAGTGAATTAAAAAATCTTATGAACAGAGTAAACTGGTGAATATAATAGAATCAGGGGCATAGAAAGGGAGTGGAGTGACAATTATCAGGGGAGAAAGGGGTGTGGGGGGTGTGGGAAGAGACTGGACAAAAATCGTACACCTATGGATGAGGACATTGAGGGGGGGTAAGGGCAGAGGGTGAGGTGGGAACTCGGTGGAGGGGAGCTATGGGGGAAAAAAGAGGAACAATTGTAATAATCTGAACTATAAAGATTTATTAAATTAAATAATAATAATAATAATAATAATAATAATAAAATAATGAATATACCAAAGTGGCATATTCTGCTAACCTTAACATTCATCCTTATAAACCTTTCTATTTTCCTCCTTATTAGATCATAAACACCATAAAGGCAGAGACTGAAGATTTTATTCATCAGTATATAGACAGCACATCTCACAGTGCTTAACATCTTTTTAGGTGCTAAATAAATATGAATTAATGAATAATGTGATATGTGAGCTACTTACCTTTTATAGGCCTGAGTTCTCAACTGTATCTATTTTGTAGTGTTATTGTGGGGCTTAGATGAGATAATATATGTGTGCTTAGCACATAAAGACAATGCACTAAATAAATATTATATGCTGTTATTATTGGTCAATCAGTGAATTATATAATACAGGGAAGGGACAGAATAAAGCAAAACAGGGGGGGATCAGTAACAGGAAAGAGGTAGTTGGTGTATTGCTTGGCCTAAGCACTGTGGTTATAGTGAAGAAAACGAAATCTGACTGTTTCAGAAATGATTAGGGTGGTAAATAAGTCCCTTGAATTTCTTAAGGGGTTTATATTTTAAAACTCCTTTTCCTAGGAACCTTATTATAATCTTAGAGAAGGTCCCCGCAAAAGGTAGCTCCTTAATACTTGGAAAGTACCTATAACCTCTGCCTCACAGCTCATTAGAGACTCTTAGAGAGTTTGATAAACAGCAGAGATGTCTGTGAGCTCTGGCCTGGGGCAGTTTAGGTTGTTAATAGTCAGAATGTCCTATGTGTGTTGCACACTATAAGGCTCATGCAGTTATTAATATTTCATGAAAATCCAGGAAGCATCCCATTTAGAACTAAGGAAGAATTTTGGCCTGAGACTTTAAATGAATTGAGAAAACAAAACAAAAAATAAAAGAAAATAGCACCTATGCTGTAAGAGAAAAAGGAATTTTCACAGTTTTAACAAAAATCCCTTTCTCAAAAGTAGATTTATTACACCAACTGTGATGCAAAAGATGATTTTTCACATTTGATTACATCTTTATAAATCAAGATTAAATATATTAAGCTTGATTCTCCCAGGACCAACCTACTTCTTGAGAGTTAAGCACTTTTGAAAGTATGTGAACTGCTTTCAATTTTGGAACACAATGCAATGCAGAGGGTCCCTTTTCTTTCTTGGGGTAGAAAGGAGCATACAGTATTTACTTTTTGAAACTGGATTGTATGGAGAAGGTTGCTGAAGGTATGACAGAGGGAGGATTAGATCCTCATCAATCCAGAGGATCCTTTTCCATTTACTACTGGGGCACATTGGCCAGACCACTTGACATCCTTGATCTCATGGGGGATCCTGAATCTCCTCCATGTAGAATGAGAGCCTTGAGTGTCTCAGTTATAAGTAGGGTTTGAAGCATTTATATGCCATAGATATTTGCAACCTTTGAGTTGTGTCTGGGCGAGTTGTCAGCAAAGTGCTGCCTGCATTATTTTTGGGGCCTCTGTGTTGTTGTGGTGCCATTATGGAAAGCATCCTATAGGAAGAAGTTCAGATGAGGGCATTATGCCCCCACCCCCAACTACAACATATTCTAGGGTAAACTACAGTGAATTGAATGTCAAAAGACATAGACTCCAGTCATTTACAGCCTGTGTGTCTCAGTCATGTCACTTCACATCTCTCAACATCAGTTTTCTCATCTCTAAAATGGGAATAATAATATTTTCTACCTCCCTGGCTGTTGTGAGAATCAGATGGAGTAACAGGTGTGAAAATGCTCTGGAAAGTGCACAGTGCTTTACAAGTATGAGGGTTGTGCATCCTGATCTGGTTGGATATTTACTATTGTGGAAAGTGAAACCACACGTTATAGGCAATGTAGGTGTCATGGTCACAGTATGTCTTCTAGTGTCTTTTAGCGGCTGCCACAAGGTACCATAGACTGGGTGGCTAATAAACAACAGAAATTTATTTCTCACAGTTCTGCAGTCTGGACATGTGAGATCAGGGTTGGTTGGGTTTTGGTGAGAACCCTCTTCAGGTTATTGATGGCAGCCTGCTCATTGTATTCTCAATGGCAGAGAGCAGAGAAAGGAAGCAAGCTCTCTTGTGACCATTATAAGGGCACTAATCCCATTCATGAGAACTCCGCCTCATGACCTCATCTAATTCTAATCATCTCCCAAAGGCCCTATCTCCTAATACCATCACATAGGAATTAGGGTGTCAACATATGAATTTGGGGAGGACACAAATGTCTAGTCCATGATATTCTGCCCCCCAAAATCATTTCCTTCTCACACACAAAAATGTATTCATTCCATTCCAACAGCCCCAGAAGTCTTTATGTATATAATATTTTTATATAATTTATATAATACTAGAGGCCTGGTGCACGAAATTTGTGCACGGGGCGGGGGGGGGGGGTGTCCCTCAGCCCAGCCTGCACCCTCTCCAATCTGGGACTCCTCAAGGGATGTCTGACTGCCCGTTTAAGCCCAATCCCACCGGGATCGGGATCTAAACAGGCAGTCGGACATCCCTCTCACAATCCAGGACTGCTGGCTCCCAACTGCTCGCCTGCCTGCCTTCCTGATTGCCCCTAACCGCTTCTGCCTGCCAGCCTGATCACCCCCTAACCACTCTCCTGCCAGCCTGATTGATGCCTAACTGCTCCCCTGCCAGCCTGTTTGCCGCCAACTTCCCTCTTCTGCCAGCCTGGTCACCCTTAACTGCCCTCCCCTGCAGGCCTGATCGCCTACAACTGCCCTCCCTTGCAAGCCTGGTCCCTCCCAACTGCCCTCCTCTGCTGGCCATCTTGTGGTGGCCATCTTGTGCCCATATGGGGGTAGGATCTTTGACCCCATGGGGGCAGCCATCTTGTGTGTTGGAGTGATGGTCAATCTGCATATTACTCTTTTATTAGATAGGATAGAAGCCTGGTACATGGGTGGGGGCCAGCTGGTTTCCCTGAAGGGTGTCCTGGATCAGGGTGGGGGTTCCCTTGGGGCATGGGGTGGCCTGTGTGAGGGGCCTGTGGTGGTTTGCAGGCCGGCTACGCCCCCTGGCGACCCAAGCAGAGACCCTGGTATCTGGGATTTATTTATCTTCTACAATTGAAACTTTGTAGCCTGAAGCAGAGCCAAGCCTTCTGCTCCCTCCCTGGCAGCAGCCATTTCTGTTGGGATTTATTTATCTTCTATAATTGAAACTTTGTAGCCTTAAGCGGAGGCCTGGGCTGGCCAGGGTGTGCGGAAAGCTTGGCTTTCTCCATCTCCAGGGAAACCCAAGCCTCCCTCCTGCTATCTCCGTGGCCATAGCCATCTTGGTTGCGGTTAATTTGCATACTCGCTCCTGATTGGCTAGTGGGTGTGGCCTGTGGGCATGGCTTGTGGGTGTAGCAGAGTGATGGTTAATTTGCATATTACTCTTTTATTAGATAGGATTTTTTATTGATCTTTAGAAAGAGAGGAAGGGAAAGGGATAGAGATAGAAATATCAATGAGAAAGAAACATCATCAATAGGCTGCCTCCTGCATGGCCAGGCCCCAGAAGTCTTAAATATGTTCTAGCATCAATTCCAAAGTCTCAAGTCCAAAGTCTCATCTAAAGGCCATCTAATTCAGGTGTGGATGAGACTTCAGGCACCATTCATCCTGAGGCAAAGTCCTCTCTAGCTGTCAACCTGTGAAAGCAAACAATGCTTGTGCTTCCAAAATACAATGATTGGACAGACATAGGATAGACATTCCTATACCTAAAAGGAGAAAAGGAAAGAAGGAAGGGTGACAGGTCCCAAGCAAGTCCAAAACATAGTAAAGCAAACTCCATGAGATCTCAATGCTCAAGGTAATCTTCTTTGTTTCCAGGCTCTGCCCCCTGGTCCCACTGTGGTGATGGTCCTGCCCCTGCAGCTCTGCTGGGCATCCCCATTCCCATGTTTTTCAGTGGCCCTGCCTTCACGGCTTTGGGCAGAGGCCACCTGGCCTGTTGAAAACAGGTCTCCCCTTTTGTAACTGAGGAGGCAGCCCCGTTGATTTCTGAATCCCCTTTATAGTCATTCTTCCCTTGTCTTGAAGAACAATGCATGTGCTTGTAACAAAATAGCTCTATGATCCCATCCTTATAAAATTCAAGAAGCCCAACACTTTTCCTTCATTCCTTCCCATCTCATTCCTCTTCAATTCAAATTGTTGGGTTTTATTTCCTACAGGTGTGGCTCCATGGTTCACACCCACCTTAATTTCTTTACCAAATGTAAACTTGGCCCCTCCTTTAGTATTCTCTCCTGAGCATACTTTCTCAGTATGCCATGTGGACAGGCTGAGAACTTACAAATCTTTAAATTCTGCTTCCCTTTTAATTGATAGGTCTGTCTTCAAGTCACTTCTGTCTTCTTGCATTTTAAGCAATCGGGAAGAAGCAAGTCACTTCTTCAACATTTTGCTTAGGAAACTCCCCAATCCAGTATCCAATTTCATTGCTCACAACTTCCACCTTCCACAAAACACTAGAATTGTAATACAGTTCTGCCAAGTTCTTTGCCACTTTATAACAAGGATTGAATTTTCTCTATTGTTCAATAACATGTTCCTCATTTTCATGTGAGACCTCATCAGAATGGCCTCCCCGACCCATATATCGACCAGTGTTTTTTCTGCTCAGGACCACTTAGGTTTTCTCCAACAAGATAGAGGCCTCTTTTCTTTCTGAGCTCTCATCAGAATTGCCTTTACAGTTCTTTTCATGACAATCCAGACCTTTTCTAGCATGCACATAAAACTTCCAATCTCTACTTACTACCCAGATGCAAAGCCACTTCCATGTTTTTAGGTATTTGTTATAGCAACACCCCCACTTCTCTGTACCAATATCTCTTACTTAGGGTTTTATGGGAAAATAGAACCAATTGGATATGTATAGGTATACAGAAAGAAACTTATTATAAGGGGTTGGCTCATGTAATTATGGAGGCTAAGTCCTATTATCTACCATCTGCAAGCTGGAGACTCAGGAGAGCTGATGCTATAAAGTCCCAGTCTGAGTTTGAAGGCCCAAGAACTGGAGAGCCAATGGCTCTGGTGTGAGTCTGAAGATCTGAGAGTGCAGTGACCAAGGACAGGAGAACATGGATGTCCTAGCTCAAGTAGAGAGCACATTTGCCCTCCTCTGCCTTCTATTCTATTGAGACCCTCAGTGGATTAGATGATGCCCATTGCATTGGTGAGGGCGATCTTCTTTACTCAGTTTACTGATGGAAATGCTAATCTCTTCCAGAAATACTCTCACAGATGCACCCAGAAATAACGTCTTACCAGCTATCTGGGCATAGACTTGGCCCTATCAAGTTGACATAAAATCAACCGTCACATCTAGTTAATATCGTGTCCTTCATTTCTTTTTTTTTTTTAATATATTTTATTGATTTTTTACAGAGAGGAAGGGAGAGGGATAGAGAGTTAGAAACATCGATGAGAGAGAAACATCAATCAGCTGCCTCCTGCACACTCCCTACTGGGTATGTGCCCGCAACCACAGTACATGCCCTTGACCGGAATCGAACCTGGGACCCTTGAGTCCTCAGGCCGACGCTCTATCCACTGAGCCAAACCGGTTAGGGCTCCTTCATTTCTTAATGTCTCCTGCTCTTTTCACACAAGAGGGGGAAAATTGCCACACCCATTGTTGTGAATATATCTAATCACCAATGATCAAAATCCACGGTTTTGGGGAGTGATGATAAATGGTATAACAGACATAAAATTCCATTTTGTTTTGTATTTTTATGAGCAGCTCAGCTTTTTACTAACACTGGTTCTTACAGGGATCTCTATCACATGGTGAGCTGGGAAGTGACAAAGAGCATACATTTATAATTCTGCCACTGAATATAAAGCCTCAAAAAGTCCCATTGGTTAGTGAAACAAAGCAGGCTTCAGAAATAACATTTTGGATAATTATTCTATTTTTTTCTGGGAGGTTATATGAGTGATCAGGTGTTTAACTTTGATTTTTGATAGTGATTTCTTTAGACGTGCAAGGGAGATGGTTAACCCAAACTCTGACACATCCATGCAATGGAATACTACTTCAGCAATAAAATGGACTACTTACTACACATGCAGCAATATACACAAGTTGCAAAAAATTTATTCTGAGAGAAAAAGTCTTTTTCAAAAGCATGCATACTATATGATTCTGTTTATATAGATTCTGGGACAGACAAAACTAATCTTTGGTTAAAAAAATCACAAATGTGGTTGCTTTGAGATGGGGGAGGACTGAAGATAGACTGGGAAGAGGTATGAGAGAATTATCTGGGGGTTAGTAGTATTCTATATCTTGATATAGGTGATTGGGTAACAGGGGTATATGCATCTCTCAAAATTCACTGAATATACTTATGATTTTATTGTATGTAACTTTTACTCCAAAATATAAACAATATAACAGTATACATGCTGAAGTGTTTAGGGGTAAAATGTACTGATACCTGCAATTTACTTTAAATTATAATACCTACAACAATGGATAAATACACAATAAGACAAATAAAGTAAAAAGTTAACTGTAGAGAGTAGCTGGTGATTATTCAAGTGCTCATTGTCCAATTCTTTCAACTTTCTTGTAGTTTTGAAAATTTTATAATCAATGTTAAAAATATAACTTCAGAATAAAACCTATTAATATTTAAAAACCACAACGGGTACCCTGGTTAGTGTTGTTTTTTGGTGATGTAATATCCTTTTAAGCACTGACTATCATTAAAGAAATTAAATTTCTTGTCAAAGCTAAATGAGAATTTATTCCATTACCTTTTCTCAAAATGAAGCCTAAAAGAGACGTTTAAAATTATAAACACATAAGCATTTCTTTTTTTTCAATTATAGTTTATATTCAATATTATTTTGTATTTGTTTCAGGTGGATAGCATAGTAAGACAATCATATACTTTATAAAGTAATCCCCCAAATGTCTGAAATACTCACCTGGCCCCAAATGTAGTTATCACAGTATTAGTGACTATATTCTCTATGGTATACTTTTCATTGCCATGACTATTTGTGACTCCCAATTTGTACTTCTTAATCCTTTCAACTTTTTCACCATCCCTCTTGGCAACCATCAGTCTTTTCTCTGCATCTATGAGTCTGTTTCAATTGCTTTTGTTCATTTGTTTTGTTCTTTAGATAGCACTTACATATAAGTGAAATCATAAAACACATAAGGATTTCTGAGCTTGCAATATGGCACATCAATGCTTAAGAAATTAAATTAAAAACTACTTAGTATTATGTTTTGACTATACATCATTTCATTTTAAGTTTTTTTTTTCTTTTGTTTATCTCCAGATTCTGAAATACAAAGAAGGAAGATAAGCAGGTGATAGGATTCAGTTAAGAAGCAAGTACTATTTTAAAAGAACTCATAAGAAGTATTTTTTAAAATCTTCATTTCTGGGTACAAATAATATCACAGGAACTGACTTTTTATACCATGAGAATTATTAGAATGTAGGGAGCCTGGATTATAATTCAAAATGACCATGGCAGATTAGAATGTTGTATTTTTTCAAAGGGACAAAATTCAGTAGGGACATGTACAAAAGTATACCTTTCAGGACAAAACAAAACAAAACAAAACAAAAAACAACACAGAAAAAGGGGAATGATTCTATGGTGTCAGATTGCCCATAGTCAGCTCTGCTCACTGATTAGTCACTGTCCCCTGTACTAGGATTGGATCCAGCTTTCATATTTAGATAATATGGAGAAATAAGTCAAGGCTTAAAGAGGAGCAAGATGGCTAAAATTACAAAAAACGACTCCTCCAAGGAAAATCTGAGAGAAGAGGAAATTCTATAAGATTCTTTAAGATTGAAAAGGCCCAAATTTTGCTTGTTTACCATTTCCAATTACATGAAGTGTTTTCCTGAGGAGATTTTTTTGAAAAACTAACAAGGGAAATGGAGTTAAGTACTAGTTTGGTTGTTCAAATGGAATAATCTCTTGACTTCAAGGTTGATTAAAGTCTGGGATAATTATCAAGAGATGCTATGGGTTCTGCGTCTCTGGAGAATTATGTGAATAAATGTAACGTAAAGCCTGAGGGCGGGGGCAAACTCAGATGAGCCCTGCAAAGACCTTCCTGGGTCTTCTTCTAATGATAATGTTTCACTAAGAGTTTTAAAATATAGCTTGATACTGAGTTACAGTTTTTCTGGGTTTTCTATAAGAAATGGCAACTTTAATTTTGCTTCATTTAAAAATTCACTGTATTGCCCTAGCTGGTTTGGTCCAATGGATAGAGTGTCAGCCTGCGGACTGAAGGGTCCCAGGTTTGATTTCAGTCAAGGGCACATGCCAGAGTTGTGGGCTCGGTCCCCAGTGTGGGGCGTGCAGGAGGCAGCCAATGAATGATTCTTTCTCATCATTTATGTTTCTATCTCTCTCTCCCTCTCCCTTCCTCTCTGATATCAATAAAAATTAAAAATATATATATTAACAAAAATTCACTGTATTAATGTATAGCATTGTTAACTATAATTAGCAATACTGCATTGTATACTTGAAATTTGCCAAGGGGTATATCTTAATGTTCACACACAAAAAAGAAAAAATAATAACTATGTGAGGTTATGGGTATATTAATTTGCTTGATTGTGGTGATTATCTCACAATGTATATGCATATCAAAAACATAAAGTAGTACACTACAATTTGTATTTGTAAGTTATGCCTCTAGAGCTTGGAAAAAAATCACTGTAATGATTCTTTGCATTGGATTTGTCTCATAATAAATGATTGCATATTGCTTTGGTGACTATTTGCAACTGCGCTTAATGTTCTTAAATTAGTTTCTGCACTTTATAATTATTACAAAATAATTATAATGTATTCTGTTATTTTTCTCTTTAATATTAGAACATTATCATCAGGATGAAATTTTTATGTTTAAATCATTGTATTAATGAGTATTTGGCCTTCTTTGCTATTTTATCCCACCAACTCACCATTTCACCATCCAGAGCCAGTTAGCATGAACTGAAATAAAAATGTCATCTTTGTGAATGATTTATCTTCCTTTGGAAAGTCAAAATGGAAAAAAAAAATCCTCGTTTGTTTTTCCCATGGTAGTCTCTGTTTTTGGTTTCTCCATCTTATTCCATGGCTCCCTTTTATTGTTTTATTTTTCAGAGCAAAACTTGCTTCCTGTTGTGATGCTGTGCAAAACTTCATTGTTTCTCAAAATAACACTCCAGTTGGGACTAACATGAGTTACGAGGTGGAAAGTAAAAACGCAATCCTAATTAGAAAGAACATTTTTAATATGTTTCCAGTGGTGAGTAAAGATTTGTTGTGGTTTATTTGTGTCATCGTTCCAGGTGAATTTTCTCTCACTTCAAGTTATAATTTATGATAATGGAGGAGTTAATGAATTAAAATACCGTACTCTGTTGTATAAGATATGAATAGTAGTCCACTTTAAAAGGCAATTTGGAATGCATGCTGGCTCTGCAGGGGATGGAATTTGTATCTTAAAAGATAAACGTTCCCACTTCTTGAGTCTTCATGACTCATCCTTGAATGAGATGAGGTACTTGGGCTCTCTGCATGGTAATTGCTGGGGCTTGAGAAGATGACCATCTCTCACCTGGAACAGGATTCTTCCAGTTGTCAGTTTGGGTGACTGAGTCAACACCTTTACAAAGAACTGTAGGTTTATTCGGTTAACCTTTGGGAAGTAAATATGTAAGAATTATTAGTCAGTGGATTTTTGCCCTGTGTGTTTACTGCTGGATGCCAAGCTCCTAGAACACTCCCTAGTTCATATGCACTCATCACATATTTGTTAAATTAACTGGTGAGTAATGATACAGTATCATTACAAGAAGAAATCAGTCCCAAAATATAAATCCAAAGTTGGGGGAAATTTTTGTCAGGAAGGACAGCCCATTGCTTAAAAACATACACTCTCTGGAATCTTTTGTAATTGATTTTATTAAAAGCAATTAGGGCAAGTCAATATGATCTAAATGGAATCACTTCATATATGCAATTTACCAACTGTAGACTATTAGAGCCTTACAATTATTTTTTTTGAACCTTTGACTTCTTACAGCTAATTTATTATTTGTCGTGTAAGTTGCTCCAATTTTTTAAAATTATTACAATTCAAAAAAATAATTTTTTGGGAATAAATGAAAATAAACAGAAAACAGTAGGAAAAAATATTACACATTTTCTGGAAGAAAGTAGGGCAAAAAATAACTCATAAAACATTCTATAACGCCCTTAGGAAGCATTGACATACCAATAATTGGAAAGATAATAACTAAAGTATATTTATATTCCCTATCTTGGAAGGTTGGGGAGAGTTCTCCAAGGAGCAATCCTTTCACCCATGCAATTTTTGCTACTGTGTTTTTTGTTTGTTTGTTTTGTTGTTGTTGTTTTTTTGCTTGAGACTGACCAGAACAGAGGAACGGGAGGTGTTTCTTGCTTCTAATTGGCACCTTCAAAAAAAAAAAAAAAAAAAAAAAACTTGACAAAGGCTGGATAATTCAGTATGCAATTAGCAACATTCACTTGTCAAATTTATAACTGATTTTTTTTTAATTGGGAGGAGAAATTTCTGAAGTCAATTCAGTAACAATTGCAAAGCTAGGTAACAGGGTTTTTGTTGCTGTTGTTTAAACATCCAGGTTCCATGGCTATGGCTCCTGGGGGAGCTGACCTCTCTCCCACCTTGCTTCCTGCCTGTCTTCCCTGCTCAGTTCTGCTCTGCTGCACTCAGCTCATAACTGCTGGGCAACTTAGAGATCTCAGTAGTTGCTTTTGATTAAATGTGGTGAGGTTGCTTTCTCCAAAAACTTTGCTAAGTAACTTGCAAAGGAAAACAACAAAGTTGCTTTCCAACCAGAGTGAGCAATGTGCAGACACTGGAGTTGGGCAAATTTGCATTTTCTTGGAAGGTGTAAGTTAGGGAATGTTGATGTTTGTAATTTATTTAAACTCTTCCTGAACTCTGAGGTACCAAAGCATATGGATGTTTTTCCCCAGTTGACCAAAAAGCCAGAGAAAAACATGTTATTTTGACTGCTTAATTGGAGATATGCGGTTGCAGAAGACCAAAGAAAACCAAAGACGCTTCTAAGAAAAAGGAGGGACACTGTTTAATACACCTGCGGACTCAGGGAACAGCCTTCCAAATCTGAGTGAAGGAACACGCATGGAGCTTTCCTTTATATCTCCCTCCCTGTGGTCTTTGTCCCACAAACATGGATTATGCTTCCAGTCCTTTTCATGGGCCTTGCAAGAAGGCCCCCAAGTGTTGGGGATCTCCAGGCCCTATCTGATGGTCTGGCCTGGTGCCAGCATTAATAACCCTCCCTCCAGGGCAGTGCACTGTTCACAGTAACAGGTTCTGTAAGACCAGTATCTGGGAAGGAGAGAGGGACTTACTTATAGGTTATCAGGAATGTACACTGAGCTTGCTGCCTTGGAACCAGATCACTAGCCCCAAATATCAGGGATCAGGGTTACACTGGAATTAGCCCTTTTTAGCCTTCTCTTTCCCTCCCCCACACCCTCGCCTTGTCCCACAAGCTTCTCTTAGCCTTGTGGTACAACGACTATGGGATGTTATGGTGAACATGGATGATGAATGCTCTTAACTGCTTCCAGCTGGAAAGGGGCGATGATAAGGAGTTAGCATCCTGTGAGGGGTTTGTAGGGAATTCTGAAGTTTAAAGGCATTCCCGTCCAGTTTGCAGGCAGGCAGAGGCAAGCAGCGGTCCCACACACGTAGAATGTCCCTGCAGGGGAGCACCAGGTGGTGTTTTCAGCCTTGAGGGTAGAGTTGCATAGTTCATCTGGGAGGCAACCTGCTGGATGTTGGGCCTGGGTACTGCTGAAACAAATAGGAGTGACATTAATTAGCTGCACATTGGCCGTGACAGGTCCTATCATTTTTTCCATCCAATACAATTCCCCCTCCCACATGCATTTGGTAGTGGAGTCGTAACATGCTGCAGGCTGATAAGTATAGCTAACAAACATCTGGCTTGATGGGGCTTCCCCATAGGCTACCCAGTCTAGCATATTTGGGTAGCGAGTTTCTAAGCAAGGACACATGGCAGTGGTCCCTATGGGAGACAAGTATGTGCTAGCTAATATTATTAGTGGGAGCATGTTATTCCCTCCATTTCTGTTCAGTGGGGGTCCTAGTGAACCACTAGAACAAAGAGAAGTATCATGGCTATTCCTGCAAGACAGATGTAGCCAAGGATAGCATGACAAGCTGTAGTCCAGCAATCCATGATGAGGCCTTTGTTTCCTTGCTGTGTGGGAAGCAGTAATTTTATGGTGCTTCTGTGTCTCAGCAAGGGCAGATGAGTTCTCCTCCTGGTACTAGCCTCGGGTTCTGGCGGCACTCATAAAAAGATAAAATGAGAATTATTAGAAAGATAAAACCAATGGTTATCCAGAAATACCAGAGCATATTACCTTTAGGAGGCGATAAGAAAGAGAGATTAATGTTAGGGAGAATTCAGCAGGGCGTTTCTGAATTCCTTGGAGCAGGTTGATCGGCCAGATCCGCTGTCTTCTTGAGAGTGATCCTCAGGGGATGTTTCTGGTCAGAGGTCATCTTCCACTCAGGCTGGGCATCACTCAGCTGGTGGGCTGCCTTCACCCGGGAGTGGTGGATCCAGGTTTCAGTCCTGCAATCTTGAGAGCTGTGGGGTGGTTAATATGACTGGATAGGGTGCCTTCCAGATAGGCATGAGGGGCTCCCTTTTCCAGTCCTTTACCCAAACCTGGTCTCCAGGTTTATAGGGATGTATAGCTGTCCCTAGAGAGATGGGTAGTCGATCAGTAACCCATCTGTGTACCTCAAAGACAGTTTTTCCGAGTCCTTGTAGTTATTTCTGGATTTCTAAGTTCCCTATTTCCCCCAAATCTCCCTTTGGCCGAATTAAGGGAGGGGGTCTACCATATAGAATTTCAAAGGGAGAGAAACCTACCCTGGCCCTTGGGACACAGCGTACCCACAGGAGTACAAGAGGCAAGATATCTGTCCAGGGTAAGGTTGTCTCTTGGCATAGCTTAGCCATAGCCTGCTTTAGAGTCTGGTTCATGTGTTCTACTTTCCCTGAACTCTGAGGCCTATAAGCTGTATGTAGGTTCCATTTAATTCCTAAAGCCTTAGCTACCTGTTGTACTATTTCTGCTACAAAGGCTGGGCCATTATCGGACCCTATGGTCAGAGGCATTCCATACCGTGGAATTATATTCAGCAATGCCTTAGTGACTTCTCTTGCCTTTTCTGTGCGAGTGGGATATGCCTTGACCCAGCCTGAAAAGGTGCAAACAAAGACTAGCAGGTATTTATTCCCTCTGTTAGGCCCTATTTCTGTAAAATCTACGTTTACGTCCTCAAAAGGAGCTTGCCCACAGTGCTGAACTCCTATCGGTCCCACAGGACCCTGTTTGGCATTGTTCTGAGCACAGAGGAGGCAATGTTGAGAGACTGAGGAACACAAGGAGGGAAGACGGGCAATTAGGTAGTATCTGCCTAACAAAGCTTCTAGGGAAGTCTTCCTTAAATGAGTAAGTTCATGCTGCTGGAGGACTACCTTATGGGCTAACTGTTCTGGGACACAGACCCTATGATCTGGGAATATCCACCAGCCTTCCTTTGTTCTCTTGCCCCCTTCTTTCTGGGCCCATTTCTCTTCCTGAGGAGTGTACTTTGGAGGGTCAGGTAATTCGGGGGCCAACATGATCCGTGCCGGTGCCACTTGTTCTTTAGCAGCCAGCTTGGCTGCGGCATCAGCACGTTGGTTTCCTTCTGATACTGAGTCTTTCCCTTTCTGGTGACCTTTGCAATGGATGATGGCTATTTCCTTGGGCTCCCAGACTGCTTCTAGTAAAAATCTCATTCTGATTTTTTATTCCTTTTTAAAATCTCATTCTGATTTTTTATTCCTTTCCTCCGACCATCAAGAGCCCCCTTTTCTTATACTGTATATGGCCCCATGGATATGCAGGGTTATAACAGCCTCATTAACAGCCCGTAGATTCTGTACAGGGCAGTAGTCATTAGTCCCAGGCTTTTTGACAGGCAAGAATGGCGTGTTCCATGGATACCTGCATCATTTAACAAGTCCCCACTGAAGCAGCAGGTCTAAGTGGCGGATTTGTGCCCCAGGCTTTAAGTCAATCAGCACTGGGGCATGGTCCTTAGCCAGACCTGGAGAATTCCTTTCTGCCCAGACCAGCGGGAATTCTTTCTCTAATTCAGGTTCTAATGGTGAGGCCTTTGACTGGGTGGTATAAAGTCTCCATTCTTCCTCCCTTCTTGCTACACTGTCTCGGTTGATGAAAACCTTGTTGGCTATCTCCAGCAGTTCGGTGGCATTCTTTCCTGCAAACCCTTCCAGCTTCTGTAATTTTCTCCCGATATCAGGCTGGGCTTGGCCTACAAAAGTGGCATTTACCATGGTGTGATTTTCCAGGGCCTCAGGGTTAAAGGGAGTGTAGATTCGGTATGCCTCACATAGTCTCTCATAGAAAGCTTCTGGACTTTCATCAGGCTTCTGGAAAACCTCAGATTTTAGCCATATTGGTGGGCTTCTTGGCTCCGGCCCTGACCCCCTGAAGGAAGGCCAGCCGATATCTTTCTAGCCTGGCCCTTCCGTCTTCTGAGTTCGTGTTCCAATCAGGTTCCTCATCTGGGAAGGCCTCCCTTGCCCATCTGTCTGTATCTAATATTCCTGCCGGGGCCTGGGTCTGGAGCCACTTCCGAGCCTCTGATACTACTCTCATGTGCTCCTCAGTGTTAAAGAACGTGAAAAGGAGCTGCTTGCAGTCCACCCAGGTGGGCTTCTGGGTCTGGAAGATGGTTTCTAGGAGGGCTACCATGGCCTGAGGTTTTTCAGAATAAGCTGGGGTGTGATGTTTCCAATTCAGGATGTCACTTGTGGTAAAGGGCTGATAATAATAGACTGGGCTTCCCTCCTGCAAGGTCCCATCTTCACCAAGCACTTGGGCACCCCGAATCTCCCTGAGAGGCATCTGACGTGCTGGTTGTGGCTTGGGCCCTTGATCGACTGAACACAAACGCCGCCCAACTGGCTTTGGAGTGCCCGGTTGAGGAGAGACGGAGGGGGGTGGTGTTTCCAGACTTTCCGGACCTTCCAGACCAGCGGGGGGAGCATGTGGTGCTGCCTGTGGCACATATGGAGGTGGTAAAACTGGCGGGACTTCCTCAGGGGGTCCTGGCAGAACAGGGGGTTGGGTTCCCTTCTGAGGGGCCTGTTTCTTTTCTCTTGCCTGCTTCTCTTCTGCTTGCTCCTGCCCTGCCTGCCTCTCCTTAGCCTGCACCTGCCCTGCCTGCCTCTTCACTCCTGCTATTAAAACTTTACTCTGTCCCTTGTTACACACGCAGAACCAGACCCAAGGCGGCAAGGTTTGAGCAATTTCTAACCAGCTGTCTATGTAGGGAAACTGATCTGAGTGTCCAGGGTCTTTCGTGACGACATTCCAGACTGCCCCGACCAGTCCCTTATCTAAGGAGCCTTCCGAGGGCCAGCCAACCCCAAAGGCTGGCCATTCTACTTCACAGAATTTCCTCAGTGTTTTGGGGTTCATTTTAATACCAGAGTCCCCATTGAAACCCTTTTCAAAATTTTTCAACATGCAATTGAGAACAGTAGGTTTACTTTGTCCCGACCCCATGATGATCGGTGGCGAGAGACAGACAAGGGAGGGGGTGACCTGTTTTCACAGATCCTCACTCAGATGCCCGCCTGGCCGCATCCCTTGGGAGCTTAGATTTGTCTTAGCTAAGGTGCACCTGTATAAACCCCGGGCCTGGTCACCTCCACGTGGGGGTGAGTCACCGTTATGCCATATGACAAATCACGGAACCACACGTTGGGGCCCACTCGGACTCCGTAACCAAGGTCGTGGAGCCACACAAAGGATAAGAGAGGGCAGGCCCTCTCCCTCCACACTCACACACTTTCACCAGACATTCACTCAGAGTTTAAAAACACAGTCCACCTGATTCCTGATTCCTGACCAATTTAACTGATGAAGTCCTATGACTTCCGGGGAGGTGATCAAGCTCCTCCTTCCACTCACTTGGAGTGGGCCTGACTGACTGGGGCCCCTATATTACCGATTCTGTTGACAGATCCAGAGGTGTCCATCCACTTTCTCCAGATGCCGGCCGGGTCCTAGGCTGAGGTCCGGGAGTGCCAGGAGTCCCCTGATTCAATTCTGCTAAAATCAGCAGGGCGCGCCTTCCGGAGGCCTATCCCGTGCCCCCGGACCCCAAGCCCTGTCCCCTCACTGGAGGCCAAAAAAGCCAAGTGCAGTTGGTTTCCCAGTCAGGGAACCAGCTGTTGCAGAAGACCAAAGAAAACCAAAGACGCTTCTAAGAAAAAGGAGGGATACTGTTTAATACGCCAGCGGACTCAGGGAACAGCCTTCCAAATCTGAATGAAGGAACACGCATGGGGCTTTCCTTTATATCTCCCTCCCTGTGGTCTTTGTCCCACAAACATGGATTATGCTTCCGGTCCTTTTCATGGGCCTTGCAAGAAGGCCCCCAGGTGTTGGGGATCTCCAGGCCATATCTGATGGTCTGGCCTGGCGCCAGCGTTAATAACCCTCCCTCCGGGGCAGTGCACTGTTCACAGTAACAGGTTCTGCAAGACCAGTATCTGGGAAGGAGATAGGGACTAAATTATAGGTTATCAGGAATGTACACTGAGCTTGCTGGCTTGGATTCAGATCACTAGCCCCAAATATCAGGGTTACATTGGAATTAGCCCTTTTTAACCTTCTCAATGTTTCCCCCAGTAATCTCTTCTATTGTGGCATAAAGAGCATATTTGCATTCTACTCTGCCTATAAAATTCAGAATTTATTGTGATACCGGTTAGTAAACACAGTCTTAAAATATTTTGAGCTAGAAGTTTAGTGACTTAAAATTCTCTGAGATATTTGGGAACTCTTCATTTAAGAGCCAGGCAATCTGCTAGGCATTGGGGATATAAAGAGAAAAAAGGCATGCATTTAAATGTTTTAGGCATTGAATGTGAGGAGCTATGTAATGTGTATGGGTTAAGAGCATGCACTCTGACAGATTGCCTGGGTTTGAATCCCAGCTCTGCCACTTTCTAGCTTCAACTCATGCCTCCAGCTTCCCATCTGTAAAAGTGCTTGTACTGTTGTGTGGATTAAATGCCTTAACAAGTGATGCACTTGGTAGCCTTGCATAATAAGCACCTTATGATTTTTAATTTTTAAAGACAAACCCAGAAGTGCTGAAATAGAGTTCTCTTTGCTTGTGAGGCATCTCCCAGGTGCACCGGCAGGAACAGATGGCCGTCACAGTGATCCAGGGTCTGCTGTGCTGCCCAGACCACACTGGCCCCGGGGTGTTGCTAGTAGTGCTGGCAAAGTAGCTTTGGGGAGTGGGTGCCCTGACTTGTAGCATTTGCTGATTTTACTAGTAGTGATGTAAACACCCCCACCGCGGCCGATTTTAACTTACCAGTGGTTTAACCACCCCCTCACAAAACTCCTGAATATTTACCAGTTGGCTCTCACAAGCTCCTCACAAGTGGGCTTCAGCTCAATGCGGGGGGGGGGGGGTGGCGGGGGGGGGCTGCACCAGGTGGGACACTGGGCCAGCAAGCACTTATTTAAAAGTCGCTGCACACATTGCACTGTGCTAGGTCTGCAGTGCAAGCTGAGAAACAATGAAATGTAATAAACACACTCTCTGCCTGGAGGACTCACACTCAAATTCTAAAGAAAAAAAGTAAGTGAATCAAGACCTTGTCACTGTAGAATATGAACTGGCACCCTTGCTGCTGGTCAGGGTCACACCATTCCTTCAGGGAAAGTGACCAGCAAAGTGTAGTGTTGAAATGCAAGGTTATGCTTCAGACCGGGGAGGATTTGGTGAAAGTGGGAGTCTTTTGAGGTAGGCAAGTTGGGTCCTTGGAAAAATTTTAAAAGACTCAGACCTGGGAAATTAATTTGAAATATGTGAGTACAGGGTGAGTAGGCCTTCCTGAAATGCCGTGGCTGGTCACTTGCGGAGATGGGAGGCATAAATCTCCTATTGCTGCTGAGCCTGAAGGCCTAAATATTTAAGAAGCAGAGGAAATGTTGCTAAATTAGCTATTAATTTTATTTTCCAGAATAGAGGATTTTACACTACTTTCCAACTGCTTTTTTCTCTGTTTTTTGCTGAAAACATTCCTGTTGGTAAGGCACAATGTGGGATTTTGCTATTCTCATTTTATTTAATTATGTGATGTAAACTGCATTATATTTTTATATACAAATATGTTGTGTATTATTACATTACATTGTATGTGATATGCTGTATATTTCTCTGCAGAAAAATAACAATATTAGGAGATTTTTTATTATAAATCTTAATTTGATCAACATGTTATGGTAGTACTACTTCTCGTTTCCTTGTTCTTCTTCTTTACTTAGTATGCATAAAAATTAAGCTTCTTGAATTAAGCTGGTAATGTTTATGGTTCTAAAAGTAAAGCTGTTTCATGGTAGTTTTCACTGTTTTTGCTAGTCGCAGCCTTTTGTGGAGCGCCCTTACAATCAGTGTGCAGTGGTTGGAAACGGGGGGATTCTGAATAAGTCTCTCTGCGGAGCTGAAATAGATAAATCTGACTTCGTTTTTAGGTAAGACCTGTTCAGCTGGTTTTTTTGATCCTAAGATCAGTTGGATATTTTACAGGGTTTGTATAAAGATAATCTGTAAATTTTTAGCTGTGTTGTCTACAAATTATTATTATTAATTATTATTTCTTTTGAGAAGTGTTTTCTTTAAAAATGTTTGTTTCTTAACCGTCCCCCAAGGATGTTTTTCCCCATTGATTTTTAGAGAGGGTAGAAGGGAAGGAGAGAGAGAGAGAGAGAGAGAGAGAGAGAGAGAGAGAGAGAGAGAGAGAGAGAACATTGATGTGAGAGACACACATCAATTGGTTGCCTCCCACACACACCCCGATCTGGGCCAGGGATCAAACCTGCAACCCAGATACATGCCCTTGACCAGGAAACAAATCTGTGATCCTTTGGTCTGGGGGTAGACACTAACCACTGAGAATAACCAGTCAGGGCTCAGACTACAAATTATTTTGATAGGCTTTCCTGCAGTGTTAAATGGATCATTAGTTCTTCTGAACGTGGATACTAGAAGGATAAAAATGTTCTGTGATCATTTACTTTTCAGAAGCTCTGGGTGAAATCATGGTGAAAGAGGGTCTGCACTGCAGGACTTGTCAGAGCCTTCAGTGTATTAAGGATTTCATGGCTCCTTGAGGACTCCATAAAGCAGCATTTCCCAGGTTCACCTGACCTTGAAAACCTTTTTGTGCTTTTTTTTTTAAAAGAGCATTTCAAGGAAGTTTTGTTCCCAGATAATTCTTGAGAAAATGGGCACTGTTCATACAGCCATGCAACATTATTGTTTATTTAGTTTTCTGACTTGAAATTTAAAAAAAATTATGCAGCTTCTTAATTATGCTCTTTTAAAATCTTTATATCTTAGTACCAGCTAGCTTGCAAAAATAGAAACAAAAGTGGTTTCCATGTGTGCCTGTATTCATAAACCATGTTACAGGATATCTCTATTTCAGAATATGAATGAAAGGTGATTCATTTTTTTTCTGTTGAAATGCACCTTTTTTCAGTTGAAATGCACCTTTTAAAAATATACACATATCTTTATTGATTTTTAGAAAGAAAGGAAGGGAGAGTGAGAGAGAGAAAGAGAAAGACTGATGTGAGAGCGAAACATCAATTGGTTGCCTCCTGCACACCCCGTATTGGGGATCGAACCCACAACCCAGGCATGTGCCCTGACCAGGAATCGAACCAGCGATCTTTTGATGCATGGGAATATGCCCTGGCCTTGAATAAGTTTGGTGAAGGCCAAGGGAGGGAACATTATGGAAACATTAAAAATTTTAATAAAATAAATAAATAAATAAATAGAAATAAAATCATTGCATTGTACACTTAAAAAACAGTAAATTGGAATCTGGTTTCCTGTTTCAGGAACACTAATTTTAACATCAGAGGAGATCTTTTGATTTTTATCAATTCAATGCTGCCCCTTTTTAGCAAATAAAAAAAAAATGTGATCCATAGTTCCTACCTTACTTTAATCTCATTTAAAATTTTTATGCTGAAGGTCATGACAGAAAAACAGACCCAGCAGTTCAACAGTTAATGAGTGTGTTTCTCATAATGAATGTTAAAATGGCCAATATTTGAGTGATTTAGCCATTTGGTTGACGTACTCAGTACTAAAAAAGCCATCATGAAGATAATTCCTGTAAAAGACTTTTTATAAACTTAAAATTCCCAAACCATCTGTGGTATCATGCCTACACATCCATTTGACTTTATGCAAATATAGGAAATACTAGTCTAGTTTTTAAGTTTCTAAAATCTCAACAGTTACTTAATTTATATCTTTAAAATAAATGCATGTATTTCTAGAGTCTATATTTGCTGATGCAGGTCTTTCTGCATATAGAGTTCCCTTTGAAGTTTGCCTTTCAAAGCAAAAGGCAAAATAAGAGCTAGACTTGATTGGTGTCATTAAAATTTATTTAATTTTTAAGTCTGCACTTATTTTGGATGTACATTTTATAAAACAATCTGGAAAGTGCTTATTATTACTTTGTTTTCATTTTAAAAGATTGGGAGCTACAAGTTAAGAATGTGAGGAACAAAGATAGGGGATGAGTGGCTTTCCTATACTGATATATATATATACAAACCCAGTATTTCCTCTAGAAATCTCCTTTGATACTATTGTATGTGAAAATTACCTTTTATTCTTCAACAGAATATGAGACTGTCCTATAAAGTAGATTTGTTACAGGAAGCCCCACTAATGAGGTCATTTCTGATCTATTATCTATGATTAGTATTATTCCAAAGTGCTATATTTAATTATTTTCAGATAAATCTTTTTATCAAGGTGGGAAGTGCATGTTTCATTTGTTTGTATGTTTAATAGAGCATGTAATAGAATTTTCAACTTCATTCATTCCTCAGAACACATAAACTTTCAGTAGCCTTCCTTAAGGAAATACCCAGAGATGCTCACTTTGTATGTATAGCTTTAAAGAATTGGTCTACTTGAAATTCTGTAAACGATACTTAGGGAATCATAACTAACTTTCCCTTTTTTTGTGTGATAGGAATAGAATTACTCAAAATTACAATTTTTAATTTGTTTTTCAATTTTAAAAAATCAGTACTCAGAAGAGTACTAAACATCATTATAAGAGCATTAGGATTTTATTTATTAGCAGCATAATTTGGTGGGAAAACTATCCATATGGGAATCAGGAAATTTTAATTTTTTTTTTAATGTAATCTTTGTTGTGGCAGATTCTATAACCTTCACCACAATGCCTCAATGTTTTAAAATCTGTAAATTGGTGATTATACCACTGTGGGAATATAATCAATATAAATAATAATTTTAATCAGAAGAGTGTGAACTCTTCAAAAGCTAGGCAAGGTTTAATTGTCATTCCTAGCATTGTTACTTATAAAGGTCTTAATCAATGTTGAAGTCATTTATCAAATTTGTATAGTATATGCAATATTGAATAAACTAAGAGTTCAGTACTTATTAAGTAGTTTTAAAGGCAAATTGGGTGAATTCTGAGGAACTCTTAACATCAGTGTTTTTCTGAAAAAAAAATGGTAATGGGCAGGGGAGGTGGAGGATGGTGTAGGACAGATAAATGGTGATAGAGACTTGACTTGGGTTGGTGAACACACACAAAAAAATGTACAGATGATGTGTTGTGGAATTGTGCACCTGAAACCCGTGTAATTTTATGAACCAGTGTTACCCTAATAAATTCAATAAATTCAAAAAAATGACATATCACACATGTATGAATGTATTTTATTTTTTCAAGTTGTATTTTGAAAATAATTTCTTTAAAATTTCAGGTGTAACCTTCCCCCAACAACAGGAAATGTTAGTAAAGATGTTGGCAGTAAAACCAACCTTGTGACCATAAATCCCAGTATCATAAGACTAAGGTAAGTATCTCCAACTTACATAACAGTTCAAGAACATTTGTTCATTGTTTAGCATGTTTCTTAATCTGAGCACCAATCTTTTTTTTTTAAATATATTTTATTGATTTTTTACAGAGAGGAAGGGAGAGGGATAGAGAGTTAGAAACATCGGTGAGAGAGAAACATCGATTAGCTGCCTCCTGCACAACCCCTACTGGGGATGTGCCCGCAACCAAGGTACATGCTCTTGACTGGAATCGAACCTGGGACCCTTCAGTTCGCAGGGGGACCTCTATCTACTGGGCCAAACTGGTTAGGGATGAGCACCAATCTTATTGCCGAGACTGACTTGCAATACAGCTGGCATGGCTTTTGGGGGAAATATATACATTTGTAATTTTTTAATTTCTATCAAGGTTGTGGCTCATGAGAAGTCGTGACCAGCTGTACTTCTAATGTCATAAGCTGAATGTTGCTCATCAAATGAAAACTTTCTGTTTCTTTATCATTTTTTATAGTAGTGAAGTTACGTTTTTCAGTTTTCTTTCAGAATTTTAGTGTTACTCTTTTATCTTGGTAGTACTTCCTTGATAAAACCTAATCTATTTGGAAACTTGAGGTAGCAAGCCTTAGGAGGACCTGGCTCAATTTGATTTTCACTTTGGATAGTATAATACTAAAGAATTATTCCCATGATTCATTTTCCACATGTAATTACCATGAAATGTTGGTTGGTTAATAAAAATTCTATATAGTAGTTTTGCTGTATTATTTAAACCAAAAGTGACTAATAATAATTATTACTAGAATACTCCCACAAATAGTTCTGGTATCTGTTAAGAGAATATAAAATACTAGAGGCCCAGTGCACAAAATTCATGCACTGGAGGAGGGGGGCCTGCGCCCTCTCGCAGTCTGGAATCCCTTGCTCCTTACCGCCTGCCTGCTCGCTGTTCCTTAGTGCTGCTGCAGAGGCAGGAGGGGCTCCCGCCACCACTGCTGCATTCGCCAGCCATGAGCCTGGCTTCTGGCTGAGCAGTGCTCCCTCTGTGGGAGCTCACTGACCACAAGGGGGGCAGCTTCTACGTTGAGCATCTGCCCCCTGGTGGTCAATGCACATCATAGCGGCTGGTTGTTCCAGTTGTTCCGCCTTAATGGTCGCTTAGGCTTTTATTATATAGATTGTATCTGAAAGGGTTAAAGAGAATGAAACGGAGCAGAGGAAACTTATTGTGCTTAGCAGATATCTTGCAGAAAGCTTGCAGCTGAACACTGCCTAGCCCAGATAACCACTAAACATCTGGCAATGGGAGGAACGAAGGACCGGACCCTTACGTCAGCAGAACAGCTTGCAGCCAGCAGAAGTTAATAAACACTTGCCTCTCCCTTCAGTCTCTGCTGATTCCTTTTTCGGACTCAGCCCACCTGCACCCAGGTGCCTGAAATAAAAGTTCTTTTGATACATCTTATGGCCTCATGTCATAGGTGCGCAACCCCGGCCCACTCCAAACCTTTCAGCATCTTTCTCCCAAAACCTTACTTTCAAAATACACAAAATTGTGTAATTATTTAAATTGAACATGTAAAGCGATCACAATTACAGTGGAGGAAATTTTTAAAATGTGTGTATGTATATTGTTTTTAGGTTTTCTAAAGGAAACTTTTCTTTTAATCACATGTTCAAAACATACACAAATCACAAGAGTACAGCTTGATGAATTTTAAAAAATGTGTAGATATTTTAAGGAAGTCCTGTGTTTGAGAAAACATTTCATCATTATAGACGTGGAAAGTGTTTCAGCATCAAAAAGCAACCTTAGATTACTGAGATAGAAGATCAGAGAATATAAGAAATGTGTGTCCAGTTAAGGGTATGGCCCAGTAAGAAAGTAGAAATTAAATCCTAGAAATACCAAGAAAAGAAATTAAGGCCTAGCTTTTTATATTTATAAGATACTTACTATGAGTTTTTTTGGAGTCTATGGTTTGTCTTTTTATATACAGTGATATGCATGGTTCCATTTTTTTTTGGCTAGAGGTAATTTAGCCTGTGTTACCAAAACCACCACTTTGATGATGATTATTAATATTATTATTATTACTATCATTATTAAATTTGGCAGATATGGGAACTTAAAGGAAAAGAAAGCAGTATTTCTAGAGGACCTTGAAGCCTATGGAGATGCATTTCTTCTACTGCCAGCATTTTCCTTCAGGGCCAACACCTTTGCCTCTTTTAAAGTGTACAGCACACTGGAAGAATCTAAGGCAAGACAAAAGGTTATATATTTCCATCCCAAGTACCTGAGGAACCTTGCCCTCTTCTGGAGAACTAAAGGTGTGATAGAGTACCGCCTGTCCTCTGGCTTGATGATCGCAAGTGTGGCCATTGAGCTGTGTGAGAACGTGAAACTGTATGGATTTTGGCCCTTCTCTAAAACTGTGCAGGACACACCTGTCAGCCATCACTACTATGACAACAGTTTACCTAAACGTGGTTTCCATGAGATGCCCAAGGAATACAGCCAAATTCTCCAACTTCACATGAAAGGAATCCTCAAATTACAATTTAGCAAATGTGAAATAGCCTAACCACGGTGACTTAAAATGGGAATAGTTTTCATGTAATGCTATAGGTGAGTAACAATATTTGCAAACACAAAAACTGGTGGTTGTAGGGTATAATAGGAGGAGCCCCATACTTAGTTCGATCAAAGCTCCCCACAAATTGTGCAACCTCAGCAACTCATTCAGTTGTTCTGATCTTCAATTTCCCTGACTGGACAATGGGGACCAAGATATCTAACTCACATTAGGAAAATGAGAAAATCTATGAAAACTCTTGGCAAACTATTTGCCTGAGTTAGGTACTCAAAAGTCTGTTTCCTTTTGATAGTTACATTTCCACCCTCACCAGACTGATAATAAAAGGTGTGCTGTTTGGAAACCCTTTCTGGAGAGAACACCTGAACTACCAGTACTCACTGAGGTTGTTTCTCTGGCTGGCCTCTCTCTTATCAAAATTATCCTTCTCATCTTTCCTCCTGTCTTAAAGAGTGCATTTAAGAAAATTATGTACTAAAACAAGAAACTCTTGACTCTTCAGGAATGAAATCCTTCTCTTTGTATGATAATGTGCCTGCTTCTTATTACATTCACTGTGCCATTCGCTGTGATGACTGTTTGGTTGGAAATTTTAGGCCAATTCTTTTTCTCCTTTATCTACATTTTAAAATCACTTTTCAATTTGACTTCTTCACTCTTAAGTGTTTTCCTCTCTCACTGACAGATCTACTTCGAGGATATAAATGGTTACAATGTCCAGTTTTTCTTACTTGTTGACTTATCCGGCCCTCACTTATTTAATTAATTTTTTAAAATCATTGAATAGCTACTTCATGCCAAGCCTGTAACAGGCACTGTGAGAGGGATACAGAGGTCCTGCAGGAGGAAGCGGACACGCATGTCATCACTATGATCTGGTGTGATAAATGTTACTACAGTAGCTATGAATAAAGAATTGTGAGGAACAGAGGCAGGAATAATTAAATCTACTTCGTAGAATCTATTTCAGAGAAGAGGTGGTTTCTGAACTAAACCTAGATGAGGAAGGTTTTAGAAAATGAAGATAATTCTGGGTAGAGGGAATAGTGTAGGGGAAAAAGCTGTCCCCTTGATTCTGATTCATCAAAACTAGCACATTTGAAGATAGGTCATGTTCTTTGCTCAAAAAATCTGCCCCCTGAGGGTAGGATACAAACTGTGATGGTACTGACTTGGGCCCACAACTGTGAAATGGGAATGATACCAGCCTGACAGATTTTACAGGAAAACTGTCATGATTAAAACATGAAAACTTAATTCTCATAAGGAAATGTGTGTGTTCACATGAGAAATAAGACTAATCACTTAAACATCAGTCTAAAATGAAGCTTGCATAGATATGGAATATTAACATTTTCACACCATTCCCTTACATTATGATGATACCTGGAGGTTGCAGGGCTGGGTGAAAAAGGTGAAAGAATTAAGAAGAAAAAGAAAAATATATATATTTATATATATATATATATATATATATATATTCCCTGTATCTACTGAACAAGTTATTTGACTTAAATAATTATGTCACAGGATAGTGAGAAGCTAAGAAAATTCTAGGGCAGAAGGGATAGGGAAACTCAGATAAGAAAATTAAACAAGACCAAACAATTTAGAAAGCTTTCAGCCAAGTTGTAGCAAAACCTTATCTTGAGAACAAATGGCTAATACCTCTCCTCTCTAACCAAAGAATTCAGTAAAGAAAGGGGAGTGTGAATGCCCCTTTTCCTTAACCAGGGAATACTTCGTGTAAATCACCCTGGAACTGCTAAGGCAGGGGGATGGAAGGGGGAGAAAGAAGGGAGAAATTTATCTCACCCACTAAACAAAGAAGTCAGCTGTTTGGAAAGGAGAAAAGAGGAGGGAGTTTTCATCTCACTGTTTAAACAGAGAAGCCGACAGTCTTGGGGCTTGTTAAAGATAAAATCACCAGATGCTTCTCATAAATTCTGGGAAAGCCATAGCAAAGTAAAAGGGAGATGTTAAGAGTTCATCTGTACCAAGATATCCAGCAGAAGAATTTTAAAACCTGTAGACAGAAAAATATAAAAAGCCAAACCTCTGTCTGCCAGGCTCACTTCTCAGACTAGCTGGGAAGTCCCTCTGTGCTTCATAAGCCAACTATATAGATTTGCTTGCCTTGCTTCTTTAATAAATTTACTTGCTTTACTTCTTTAATAAATGGGTTTTACTACAACGGAATCGTCCCAGGTCACTCATTTGAATTCCTTCCTCCAAGACTGACAAAAACGGAAGAGACTCAGCCCTCTTGCTGGTGCCTATGACCGTTATGTGCATGCTTTCCTGCTTGGCTTCGTGCCATCTCCAGGTGAGCAGAGATAGGAGTGGAATAGACTGGGCAGCATGTTGAATTAATTACAATTCAAGTACTAAATTTTTACCTTAGCCAGATTATGGTTTTACTAAATGTTGACTTATAAGAACACTCTGCTGTAAATTGCTTATTTTGATAAAGTACATCTTTAATTTTATTGTGATGCTAGTCTCAGTTCACATTTTCATTTGTTCTTCCTAGCAAATGATACCCATTATGGCCATAAATTAATTGAAAGTTCATATGTAAGTATTTTCCAAAAGAAACCTTTCCTTTTAGTTACATAAAGTCTAATTCATTTACCTTCCTTTTTATTGTGATGAATAAGTGGCTGATTTTTACTGCTTCTAATGCATTTAATTAGCTTTTAAAAATATGCTAGCAACATTGGTAATGTCTGTATCATGTTACTAGCAATGGATTTTTAAAAATAGATCAGAGCATTCTGATACTTTAAAGTTAGTAAAATGTTTTCTGATGAGTAAGGACTTAAACTTTTCTCTTTGATGGTATTGGAAATAGATAATTGATAAGTAAAAGTAATAGAATATACTGAAATAAATCATTAAGTATATAATAGGTAGACTTTATTAGTTATTTTAATACAAATTACATATGATTAGGACATTTAGAGCTTGCTTAAAATTTTCCCATATAACTTCCTATTTTAATTTTGGAAATTTCTCCTAGAATATCAAAACAATATATTTAATGACACTGATCAGGATTTCATAAATATTCAAAATGGCATGAGACTAAAGAGCAATGTCCTAATGAAACCCATGTCTGAGTAAAAGTTCAGCAGAAAACAAATGTTTAAGCTGTGAAGAAAATTGTAGACCCACCCACATGAGCACAACTGAAGTTGATTTCTTGTTTAACACTGATCTTAACATTTGTATTATCGTCCTAACTGCATGTTGAAATTACACAACAATCCCAGCTAGATTCACATTAGCCAAAAGTCTTTGGTTAAAAAAAAAAAAGTGTATCTTTTGTCTCTGTTTCCCAAGTGGGACTGTAGCAGTTGTGAAATCTCAACACCTTGTAGTTATCCGCCATGAGTTGAAACTCTCCTTCACCTTGTTGTAGTTTGTTGTAGTTAGTGGGTTGTGGGGAAATAAACAGAGTGGGTGGCCTCCTTCACATCGTAACATTTCCTCCCCAGCAGAGGATGGCCTTCCACGTGTTCACTGTGATGTGCCAATAATGTCCTTTTCCTAAACTGAATTTTAAAATTTTTTCTAAAATAAAATAGAACATGAATTTTTATAATGTAACATATTAGCTTCTGAGAATGGTAAATCATAAGTCACAGTTCTTTTTGTTCTGGAATGGTGAATTATATTACAAGTGGTTTGTTTTCACCAAGATCAAAACAAAAAGAAAAGCTATGCACTCCATCTTGTAGATTTACAGATGAACCACTACCAGGTCAGACAGTGACACTCTCAAGACATCTCCCGGGGTAACGAGTATTGCTTAAATGCTGTTAGCAGGGTTGGATTTGATCTTCGGCTCTTAGACTTCAAGTACATCCATGGACATTGGAGAGAGAAAGCACTGCTGCTAGAGACTACTAAACCTTCAGTTCAGACTCAGGCTCCTAACACCCGGTGCCACCAGCTCCTAAGGGAAAGACTGGCTTGCTTAATTCCATTTTCTGCTTGTCGTGCAGCATCACTGGGCAATGTAACTGAATAATGAGAGTCACAAGGATCTCCATCCAAATCCAAAAGTAAGGCAGAAACAGTCATTGAAGCATGTAGTCCATAGTGCTGTCTAGTCTTTGGAAAGGACTCCAGAGATTGACGTTTCACCTAATAGACTAGTCCTTGAAGTCTCTGGTGTTTTTCCCTCCTAACAAAAGGGAAAAGCACATAGATTGTGACTGTCATGAAAGAAGATTTCTTTCTGCATGTAAATTCCAACCCAATAAATGTGTGGGCTCTCAGCCAGGTAATCAGCCAAGGACATTTTTTGGAGGACTTTCTATCTATAGCATACTGAATTAAGCCATAAATCAGACCCGTTTGGGGCTAGATTTTTTTCCCTCGCCAACAAAAAATTTACCAGTCAAATACGCTATCATGTCAGGTACCTTAAATCATTCCATGAATCTCAGGAATCTTTGGGAAATTGGAAAATTTTGTGGATAACGGCCCTGTTCGTATCCTGAATAGCTACTGCAGAAGGATAGTTACAACAAAACATTTTATTTATGTAACATGACATGAAACACATTGTTATGCTATTAAATACTAAAGGAATTACAGAAATTCACATAAATTATCTGAAACCTTTGACCTACTAAGATGATTTATTTCTTTATTCTTGATGTTTAAAAAGTCGTTTTGAGCTGCTGGGTTTCCTATTTGCATGTGGCTTCAAAAGGCTCACTCCATGGCGAAGTTGCCATTCCCCTTTTGAAGATGTATGGGCAGGAAATTTTCTCTTGTCCATTGTATCTTATCTGGGTCATTTCTTCCAAAACTATTCTGCTTTTAATCAAAAAATGTGAGTGATATATGATAAAGATGCATTGCTCACATAATGGAGAAAAGATAAACTCTTTAGCAGATGGTCTTGGAACATTAGCTCATGATATGGAGAAGAATTCCTACATTGCATGTTAGAAAAAGTTGGACTCCAGATAGATTAAAGATGGATTCAAAAGTAAACTGTAAAGCTAACAGAACTAACAGTGAGGGGCTGTCCTTCGTAAATATAACCCAAAATAATTTTTTAAAAATTCAGTTGAGACGTAATGTCTATCTATGGCTATATTAAAATGGCCGATTTCTAGTCAATGAGCAGCACCTTAAAAAAGTGAACAAGGCTGGTGACAGACTGGAATAGCTTTTATCAATGTGTTAAATTAATGCCATTAATTATAGAAACATTCCTAGGACTTGTTGCAAATCAAGAAGTAAAAGACAGGAATCTCAATATAAAAATGAGCAAAGGGTAAGAATGTGGTCTACAAAGGAAAATGTTAAGTAGCTAATAAAAGAGTGATGCTCAAGCTTACTAGTATCTGAGAAATAAAAATTAAAAGGAGATATTATATTATATTGGCAAGAATTAGTAAGGTCATTAATTCCAAATGCTAGTGGAAGTTTAAACCAATTCAACCATCTTGGAAAGTAGTCTGGAAGTACTGAGTTCGTCAAATTAATTATTTGTCCTATGGCCCAGCAATCCCACCTGTTGGGTACATGCCCCAGAGAACTTGTTGTAAATGTCCACAAGGAGAATAATAGTAGGATATTTATTTCATTATTGTTTGTGGTAGCAGGAATTTGGTGCACAGCTGACCATGTCTAAGGAAATTAATGAGTTAACTTTGACAAATACACAGTATGGAATGCAGGGCAGCAATTAGAAGCAACTTCTACGTATATAGAGAGCAGCTAGGATAGATCCTTAAAATACAGTGTAAAGGGGAAAATAAGAGCTATAGCACAATGCCACTTAGATACATTAAAGCCTATACATACATAATACATATACATATTCAAGGACATATATTAAACACTAGAAGAGTGCCCATTTAGGAGAGAGCAGTAGGGGTTGTTTTAGGGATAAAAGGGAGGGGGGATGAATAACACAAGAAAAGGACCTTGCAGATTATGCCATGAACCAAGAGCCTAATGATTAATTCAACTCTCAATTTGAGGCACAAATAAAATAAGGTCAAAAGGAAGAACATATGTTAGTTTGAAAAGAGTCCAAGTTGTAAAAACAACATCAAAATTAATTTTCTGTCTTCCAAGAGGAGAGGACAGACATCCTTTGGCAGAAAAATAGTAGTGTTAATGAGGTATTGTTATAGAAGGGGGAGATACAGTACAAATGAGCAGGAGAAAATATATGCTACATGGAAATGAACAGTTACATTATGCCAGAACTATGTGGGTTACTTTCTATCTGTCAGCATATTTAATAGAGCAAACCTTGGACACGTTTATTCTTATCCAAACAAAAAATAGTCTTACTACTACATAATTATAGACGCTGAGACTCAAGTGGGTAACTTCCGTAAGGTTACATTATATAAGAATAGAGCTGACATTCAAACTCACATCTGTCTAACTCTAAAGCCATGTGTACAGCCATGAAACCATCTGCACAATAAACAATGTACATGTCCATTACCCCAAAAGGTTTTCTAGTGCTGTTTTCCCTCAACATAAGATTCATTCATGTTGTTTGTATAATCAACAGTTTATTCATTTGCTGAGTAGAATTCTATTATATGGATGCAACACAATTCGTTTATCCATTCACCTGTTGATGTACATTTTAGTTGTCTCCAGGTTTGGGCTGTTAAAATATAGCTATCATGAGCTTTAATGTACACGTGTTTGTGTGGACATATATTTTCATTTCTTTGGTGCAAATATCTAGGATTGGAACAGCTGGGGAACAGGATCAATGTATGCATAACATTTTTTAAAAACTACCAACTGTTTTCCATAATGGTTGTAACATTTTATGTTTTTATCCACAGCGTATACCAGTTGCAGCTGCCTCACATCTTTTATAAAATTTTGTATGGTCAGTCTTTTATTTTTTTATTAAAAATGTTTTTAATTTTCTTTTTAGAAAATCTTTATTGTTGAAAGTATTACAGAGGTCCCCTCCTTTTTATCCCCCATTACCCCCTTCTCTACCTGGTTTCAGCCTCCCCTCAGGTCTCCACCACTCTATAGTCTGTGTCCATGGGTTCTACATATCTATAATAATAAAAGTGTAATATGCTAATTAGACCAGATGACCTTCCAGACAAAGCCGGGGCTGTAAGGGAAGCCCAGGTCCCGGGTGCCAGAGGGAAGCGGGTGCCAGCAGCCGGGGTAAGGAAGGCCTACTCTTGCATGATTTTCATGCATCAGGCCTCTAGTATGTATATAAGTAATTTGGTTAATCTGTTCCTGCCCCTTCCCCCCGACTCCCCTTCCTTCTGGGATTTGTCAGTCTGTTTCCATGCCTCTGGTTCTATTTTATTCATCGGTTTATTTTGTTCATTAGATTCCACATATAAGTGAGATCATGTGACATTTGCTTTGGTTAACATTCAGTATTGCAGTATATTATTTTCAGGTGTACAGTATAGTGGTGAGACATTTATATAACTTACGAAGTGATGATCCCCATGATAAATCTAGTATCCACCTGACACCATACATAGTTATTACAATATTATTGACTGTATTCCCTATGCTGTACTTTATATCCAGTGACTATTTTGTAACTGCCAATGGTAGGTCAGTCTTTTAAATGTTAGGCATTCTGTTGGGTGTATAGTGTGTCTCATGATTTAAATTTGAATTTCCCTTATGATTGTATTTCATATGTTTATTTGTTTTTTGTATTTTGGTAAAGTATCTGTTCAAATATTTTGATCACTTTTAATTCGATTGTCTTTTCATAATTGAATTATCAGAGATCTTTATATATTGTAGATACAAGCCTTTTGTCAGATATACACTGAGTGGCCATATTATTATGATTTCTGAACGCCTAATAATCTGGCCACTCAGTGTATATCCTATATAATAAAAGGCTAATATGCAAATTGTCCCCTCAACCAGGAGTTCGACCAGCAGGCAGGCTGGCCAACCACCTATGTCCCCTCCCCCTGGCCAGGCTGACTGGACCCCACCTATGCATGAATTCATGCACCGGGCCTCTAATATATATATATATGTGTGTGTGTGTGTGTGTATATGTATGTGTGTGTGTGTGTATATATGTATGTGTGTGTGTGTGTGTATATATATATATATATATATATATATATATATACACACACACACTGAGTGGCCAGATTATTATGCGTTCAGAGATCATAATAATCTGGCCACTCAGTGTAGGTTTTACAACTATGTTCTCTTAGTCTGTGGTATGCCTTTTCATTTTCTTAATAGTGGTTTTTGAATAGCAAAAATTTTAAATTTTAGTGAAGTCTAGTTTATTGGTTTTTAAATTTTTTTGTGTCAACTTTAGGAAATCTTTGCCCTGGCCCGTGTGGCCCAGTTAGTTGGAGCATCGTGCTATACTGCAAAGTGTGGCAGGTTCAATCCCATGTCAGGGCACATGACCAGGTTCAACCCATGGTTAGGTTGCGTGTGGGAAGCAACTGGTTGATGTTTCTCTCTCCCTTCCTCTTTCTAAAGTCAATTAAAAAATTAAAAAATATATATTTGCCAAACTCATGATCACTGAGATTTTCTTTATGCTTTTTCTAGAAGGTTTATAGTTTGGCTCTTAACATTTAGAGCCATTCTTATATTTTTTGTGTATGTTATGGTGTGTGGTAAAGGTCAAAATTCAGATTTTGAATCCAATTGTTCAAATAGAATTTGTTGAAAAGCCTTCCTTCATTGTATTACTTTGGCACTTATGGTGAAAATCAACTGATTTATATTTGGGTTTACTTATTTGTGTGCTCTCTATTCTGTTCCATTGATTTATTTATCTTTATGCCAATACTATACTATCTTGATTAATATAATTTTATAAGACTTGAAATAAGACAGCGTGACTCCTCCAATTTTATTCTTTTACAATGTGTTTTGTTTTTTTTTTGGGGGGGGAGGACCGATTCTGGAAGAGTTTGTGTAAAAATTATTGCATCTTACATGTTTGATAAAATTCAGCAGTGAAGCTACCTGGCTCTACAATTTCCCTTGAGGGAAAATTTTTAATTATGCACAATTTTTTAATAGATATGGGGCCATTCGGGTTATCTATTTATTTTTTTATGTTTGGTAGTCTATGTCTTTCAGAGAATTTATACCCTTCATTGAAGCTGTGGCTTTTATTGTCATAAAGTTGTTCATAATATTCTATCTTTTTAATATAGTAGCGTCTACAGTGATGCCCCCTATCTCATTCCCCATATTAGTTATTTGTGTCTGCTTTCTCTCTTTTATCCCTTATATTTATGGTTAGAGATTTATCAATTTTATTGATCATCTAAAAGAAACAGCTTTTGGGTTTCTTTAATTTCTGCTCTGATTTTTATTATTTCCTTATTTCTCCTTAGTTGGGGTTTCATTTACTTTTCTTTTTATAGTTGTTTAAGGTAATTGATGTGACCTCTTTTTGTTGTTAACACAGGTTTTAGTGCTATAAATTTTCCTCTAAAAACTTTAGCGGCTTCCCACAAATTTTGATATGTCATGTGTTCATTTTCATTCAGTTCAAATTACTTTCTGACTTTTGATATCTTCTTTTTAGAAAGTGTGTTATTTAGATTCCAAATATTTCTGGATTGTTTTAGGTATAGATTATTTTAGATTACCATAGATTATTTTAAAATAATTTCAGTGTTGTCTGTTAAAATGTTTTATATGATTGAATCCATTTAAATTAATTGAAACTTTATTTGTACGGACCAGAATATAGCTTTTCTTGGTAAATATTCTGTGTGCTCTTGAAAAGAATGTGTACTCTGATGTTGGGGAGCATTCTGCTAATGTCAATTAGATCAGATTGGTTGATATTGTTGTTCTAGTCTTCTGTGTCTTTCCTGATATTTGTGTACTTGTTCTGTCAGTTATTAAGAGAAGAATGTTAAATTTTTGACTGTAACTGTAAATGTATCTATTTCTTCATGCACTTCTATCAATTTTTAATTTATTGATTAATTTTAGAGAGAGAAGAAGGGGGGAGAGAGAGAAATATCAATTTGTTGTTCCACTTATTTATGTAATCATTGGTTGATTTTTACTAGTATGTGCCCTGACCAGGGACCAAACCCAAAACCTTGGTACTGAGCCACTTGGTGGTCAGGGCTCTACAATTTTTGCTTCATGTATTTTGAAGCTCTGTTAGTGGATGTATGAATGTTTAAGATTGTTACGTTCTCTTGATAAATGACCCATGTCATTCTGAAATTATCTCTAGTAATATTCTTTTCTATGAAGTCTGCTTTGTCTGACATTGATATAGCCACTCCAAATATTTTATATAGAATTAGCATGATATCTCTTTTTTATCATTTTACTTTGAACAAATGTGTTTCTTTATATTGAAAGTGGAGTTCTTATAGACATCATATAGTTAGATCTTATTTTTTAAATCTAATCTGAATATCTACCTTTTACTTGGTGTGTTTATATCATTTTGATTTAATGTCAGACATTTTGCTTCTACATATATTATAAACACCACAATACCTTATTATATTTTTTACTTTAAAGTGTCAGTTATCCTTTGTTGTTGTTGTTAATCCTCACCCGAGGATATTTTTTTCCATTGATTTTTAGAGAGAGGAGGCAGAGAGAGAGAGAGAGAGAGAGAGAGAGAGAGAGAGAGAGAGAAACATCAGTGTGTCTGGTTGCCTCCCGCATGTACCCTGACCAGCCAGGGGTCGAACCTGCAACCCAGGTATGTGCTCTTGACTAGAAATCAACCCTTCGGTACATGGGCTGATGCTCTAACCACTGACAAAAAACAGCCAGAGCATCAGTTATCTTTTTAAAAATTAAAAAGAAATCATATTTACCCATCTATTTACCATTTTCAGTGCTCTTCATATTTTGTGTAGATTTCCATTTTCATTGGGACTCTCTTCTGAGTGGCCTTGTTTTAAAAAAGAAGTCTGTTGTTCTTTATTTTTAAAAAACCTTTATTGTTGAAAGTATTACATATGTCCTCGTTTTCCCCAGAAGTGTGTTGTTCTTACCTTTGTTTCCGTGAACTGTATCTTTTTCCTTCCTTTGGTTCCTTTTAAATTTTTCTTCTATCACTAATGAGCACTATTATTATTATTATTATTATTATTATTATTATTATGTGTGTTGATGTACTTGTTTAAATGTTTTGTTTTGTTTTTGTACTTGAGGTTCTTTGGCTTCTTGCATCTGTGGACTTACAGCTTTCATCAGATTTGGAAAGATTTTGACCATTATTTTCAAATGTTTTTTTTTCTGTCTCTCCTCTTCTCTCCACCCCCTTTTTTAGGGACTCTGGTTATACATATATTAAGCCACTTAAATTTGTTCTGCATCTCACTGATTCCTGTTCATTATATTCTTTCTTTTTCTTTTCCTAGACTGTCCTTCATTTTAGATAGTTCCTATTCCTCTATATTTAAGCTCACTAATATTTTTTGTAGTGTCTAATGTGCTGTTAATCCCATCCAGTATGTTTTTCATTTCAAACATTGTAGAAGTTCGATTTGGGTCTTTTTATATCTTATATGTCTATATTTAACACATATGATCATGCTCTGCCTTTTGGAACATATGGAGTATATTTATAACCCCTTTAATGTCATTTTCTTCTAATTCTTTCATTGGTATAATTCCAGAATCTATTTCTACTGATAGATTTTGCTCTTCAATATGAATTGTCTTTCCCTGCTCCTTTGAATGTCTGATAATTTTTTTATTGAATGCCAGATATTGTGAATTTTACTTTAGTGGGTATTGAATATTTCAGTGTTTCAATACATATGTTAATGTTTGTTCTGAGAAGAAATTAAATTACTTATAAACAGTTTGTTCCTTTCAGAGGTTTACTTTTAATCTCTCAGTTGGAACCAGAGCAGTATTTATTTTAAGGTAATTTGTTTTCCCACACAGAGGGGATCTTTACTAATAAAAGGATTATATGCAAATTGGTCAGGACACCCTCACAGTAACAACCAAACAGCAGACTGTGCGGGGCAACAAGGCCGGCAGGGGGGGTTAGTGAGAGATGACCAAACAACTGAACAAGCAGGTTGTGTGGGGTGACAAGGCCAGCAGGGGGGTTAGTGAGGGATGACTAAATGACTGAAGAGCAGGCTGTGTGGGGCCACCAGGCCGGCAGGGGGATTAGTGAGGGACGACCAAACGACTGAACAGCAGGCTGCATTCAAATTCTTTTGAATTTTCAATTTGGACACTGATCTCTCTTCTGTGTTAATCGAAATGTAATATGTGGGATCCAGTACTCTTATTTGTTTTGCTTGTAAGACAGTGCCTTGGTTAATTTTCATCAAATATGTGAAATAAAATGTTTGCTCAGGTGAAAAGTCTTAGTATAGCTATTAAGACTTTACCGTATAGAACACTTTCTGGGTTTACTTGTCTTTGAGCAAATATAGTGATATTTTAACAACTTTGTATAAAGAAACCAATGCTGATGGCTTTCCAAATGGCAGCCTTCTCATTGGATATTTACCCAGGTTGTTCTTCTATGAATCATGCAGGTTCCTATATATTAACAGCACTAGAGTACGTAGTTCTAGTCATAGATGAATTGTTGATCCTCTAGTGTACTGTGAAGAGAATGCATCCTTCCATATTGCATCATTAAAGTAATGTTTATTGAAAAACAAAAAGGAAAAATAAATAAAGTAATAATAGTTCATTGAAAGTTGATTATTAATAATAATATGTCCTGGTTTTTCCAGTCTACTTAATCCCCTTTCATTCTCAGAAGTGTCCAGTTTGAATGGTAACATATGTGGTCACCAGGTTATTTGAAATTAGAATTTCATAAACACGATTTAGTGGGGCTGTATCACATAATTTCGTCAAAAGTTTAAAGTTATGGTTTTAAAAACTCTTAGCCAGAGATATAATATTTCCACCTCTCTGAGATTCAAGAGAACAGTGGTACCTGGTTTCACTGGAGTGTAAAGTTCATGAGAATTGCTTGGATTTTGAATGTTTTTTGTCTCCAGAGTGAATGGATTTTGTTCTGAATGTGCAGCTCTCTAGAAAAAGCACGTAGTTAGAGGGCTATGCGGCCGTTCCAGGACTCCTCAGGCCTTTCTAATACCAGCTTTCTTTGAAGGCTGTAAACATACTTAATGTCCTTCCTCTCCTATGCTAAGAAATGTGGATAGATATATCTGCCCACAGAATATCTTCATAGGCTAATATGTTCAGTGTTTTAAAGGCAGGGCAACCTATCATTTTCACTGTTTTAACATTTAAGTACTGTCCGTTTGTCAAAATATTTATAAGTAGATTTAAAGTTAGACTGAAGTTGCTAGAGTAGTTATAGCTCTCATGAGGATGCGAAAAACAATGCACTGTGTGAAAAATAGCATCTGATTTTATTCTAATACTGGTACTGCTTACCCAAGAGGAGAGATACTTATTTTCTTTGTAGATAAAATATTTCTCCCACCACCATGACAGTGATAACAGTAAATGGCCTTATTGTCTATAAATGCCAAAGAATTAACATTTTTACTGCATCTAGAAAAACTTGAGGAAACATTAATTTTCTTCCTGCTTTTTTGTCTGTCTTTTCTGTGTGTTTTTTTAACTACTAAAAATTCCACAGTTTCTACAGTTTCTACATGCATTTTAATGTCTCATGAATTCCCAATGCATTCAGTTTTATTTAATGAATATCTTTGGATGAATATAGTTGTTTTGTAATTAAACAGAGCATTTCAACGATACCCTGCTATATAATGTTTGCATTTACAAAAATTGAATATCATTGAGCACTGAGAGTCATATTTCATAAAGATAATACCAGCATATTTTGTTATCATAGTGTATTTCATGCAGGTACGAAGCTACTTCTAATTGGTCAAAACCAAAATGTGCAATTAAGCATCGGTAGAAAATAATTTTTAAGATTTATGTTAAACTATCACCAACTTTTCTGAGTTATTATTTCATTGAATTTTTTGAGATTGTCACTAGTGTTAATTCTTATTTTTATAGATGAGAATATTGGGGGTTCAAAAAACAAGTACTTGAACTAGATTATACAGCTGATAAGTGGAAGACTGGAGAACCTATATTCTTAAACTTTTTCTTTTTAAATATGTAAACTTACAGAAAATTAGCAAATTAGTATAATAAGTACTTCATATACCCCTGAACATAGAATCAACTATTTATTTGAAGGTAAAGTGAGGATATCATGATCATTTATTCTAAATCAGCATGTATGTTCTAATAATAAGGTCATTCTCTTACATAAGCACAGTATAATTAGTAATGGATTTCAGAGAGCAAATTTTCTTCCTAACCAATATTATGATTGTCTCCCCACTTTAGATGAGGAACGTGATTGCTACTTATGTATATGACCTTTGAGTCAGTGCATTGATTTTCTTCCTGAGAATGTTTTCTAGTTTTTGCTATACTTTGGCATATTTGTAGTTAAGCAGTGAGTATTTTGTTTTGTCAGTAACTGCAGTCTGAAAACTGTTCACAAAATTCTTATTATTATAACTCATTTTGAGCCAGCTTTTAAACACCCTATATAGCCTCTAGTTGCAAAATAGGAAACTGAGTAAGCAATGAGAGTCAGCAGGTTTCCTCATCCACAATATTATTCAATCAAGTTACTGTAGTGAATCTAACAAAACAGAACCCTTGGGTCTTCAAAAGTCTCTGACTTCTGTTCCAATGCCCTAAGAAAACGCTAAAGTCGTTCATCTTATCATGGGCTTTCTGAGGGTTATGACTAAAGACTGGGAGGTTTTATGGTTCCCCCATCCTTCACTCCTCTACCAGCAGAACAGAGAGCCTTGTTTGAGTATTTCCTTGAGCAGCGAACTCTGAAGAGTCCTATGGCATGTATCCTAGGGATGTTTTACTTTCCTCTCCATTACATGTGTTGGAACCAATGAATTCTGATCTTCATGACTCATTTCAATTTTCTGTGTTGAGCCAGCACTTTGTGATCTCTCAACATTGGCCCTGTGGCCAGGCAAGACACAAAGCTCAACCCAGCCCCCACATTATTCCATCACAAATGATGAATTTTATTTTTAAGTCAAGCTTCTCACTAGATATACACTAAAATTGGACACATGGAGGTATGACTTGTCACTTTCTAAGATAAATGGGATTGCAAAGCAATATAATAATGAGCAGTAAGCAGTGGCATTGCTGACACTAAACATAACATCTGTCTTGCCTCAGACACTTCAGATAAGGTAGATTTCTGAGGAGACAGTGATAGTCTAACTTTATTTTCCATATATCTAAGGTTTCATAGCTTAAATCTGTCATATTCTATGTTTCCAATGTTTTCACTCTGTATCAGATCCACTGAATTTATGAGCATGACTCCATCCCTCTGCATAACAATCTGCCTGGTCCCAAAAAGGTCTCCAGGATGCATGCTCTTAGAGGCTTCATTGTCCTCATCTCTAAAGTTTTTTACTTTATTAAAAAGAAATCAACAAAGCAGTGGAGAGTGTTTTGTTCAGGATCAAAACAAACAAACATGCAAACAAAAAAGAGGACATTTTTTAAGCAAAATAGCACTTCAAATAATTTTAGATACAGCTAATTATTTATTCAAGTGGCCTTAACTTTGGAAGTGGTTAGCTCTGAACTATAAATATTTTTTTCTTCAACATTAAATAATTTAAGAGCTCAAATTAATTTAAATTTCAGGAAATGAACAGTTGGAACTATAATAAGAAATCACATTATATTTTTACTGCTAAATTTTGTCTTAATATGAAATACATGATATTGATTTTTGCCAAATAACTATACATAGTTCAACTCATTGGATTTCATGATAAGGAAATTCTTTTAGAAAGCTGCCTTTGATTATTTATGACATTTTCCTTTATTTCTTTTCAGCTTGACTTCTGAATTGTGTTGAGGTTTTGGTTCTCAAATGTGATTGATAGAAAACCAATGTTAATATCTAGCATTCTGTTTTATATGAAAACTAATGCCCCTTTCATTACATCTCCTAAAATGAATATAATGTCTATTATGTGGTTCCTAGGAAGACAAATATGGAACAGTTTTCCCTTAAGGGTCGAGGGAGAAGACTAGCATGTTAAAAAATTATAATATAATGCAGCAATCTAATCAGAGATCAATGCCTGCAGAGCTATAGGGACATAGAAGAGGTGCCCTAACTATGCCTGGTTGAAGGTTGGTGGATAAGATTTTACCACCCATTTAAAGGAAGATTCCCAGTACTAGCCAGGGGTTCTAGACTCTTGCCAAACTTAATTTCATTAATACCTATTAGTTGCACGAGTGTTACTGATCGTTTCAGAATGAATTAATTTAAAGCCCACTCCTCAAGCAAAGAGAGCCTCTGCTATAGGTTTTACTTTTTAAAAAAATTTTGTCCTCTCCCTTTATGACTCTCTGCTTCCTCATCTTTAATATGGGATTAATAAAAGTCAGGACTGCCATATGTGGCTTTGGAATCTGTGCACCCACAGCTCCAAGAGGCACCATTTACATACATCATGACATGAGTGACACCCCCTGGAGTTGTGCAGTCATTAACAGTACCTACCCATGGCTTTGGGGAAGATTAAATGATTCATGTAAAGTGGTAAACACAGTGTTACGTATATAAGGATTCAATACATACAGCCATTGCTATCATCATCATCATTATCATCTCACATACATTCCTTTTGTATTTTTTAAAATATGAATCATAAATGTGTCAATGAGAAAAATCCTAAAAGTGAATGATATGCAAATGTAATTTATAACTAAATAAAGTCAATATTATATATTTAAAGGGACTTCTCTGCAATTATATTTATATTTCAACTAATTAAGACAATATACTGTAAAGTGTCTTATATTTTCTTTCTTGTGGTAAAGAAATTATTGTCTTTTATTTTTTATTTTTGAGTGGAAGAATTTTAGTAGGTACCTTGCATTTCTCCTACATTATTTTTGTTGCAGTGTAATTGATCCTATCATAGCAACTTCTTATAGGTTTTAGAAATCTATACTTGAATTGTTATTTTTTCAAAATAAATCAATAGTAACTGGCTTCTAAGATATATTAAAGTGGAGTTTAAAAATATTAATTAATATTTGAAAGTGGCAAAATTAATGCATTTGTGTTTGCTTTTAAAGTATAAATCTAGTGTTATTTCTGTAATTTTGCTTCGTGCTTAAATCCTTGAAGAGCTATAAAAATTCACTTGGTTCATTATTGGCCATTTCCTTAGAACTCAATATCTATTATTGATATTTTAGTATTTATGTTTCATAATAATAAGAATGTGCTATACATATTTTTGTGCCTTCACTGATGTAAATTCTAAAAGAGTATTTGTCTAATGAATTTCTTCAGATATTTAATTTCATGGACTATTGCTAAGAATAATATACTTACTCTCTTATTTGCATTTCAAGAAATTTCTGACATGCAGCACAATCACTTTGATCAGCAAATTATATCAAACATTTAAATGAATTAAAAATATTAAGTATGTGATGTAAGGTAAGGCAAGCGAGCATAACCAACAAACCTCAAGATATACAATGGTTCAAACAATATTGATGTTCGTTTCTAATTTTTTGTAAAGTAAATAATTGATAAGCAACTCAGTACCAAGTAGAAATGATAAGACTCCGACTCTATGCTTTTTGTGTTCTGCTGTCTTCAACACATGATTTCTAAATTTTCCCTTCCACATCTATCCACCAGAAGGGAACAAACATGGAGTACAGGTTTGAGTGCTCTTATGGGCCAGATCTGAATATGGTGCTCAACACTTCTACTCACATGTCACTGGCAGAGTCACATGGCCATACATACTGCACAGAAGGGTAAGAAAAAGCATCTATTTGTATAGGAAGGAGAAAGAACAGGTTTGGATGAGCAGCTGGAAATCTCCTGAAATTAGATATCATTTTTGCACACTTTTCCTCCACATATACAATACACATACTCTCTCCTCAAAGGAGGACAACCCAATATAGCATCCAGTTCCTGAATCAACCTTAGAGACCAGAGTCTCTGGTTAATGAGCAATCTTCTCCATATGGCCTAGATGTGGCTCTTGCCATTTTGAAGATCTATGAATTAAAGGGCCAGTTATCTGTGCCTCTTGCCCTCATGGTCAGGATAGCCATAGTAAATAACCTGTAAGAGAAAAGAAGAATGAGACACATAGGACAGTCACTATTCCAACACAATGATGAGATCCTATGGGGACTGGGCGGTAGAGTGAGGTCCTTTTCTTTGAAATACGTGAAGTTTATGTTAGTCCCTGATGCATCTTGTTGGAGAATTCCCCTGTTAATAACCTCTAGCATAGCCTTCTAGGAGGTTTTTCCTCATCCAATTTCCTTCCGCAACTGTGTGTGTGTGTGTGTGTGTGTGTGTGTGTGTGTGTGTGTGTCCCTCTTTGGAGGATATATATAGTCTACTTCCCAGTTGTGTAAATTTGGGAGACTAAGGAATGTTTTAAGAAGTGAACAGTCAAAGGCATTTCTCTTATTCTGGGTTCATGACTTCTCTGGTAATGTGATTCCTTCAAAACTTAAGAAGACTGATTTTTTTTTATCTCTAGTTGATTTTTTGTGCTACTATCGAAGTCCATGTTTTTTCCTCAATATAGTCATCAAGACTAATTTTTTGGCTTCCTCTCTTGCTTCTTTCTCTCAACTTATTTTTTGGTGCCTCTCAGCCAGGTGAAGCAGGTCCAGCACCCTAGGAGGCTGGAAAGGCTTTGTAGGCTGAACCAAACATTTGGCCAAACTGACACTGCAACAACTTAGAGAGCAGACCAAGTGCCTACTGAAACTCTAGCTCTGAGGCAAACACTTGGAGCACAGAACATTAGGAATGTTAATTAGTTGTCATCATATTTAGCGAATCGCAAGAAAGAGATGGCTGGTTTGAGGCACAGATGATGGAAGAGAATAGAGGGAGACAATGAATCTGGTGACTAGAAAGATGGGAAAGCCCTTGCTTTTGAACCCTTGTGATGAAATAAGAGCAGTTGTTTTTTTTCTAAGATTGCCACTGGCCAAACATTATGATTATATAGTATTAAGTGCTGCTGCTAACTACTTAGTTTTAGTTGAAACTTTAGTATTCATAAATATTACTTGTAATTATCAGCTTACTTAGTGATTGTATAAATGGAATAAGCGTGTAATGAAATCTAATGTAATTTTCCTTAGATGCTATTCAATTGTCCTTATTATAATAGTTATCTGACTTCAATAAGTGATGAAAATGTATTATCTTCATCTATAAATACACATGTGCGCACGCACACACACACACACACACACACTTACACATTCACAAGCAACCACACACATAGACACACACATGCACCCAAATAAGAGTCCTGTGACCCATTAACAATGCTACTGAGAAAGACATTACAGAAACTTCATGTCTGCATTACAAAAAAGCATGTTAGCATAAATTACAACAATTGTGTTTTCTGCCAATTTACTGTTTTTCTCTATTAATAAATCTCCAATTTTTGTCTTTATTGCAAGTGTATTCCCATTTTATTCTAAGAAAAGTGACATAATAATAATAGTTACCATTTATTGAATGCAATTGGGCTAACATTTTACTTGTATCATTTAACATTCTCAATTTCTCTCATATACATACTATTATTTCTCTAGTAGTCATGGTTATAAACTATCTAAAAACAAAAGAGGAGATTGACTAAAGTTTACTATTTTTCTAAAGAGCAGTTTGGCCTCATGTGTGATTTATGCCAAGAAATGGAAAGTCATTGGGAACCAGGACAGCCACTTCAGTCGTTGCTCCCTTTTTCTGAACCACATTGATTTTTATCTCTACATCTGACTCCTACTTTCCTTTCTCTTTGCTGTCTTGCTCCGCCTCTCCTTGCACAGGGAACCTCTACTATTCTCCGGTTCCAGCCCCAGGCAGAGACTCAGTGACAGCTACTCCATTTCAATGATAACTTCTGGAGAGGAACCCTGAGGGTTCTAGTGTGGGTCAAGTGTCCATTTCAGGCAAAAGTCACATGGCCACTGACGCCCCAGTGAGAGGAGGGGACCTGAGGGACCTTATTCAGAGACACCCTAAAAATATATGCACTACAACCACCATTCTAAAAATATGGGAACTGAGACATTGTGAAGATAAATAATTTAGCTAAAGTTGCTAATAAGGAGAGAACCAGCAGGATTTTAACTTTGGTCTATATGAATCCAAAGCTCCTATTGTTGAATTTTTACTCTGCTCACTGTGTAGAATATTAATCGGCAGCTCTTTGACTCACTATCTTCTGCTTTCACTGTCTGGGTTCAGGTGTGTATAAATCCTAAATGAATAGATAGGCCGTTATGGTCATATGGTTATTAGAGATTTTAATAAATTTTTAAGGAACTAGTCTCCCTTAAGATTTTTCCAACACTAATCCATGCTGAAGAAATAAAAATAAGAAAAAAAATAAAATTTAAAAGCCTTTCTATTAATTTATTTTCTCTCTAAATCCATTTGCATTTCCCAAATATTAAATATTAAAAGTGTTTAGCCTGGCCAGCTTGGCTCAGTGGTTGAGTATTGACTTATGAACCAGGAGGTCACAGACTGATTCCCGGTCAGGGCACATGCCCGAGTTGCAGGCTCGATTCCCAGTAGGGGGTGTGCAAGAGGTAGCTGATTAATGATTCTCTCTCATCATTGATGTTTATATCTATCTCTCCCTCTCCCTTCCTCTCTGAAATCAATAAAGATATTTTTTAAATGTTTAATTCATCAATAGGCAGAAATGTGAGACCCATTGAGTAGATATGGTTCCCTCCCCATGAAGTGACACTTTTTAATTCTGGAGGCTGGTTGTTGGCTGTTGGAGCCTTGTAATTCTCCTTTATAACCAAAATGAAGGAATGCATTTTAAACCAGCTGGCTTCCTACTTATGGTACTTCTGTTCTATAAGGATAAATGAAGGTGAACAAAGGGTGAAATGTTTACTGATATCAGGAGACAGAGATTTTATGATTCTGGGAAAACAGAAATAATTAAAGGGACTACCAGGCAAAGGATTCTGTTAAAAAAATGGTTCCATTTTTAGTCTCAAAAGAAGGAGAGAAGTGATTCTGTTCTGTGGTGCTTGAACCTGTCTTAATGGAAATAAGCTGTCCCATCAGATCAATACGAATTCACACATACAGTGGCTTTTTTATATGGATTTACTATCCTGTAGGGCCCTCTAGAGACTGCACCACAATCTCTAAAGCTAATTTTAATCAGACCCCAGGATGACAGGTGAAATGATAATGTTTCAGGCACGCAAGTCTTCAGCTCAATCTTGCTGTCAAGAATTTTCTTCAATGTGTTATTTGACTTCATTCACTGAGTGCAAAACAAATATGGGATGGAGGAAGTGAATAGTCATATTTTCTTAAAGGATTATTATTATTACTAGAGGCCTGGTGCATGAAATTTGTGCAGGGAGGGGCGTCCCTCAGCCTGGCCTGTGCCCTCTTGCAGTTTCGGGACCCCTTGCTCCTTCCCACCTTCCTGCTTGCTGCTCCTTACTGCTCGGCTCGCTGCTCCTTAGTGCTGCCATGGAGGTGGGAGAGGCTCCCAACACCGCCGCTGCCCTCACCAGCCGTGAGCCTGGCTTCTGGCTGAGTGGTGCTACCACCAGTGGGAGTGCACTGACCACCAGGGGGCAGCTCCTGTGTTGAGTGTCTGCCCCCTGGTGATCAGTGTGCATCATAGCAACCAGTCGTTCTGGTTGTTCCACCTTAACGGTCGCTTAGGCTTTTATTATATAGATTATTTTTTAGCTAAGAGTAGCTGTCAGGGGACAGAAGTTTCATAATCACCACTATCTCCTAATAACTTGCACTGTGGCTAAATCAGATTTCTGTTCCTACAGAAATGAGAGATTAGTGGAATTGCAGGTGCTGAAATGTCAATTTGATGTAAGCTTTTATTTTCTGCGTTTAAGAGAGGCCAGAGTAGTTGGTGCTGGATGGAACACAAAGGTGCACAGTAGAATGCAGGATGCTGACAGCCATTGGAAATGGATTTGCTCTAATAGAGGATTCTCTCTTGTGTATACACAGAATGATCCTAACAAGCTATTAACTCTGGATAGTTATAAATTGGCACTGCTACTTCTTCTTTTTTTAAAATATATTTTATTGATTTTTTACAGAGAGGAAGGGAGATGGATAGAGAGTTAGAAACATCGATGAGAGAGAAACATCAATCAGCTGCCTCCTGCACACTCCCTACTGGGTATGTGCCCGCAACCAAGGTACATGCCCTTGACTGGAATTGAACCTGGGACCCTTGAGTCCGCAGGCTGACGCTCTATCCACTGAGCCAAACTGGTTAGGGCAGCACTGCTACTTCTTAGATCACCATAATGGGACTCATTAAGCATTAAACCAAACTCCCCAGATTTTTCAATGGTGATAGGAATCTGCAGTGTCTGACTTTCAAAGTTTCTAAGGATACTTCGGTTTACTCAGTGCTCAACACTTCTTTTTGTTTCATGAGGAAATAAAATTCTCACCTCCTGGATGTGTGGACAATTTTACACCCTTGAAAAAAAGTGCAATAGAGGAATTCTTCAATTCACTGGCTCTGGCTTTGGCTTGTAAAGCCTCCAGCACTCATAAATTTCAATTCATGTGATCTCTCTTGTAGACAATTTGAAAAAATTCTAGCTTGGATTTCTTGGTAAAGTGAGTCTTCTGTTTTATAAATGATTTAGTGGGAATGAAAAAATATTTATTGATACATAAATTTATAATATTTATAATATAGTGCAAGTGACTGGTGGAAATCCTATCTAATAAAGAGGGAATATGCAAACTGACCATTATGCCGTCACAAAGATGGTGGCGCCCATAGCCACAAGATGGTGGCACCCAGTCCCCTCAGCCCTCCCGGGAGTTCCCTGGAGTCTCCCTCAGGCAGGTCCAGTCGCTGCTCCTTGCGCCTGCCACTGGAGTCCCACAGTCCTTTCAGCCCAGCCGAGGGGGAGGGAGGAGCAGGTGCACAGTGAGGTCGGACCCGCCCTCAGCACCCCAGCCACCCAGGGCCGGCCCAAGGCGCAGGCAAGCCTCAGATGGCAGCTGCCCAGCTGACCAGGGCCACCTGAGGCTCAGGTAACCAGGGCCGGCCGAGGCTTGCGCTGCTGGAAGAGGCAGCAGCAAAGGTGTGATGGGAGCGTCACCTTCCCCTGATCATCGGGCCACCTCCCACCCCTGAGGGCTCCCAGACTGTGAGAGGGAGCAGGCTAGGCTGAGGGACCCCCCCTCCAGGGATTAAATTTTCATGCACCGGGCCTCTAGTGAAAGAATAAGTGTTACTTTTTAAATAAAATCAAATTCAATAAAAAGCTAGTTCTCCTTCCCAACTTTCTCAAACTAGGATGGTTATCCTGTCATTCTGAAATACATCAGTTCAAAGGAAATATTTCCTGCTTTTTATGTATATATGTATGTTTGAATGTGTGTAAGACACCACCTGTGTTTTTAACTGATTCTGTTACTGGCCAAACAGTAATAGTACATGCTACAAAGAGCCATTTGACCAGATAAGTAATAGACACCAGATTGCAAAAAATAAAAAATAAAAATAAATTATGACTTACTGTCTTAATTCATTCTATGAAGCCTTCAGGGTAGTAGCTCTTAATCAATAGTTAAAGGAACTTTTAATTTTGATTTAAAAGGAGAAAACTACCTACCCCAACAATGCTGACCCAATTTTAAAAAAATATTTTTTTATTGATTTTAGAGGGGAAAGGAGAGGGAGAGAGAGATAGGAACATCAATGATGAGAGAATCATTGCTCTCTGTCTCCTGGACGCCCCACACTGGGGATCGAGCCTGCAACCTGAGCATGTGCCCTGACCAAATTGAACCATGTTCTTCTGGTTTATAGATCGATGCTCAACCACTGAGCCATGCTAGCCAGGTGACCCAATATTTTTTAAAGGATTATTGAGAAGGCAGATCATTTAGACTTGTCTTAGTGTACATAGCAGCAATTTTTGTTTGCCTATTTGACTTATGCACCTACCATAAGTAGAAGAAAGAGTTGAATTAGGTTTATTCATACTAGAAATATTTATTGAATGCCTTCTATAGTCTGTGCCAACTATTCACCTAACAAGAAAAAGCTAAAGGAATTCATCACCACCAAACCAGTATTATATTAAAGGGTCATCTTTATTTTTTTTTTAAATTTTTTATTGTTTAAAGTATTACATGTAGTAGTACATATATCTCCTTTTTTTCCCCCATTGACCTTCCCCCAGCCTCCCGTACCCCCTGTCGCATGCCCTCACCACACCCCCCAGTGTCTTGTGTCCATTGGTTGTGCTTATATGCATGCATAAAAGTCCCTTGGTTGATCTCTTTCCACCCCTCCCCAACACCCCAGCCTTCCTGCTGTAATTTGACAGTCTGTTCGATGCTTTACTGCCTCTGTGTCTATCTTTTTGTTCATTAGGTTATAATGTTCTTTATTTTCCATAAATGAGTGAGATCATGTGGTATTTTTCTTTCATTGCCTGGCTTATTTCACTTAACATAATGCTCTCCGGGTCCATCCATGCTGCTGCAAATGGTAAGAATTCCTTCTTTTTTATAGCAGCATAGTATTCCATTATGTAGATGTACCACAGTTTTCTAATCCACTCATCTGCTGATGGGCATTTAGGCTGTTTCCAAATCTTAGCTATGGTGAATTGTGCTGGTATGAACATAGGGGTTCATATATCCTGTCTGATTGGTGTTTCTAGTTTCTTGGAATATATTCCTAGAAGTGGGATTACTGGGTCATATGGGAGTTACATTTTTAGTTTTTTGAGGAAACTCCATACTGTTCTCCACAGTGGCTGCACCAGTTTGCATTCCCACCAGCAGTGCACAAGGGTTCCTTTTTCTCCACATCCTCGCCAACGCTTGTCATTTGTTGATTTGTTGATGATAGCCATTCTGACAGGTGTGAGATGGTACCTCATTGACGTTTTGATTTGCATCTCTCGGATAATTAGTGACTTTGAGCATGTTTTCATATGTCTCCTGCCCTTCCTTCTGTCTTCTTTCAAAAAGTTTCTATTTATGTCCATTGCTCATTTTTTTATTGGATCATTTATCTTCCTTTTATTAAGTTGTATGAGTTCCCTATAAATGTTGGAGATTAAACCTTTATCAGTGATAGTATTTGCAAATATGTTCTCCCATGCAGTGGGCTTTCTTGTTGTTTTGTTGATGGTTTCTTTTGCTGTGCAAACGCTTTTTATTTTGATGTAGTCCCATTTATTTATTTTCTCTTTAGTTTCCATTGCCATGGGAGCGTGATCGGTGAAGAAATTGCTTCGGTATATGTCTGAGATTTTGCTGCCTGTGGATTCCTCTAGTATTTTTATGGTTTCCTGTCTTATATCTAAGTCCTTTATCCATTTTTAGTTTCTATTTGTGTATGGTGTAAGTTGGTGGTCTAGTTTCATTTTTTTGCATGTATCTGTCCAATTTTCCCAACACCATTTATTGAAGAGACTGTCTTGACTCCATTGTATGTTCATGCCTCCTTTGTCAAATATTAATTGAGCATAGTGGTTTGGGTCAATTTCTGGGTTCTCTATTCTATTCCATTGATCTATATGTCTGTGCTTGTGCTAGTACCAGGCTGTTTTGAGAACAGTGGCTTTGTATCACAGCTTGAAATCTGGTATTGAGATACCACCTACTTTGTTCTTATTTCTCAGGATTGCTGTGGTTATTCAGGGTCTTTTTTTATTCCAGATGAATTTTTGGAGAGTTCTTTCTAGGTCTGTGAAATATGCTGTTGGTATTTTAATGGGAATTGCATTGAATCTATAGATTGCGTTGGGTAGTATGGACATTTTAATGATGTTGATTCTACCAATCCAAGAACATGGTATGTTCTTCCACCTGTTTATGTCTTCCTCTATCTCTTTTTTCAGTGTCCTGTAGTTTTCCACATATAGGTCTTTTAACTCCTTAGTTAAGTTTATTCCTAGGTATCTTAATTTTTTTGGTGCAATGGTAAATGGGATTGCTTTTTTAGTCTCTCTTTCTGTAAGTTCACTATTGGTGTCTAGAAATGTCATAGATTACTTGGCATTAATTTTGTATCCTGCTACATTACCAAATTCATTTATTAAGTCTAATAGTTTTTTGATGGAGTCTTTCCGGTTTTTTATGTACAATATCATGTCATCTGCAAATAAAGACAGTTTTACCTCTTTTCCAATTTGGATGCCTTTTATTTCTTCTTCTTGTCTAATCGCAATGGCTAATACTTCCAGTACTATGTCAAACAGGAGTGGTGAGAGTGGGCATCCCTGTCTTGTTCCTGTTCTTAGGGGACATGGTTTTAGTTTTTGCCCATTGAGTATGATGTTGGCTGTGGGTTTATCATATATGGCTTTTATTATGTTGAGGTATGACCCTTCTATTCCCATTTTGCTGAGAGTTTTTATCAAGAAAGGTGTTGGATTTTGTCAAATGCTTTTTCTGCATCAATTGATATGACTATGTGATTTTTATCTCTCAATTTGTTTATGTGATGGATCACGTTTATTGATTTGCGGATATTCTACCATCCTTGCATCCCTGGGATAAATCCTACTTGGTCATGGTGTATGATCTTTCTGCTGTACTGCTGGATCCGATTTACTAGAATTTTGTTGAGGATTTTGGCATCTATGTTCATGAGAAATATTGGCCTATAATTCTCTTTCATTGTGTTGTCTTTATATGGTTTTGGTATTAGGGTGATGATGGCTTCATAGAATGAGCTTGGAAGTGTTCTTTCCCTTGAATTTTTTGGAATAGTCTGAGAAGGATAGGTTTTAGTTCTTCCTTTAATGTTTGGCAAAACTCCCCAGTGAAGCCATCTGGCCCCAGGCTTTGGTTTGCTGGAAGCTTTTGATGACTGCTTCAATTTCTTCCATAGTTATTGGCCTATTGAGATTTTTAGATTCTTCCTGATTGAGTTTTGGAACGTTGTATTTTTCTAGGAATATGTCCATTTCCTCCAGGTTGCCCAGTTTGTTCAAATAGAGTTGTTCATAGTATTTTTTAACAATCCTTTGTATTTCTGTGGGGTCTGTTGTTATTTTGCCTCTTTCATTTCTGATTTTGTTTATTTGGGTCCTCTCTCTTTGCTTCTTGGTGAGCCTGTCTAGAGGTTCATAAATCTTGTTTATCCTTTCAAAAAACCAACTCTTGTTTTGTTGATCTTTTGTATTGTATTTTTGGTCTCTATGTCATTTATCTCCACTCTGATCTGTATTATTTCCTTCCTTCTGCTTAAATTGGGATTTTCTTGTTGCTCTCTTTCTAACTCTTTTAGTTGCAGGGTTAGGTAATTTATTACCATTGATTCTTGTTTTTTGCAGTAGGCTTGTAGAGCTATGAACTTCCTGCTCAAGACTGCTTTTGCTGTGTCCCATAGATTTTGGATTGTTGTGTTTTCATTGTCATTTGTTGCCATGATATTTTTTATTTCTTTTTTGATCTCTCTAGTAAACCAATCATTGTTTAATAGTATGCTATTTAGTCTCCATGTGTCTGATTTTTTTGGATTGTTTTTATTGTAGTTGATTTTCAGTTTTATGCCACTGTGATCTGAGAAGATGCTTGATATGATTTCTATCTTCTTGAATTTGAAGAGACTTTGGCTGTGACCCAATATATGGTCTACTTTGAAAATGACCCATGTGCACTTGAGAAGAATGTATATTCTGTGGCTTTGGGGTGAAATGTTCTGAAGATGTCAATTAATTCCATTTGGTCTAGTGAGTCATTTAGGATTGATGTTTCTTTGCTAATTTTTTTTTTAGAGGATTTGTCCAATGGTGATAATGGGGTATTAAAGTCCCCTACTATGATTGTATTGCTGTCAATCTCTCCCTTGATATCCTCCAGGAGTTTTTTTATGTATTTGGGTGCTCCTGTATTGGGTGCGTATATATTTACCAGAGTTATTTCTTCTTGTTGGATTGCTCCCTTTAGTATTATTAAGTGGCCTTCCTTTCTCTTTTTACGTCCTTCACTTTGAGATCTAATTTGTTAGATATAAGTATTGCTACCTCAGCTTTCTTTTCATTTCCATTCACCTGAAAAACCTTTTTCCATCCCTTCACCCTCAGTCTGTGTGTGTCTTTTTTTCTGAGGTGGGTTTCCTGTAGACAGCAGATATATGGGTCATGTTTTCTTATCCAATCAGTTACCCTATGTCTTTTGATTGGGGCATTTAATCCATTTACATTTAAAGTTATTATTGATAGGTACTTGTTTGTCACCATTTTTATTCTTTACCCCTGTGTTCCTTCTTCGCTTCCTATTTCTTCTTTTTACAGCAGACACTTTAGCATTTCTTGCATTGCTGGGGGTAATAAACTCCCTTAGTCCTTTTTTGTCTGTGAAGCTCCTGATTTCACCCTCAATTTTTGATTGATAGCCTTGCTGGGTACAGTATTCTTGGATTCAGACCCTTCCTTTGCATGACTTTGTATATTTCATTCCATTCCCTTCTGGCCTGATGTGTTTCTGTTGAGAAATCAGTCGCTAGTCTGATGGGGGATCCTTTGTAGGTAAATTTCTGTCTCTTTCTGGCTGCTTTTAAGATTCTTACTTTGTCGTTGGTGTTTGCCAATTTAATTATAATGTGCCTTGGCGTCGGTCTTTTGGGGTTCATTTTGTTTGGGACTCTGTGAGCTTCTTGGATTTGTGTGGGTTTTATCTTCCCTATATCAGGGAAGTTTTCTGTTATTATTTCTTCAAACAGGTTTTCTATTCCTTGCTCAGTTTCCTCTCCTTCTGGCACCCCTATTATGTGGATGTTGTTATGTTTCGTGTTGTCCCAAAGTTCCCTTAGGCTCTCCCCCTGCTTTTTAATTTTTTTTTCTAGAAGCTGCTTTACTTGGGTATTTTTTCCTACCTTGTCTTCTAGCTCACTGATGCAGTCCTCTGCTTCTTCAGGTCTACAGTTGATGCTTTCTATTGAGTTCTTTAAAGCAGCAATGTCATTTTTCATTTCTTCTTGGTTCTTACACATATGTTGAATTTGTCTTCTATTTTTTTCATCCACCTTATGACCATTTCTCTGAATCCTTTCTCTGACAGGTTGCTTGCCTCCATTTCATTTACTTCCTTTTCTGGTGATGCCTTCTTTTCTTTCATATGCATGCTGTTTCTTTGTCTCCCCATGATCTCTCTTCTCCAGGTGTCTGGTTATGTAGTTCTCTCTCTCCTTGACTGCAGGTTTTCCCGGTGTATCCTGGGAAGCATCTACATTTGTTTGGTCCCACACACTCACCGAACTTGCAGCCAGGTTCACAGAGTAGCTTTTGTGCTCCAGAAGCCTTCCTCAGCAGTGTCTTCTGGGTTTCTTCCAGGCAGGATTGCCTAGCACAGCTGGCTTCCTTGGGGGGTTGGGGTTGAGCTGTTCAAGTCAGTGTTTCACAGCAAAGACAGTGAACTTGTGTCTATTCAGACCTCTGGATCCAGATGACAGGTTCTGTAGACTGGGAAGTCCAAGATCAAGACACTGGCAGATTTGGTGTCTGGTGAGGGCTCTCTTCGTGGTTCATAGACAGTTGTCTTCTTGAATCCTTACCGAACATCCATTGATTGGCTGAGTGCAGCAATCCTGCTCCTGGCTCTGGTCTGGATATTGTGCCAGTCTCTGAGGCCTCCCAACGTGGTGCCTCTCTTGTTTGCAGCAGGACTGCTAAAGGGTCATCTTTAAAAGAAGAAAAAAAAATCAAAATTAAAATGGCAATAAACACATATCTTTCAGCAATTGAATCTAATAACAAAATGAGCAAGCAGAACAGAAACAGACTCACAGATACAGAGGACATTTTGACAGATGGAAGGGGGTTTGGGAAGATGGGTAAAAAAGGTGGAGGGATTAAGGAAGTACAAACTGGTCGTTACAGAATAATCATGGTGTACAGCATAGGGAATATAGTCAATAATACTCTAATAACTATGTATGGTGCCAGAAAGGTGTGAGATTTATTGGGGTGATTATTTATGCTATATAATGTCTAATCACAACCCACAATTGGACATCCTTAGCACTGCTACAGAGGCAGGAGAGGCTCCCACCACCACCACTGTGCTCACCAGCTGTGAACCCGGCTTGTGGCTGAGCGGCTCTCCCCCATGGGAGCACACTGACCACCAGGGGGCAGCTCCTGCATTGAGCGTCTGCCCCTTGGTGCTCAGTGCACGTCATAGTGACTGGTTGTTCTGCCATTCAGTCAATTTGCATATTAGCCTTCTATTATATAGGATATGTCTACTGTAATTGAAAATAAAAAATGATTAAAAATAAAATTTAAAAAAGAATGCTAATGTCATTCATTACGATGGATGTAGTGCTACTCTATTTCTTTTAACACCAATTATAGCAAAATGCATCAGTGAGATTCCATGAGGTCTCTTTCCATCAGGTATTCTAGAATATAGTTTACATTAGCCTCTTTTCTCTTCCTATCCCTATTCCATAGATAAAGAAACTACAAAGTTGTGAAGTTATATATATCACTAGGGGCATCCACGTGACAGGTGAAAAAAAATGTTCCATTGGTGATCTGAGCCTGTGAAACACTCAGCTGCCAGACGGGAAGTTATGTCTTCAAGAAGATAACCCACTAGTGTCTAGTACAGTGATTTTCAATTGGTGTGTGCAACAATTTTTAAAACATGCAGTACCTGACTATTTAGTCAGGACATTGACCTCTTTTCTCTTAGATTGATAAATTAAAAAAAAATAGAGTTGCATCTTATTGGTTACTTTGCATAATAAGGTTGAATCTGATTGATTAATTCTTTGTACCAGAAATTTTTATATACAAGTATAGGTACCTGATTTATTTATTTATTATTTTTAAAAATCCTTATTGTTGAAAGTATTACATATGCCCCCTTTTCTTCCTATTGACCCCTTCTAGCCCACCCCCATAGGCACCTGATTTTTTAAAAAGTCACTTTGAGGCAAAAAAAAAGTAGGTAATTATTATTATTTTACATCAATCAAAAGTATACCTATTTTTTTTTATCAGATCTGAAAAAATTGTAATATACATTTTGGTGGGCTAAAGAATTTTGGTAATTAGTTTATGTGTGCCATGAGATGAAAAAGGTTGAAAAGTGCTAGTCTAGCACATCACTCTACATTATTTTCCTAAAACATTTACTTGTTTGCTCAAAAGTCTTCAGTGTCTTTCCCTTCCCTAGAAAAGGTCCAGGGAATATTAGAGTCTCAAAATGCTCCTCATTCCCCCAAAAAGACATGGGGAGGGAAGTTCGATGGTTAAATAAGGTCAAGAAACATTTGTAACACATCCTATACTGAGGGACTGACCATGCACATCAGCACATGGGAGGCTTTAAAGATCCAAAGTAAAAATTACTTGATTTCATTTACTTCAGTATTTCCTAAACTTACTTGAAGACAGAGTTCTTAATTCAGGTACAACTAATAAATATCTCAGAGGACTCATCTTTTTTTGAGAAATTTTGGCTTAGAGAAGAAAATAAAATGTAATATATATATATATATATATATATATATATATATATATATATGCATTAAATCATCTCCTGCCATCCATCACCCCACACCATTTAGTTTTGGACACCTTACTTTCATGTATCTCTTTATAATCACACATATAGATAATGATACAGAAATATCAATATCATGCATATTATTTAATCAAGGGTACCTCTCTCTCTGTCCTTTCCAAATACTGGCATTGCTTTCATCTCTCCCCACCACCAGAAGGGTAACTAATGTTATAAGCTGCTGAGTAATCTATACCTTTTTCATACTTTTGCATAAACACAAATATAATTTAAAACATTTTTACTAAGATGGAGAATCATATTATGTACATTTATCGATATACTAGTATTAGTTTTCTCACTTAAAAATACATTGAGAAAACATTTCTGAGTTGGTTGTTTTTATTGATTTATTTATTATCTTAATTTATTAATTTCAGAGAGAGAGAGAGAGAGAGAGAAGAAATGAGAGAAAGGGGGAAAGGGAGAGAGAGAGAGAGAGAGAGAGAGAGAGAGAGAGAGAGAGAGAGAGAGAGAGAGAGAGAGAGAAAGAGAGAGAAACACTTGTTGTTCCACTTATGCATTCATTGGTTGATTCTTGTATGTGCCCTGACAAGGGATTAAGCCTGTAACCTTGGCATATTGGGATGACACTCTAACAAAATGAGCTCCCTGTCCAGGGCCTGAGTTGGTTGTTTTTAAATGCCTGCAAAACTGTAGATGATATGAAGGTGTCAATATTTCTTTAACCAAAATCCTATTGATGGGCATTTACTTTAAAACAAAAACAAAAACAAAAAAACCTCTACAATGTTACTTTAAAATAATCATGAATGCCCTAGCTGGTTTGGCTCAGTCAATAGATCATTAGCCTGCAGATGAAGGGTCCCAGGTTCAATTCCAGTCCGGGCCTATGCCTATATTGCAGGCTCAATCCCCAGAGGGGGGTGTGCAGGAGGCAGCCAATTAATGATTCTCTTTCATCATTGATTCATTGATGTTTCTTTCTCTCCCTCTCCCTTCCTATCTGAAATTATATATATATATATTTATATATATGTATGTGTGTATATATATATTTATTTATTTATATATTTACATATATATATGTATATATATGTATGTATGTGTGTATATATATATATGTATACACACACACACACACACACACACACACACACACACACATACTAGTGACCCGGTGCACATTAAAAGGGAATTAATTAGAGGAAATGTTTTAATATTGCTATTTGCCTTTTCTCTATAATAGAAGTGTTGGAGATGAAAGAAAATTAGTAAAATGTATGTGAAAATCTTCCTCCTATCAGAGTCTGGGTTGCGCCAAGGGAACCAGAGTCAAGTCCCCGCCCACCCACAAGTGTCTCGAAATTGCACGAGACCCAGACCCGGCCAGCCCCACCTCCATTGGGCTAGATCCAGACCTGGCTGGCCCCATGCCCGTCAAGCCCCACCAGGTGGGGAGCATGGCCTGAGGTCCTCTGGCCTGGGCTGGGGCACAGGGAAGTGCATTGAGGTCCCCCATTAAGCCCCACGGATGGAGGGCGCAGCATAAGGTCCCCCATCAAACCCTGCATGACGGGGGGCACGGCCTCAGGTCCCCTGGCCTGGCACTGGGGCAGGGGCGTGGCCTGAGGTCCCCTGTCAAACCCCACCAGGCGGGGGTGCAGCCTCAGGTCCCCTGACCCAGCCCAGTGCCACGCAGCCTCAGGTCCCTGCTGATTGCTCATTAAGGCTCATTACGGGAACTCGGCCTCCGCTGTGGGTACAGCCATCTTGTATTACATGATCCCCACATCTGCTGTGGATGCAGCCATCTTGTGTTATGGAATCCCTGCCTCTGCTGTGGGCACAGCCATCTTGTTATGATGTGATGGTCAATTTGCATATATCCTCTTTATTAGATAGGATATATAAATCATCATGAATGACCAGCTGGCATGGCTCAGTGGTTGAGTGTTGACCTATGTACTAGGAGGTCATGGCTTTATTCCGAATCAGAGCACATGCCTGAGTTGCAGGCTAGATCCCCACTATGGGGTTTGCAATAGGCAGCCGATTGATGATTTTCTCTCATTGTTGATGTTTCTCTCTCTCTCCCTCTCCCTTCCTCTCTGAAATCAATAAAAATATATATATTTTTAAAATATATATATTTTTATTGATTTCAGAGAGGAAGGGAGAGGCTCAATCCCACAGTACAAAGGTTGACCTCCTAGTACATATGTCGACACTCAACCACTAAGCCATGCCAGCTGGTCATTCATGATGATTTTAATATATACTAATACACTAATAAAAGAGAAAGATGCAAATTGACTGTACCTCCGCGATGCCCACCAGCCAACCAGGAGTGAGTATGCAAATTAACCCAACAAAGATGGCGGGTTAATTTGCATGCACAGGCACAGAGTGAAGACTGAAGGCTTTGCCCAAGTGAAGACTGAAGACTGAAGACTGAAGACTGAAGGCTCCGGCGTGGCTGGAGCCAAGCCTGAAGGCTGAAGGCTTGGCTCCACTGCAGCCTGGGTCCCAGGTGCCAGAGGAAAACAGATGCTGGCAGCCAGGGGAAGGAAGGCCTATTGCACGAATCTTCGTGCAACAGGCCTCTAGTATATATATATTATTTCAGATAGGAAGGGAGAGAGATGGATTGATTCCGAGTCAGGACACATGCCCGGGTTGCAGGCTCAATCCCCACTGTGGGGATTGCAATAGGCTTGCAATATATATATATTTTATTGATTTCAGAGAGGAAGGGAGAGGGAGAGGGAGAGAAACATCAATGATGAGAGAGAACCATTGATCGGCTGCCTCCTGCATGTCCCCTGCTGGGGTTGAGCCCACAACCCGGGCATGTGCCCTTGGCCAGAATCAAACTGGGACCCTTCAGTCCACAGGCCAATGCTCTAGCCACTGAGCCAAACTGGCCAGGGCAAAAATATATTTTTAAAAAATCATCATGAACCTGTATTCCTATAGACTGTTATACTTATTTCTAAGAGATGAATTCCAGAATTGGGATTATGTGTGTGTGTGTGTGTGTGTGTGTGTGTGTTCTGAATTTTATATACTCTGCATTTTAATGGATATTATTGCTTTTTGAAATATTGTGACAATTTATATTTTTACCACCAAGTATAAGAGAACCGTTTTCCCTGTGGACCACCAGTGGTCTGTTATTCTGCTTTGTAATTGCCAATAATATAGGGTTAAATCATATCTGTTATTTGAATTTGAATTTTCTATTTACCAGCAATTGAACTTATAGTTGTGTTTAATAATTGTAGCAGCCTCGATGGTGTGACTCAACAGTTGAGCATCAACCCATGCAACAAGAGGTCACTAGGTTGATTCCAGGTCAGGGCACATGTCCAGTGTTTTGGGCTCGATCCCCTGGGGAGAGGGGTGTGCAGAAGGGAGCCAATAGATATTGACTCTCTCCCATCAATGTTTCTATCTCGCTCTCCCTCTCCCTCTCAAAATCAATTTAAAAATATTTTAAAAATTAGTTGTAACAGATAATATTAGTGTCCTGCCACATCTCCTCACTTGTAACCTTTTCTGTGGATGTCAGCTGGACTTCCAGATTCCAGCACCTGTATTTCTTTTGGAGAGGGTTTTGTTTTGATTTCTTTTGGAGAGGGTTTTGTTTTGCTAGTAGGCTCCACTTTGCCCATACACATGACAAGCCCAAATGCTGGCGAGTTAATACTGGGAGTATCCTCCACAGGTGAGTGATGGGAACTCTCCCACCTCGTGAGTGGGATAACACAATACCTCTGAAGTACATGTCTACACTGTTTCCCAGAGTCCCACCCACATTCAGCTCCAGTACCTAACAATGGTGATTTACTTAATGATAGACCTTTTATTGGCTCCTTAACTTCCTGTCTTACTTTCCCACTCCCAAATACACTTGAATCCTTGTCTCTGAGTCTGTGTCTTGGGGAATCTAGCCCAAAAGAATAGTCATTTTATTGTTTTCTAGGAGTTGTCTACTGATGTGTTTTCTTGATTGAAGCTGGATTCCCCGGAGGACCTGATGTACAGGAGCTGAAGCTTCATAAGATGAAAAGATGCAGCTCCTGGTAGAGATGCCATCTGAGGCAGAGGAACACCTTGTCTTTTGCTTTCCTCCTGATATCCAGATATCCTCCATAACCTACTACTGACTGGAACCCAGACAGACCATTTGTCAAGGGATACAGGAAAATGCAGCCTGCAGGGCTCAGCTCCCATTACTCAGAGGCCAGTGGCAGAAGGACAATGAATGAATCTGAGACCAAACAGACCCAGACGGACACAGTTATGTCAGCACCATTTATTAAATATAATTATCTTTTCCCTCCAGCGAATTGAATGTTATCTTACATAATGAGATATATGTCCTACATAATGAGATATGTATCTAGGAAAATCTACTTACCAAATATTTTTCCATTCAAATGCAAATAACATACTATTTTGATTACAATGACTTTAAAATACTTGGTAAGTCAAGTTTCCTTTCATTATTCATTTTTATAATTTTTTGACTAGTCTCAAACACTTGTTCTTTCATATAAACTGGATTATTTATCTAAATTAAATATAGAAAAAAGTATATTCATATGACAATTGCACTTAAAAATTGTTTGAGATATAATATCTTTATGTCTTCTTATGTATATCATTTACTTTGTTTTGTTTACCTTTATGTCCTTCATTAAAACTTTATAGTTGCTATTATTATAGGTCCTTTGATACAATAATTTTATTCTGTATATTTTCAATTTTTGATACAATTGAGAATGCAACTTTTCCTACCTCAATTTCTAGCTGGTTATTATGATATGGAGACAATTATTACTACATGGATTTTGTATATTTTTCTTGTATCAATACACCATAAGTAATTTCTGTATTAAGGTAACAGTTTTTGTTTTAACTTAGGGCTTTTGGGTTTTCTAGGTAGACAATATTATATGTAGCAAAAACTTTTCCCTCTTCAAATACATCACCATTCCCCCTGCCCCATGTTATTCTACCTGATTTTCTAAAGCAGTATTGCACCTTAATGTGAATAACAGGTATCCTTGCCTTATTTCTGGTGAAAATAGCTTTGTGCTATACAGTTTAGAATGATGCTTAATATTGCTTTTTATAAGCAGAATTTATCTTAATTATGTAGCTCTCTTCAATTCTTATTACTTAGAATTTTATTAGACTAAGCTGTTTAGTTTTATCAACTTTCACCATCCATTGTCATGATATATGCTTTTACTCTTTCATTTGTTAATATAATGGATTAATTTATCAGAATGTATTATTCCTTTGATATATTGCTGGATTCTATTTGGTAATAGAAAGTTCTGCATTTATATTTATGTGAAATTGGTCTGTTTCTTTTTCCTTTTATTCCTCTTTTATCCATTTTAAAAAGAAGTTATGATGGTTTCATAAGATGAATTTGGAAGCTTTTAATAATTTTTAGGGTCCAGAATTGCATAAATGACACCAAAATTAGACTTTTTTAAATATATTTTATTGATATTTTACAGAGAGGAAGGGAGAGGGATAGAGAGCTAGAAACATCGATGAGAGAGAAACATCGATCAGCTGCCTCCTGCACACCCCCCACTGGGGATGTGCCCGCAACCAAGGTACATGCCCTTGACCGGAATCGAACCCGGGACCCCTCAGTCCGCAGGCCGACGCTCTATCCACTGAGCCAAACCGGTTTCGGCCAAAATTAGACTTTTTATTGTTAGAACTCAGCTGTGCTTAATCTGGGATCAATTTTGGAAGTTTATAGTTTGCTCAAAAAATATACATTTCCTCTAGGTTTGAACTTTATTGCTATGATTATATCTAAGATTTTCTTAAAATGATTTTTGTTGTTGTTAATCCTCACCTGAGGATATTTTTCCATTGAATTTTAGAGAGAGTAGAAGGTGTTGGGGAGCACACAACACTTGGTTGGAAAGTTTGTAAGGAGGACATTCTGAGAAAAGGAAAGTGTGCGGAAGGCTGCCTGCCCTGTTTATGAGAATTCCAACTTAGGGTAGTGTCGAAGGCGGTGCCCTGAATAATTCCTTGACCTTTACAAACAAGTCTATGCACATGCAGACCCCCAGGTGTTTACTGGAATCTTTATACTTAATTTTTGGGTGTTCTTGCTTAAAAGACACTACAAACACATGTGTCTTCCCAAGATTACTTACCCTGCTGGTTATATCAAAAGGATAAATTTTATCTCAAACTGCTGGTACAATAAAACCCTAACAAGGTAGGAAATTGAGGCTCCTTGGTCCCTTGAGCCAGGCAACCCCTTAGCCCTCTCTTTCCCAGTGAAACTGTATCTGAGTAATCTGTGCACCCATCATTCAGGGGCTGCTGGTCAGCCCCTGCAGGAAGGGAGGGAGACAGAGAGAGAGAAACACTGTGGTGAGAGAGACATGGGACTGGTTGCCTCCACACACCTGTGTATCCTGAACAGGTCCAGGGATTCAGCCTGCAACCCAGGCATGTGCCCTTGACCAGAATCCAACCTGGGACCCTTCAGTTGATTGGCCGATGTTCTAGCCACCAAGCCAAACCAGCTAGGGCTTAAAATTATTTTAATGTCTTATCTGTTTTTTATGTTTTCTTTCTCGGTCCTAATCCTGTATATTTTTGTTCTCTTTTATTTTTAGAAGCTCTTTGTTTTATTTTTAAGAGCTTTATAGAGGTGTTATTGATATACAAAAAGCCACACATACTTAATGTGTACATTGATGAGTTTCAAGATAAACATATACCTGGGAAACCACCTCCAGAGTCAAAGTAATAAACATATTTGTCACCTTCAAAAATTTTTTTCTATCCCACCCTTTTTGTGATTAAACATTTAACTTTAGACCCGTCTTACCAAACTTTTTTTGTGTACAAAATACAGTGTTGTTAACTGCAGGCATTATGTTGTACTGCAAATCTCTGAAACTTATTCATCTTACATAACCGAAACTTTATATCCATTGAACAACTATCCATTTCCCCCACCCCTAGGCCCTGATAACCACCAATCTACTCTCTGTTTCTATGAGTTTGACTATTTACATACCTCATATAAATAGGCTCCTACAGTATTTGTCTTTCTGTAATTGTCTTATTTCATTTAGCATAATGTCTAAGTTCATCCAAGTTGTTGCATTTGGCAGGATTCCCTCCCTTTTTCTTTAGATTGAATAACATTCTATTTTAAGTATATATCACATTTTCTTTATCCATTCATCCCTCAAGGGTTATATTTTGGCTATCCTATATAATAAAAAGGTAATATGTAAATCGGCCAAATGGCAGAACGACCAGTTGCTATGATGCACACTGACTACCAGGGGGCAGACGCTCAATGCAGGAGCTGCCCCCTGGTGGTCAGTGCACTCCCACAGGGGGAGTGCCACTCAGCCAGAAGCCAGGCTCATGCCTGGCAAGTGCAGCGGTGGTGGCGGGAGCCTCTCCCACCTCCACGCAGCATTAGGGATGTCTGACTGGGAGCAGGCACAGGCCGGGCTGAGGGACATCCTTTCCGTGCCCCCCCCCCCCCCCCGCAGTGCAAGAATTTCATGCATCGGGCCTCTAATTGTGAATAATGCTACAATGAACATGAGGATGTTAATATCTCTTCATTATAATAATGATTTCAATTCTTTTGGATAAATACCCACAAATGGGATTGCTGGATCATATAGTTTTTCACTATTAAATATAATATTAGTTGTGGACTTTTTACATATGACCTTAATTGTGTTTAGGTATATTCCTTCTATAACTAGTTTGTTGATAGTTTTTATCATGAAAGAAAGTTGAATTTTGTCAAGTGTTTTTTTTCTGTTTCTGATTATGCGATCATCTGATTTTTATCTTTCAATTTGTTGATGTAGTCTATCACCCTTATTGATTTGCATATGTTGATTCATCCTTGCATCTCAGGGATAAATCCCACTTGCTCATGGTGAATGATCCTTTTAATGTGCTATTGAATTCAGTTAGATTTTGTTGAGGATTTTTGCATTTATGTTCACTCTCAGGGACATTGACCTGTAGTTTCCTTTTGTTGTAGTATCTTTGGCTCTGTTGTTAGAATAATGCTGGCCTTATCAAAAAAGTTTGAAAGTGTTTCTTCTTCTTTAATATTTTTGAAAGAGCTTAAAAAGAATTGATGTTAATCCTTCTTTACATGTTTGGTAGAATTCACCAGTGAAGCCATCTGATCCTGGGCTTTTTCTTTGTCGGAAGATTTTTGATTACTGATCTAGATTTCATTGATTATAGGCCTGTTCAAGTTTTCTATTTCTTCATGATTCAACCTGGGCAGATTTTATGTTTCTGAAAATTCATTCTTTTTTTTTCTGTTATCCATTTTTTTTTTGGCATATACTTGTTTATAATAGTCTCTTAGAATCCTTTTTATTTCTGTGGCAGCAATTATAATCTCTGTTCTCTTTCTTTCTTGATTAAGTTCATGAGAGTTTGTCTATTTTATTTGTCTTTTGGAAGAACTGGCTTTGGGATACATTCAATCTATTATTTTTTTTTAGTTTTCTTTTTGTTATCTTAATTCCCTTTTCTGCTATTTTGTTTTTGGTTTTGTTCATAATTTCTTAAATCTATTATTACAATTCCTTAACTATTTGTTTTATAATCATGAGGTATTTGTGCCGAAAGTGCTAACAAAGCAGGTCTGGCTGCTCAAGCTTTGCACGTTTCCAAGAAAGATCTGTCTTCAGGACCTGCCCTTGCCTGGCTCCTGGGAGATGAGCTCTGAGCCCTTAGAATATTCGACTTGACCAGAATCTTTTTGCATGCCTGAGGCTTTGGGCCACATGGTACCAGTTTCATCAGAGAGTGTATGTGATTCTTTGAGAATGTCTATTTCTTGCTTTTGAGGAGCTGGGTCTGAATAGCTGAAGCTGGTCACCCAGACACAGTGTGGCTATGTATCTGACCTGTAGGAAAACCCCTGGACACCAAAGCTCGGTTGAGCTTCCCTGGTTGGCAACACTTTGCTGGGAGAATGAAGTGCATCTGTGTTTCTCTACTGGGCGAAGTTATGTGAAAGCTCGCACCTGGGTGCTCCTGGACATCTTCCCATGCGCTTTTTCCTTTTGCTGGTTTTAATCCGTATCTTTTCTTGCAATAAACCGTAACTATGCGTATAATAGCTTTTCTGAATCCTGTGAGTCCTTCTGGTGCATCATCAGGCTCGAGGATGGTCTTGAGGACCCCAGGCACAGCATTCATATTATAATTTCCCACTGAGTATAGTTTTCACTGTGTTCCAGAGGCTTTGGAGTGCTCTGGTCTTCCTTTCATTACTTTTCCTACAGTTCATAATTTCATTTTGACTATTCTCTTCTATCCAAGATATATTTAGAGGTGAATTCCTTATTTTCTGAGTAATAGAGGCATATTTTTATTTTGTATCTAATTTTATTAGATAGTGAATGGAGAACATGGTCTTTAAAATTCCAGTTTTTGAAAATGTGTTCACTTTTTTTCTCTTTGTGAATGAGTACATTCATAATCAAATATCATTATTTTACTATTATGTGAAAACAAGATACTATTTCTTTACACTTAGATATTCTGTTTCTCCACTGCTTCTCCCCCTGCACCAGAGGGAAGATATATTTAGAATGCTTTTCATTTGACTTTAACTTCTCCCATTCCCTTACCTCCTAAGGTTGCTGAATTTATACATTTTAGTACAAGATTATTAGCATTTCACGCACGGTGTGTGGAAGAAAGAAACTTGGTGCTGTATATGTATGAGGTTTGTGTATGAAAATCTTCTGTAGCTGTTGGGAAGAGACAAAAATAAACAAGAGCTTTCTGCAAAACAGAAGGTGCAGTGCAGTAGATTCATTATCACAAGGCCAGAAAGTTCATATTCTGAGTGGTGGGTTATTTATCACAGGTCTGATGAGTTAATTTACAGCTGAAGTGAACAAAATCAATTTTCTACAACAATGTTTTCAAGCTTTGTGGTTAAACCATTATATTTCCAGCCTGATTGTCAAGTATTTATATTTCTCAAGAAGTCTTATTGCCCTAACCGGTTTGGCTCAGTGGATAGAGCATTGGCCTGTGGACTCAAGGGTCCCAGGTTTGATTCCAGTCAAGGGCATGTACCTTGGTTGCGGGCACATCCCCGGTAAGGAGTGTGCAGGAGGCAGCTGATTGATGTTTCTAACTCTCTATCCCTCTCCCTCTCTGTAAAAAATCAATAAAATATATATTTTTTAAAAAGAATAGCATCCCTGAGTAAATTCAATCTGATGGACTCTCTGCATAGTTTCCAGCACTGCTTGTTTGTTTTTGTGTGTTTATTTTGTGTGTGTTTAGAATGCTCTAGTAGTCACCAGGATATAAACATGTTTCACCATCGTCTTTCTTGTCTTGCTAAAAAAAAAAAAAAAAAAAAAAAGCAATGTTAACACAAACCTTGAAGATGTATATCACCAAGACTAGTTTCTTCTCGAGGTTTCCCATCAATTAAAATTATAAATTAGATTTCTATAACTAAGGTCAGTCAAAAAATTAAGTCTCTAATTTCTAATCTTCATATTCTTATTTTTTCAACCTTGTACCTGCCATTCTTTAACCCCGTACCTTCACTTTATCTCTGGATTTTATTTCTCTAGTAAAACTGAGAAAGGTTTTTGTGTTGTTTGAATTTTAATGTTCTATTAGCTTATAAAGGTAAAGGTTGCGGGCAAAAAAAGAAAGAGAGAGAGAAAAAGAGTTAGGCCTGACAAACAGACAAAGCCACAGTCAGGAATTGCTTTTGTTGTGTGAGGTGAAACTAGTATAACTACGGGTCAGGGAGATTTTGACATTCCCTGAAGGCTAGGGGCTCAAAGGTCCTCTACCGGAGGTAAGTGACCATGTTAGTGGGAATAATTAACATGACCCAGGGCACCCAAGATTAAGGTAAAGAACAAAACTGACTGCATGGGGCTAAAGTCAAGCCTGAAACTTCTGCTGGGGAATTAAAAAAGCAAGAGATCGAATGAAGTATTCTAGCACAGCATTTAGAATTTGGAATTTGCTTGTTAATTAGAAGTCTTGCTCTCTCTGGCAATAATTACTGCTGACTGGAAAATTTATAAATGCAGTAGCTACTCTTTTTACTAGAGAAAGTGCATGAGGAAAATGAGGAAAATGCATTTCTCTATCAAAAATATGTATTACAATGGGCAGAATAAGAGAAGGCAAAGGAGTATGTTTCAGGATACCAGGCTGAAGGGAAACAGCAGCTTGAGAAATGCGAGTGAAATAACATCAGGTGTTCAGGAAAGCATACTATACATACTGGGGAGGTCTTGTTTGGAGGGGAGAGGATGGTGTATTGAGTAAAAGGAGAGAAGGCCACCAGAGATGGCTCAAGACTAGATAAGCTGGGAGAGGCCCTGTCTGAGCCTGAGAAGGGGGAGAGACCTGGTTGAAGGGGAGTCAGCAAACTGTGGCCCATGGGTCTAATCCAGCTTGCTTGCTGTTGTAAATAAAGTTTATTGAAACACAGCTCACTCATTCGCTTAAGCATTGTTTATGGGCTACAGTGACAGTATTTAATAGTTGCCACAAACACTCTATGGCCCACAAAATTGAAAATATCCATGATCTGGCCCTTTACAAAAAAACTTTGCTGGCCCCTTGGCTAGAGGAAGGTCTCTGGTGGTAGCTCTCAATAGAAATAGCAGGATGAGCTGTGAGGTACATGTTGAGTAAGTTGTACCTAGTAAGAGTTAAATTGCCCACGTTTGTAAATTATTTACTTAAAAATAATAAAATGTAATGAATTCAAGGTTATCTCTATGAACAGCTCTGAGTGCTTTCTTTGGGAAAGAAAGATAGTTACAGCTACTGAGCAGAGTTGCGTGTCTCCTGGGTAGCTCAGAGTGAGTCGCATAGTAGACTTGACTCACATCTATTACGAATACCAACTGAAGAGACAAAATTGAAAACTGCTCACCTAGAGAAGCCTGTGTTAAGGGTTTTGGGATTTAAAAATGTTTTAAAGATGTCAGTGCTGAGAACAACCTGGAAGTACAACTGAAATACAGAAAGGCTTTCTTAATAATCACCGGGAAACTCACAGGAAAGAACCCTGATACCCAAGGACTGAAGGTGGAGACCGCATAGAGACTGGTAGGAGGGGTGGAGGCACGAAAGGGCTGGCAGAGCACCCACAGATGGCAACTGAAGTCCCTGAGAGATATCTCAGCTGTCGGGGGAGGGGGTGGGTGCCACTGAGAACTCTGGGATCTAATCCCGAAGCTGGGCTCTCCAGCAGAGAGCACCAAATCTGAGGAGGGCACCCACATAACATCTACCTATAAAAGCAGTGGGGTTCTGTCTGTCAAGGAGTGGCAGCTGAAAGTTCAGGCACCCTCTTAAAGGGCCAATGCACAAAAATTCCCCATGGAGCCACCCACCTTGTGCTCTGGCAGAGGGAGGGTGAAGTGGACTAAAGCTGTGAGAGCAGAACCCAGGACTGGGGATTCTGGGGATAGAGCTCAGAAGGCAGACACCCCAAATTTCCTGGGCTAAGCCATTCCCTCACACAGTGGAGAACATCTTTCCCACATAGACATCTGCCTTGCCTGGGGGGAAGACAGTCGACACACCCTATTGGAAAACACCTTGCCCTGAGGCCACTTAAGAGATTAAAAATGGGGGGGGGGGTAAGAGATCAACCGAAGGACATGTATGCATGCATAGAAGCATAACCAATGGGCGCAAGACACTGGGGGTGAGGGCATGTATGGGAGTGGGGTGGGGGGGGCAATGGGGAGATATGGACACATGTAATACCTTAATCAATAAAAAAAATTGAAGAAAAAAAAAGAGATTAAAAGTAACAATTAGCCTCTAGGCAGAAGCAACTGCCCTACCCTGTTGAAAAAACTCTCACCACACCTGAGGACAATTGCCTGGGGGCAATTCAAGTTGGAAATATAGGGGCACCTAAATATATTAAAAAACTTCTAGAGGACTTTAATGGAGAGATCGACAACAATACAGTCATAGTAGGAGACTTGAACACCCCTCTGACTTCCCTGGACAGATCTTCCAGACAAAAACTTAACAAGCAAACAGAGACTTTAGAATCACTGAATCAGATGGATTTAATAGACCTTTATAGCACATTTCACCCCAACGCAGCAGAATGTACATTCTTCTTAAATGCACACAAAAGTATGGAGTTTCCTCAAAAAATTAAAAATGGGAGGGGGAGAAAAATGGCGGCGGAATAGACAGACGTGTTCCGAGCCTTGTCCCGGAGCAGAAAGAAAGAACAGCTGAGGGTCGCACTAGGAGTGTTTGTTGGCAAGTTGGGGGACAGCTGAACTCCAGAAGAAGGTGGGAGACTGCTAGACGGGGTTCCCCTGACCTGGCAGCTCCCACTGCGGCTGGGTCCCCTCCCGGAGCTGCGGGCTTGGACGCGGAGTCGCCACCATCTGGAACCGGAAAGTGGAGCTTATCTGAAGCCTGAGAATCCACAACTGCGGCACCCACGGAACAGCTGCGAGCCCCAGAACAACACTCCCCAATTGGCGCAAACACACGGGTTCAGAGGAGCTCTACACTCCACCACGGAAAGGTCAGATATCGCCTGGGATAAGGTGAGGTCTCTGGTCCCAGCGCGAGAGAGGAACGCGCGTTTTGCGGGAGCTGGAGGACCAGGGAAGTCTGTGCCTAGAAAAATCGGTGGCTGCTGGGGCTGGCGTGATCTGTAAATGTGGAAGGGGGTCCTCAGAGCTGCTAACAGAAGGGCTCTCTAAAAAGCAACCCATTTTGATCTGAAGTGCAGGGACACCCTAAGAATTTCAGGGGTGTGCTAGACTTACGCGCAGCCACGGAGTGCGCACACTTGGGCTTTTTCCTCTTGAAATTCTTGCTTCTGATTACTAAGCCCAATTCATAGGTTCACCCAGTTGGGGACACCCTGGGAGACTGCAGGGGAAAGTTGTTTTTCTGGAACCTGGGGATCGGAGCGGGGAGTGACCATCGGAGAGCCAGCTCTGAGGCAGACCACTCCCACAAACCGGTAGTGAGTGCCACAGGGAAAGAAGGCTCTAACACTCCCTAGAGAGGCCATAGATAAACCCGGAAGTCAATCCAGAAACACTGCCACCCAGGGGCTGAATCACAAATTGACTCTTGTGTAATCAAAAATAAAGGAATACGAATTAAGACACACCGCCTGCTTAAAATCAGGACTGGCTTACATCACTGAAGAGCAGTGGAACGCAGGGAACTGCAATACTGTCCGGACTGAGAAACAGGCGTGCCAAACAGAACAACAGAGGAAGTGAATGACCTTCACTACTCCACATTTTATTTTTATTTTTTATTTTTTTATTTTCATTTTTTGCATCTTTTACTCAAGAAACTAATTTTTTTCCTCACTTGATTTTACCTTTTTAATTATTACATTTTTATTTTCAATCCGTATTATTACTACTGCTATTTTATCTTTTTTTTTTTTTTAAGTGTCATTTTATTTTCTCTTCATTTTGTTTTGGGATTAATGTTCTACATTCTATTTTTATCTTTCCTTTAGCATCATTTTACTCTATCTCAAATCTACCTTTATGCCATCACTCTCTTCCTCACTTTTCCCTTTTCAGTGTCCTGTTTATCTTACCCCTTTCCTGCTTTAGATTTTCCCTATTTTTTCTGTTTACCCCCTTTTAAAATTTCACCCTACTTATATATCTAATCTCCAATCCCCTGCTCCAAGTCCATACACACCTCTCTCTTCGCTGTCTTAACTATCCAAAAAATTGTTCTTCTCTCTGTCCTTTTGTTGTTGTTCGTTTGAATGTAGATTATATCGAATTTTTATGCTTTTTTGTGAGATTGTTTTGCTTATTCTTCTTTTGTTTATTTTTTTGTTTGTTTAGTGCTTCTATTTTCCCTTGCCTCACTCAATATTAGTTGGTGTTGTAGTTTGTATTAATCCCCAGGTACTTGTTGCTGGCATTTGCTGGGATAAGTGATTGTTCTATTGGAGTTTTATCCCCAATATATATAGTCTGTTTCCCTTTCTCTCTTAGTCTCTTTCTTGTCTCTCTTACTTTTTTTTCTTCTTTTTTTCCCTTTTCCCAATTTCATTTTGACACCCCCTTTTTTTTTCTTCTTCTTCTTTCTTTCTTTTTCCTCTTCTTCTTTCTCTACTATCCCCTGATTTGTCTTTCTCTGGTGGTCACCTTTATTGGAGGTTGTTAATATCGTGAATACATTTCTGTTCAGTGCCTTGTGTGTTGTACCTGGTAGTGCTGTATTTTGTGCCTTTAAATCGACGCAGGAGAGAGAGAACTACATAACCAGACACCCAGAGAAGAGAGACCATGGGGAGACAAAGACACAGCCCACATATGAAAGAAAAGCAGGCATCACCAGAAAAGGAAGTAAATGAAATGGAAGCAAGCAACCTTCCAGAAAAAGAATTCAGAGAAATGGTCATAAGGTGGCTGAAAAGAATGGAAGACAAATTCGACAATATGAGCAAGAACCAAGGGAAATGAAGAAGAACCAAGAAGAAATGAAAAATGACATCGCTGCTGTAAAGAACTCAATAGAAAGCATCAAGAGTAGACTAGAAGAAGCAGAGGACCGCATCAGTGAGCTAGAAGACAAGATGGGAAAAAATACCCAAGTACAGCAACTTCTAGAAAAAAAAATTAAAAGGCAGGAGGAGAGCCTAAGGGAACTTTGGGACAACACGAAACAAAACAACATCCGCATAATAGGGGTTCCAGAAGGAAAGGAAGCTGAGCAAGGAATAGAAAACCTATTTGAAGAAATGATGACAGAAAATTTTCCTGATATAGAGAAGAAAAAACCCACACAAATCCAAGAAGCTCACAGAGTCCCAAGCAAAATGAACCCCAAAAGACCGACGCCAAGGCACATTATAATTAAATTGGCAAACACCAACGACAAAGTAAGAATCTTAAAAGCGGCCAGAGAGAGACAGAAAGTTACATACAAAGGAACCCCCATCAGACTAGCAACTGATTTCTCAACAGAAACTCATCAGGCCAGAAGGGAATGGAATGAAATATACAAAGTCATGCAAAGGAAGGGTCTGAATCCAAGAATACTGTACCCAGCAAGGCTGTCAATCAAAATTGAAGGTGAAATCAGGAGCTTCACAGACAAAAAAGGACTAAGGGAATTTATTACCACCAAACCAGCAATGCAAGAAATGCTAAAGGGTCTGCTGTAAAAAAAAAAAAAAAGAAATAGGAAGCGAAGAAGGAACACAGGTGTAAAGAATAGGAATGGCGACAAATAAGTACCTATCAATAATAACTTTAAATGTAAATGGATTAAATGCCCCAATCAAAAGACATAGGGTAATGGATTGGATAAGAAAACATGACGCATATATCTGCTGTCTACAAGAAACCCACCTCAGAAAAAAAGACGCACACAGACTGAGGGTGAAGGGATGGAAAAAGGTTTTCCAGGCAAATGGAACTGAAAAAAAAGCTGGGGTAGCAATACTTATATCTGACAAATTAGATCTCAAAGTGAAGGACATAACAAGAGATAAGGAAGGCCACTTCATAATACTAAAGGGAGCAATCCAACAAGAAGAAATAGCTCTGGTAAACATATATGCACCCAATACAGGAGCACCCAAATACATAAAAAAACTCCTGGAGGATATCAAGGGAGAGATTGACAGCAATACAATCATAGTAGGAGACTTTAATACCCCACTATCACCATTGGACAAATCCTCTAAACAAAAAATCAGCAAAGAAACATCAATCCTAAATGACTCACTAGACCAGATGGAATTAATTGACATCTTCAGAACATTTCACCCCAAAGCCACAGAATATACATTCTTCTCAAGTGCACATGGGTCATTTTCAAAGATAGACCATATGTTGGGACATAGGCAAAGTCTCATCAAATTCAAGAAGATAGAAATCATATCAAGCATCTTCTCAGACCACAGTGGCATAAAACTGGAAATCAACTACAATAAAAACAACCCAAAGAAATCAAACACATGGAGACTAAACAGCATGCTATTAAACCATGACTGGGTTACCAGAGAGATCAAAGAAGAAATAAAAAACATCATGGCAACAAATGACAATGAAAACACTACAATCCAAAATCTATGGGACACAGCGAAAGCAGTCTTGAGAGGGAAGTTCATAGCTCTAAAAGCATTGCAAAAAACAAGAAACAGGGGTAATAAATTACCTAACCCAACAACTCAAAGAGTTAGAAAAAGAGCAACAAGAAAAGCCCAGTGTAAGCAGAAGGAAGGAAATAATAAAGATCAGAGCACAGATAAACGACATAGAGACCAAAGAAACAATACAAAAGATCAACAAAACCAAGAGCTGGTTCTTTGAAAGGATAAACAAGATTGATGAACCTCTAGCCAGGCTCACCAAGAAGCAAAGAGAGAGGACCCAAATAAACAAAATCAGAAATGAAAGAGGTGAAATAACAACAGATCCCACCGAAATACAAAGGATTGTTAAAAAATACTACGAACAACTCTATTCCAACAAACTGGACAACCTGGAGGAAATGGACATATTCCTAGAAAAATATAACCTTCCAAAACTCAATCAGGAAGAATCTAAACAGCTCAATATGCCAGTAACTATGGAAGAAATTGAAGCAGTCATCAAAGAGCTTCCGGCAAACAAAAGCCCGGGGCCAGACGGCTTCACAGGAGAGTTTTACCAAACATTCAAGGAAGAACTAAAACCTATCCTCCTCAGACTATTCCAAAAAATTCAAGAGGAAGGAACACTTCCAAGCTCCTTCTATGAAGCCAGCATCACCCTAATACCAAAACCAGATAAAGACAACACAATGAAAGAGAATTACAGGCCAATATCCCTCATGAATGTAGATGCCAAAATCCTCAACAAAATTCTAGCAAATCGGATCCAGCAGTACATCAGAAAGATCATACACCATGACCAAGTAGGGTTTATCCCAGGAATGCAAGGATGGTTCAATATCCGAAAATCAATAAATGTGACACATCACATAAACAAATTGAAAGATAAAAATCACATAGTCATATCAATTGATGCAGAAAAAGCATTTGACAAAATCCAACACCCTTTCTTGATAAAAACTCTCAACAAGGTGGGAATAGAAGGATCATACCTCAACATAATAAAAGCTATATATGATAAACCCACAGCTAACATCATACTCAATGGGCAAAAACTAAAACCATTTCCCCTAAGAACAGGAACAAGACAAGGATGCCCACTCTCACCACTCCTGTTTGACATAGTACTGGAAGTATTAGCCATTGCAATTAGACAAGAAGAAGAAATAAAAGGCATCCAAATTGGAAAAGAAGAAGTAAAGCTGTCCTTATTTGCAGATGACATGATATTGTACATAAAAAACCCGAAAGACTCTATCAAAAAACTAACAGACTTAATAAATGAATTTGGCAAGGTAGCAGGATACAAAATTAACGCCAAGAAATCTATGGCATTTCTATACACCAACAGTGAACTTACAGAAAGAGAGACTAAAAAAGCAATCCCATTTTCCATCGCACCAAAAAAATTAAGATACTTAGGAATAAACCTAACCAAGGAGGTAAAAGACCTATATGCAGAAAACTACAGGACACTGAAAAAAAGAGATAGAGGAAGATGTAAACAGATGGAAGAACATACCATGTTCATGGATTGGTAGAATCAACATCATCAAAATGTCCATACTACCCAAAGCAATCTATAGATTCAATGCACTCCCCATTAAAATACCAACAGCATATTTCACAGACTTAGAAAGAACTCTCCAAAAATTCATCTGGAATAAAAAAAGACCCCGAATAGCCACAGCAATCCTGAGAAAGAAGAATAAAGTAGGAGGGATCTCAATACCAGATTTCAAGCTGTATTACAAAGCCACTGTCCTCAAAACAGCCTGGTACTGGCACAAGAACAGACATATAGATCAATGGAATAGAATAGAGAATCCAGATATCGACCCAAATCAATATGCGCAATTAATATTTGACAAAGGAGGCATGAGCATACAATGGAGTCAAGACAGTCTCTTCAATAAATGGTGTTGGGAAAATTGGACAGATACATGCAAAAAAATGAAACTAGATCACCAACTTACACCATACACAAAAATAAACTCAAAATGGATACAGGACTTAAATATAAGACGGGAAACCATAAAAATACTAGAGGAATCCTCAGGCAGCAAAATCTCAGACATATGCCAAAAGAACTTTTTCAGTGATACTGCCCCTAGGGCAATGGAAGCCAAAGAGAAAATAAACAAATGGGACTACATCAAAATAAAAAGCTTTTGCACAGCAAAAGAAACCATCAACAAAACAACAAGAAACCCCACTGTATGGGAGAACATATTTGCAAATGGTATCACAGATAAAGGTTTAATTTCCAACATCTACAGGCAGCTTATACAACTTAATAAAAGGAAGATAAATGATCCAATAAAAAAATGGGCAACGGACCTAAATAGAATCTTTTCGAAAGAAGACAGAAGGAAGGCCAAGAGACACATGAAAACATGCTCAAAGTCACTTATTATCCGAGAGATGCAAATCAAAACGACAATGCGATACCATCTCACACCTGTCAGAATGGCTATCATCAACAAATCAACAAACGACAAGTGTTGGCGAGGATGCGGAGAAAAAGGAACCCTCGTGCACTGCTGGTGGGAATGCAGACTGGTGCAGCCACTGTGGAGAACAGTATGGAGTTTCCTCAAAAAACTGAAAATGGAACTCCCATTTGACCCAGTAATCCCACTCCTAGGAATATATCCTAAGAAACCAGAAACACCAATCAGAAAGGATATATGCACCCCTATGTTCATAGCAGCACAATTTACAATAGCTAAGATTTGGAAACAGCCTAGGTGCCCGTCAGCAGATGACTGGATCAGAAAACTATGGTACATCTACACAATGGAATACTATGCTGCCATAAAAAAGAAGGAATTACTACCATTTGTAGACACCTGGATGGAATTAGAGAACATTATGCTAAGTGAAATAAGCCAGTCAATGAAAGAAAAATACCACATGATCTCACTCATTTAGGGATAATGAAAAACATTATAAACTAATGAACCAAAAGATAGTTACAGAGGCAGTAAAGCATCAAACAGAGTGTCTAATTACAGCGGTAAGGTTAGGGAGAGGTGGGGGAAATAAGAGATCAACTGAAGGACTTGTATGCATGCATATAAGAGTAACCAATGGATGCAAAACATTGGGGGGTGAGGGCAGGTATGGGAGTGGGGTGGGGGGGGCAATGGTAAGATATGTACACATATAATACCTTAATAAAAAATTTGAAAAAAAAAAAAAGTTGGCATTATTGTAAGGTATATAAATGATGAATCTATGTTATATACCTGAAACTAATATAATATTGTATGCCAACTATACTTTAATAATTTTTAAGTTTGTATAGTTAATGCTAAATAAAGAGCATCTTATTTAGTTGAAGATGTGCCCAACGTCTTGATCAGCATCCCCAAAGATGCACAACATAAATATATTATTTTTTTTTTTTTTAGAAATTAGCTCCAGGAAGACATTTGTCCAATATGCTTATTCTTGTTAGCTATGAGAGCTTTGTAACCCACTGTGCTTCTCTTTCTGCTGTGGCTTTGGAAAAACCTGGAATTAAGTCTTAGACTTTAAAGTAGACATTTCCCTCAGTCCAAGTTTTCTAGAATAATTATTCAATGCCCTTCATTGCCTTGACTTCATCCTTGTATTTTTATTTCAGTGCTTTTAAAGAATTATGATACATTGTCAAATCATTTTTTGAAAGTAGCCAAAGTAATGAATAAAAAACAACCCACGTTTTGGGTCTTTAAAAAAAAAAAAAATTAAAAATGGAACTCCTATTTGACCCAATAATCCCACTTCTAGGAATATATCCCAAGAAATCAGAAGCACCAATCAGAAAGGATATATGCACCTCTGTGTACATAGCAGCACAATTTACAATAGCTAAGATTTGGAAACAACCTAAGTGCCCATCAGCAGATGAGTGGATTAGAAAACTGTGGTACATCTACACAATGGAATTCTACGCTGCAGTAAAAAAGAAGGAACTCTTACCATTTGCAACAGCATGGATGGACCTGAAGAGCATCATGCTAAGCGAAATAAGCCAGTCAGAGAAAGATAAATATCAAATGATCTCACTCATTTATGGAATATAATGAACAACATAAACTGATGAACAAAAATAGAGGCAGAGGGGAAAAAATATACTGGAATATAATAGAAGTAATCCTGTTATTTACAGATTTTTAATATTTCCTACAACTTTTGTTATATCATACTATGTTAGTACAGTCTTGGTAATATTATACTTAAAATCCTTTTATTCTTGAAATATTAACTTTTATTGCATGTAATATTATTATATGTAAGATCATTTTTCTTGAATAATTGGTGTTTATTGAATGTAACATCATCATATTTAAAATCATTTTTCTTGAGATATTAAAAAAAAGAACCAAGTGATCTCACATGCTCAACAGAGAGATTGATCTAGAAAACACATTATGTAGAATGGTCTGGTTTTTATAAGGAGGATAAAGTAAAATACTCACTAAATTCTTTGCAGAAATTCTGGGAAGAAGCAAAGGAGATAATTATTTGCCTTTTTGTGTTCCTGAGAAGAGTTATGTTCTGTAGGTACAAAAATCATATTTATACACACTTTTATAAACAGATTTTGTTTGTTTGCTTTTAATATTTTTAATTGATTTTCAGAGAGAGAAGAAGGGAGAGGGAGAGATAGAAACATCAATGAGAGAGAAACATCAACATCCATTGGCTGTCTCCCGCACATACCTGCTGGGAATCTAACAGGAAACCCAGTCAAGTGCCCTGACTGGGATTCAGTTGGTGACCTCTTGGTTCATGGGTTAATGCTCAACCACTGAGTCATACGACTGGGCTAGATTTGTTTATTTTTAAAGACAGTTCTAATAGAAGATTAGCTTAAGAGATGGGCAGGAAAGATCTGAAAGAGGGAGATGTATTTTAACAATTTTTATTGATTTTAGAGAGAGGAAGAGAGAGAAACATTGATTTGAGAGAGGAACATCAATCGGTTGCCTCCCACATGAGCCCTGACAGTGTGTTGTGGGGGCAGGGTGGAGGGGGGGTTTCAAGCCCATAACTGAGAATCAAACTCGCCACCTTTTGGTATATGGGACAACATTCCAACCAAATAAGCCACACCGGCCAAGGCAAAAAAGGGAGATATTATAATTGGTAATTTCTCCACTTACAAAATTAAATGTTTAGTGAATTCAATTTCTATTTGGGAAAGAATTTTAATTTCCAAGTAAAAGCTTCCATATTATTTTTAAAAACACAACACAAACCTTAGAGTCTTGATGGGAAAAAATGATGCTATTTTAAAATGTCTAGGAACATTTGAGATCTTGCTCCCTGGCATATGTCATCAGTTTGGCTCAAATAAATTTACAAAATTAAAAAAAAAAAAAAAAAGATGTCAGTGATGGAGAGACCTAGCATCTTTCTCATTTAGCAATGAAACCTGGAATAAGACTCTCCCAACACCTCCTGCCTCCTTCAGCCATGAGGGGAACACATCCCAAGATTGCCTGTTTGACTTCCCTTTCTCCTTGTAATCCATTGGACCAGTTGAAAAGGTCTAATGTGATCTCAGGAGTCCCCTGGATCCTGAAAATGTTCAAACCTTTTTGTGGGAAGTTTTGGGTAGGGAGGTGTTGTGGAGCGAAAGCGAGTGAACGACCACTGGAGTCCAGACCAAATTAAAATTTAGGGAGCCTTTATTAGCCAGCCGGCGACTGCTCTCTCTCCACGCAGGGAGACCAGAGAGCAGCCCTGACCCTTTGCGCAGGACCACTTTTTTTTTTTTTTAATATTTTATTGATATTTTACAGAGAGGAAGGGAGAAGGATAGAGAGCTAGAAACATCGATGAGAGAGAAACATCGATCAGCTGCCTCCTGCACACCCCCCACTGGAGATGTGCCCGCAACCAAGGTACATGCCCTTGACCGGTATCGAACCCGGGACCCTTCAGTCTGCAGGCCGACGCTCTATCCACTGAGCCAAACTGGTTTCGGCAGGACCACTTTTAAGCACATTTACCACCTCCTGTTTTTGCAGAGCAAGTAACCCAAGACAAAACAGTTATTCCTAAGCAACGTCAGGATCATGCCATTGATGACCATGTTATTCACAGGGTCATCCTGTTCTTCAGAAAGCTGACAGTGTTCTATGAAAGAAGGCCTACATGCTGGGAAGGGGCCACGAGACCATATCTCAAGGCCTGGCCTGGTGTCAGCACTGACAACTCTATCTGGGGCATAGTCCACAGCCTCTCTGGAATGAGTAGTAAGCATGCTCAAAAATTCCCACTCTCCAACAGAGGGTTGTAGAGAGATGCAGGGTGGAGAAGAGCATAAGATGAGAGTTTAAAGAAAATGCAATGTCATGTTGAACAAACATTTTAGAGTGGATTGTTTTTGTCAGACTCTGTCTTGGAACCTTTCCAGTTTGGTAACAGAGAGGGAACAAAAAGAACAGCAGTATACTGGATGCTCAAAAGGAGCATATCATGAAGTTTTCCTGTGGCAGAAATGGGAAGATGCTGAAGGCATAGATGGGATCCAAGGATGGGAATTTTTGAAACAATAATTTTATGAACTGCTGGCCTATTTAACCTTCAGCTGGACCAGGGCAAAGAGAAACTTTAAGTCAAAATATGTCATGCATCTACAAAGCAGATCCTCTGCTTTGCATGGCTTAGAAAGATACTTTATCAACTTTAGCTTATATGTTTGTTTTTCAAATATGTAAATTCCAGCTCCCTGAAAGGCTAGGTATTCTATCCTATCTCACCTTAATTATATCTGTCCTAGTGCCTGACCGCATCTTTCATATGGCACTCAATAAATTAGTTAATTGCCATTAATCACAAGAGTCTCACAAATGATCATTTACTGTGTGAGTCATGCTGGTCCAGATGGTTAGTACAGAGAAAAGATTTCATTTCTGGTGAAGGTGGGAGAGGAGGGGTTAATACTTCAGTTATGAGGTATATACTTTGTGTTCACCTCCATGAATATATTGCTTCAAATCTTCCCTTAAGCTTATAGTCTAAGAAAAGAAAAGGTAAGAATCCAATATATCTTTCTCAGTTCATGTTAGCAATATTTGAAGTGACCACAGAGGGCAGGGTCTTTGTTCACTGTGTATTCCCTGGAACACAGTAGGGACTGAGTATTTTTTAAATTATACCCACGGATTTTTTTCTTGCTTAACATTTTGAGTCATATATATTTTGAATTTTTCAAATGTCTTCCTGCAACCACAAAGACTTTCTTACTAGATATTAACATGCATATCAAATTTCAGATGCTAATAAAAACAAAAATGGAGGAGACTCTATATATTTGATTTCTCATAAAGCTTTCATTTACTTCCTGGCTTTATTATGTTTCATCTTATTTTTATTCATTTTGCTTTATCAATTCAGAGTCATCATTTCCAGTGTTTATTTTCACAGGAAAGCCCATGAGGTTTGCACAGTGATTGCTTATTTAGGGAAAAGCAAGCAACAACAACCACAACATATTACATATTCCTTAATTTACACAGCAGGGATCTGATTTGTAAAGAGAGTATGTAAAATACCTGAGGACACTGATATAAATCTTTGTAGGGACCAGGTCCTAAAAAGCAATTTTCTCAGGCTTCCAAGGAATCATCTTCCTACCTCATTTCCCCCCCTCTTTCATAGGAAATCTATAATAATAAAAGCTAATTAATAATAATAATTAGTAATATGCTAATTAGACCAGATGTCCTCCCTGACAAAGCCAGGGCTGTGAGGGAAGCCCACGGTCCGAGTGCCAGAGGGAAAGTGGTGCTGGCAGCCAGAGGAAGGAAGGCCTACTCTTGGGAAGGCCCAAATTTTGTGCATTGGGCCCCTAGTAAATATATAAAAGTGGAACCTATAATGAGGCTAGTATTTTAGGAGTATTACGACCTCATCTGTTTGGTAAGAGAGAGATAGGACAAGCTTTTACATTATTAAAGTTTTTTTTTTAAATATTTGAAATAAGTACAAAAATGTAAATGGACTTCATAATTTTGATCTATGGCAGTAATAGGTATTTTAGGGTTCTATAGGAGGATTGACATATACCATGGCTAATCTGGCAGAAGCAAAATTCTTTCACAGTCATTTATAGTGTTAGTTTACCTCCAAATTTGAGACACCTACGAACCTGAGATTTTTATGTTTACAGTTCAAGATAGAAGGAGGGGATACAAATCAACAAAAAGATGGAGGTAAATATGGAATAATTGACTTATGTTTAGACCAATGGATGAGTATGATCTCAGATTTTAAAATAAACAATAACAGTAATAATGTGGTTTTAACATTTAATTGGAGACTGGGTTGAATTTTAAGGAACAGAATACAAATTTTCATTTTCTTAAAAAAAAAACAAGTTGTAAAGGCTTACATTTCTAAATAAATGAAGGTGATGTTGTATTTACTTGGAGTTTTTTTGGTTTGATCATCTCTAACTCATCTCCTTTTAGGGTATCAAAATAAAGTGGGAATTAAAGTCTGTCTTATCACGATACTGGGTTTTCTCCATCTGCAAAATGAAGAGTTTGAAAGAACTGTAAAGGAATCTCATTCAAACTTTGAAATTCATTTCATATAAACTTAAAAAGGTATCATTGTAAATCGAATGGAGCTCAAGGTTAAGAAAACAATTAGAGGGTTTGGAGGATAGGCAGGAAATAGCTATTTTGACTGAGCCAATTTCTTTCTGAATAATGCCATAATTTGGATTTAATCTTCTGGCAATAGGGTTTATTATGCAGTATGCTTTAAGGCTTCCTCAAAATACTGAATATTTTTATGGAGTTCTTGATTTGCTAACTATAGATTATATCATGGTATAATGGTTTTTATTTCTCAGGTTAAAATGAAACTCTTTTTATTCTTGAAGGAAGAAAAATTTATCACATTGATCCTTCTTTACTCATCCATAAACCTTGCACCATCATATAAAACATGCTTGCTTCGTTCTCTTATATTGGGAGTGTTTTGATAGAAAATGCCTTTAATTATGCAACTAATCGAGCAGCAGTGTGTTCTTATGGGAAATGAGGCTGCCCATCTTTGTCATGTGCATTTGATAGGAAATAATTGCCATCCCTGCACATAACCTCAGCTAAATGATTTTAGCTCATTTCTGAAATACTTTATGTACCCTGATCACATGAACTTGAAAAGGACATAAAAGTTGGCCTGTGCTGGCAAATCTCTTCATCCTTAATTATTTAAATCTCTATTCCTTCATTAATTTCCTTTTGTGAGTTTTCACTCTTCTGTGGATCATAAATCAGTCTTTTCACCCCCCAATTCACTGGTCATCAATAATAATGAGACGCTGAGAGGTGGGTGGAACATTGTTATATTCATAGTGATTTTACATATATCATTGCCTCATACAGCCCATCAGGATGCTCATCTCCATTTTCTAAAGGGAAGCTGCAGCTCAGCGAGGTTGGGTGACCCCCCAAATCAGTCCTGTAGCTGATGGATGACAAAGCCAGGAGCAGTGTGGAACTTCTGACCTGGAGGCCCAGAGAACTGTCCATTCATTCTATGTATTGAGTTTCTAAGATGCCCATTATATAAAAGCCAGCAATGATACTCAATGGCAATCATTATGAATGTTGGGCTGAACATTCTAGACGCATTTCCTTTCTAGACCCATTTCCTGTGAAGAACTGTGGCATCATACAAGAGGGTTCTAGTTCATCTTTCAGTGTCATCCAAGAACTAGAAGTCTTCATCCTAGAGATTCTCTGGAAGATCCTAAATTCTTTAAACCACAGAAAAGCTGTCATCAGGAGAGCCAACACACTACTGGAGAGATTCATTTGATGGAGAAGGAAAAGGGTACAATTTACTGACTTCCCAAGGATCACATTAGCAAGCCAGGTGTTAAGCTAATTAAGGCTCCAGCATCATGCTGTAAATTTGGAGACTGAGGCTACCACTTGTCTGATTCCATTCGCCTGCTTCAAGAGTGCATTTCTCTTAGTACAGGTTGGGCCATTTCCTCTCTGGGAACACTGCTGACTACTTCCCACTGACCCTCATTCTGTGTCCTTTTGTGCTTAATAGTCCCATAAAAGGGACTCCCTGTCTCCAGCCACTAAACTCTCTCTTCTCAGGGATATATAATGCCTAGACTGTTGTGACACATGCACATTTTTTGAAAAGATGTATTGCCATTGTAAAGTTCCCTGCCCTACTCAGTTGTTCTTCACATATAGTGTGTGTAATAAATGGGGGTGGGTGGAGAGGCAGTTATTTGAGATTTTGAAGCTGCTTGTAGCAAGCACCAATTTAAGAAAAGTTGCAGAGATTTAGAGGGACCACCCTGAAATCAATTCTGCAGTCTATGAAAATGAGGTCAAGAGAAGCAGGTTCAAACTGCTTGCTTCTTCCAAGAGAATTATGTTTACTTCCCCACGAGTGTTCTTACTACAGGGCCTGCATCCATTAGAGATGGCTCTCCTTGACAGTTTCCACTCGTGAAAGCACATCTCCCAGCATTAATACCTGACATTAATTTCTGGGAAATGTCAGCTCTGAGCCTGGCTATACCCCAGACACCACAGAGCCAAGCCAAAGTAAAAAACAAAGGAGACAATTGAGGAAAGAGTCCCTTGAGTGATCCACATCATAAACCACCATGCAAAGAACCAACGGAACTTCTCTGAGGCCTGAAAGCTCTGAAACTGACCTCTAGACAATTAGATATGTATTCCCTAGAGTCCTAAATTAAAGCAGAACAGATGCAAAAGAAATCAAACGAAGAACAGTTTGCCAGAGATAGAAAACCAATATATTTTTATTTTATTATCCTTTCTGGAAATCAAGAGAAGTTTTATTTTTTTTTTTTCAAAATGATTATTCCCTTCTCACAAAATTCATTTCTGGAAACCATGACACAAGATACAGCAAGTCCATGAAATTCAGAGATGAACTTTTTTTAACCCTCAGATTACAAATATAGAGTTTACTTTGTCTGTTAAAGTGAAAGAAGAAAGGAAGGTAATTTTATGGTTAAGCCCTTACTGCAGGCTGGACCTGTGCTGGGTGCTTTCTTTGTTCTTTTTTTTAATCTCACCAGAAAGAAACATCAATGTGAGAAGGAAACATCGATCGGTTGTCCCCTAAATGGGCCTGACTGGAGAACGAACCCACAACCTTTTGATGCATGGGACTACAGTCCAGCTGACTAAGCCACCCGGCCAGGGGGTGTGCTGGCTGCTTTAATATGCATTTGTCTTTAAAGTGAAGAAGGAACCTTGGAGGGGGAGAACAAGGAGATATAACTTCGAATACCCAGCATGCAAACTGCCTACTTGAGTTTACAGTTTTATTGCAAGTTAAAGGGCATAATCTTAAACTAGAGAACAATCTTTCATATTCCTTCCCTCTCTAAAATATCATTTCTATTTAGACAGCTAATGATCCTTAAAATGTCTCATCAAAAAAGCTACAGAACACGTTTAAATGTAGAGTTGTTTTTCCCTTTTTGTTGTAGGTAATAAACACTTGACATTTAGGAAATGAAGTTCTACATTTATGAAGCACATAACACTTTTCAACTATGCTCACAGTGTTGTAAGGTACCAGTCTCATACATAAATACATCTGATCACGGAGATTTTCATTTATTAGTGTGGTGGCACTTTTTTAGAAAGGGACATGAATGCCTGATTCACAGAAAATGAAGTGACATTCAAATTAAAATATTTTGAAGGAGGATAACCACTTTTTAATTCCTTACTCTGCCTTTGCTGGCGCCTCATGTACATTGCACAGTTATAAACTACGGTTTGAATTGTGTTGGCTCAGCTCATTACAGAACGTTGGCAGCTTTAGCAAAGGAGAAAATGCAAAGTCAGGGTCTTAGTGGCAAGCAACAGACCCCAACTGTGGCACTCTTAAACATAAAGGGAATTTATTGGAATGATAGGAGAGCTGGGGGATTAGGCATGGAAAACATCCAAGAAGCACAGAAGCATGGGAACACTAGACAGCAGGAACTATACAGGAGGTCACACTGGAGTCTAGCCACAGTCATCATGAGAGGCCGTGACTATGAACTCGGCATCCCTCTGCTATCCTAACACTCACCGAGGAGCTGAGGTCCAAGGAGAGCCTTGGTTCCCTGATGCTTTGCAGTGTAGAGACAGAAGGTATGGTCACATAGAAAGATGTCCACAGAAATAGGCGATTTCCTAAAATGAAGAACAGGGTGCTAATACAGGGGTAGTTTGGATGTTGGACAACCCTTTGAATGGCATAGGCTCCCAAATTCAAAGACAAGCTTATCTGAAATTGAGAATATAACATATTCTTACCTTTCATCTTATCTTTTTCCCTCTGGCAATGCCCAAAACCCATGAGTCTAATTAAAAAGAAAATAAGCTTGGCTGCTATGTAGTTCAAAGACCTCTTTTGTCAGTTACAGTGAGGTTCTGAGAAATTGAGGCTGGCCCAACATCACCCCTGGAAAGTAGTAGTGCCAGAACTTGAACCCCTGTCTTCTGAGCCTACAAACGGTGCCTTTATCAACTGATCATGCTGATGATGTCAGTTACCCAACGTGAAGTCACAACATCAGTGGTGAAACATAAGCATTCTCACTTGCTCACTAAAAGTGCTCTTTGCTCCACAAAGTTCTGAGACAGTGAGGACACCCGTGTCCAGGTGTTTTGTTGTTGTTGTTTTTTTTTTTTTTTTTGCTAATTCCATAGTCTTTTTTGTTTGTTTGTTTAAAGTATTACATATGTCTCCTTTTTCCCCCATTGACCTCCCCTCATCCACCCCCACCCCCCAGCACATGCCCTCACCCCCTTAGTGTCTGTCTGTTGGTTATGCTTATATGCATGCTAGCTCCATAGTCTTCAACAAGTTACTAACAGTCTCTGAACCTCTGATCCTTTATCTGCAAAAAAAGCAAATGTTCCCACTCTTCCTACCCTATGACCTTGCTGTACAAAATCTATATACTAGTATATAGAATCCTAATATGCAAAGTGTCCCCTCGGGAGTTCGACCAACCGGGAGTTCGATCACTCTCTATGACGTGCGCTGACCACCAGGGGGCAGCATGGAATGAAGGCAGGCCCCGGCCTGCAGCCGCTAGGGATCCTACCTGTGCATGAATTTCATGCACTGGGTCTCTAGTAATTGTGATAATACGTAAAGCACTCTCTATACTTTAAAAAACCACATGCATGTAAAAATACTTTATAATATAATTTAGCTGGTTTTAATAATGATAATTTTTTAAAACCTGACTCACAAAGTAATGCTGTGACCAAAACTTCCTGTCTCCATCTGGCAGTTTGCTAGTCCAAGGATATTAATTGACTTACCTAAAATGTCGTGTATCTAGGTTGAAAAGTCAGAAGAATGAGGAGCTTTAGAACACGTCTCCTGACTCAGAGTATAATGTTTTTTCCCATTGATACTAACAGCTACTGCTTTTGAGAGCATATGATCCATCAGGAGCTCAACTGACATTTCTAATCCTCACACGATCCAAGTAGGTTATAATTTCCCTGTTGTGCAGATAGACGCTGAGGCCCAGAGATTTATATAATTTTGCCTGAAGTTATCCCAGTTGTTGGACATTGGATTTAAAGCTACCATCTTGGTTCCTCCAAAACCTTGTTCTGTTGATGTCCACGACCTGCTTTAACATGTGCTACCCAAAAATTGTAGCATTGTATTTAAGAAATAAGGAAAACTGCAGCTCTGCTTTTTTCATCATAAAAACAATAATAATACTACCATCTACTGAGCAATCTATGTGCTAGAGTCTTATCTGTATTATCTTGTTTAACTTTCACAATATTCTCTGAGAAATCTAAGACCTTGACAAATTAAAAAACAAAAAAAAACCAAAAAACTAACAACTTTCCCAAGACCTTGCAGATAGCGGGTGGCAAAGCCAGGGTGCAAACTGGCTTGTGCCTCCAAACTCCAGGATCTTCACTGCTCACCGTTGCCGGAGGCTACAGAAAGCCAGCTTGGCTTTAATTTACTACACCCCTCTTATGGGGGCAGTTTTGATTCAGAACTGAAACACCTCATGTCTCTCATGAGAAATGGAATCCATAAAACTTTCTAGGGCTGAGGATGAAGTTTTCAATTTTTCTACATCCTCCAAACTCTTCTCCTCCCAGAGCTTTCTTATGGACTCTTCACCCATGAATTAGAATGACTGAAGTGTTTAGAACTATTTACACTCATTGGAAACTTTTCAACCCTCCCGAGCACCTGAGGGTGTGGGAGGTTTCCAGGGCTGTCCCCTCCAGCCAAGGCAGCATCAGGGAGCTCAGTGGAGAGTTGGCCTCTAGGTACCTGCCTCTGACGACTGAATCAGAATCCTTGTTTTAATCAGGTTCCCTGGTGGCTTGTGTGCCAATCAAAGTTTGAGAAGTACTCTCCTCAATCCCCGCTTGGTCAGCCGAGAACCAAATGGTCCCAGGAAGGTTCCTGTCCTTTAAATAGAACAACACCATTATTGAGTATTTAATGTGAGTATTCTTAACCCTCTTTTTCAACTGGGAATATTGAGATTCAGAGAAATTAACTAAACTGGCCGAAATGACATAACCAAGTGGTGGTTCCTGGATTTGAACAAAGGTCCTTCTTCCAACTAAGCAACATTGCCTCCCATTGTTCTTGATGCTTTTAGAAGCCCTGATTTTGAAGATGTATGTGTTGAGATCATAGAAAGTTAGTAGGGTATTTGGTTCATTTTACTCTTGCCTTGACCATGGGTCTTGCTGGCTAACTGTGATGTAGGGATTTAGTCAATGATTATCTATCTCATAGATAAAACAAGTATCCTATCTAATAAAGAGGGAATATGCTAATTAACCATCACTCCGTCACAAAGATGGCTGCACCCACAGCTGAGGCCAAGTTCCCATAAGGAGCCTTAACAAGCAATCAGCAGGGACCTGAGGCTATGCCCTCCCCCGCCCCCGTGGGGCTTGACAGGGGATCTCAGGCTGCCTTCCACACCCAGCAGGGCTTGACAGGGGACCTCAAGGTGCGCTTCCTGTCCTGGTGCCAGGCCAGGGGACCTCAGGCCACACCCCACACCTGGCAGGGCTTGACAGAGGACCTCAGGCTGTGCCCCCCATCCAGCGGGGCTTGACAGGGGACCTCAAGGTGTGCTTCCTGTCCTGATGCTGGGCTAGGGGACCTCAGGCTGCTCCCCTGGCCCCAGCGCCAGGCTGGGGGACCTCAGGCCATGCCCCCCACCAGGTGGGGCTTGACAGGGGACTTCAGGCTGTGCCCCCCACCCTGGCACCAGGCCGGGGGACCTCAGGCCACACCCCCCGCCCCAGCACTGAGCCAGGGGACCTGAGGCTGCACCCCCCTGCCTGGCGGGGCTTGACAGGGGACCTCAAGGTGCATCCCCAGTGCTGGGTCGGGGGAACTCACGCCGCGCCCCCTGCCCAGGGTGGACCTGAGGCTGCGCCCCCCCACCTGGCAGGGCTTGACAGGGGACCTCAAGGCATGCCCCCCCACCTCGGTCTGGGCTGGGGGATCTCAGGCCATGCCCCCTGTCCTGGCGCTGGGCCAGGGGACCTGAGGCCACGTTCCCTGCCTGGCGGGGCTTGACAAGGGTGGGACTAGCCAGGTCTGAATCTATCCCAATGAGGCGGGGGATGGGGGGGCGGCCGGGTCTGGGTCTCACGAGATTTTGAGGCACATGTGGGTGGGCAGGGACTTGACTCTGGGTCCCGTGGTGTGCCCAGACTCTGACAGGAGGAAGGTTTTCATATACATTTTACTAATTTTCTTTCATCTCTGACACTTCTATTATAGAGAAAGGGCAAATAGCAATATTAAATTATTTCCTCTAATTAATCCCCTTTTAATGTGCATGAATTTCGTGCACTGGGCCACTAGTAATAAATAATAGAAATAGTCAATATTAATACTAAGTTCTTCTTCTTTTTTTTCCTTAGAATAGTTCTGGATTTTGTCTGTTGAATTTTAATCCCTCTAATTCCGATCAGCTAAAAGGAACCCTTGGGCGAGACCTGTGCCTTCTAGACCCACCAGCAGATGTCAGTATTTCTTTGTGCACCACAAAGACTGCTTGGTTTTTGCCCTGCCATTCTGTCTGTTAACTGTCTGAAGAATGGGCAGTTGTTTCTTCTACATTTTCATTTTGTTGGCACAATATTCTGAGATAAATATCTTCAAAGGTGTTAACGACCCAAAAGCAAATCCTCTCCCTTTCTCCCTCTCTCTTCCTCTCTCTCTCTCTCTCTCTCTCTCTCTCTCTCTCTCTCACACACACACACACACACACACACACACACACACACACACACACCACACATTTATGGGAAAGATCCAAATAAAGGATTTCCTCCCCAGAAGATCGTTCTATGCAGAGGTTGGGAAAATCATCTGAGGATACTAAAGGCAGATTTCATCAAGCCCTCTGGCCAGTCAATCAAGCCCACCTCACTCTCCAGGAATTAGGCAACTACCACGATGGTAAAGGCCAATCCAGGAAGAATTGTCCTTTGAAGAAAATGACTGGGAAATGAATCATCAGACAGACAGAGAGCTTGCTTTGAATATTTTTGTCAGAGTTAGCCTGGATAAGACCATAGCCTTCTACCAAAGCTTTGTTTAATTCTCAAATTATATTTTATATGCAAATGTTTTCTGGGACCTGTTTCAGAGAGTTATTCAATGTATAAGAAGGCTGAATAATTTATCAGCTTAACAGAAAACTAGAATTTAAGTTGACGTGCATTTTACTTTAGATGCTGGTATACAATTTGTGTGCCTTTTCCATGCTCCTGCCAGTAGTGGATGTGTAATAACGACACTTCCCAGCTGAGTGCTTTTTCTTGTTTGCTTTCCAGAATGATTCCGCTACTTCTTTAAAAAATCTTTGCTTCAGATTAATCACATAAAATCATTTGACAGGTATCTGAAGAGACTAACTTCCCTGACAAGGGAGGTTATTAGTAGCTTCTTGGTGAGGAAAAAATTCTGAGAGGGATTAAATAAGAGGAACACTTTCCGAGTCATTAGCTGCTAGACAGGTTAAAATACCAGAAAAACACGCTGTAACATTCAATCTGGCACTAGGTAATGACTTAATGGTTCTCTAGATTTCATATATTTTGTATGGAACATTTAAGCCCTTCAGAGGCCTGATTAGCAAACAATTTTGCTTACTTTGCAAAAGGGGATGTAATCAGTTGTTAGCAGAAAATGTAGAAGTGCTTTAGGGTTACTTGCAATGCCTGTTTTGTAATTTAGCAATTATGTCGATTGATGGTGAGATTCATTCTGTTCAAGAAGTTTGGAAATGGAGCTAGTGTTTCTTGGAACTCATCTATTTACAAACTAGGCTTGGGGGGTTGTTGCTGTTGGTATCCTATAATCTTGAGAGCATACACTTTGGATTTGATGTCAAATCACAGCTCCCTAATTTGTTACCTGGATTACTTTGTGAATATTACCTGTTTCTTATCTGTAAAATCGGGACATTTTGCTTGATTTGTAGGATTATTATGAGTTATAACATAATCAGGAGAACATCTTTTCTCTATTGCATTTCCTAACCCAGGGACTGGTTTTAGATATGTGTGGGAGAGGCTGGCCTGATAAGTTGTTTTTTTTTAATCCTCACTGACCATGCAATTATTTTTTAGAGAATAAAAGGACACACACACACACACACACACACACACAGAGGCAATTATTTTTTTAGAGAATAAAAGGAGACGAGAGAGAGAGAGAGAAAGAGAAATAGAGAGGGAAACATCTATCAGTTGGCTCCTGTACGTGCCCCAACCGAGGATCAAACCCACAACCTAGGTATGTGCTCTCACAGGGACCCACAGCCTTTTGGTACACTTGATAATGCTCTAACCAACTGAGCCACTCAGCTAGGCTGGCCTGCCAAGGTTCTTGTTCCGGCATTAAGAAGGGTTCAGCAATCTGGAGAAAGGCTGTGTGTAACTTAAGTAAGAGTCCAGAGACAAAAGATAATTTTGAAAGGCATATGGGGGAACAGAGGAGCCTGGCTAAATAAACCAAGTTCTCCTTGTCTCAGGACCCCTTGCTTTTTATTAACACAAATTGTCCTAAGGCAAGGTGGAGATATACACTTCAAAGGGTAGGGTTTCATACAGAAGCATTGTCAGATTGGGGAATAGCCTACAGCTGTTCAGGTGTTTGGCCAGTAGGAGGCAATAATATGTAGATTAAGATGCCCTGAGCTGTCTCACAGCAAACAATCAATTTAATGCATCCTTTTCAGGTTTGGTGAAATGCCTTCAGCCATTCCCAACAGGTGACAACATATGTGACTCAGCCCTTGTTGAGTCCCCAAGTTCCATCAACCTTTTGATGAAACTCTTGCAATTATGGCATGCTGGAACTGGCTTCCGGCACTGGCCTAGTAAGATTTGATGTACCGTGTTTCCTGGAAAATAAGAGTGTCTTATATTAATTTTTGCCCCCAAAGACACGCTTGGTCTTATTTTCAGGGGATGTCTTATTTTTCCATGAAGAAGAATACGGTACACATTTATTGTTAAATGAAAATAAAGGAAATTTATTACCTGTATACGGTATGGTAGTACGGTAGTTGTCAACACAAACCAGACAAACTGTGAATCCTACAGTATCAAGAATTTACTCATTTATTCAATGACAATCATGTCATCATCTTCTGGAACATCATCATAACAATCCAATTCCTGAATTTCCTGGTGAATTTCTTGTGACTCCATTTCTTTCAGAATCAGTGGACCAAATCTCTCATGTTTAGCAATAGCACTGTCTTTAAATGAGTACTTCTTGTCAAGGTAGCCTGCTCGCAGTGCATTTGCAATGCAACTGTCAGTGATTTTCTCCCATGAATTCTTCACCTAAGTCACAACTTTTTGCAGTTTAGGTTTCACAAAGTTTCCACGCTGATTTCTCTCCATTCTATTTTCAATGTAGTCATTAATTTCCATGTGCAAATTGTCTTTGAATGGCTTGTTTATTGCAATATCAAGAGTCTGGAGATAATGATTTCCTGCGGGAATCATTATCTGATCTATTTTTCTTTCGTGAAGAAATGTCTTCATGTCTTTAGCGCGGTGAGTGCTGGCTGCATCCCAGACTAGCAGACCTCTTTGGCTCCCTCGCATAACAAGCAGCAGCATTAAATCGACCCACTTCCTTATAACTGCTTGTGTGGCCCAGGCTTTTTCAGTTTCAAGAATAAAAACGCCCAAAACACGTTCAATCTTTTCCTTCTTGCCCTTAGAAATGATTAAAGGTGGGATTTTAGTGCCATCCAGACGAATTGCCAAAATACAGGAAACACGTGCACTTTCATAAGCAGTGGAGGGAATGTACGCTAAGGAGGTACCCCGCTGTTCAATTGTTGTTTGAGATGATTGGCCCATAAACACTGCAGTTTCATCCATAGCAATCATGTTGGAAAGATTGTATTTAGAGAAGTCAGCATCATCAATAAAGGACTTGAATGCAAGTGTTCGCTTAATAACTTGAGTATCTTCCAACCTAAACAATGTTGTAGATCTTCTTAAAGACAGTTCACTTTGCTGAAGGAAATTATCCAGCCAGTGTTGTGATGCTTTGAAGTCTTCGGGGGCTATGTCAAACTGTGGTGCCATTGCAAGGGCAAATTCTTGAATCTGAGCCCTATTCACAACCAAAGCCTTTGCTCTCCTGTCAACAACCCATTCACAGATCAGGTCTTCCAGCTTGGAAAATAATGGTTGCTGACCTGATCCACACTTGCGCTTTTTAGCATTTCCCTTGTCCATTGTTCAACGAGGTTACCATACTCTGCTGGCCATTTTCGGACCAATTGGATACTCAACATATTCTCTTTGCAGAAAGCAGTAAGATTTTGGCCCCAAGAGTCTTCCATGATTCCTTTCTTGTACTCCACAGAGTAGCTTTTTCTTTTTGCGCTCATTTCTAGGGGTAAAAAAAAGGAATTGGGGTATCAAAGTGGGGGGAGGGGGATCACTCAAAATGACATGGGGAGATCAGAGGGGGGAATCAAAATGGCACAGGAGAATCAGAGGGGGGATTACCATTTTAGTAACCCCTTTTGATCCTCCTGTGTCATTTTGATTGCCCCCTCTGATCCTCCTGTGCCACTGAACACTTTCACCAGACATCCCCCCTACCCCTTTATCAGACATTTACTCCCTGGGGCCTGCCTGGGGACTGTCACTGGGCTTGCTGGGGCCTGGATCTGGGCTGGAGCAGGGTCTACCACTGACTGAGAACCTTCAGTCATCATGAAGGCGGCCGCGAGCATCAGGTAGTGTCACCAGAGACAGACCAGCACTCACCACCTTCGCTGCGTCCCGTCCGCTTTAATCCTCCTGTTCTTCTACACACATCTGCGAAAGTCTTCTCCTCTCTCCCGCCCTGCGCTCACCGCTCACTTCGACCTCCTCTCCGCCTCCACACAGCAGTGACGTCAGGACTCCGCGTAACGTCACTGGTTGCTAGATGCCAGTCGGGGCGGCCCTAGCGAGCAGTTTACGGTAAATTAATTTTCATTCTGAGACAGAGCCTGGGACCTTATTTTCGGGGGATGCCTTATATTTCACTCAGAAGGAAACCTGTAAGTAGGTCTTATTTTCGGAGGCTGTCTTATTTTCGGGGAAACACGGTATATCGTCAATAATCATATATTAAGCACATACTGTGTCATGGGTATGTGTGCTGAATACTGACTGAAGATATGTCTGTGAACAAGACAAAGGAAATTCCTGCTTTTGTGGAATTTACACAGAAAAGAGATCAGGTAAACAAACATTACATTATAGACAATAATAAGTGTAATAACATTATAGACAATACGTAATAACATTATAGACAATAATAAGTGTATTGGAGAAAAATAGAGAAAGGGAATAGAAAGTGAAGAAGCAAGTCAAGGAAAATGTCTTTGAGGCGATATGATTATATTAAAGGAAAATGACCATTTCAAAACTTTAGCAGGGCCTTCATGTAGCTAAGGAGGTGCCATCAAAAGATGAATGGGTAAGTTAATGGATTTCTTTCCTTGAACACAGACCCAGGCATAGTCTAATAAAATGGAGGATTAAAAAGCAGCAGACACTGCTCTGTCTAATAATGTAATTTTTTTCCTCATCGGAGGCTCAAAGGACTCTTTGCAGACTATGCTCCAGATTTTCTTCTTCGGCAAGAATTATCATGTGGTCTTGGGGAAGGTGACCGTGGAGCTTCAGAACTCCCTTCATGAGAATTCACTGTGGAGCATAGCTGATGGAAGCCTCAAGCTGTGACACTCCATGATTCACCTCGCAGCCAACGCTACCACCAGGCTACTCCCAGCCAATGTCTGAGCATGGTGTGTGTGCTACAACAGGACAATTTGACAGATGCAAGATACCTCTAATGGACAACTTTCGTCCAAGACTTCCCGCTGATCTAGCCCAGACTTTTTTTTAGAGCAGCACTGTCATCTGCAGCTCTTCTTAACCCATTCTCCCTTCCCTCGGTCTTTTCACAGATCTTGGACCAGCGCTGTAGACTTAAGGTTCTTCCTTTCTATTTCTTCTCCAGCCCTTTTTATCCTTCACAGGGATTTCATCCAATAAATCTTTTGTACATTTAATCCTGTCTTGACTTTTACTTCTTAGAAGACCTGACCAGACACAGTTAGGACCAGGAGTGCTCAGGAAAACAGTGGTTAAGGTAAGGTCTTCGGGCCAGGGCTGATGGTTGGTGACACAGACACAAAGCTGGGTTTATGTTCAGACCTGAGGATAAAGCCATGAAGTGTCCCTTAACCATCAGAATCCAGGGAGCCACAATTTCCATGATGACTGGCAAGGCTGGAAGAGAAGCCAAAGGGGATTGAGCCACAGGAAGTCGTGGAATGGTTAATAGACCCTGCTTTCTTAGGAGCAAAATAGACAGCCATCCAACAAGGAAGCTTCTTCATTTCTACAAACCGGAGAAGGCAGGAATGGAGGAGCAGAGGGCTAATGGCATCACCCAATACAGCTTTGATTCTTGCTCAGATCTCAGACTTGAGCCAATTTTCAGACCTAGAACACATTGACTGAAGAGGTAGCTGGGGCCTGAGGAGAAAGAACCCTGAAATGCTGCAGCAATAATTCCTGTAATTATTGTAAGTCCTTCCTCCAAAGGACTGCAATTATTTACCTGAGTGACCATAAAGAAGAATACCCAAACCTCTTGAGGACTTTGGGACACAGGGCCTGAATTGACAATGGTACCCAGAGATGAAAGCATTGTCAGGAGACAAACAGAATTCTGAACCAGGTCCAGTTCACAGTGGATCCACAGACTCACCACTGGTCATTTTCCCAGACCCGGAGAATATAATTAAAATGGATATTTTGACTGTTGGAGTATTCCCAGGTTGAGCCCATGGCCTACAGACTAAAAGTTGGGGGAGACCAAGTGGAAGTCTGTGAAATACCCTAACCCTTCTGTACCCTCCCATTCAAGATAGTAAATCACAAACAATATCTCATCCCAGGGGCCTGGCAGAGATCAATGCCACCATTAAAAACCAAGGAACGCAAGAGTGATGTTCTCTATCCTATCTTTGTTTAATTCTCTAGTCTGAGCCTTGCAGAAACCAGCTGCATCCAGGAAATGGCTGTGACTGACTTGCACTCTCGGACAAGTATTAACCCCGATTTCAGCTGCTGTGCTGGCTGGGGCATTATTGCTAAAGCAGATTAACAATGCCTTGGGTAAATGATGTGCAGCCATTGATTTGGCAAGTGTGGGGCAGGGGATGTTTTTCTAGTCTTATCAGAAATAGTTTGCATTCACATGGAATGGACGGGAACATTCATTTACAGCAGCGATTTTCAACTGGTATGCCACAAAAATTTTTAAAACATGCAACCCCTGACTCTTTCGACAGGGGTACTGACCTTAGGTTGTCAAATAAAAAAAATAAAATGACAACAGCCAACACAACAATAGCCATCCAGTTTGAATGAGTCAAAACCATAGCTATTTATTTTTTGTCAGATGGGCAAAAAACATATTTTTGGTATGCTGCAGAATTTTAGTAATTATTTTATTTGTGCCATGTGATGAAAAAGGTTGAAAATCACTGATTTACAGTTTTGCTCCAGGCTTCTGTTAACTCTCCCACCGTCAGTCATGGTGTAATCCAAAGAGATCTAGCTATTCCACAGGCCATCTCATGGACCCTCACACCAATGCTGCCATGCTGACTGAGGGGGCAAGGAAGAGGTGGCTGATACCCTGGGGGCCTTGGTAAAAAACACACACTCCAGAGGGTGGGAGAGAACTCCTGTGAGAGTCACTTCAGCAAAGTTTTGGGGCCCAGGGGTCAGGAGCTTCCTGGATATTCCCTCCAATGTGAAAAACAATTACTGCAGCTCACATCCTTTTCTCTAATAAAGAGAGTACAATCAATACCTGCTAGATTTCTTTGGGCTATGGAAGCTGCTGTGATCCAAACGCCAGGTAACACAGAAGGCTGCCTGCTTTGTGCAGCCCAGGGCAGGAAGAGGCCCTGCCGCAGGTCCAGACTACGGTATAAGAGCCCTGATGCCGTGGCCATGCAAACCTGCTGACTCCACAGTGTTGGAGGGGTCCGTGATGAGCGAAGATACAGCGTGTATGTAGTTCATAAACGCCCTGGTGGGAGAAATGCTACACAGATCCCTGGGTTCTATCGTCTGGAGAACTATTTGTCTTTTGAGGAATGGTTCCCATGATGAGCCCCAGTAAGGATGGAAATGGTACATCCAAAATGGTATCTGAGCAGGACCAGAAAGCACAGGTAAGCTGCTGGAGAAGGTAGCTCAGACACCCGTGTCACTGTCTGTGGTTGTATTAGCATTCCTTCCCAGGCTCACACCTGTAGCCATGTAGGGGTGAAGTGTCATACAACAAGCCAGAACTTGTATTTGGTTTACAGAGGGATTGGCTCAATTTGTGGGTATAAAAAGCTGGAATGCCTAGTGGGTCTACTGCAGCCACTTTCAGAGGTAACCTTGAAAGATATTGAGGAAAAAAAGTATTTGTAAAGAGTAGGAATGCAAGTGGAGAAATAGCTTGAGGTGAAGCTATATAAAGAGTCTTGGGCTGAGACCAATAGAATGGCTGGCTGGCCACGGGTCTATAAAGAAAGGGACTGGGCCCTACCCAGTTTGACTCAGTGGATAGAGCGTCAGCCTGCGGACTCAAGGGTCCCAGGTTCGATTCCGGTCAAGGGCATGTACCTTAGTTGCGGGCACATCCCCAGTAGGGGGTGTGAAGGAGGCAGCTGATCGATGTTTCTCCCTCATCAATGTTTCTAACTCTCTATGCCTCTCTCTTCCTCTCTGTAAAAAATCAATGAAAATATATTAAAAAAGAAAAAAAGGAATTGGACTGCTAGACACAGGAGGGCTGGAGTAGAGGCATATGGGAGATGCACAAAGTATGAAGATTTTTATATCACATATTAATGCTCATTAGAAGGCATTCTGCCACAGAAAGGACACCAAACAGCGAAGTTTAGACAAAACGACTAGGTCAATTGACGTTAGACAGCCATTATTGTGGTCACACTGGAACTGGAGCAATGGACATGTGAGTGAAGTGGCCTCGGTGGCAGGGTCAGAGGCTACACAGGGGCCTGATGGCATGGACACCCGCCTCCCAAGAGCTACTGCCAACTCTGATTAGCATGTTTGAGAAAGCCTGCCCACTGCGGGGCTATGTTACAGGTTTGTTTTGTGTTTGTTTTTTGTGTGTGTGTTTTTTTTTGGGGGGGGGGGGGCGCACAGGTCTCTTGACCTTAAAATGCATGCTTCTCTCTCTTCTGGGCAACTGGTTGGATGTTATACTGCATCTCCTCAAGCTCTGGCCTAAAGACAGTAGTCCATCCTTGGCAGGAACATTTTTACACATATTTTTAGAACATACACACAAATAAAACAGTATTTGAAACTTAAATTTATGTCGTTGTGATGGCCTCAAATTTTATGAACTCAAATTTTATGTACAGAAACCTATTTTTAAAAAAGTCCATTCGATAAATTATGTGAAGGCAGAGTTGCTGTGGAATAGGTGACCTGGTAGTTTTTCTGATAAAACATTTTAGAAGCCTGTTCTCATCATAAACTCTCACTTGTTGATTTTAGATAAACCATAAAAACTCAGCACAGTGTTGCCCAGAGAACTTTATGATCATGCCAGGAAATGCCATTCATTGCTCCATGGTCCTGAGAGCCAGGCCTGAGTCTGAATCTGTCAAACTCCTGAATAGAACAGACTGGAACTGCATGGATGCCATTCTGCTTCAGCTTTGCTCTGTCAGTTTGAAGCAAAATCTCACACGGTAGCTCATAGGCTTGCAAGGCAACTATTCAGAGCACCAGAAGAATTTGCTGAAGCACACGGCAATTGGGACAAAATTGTCTGTTTCCATCAAACCCTATAGGGAGAAACATTTTGAAATGTATTCCTCCTAGAGCTGATTGCACTGTTTCATAGGCAGTTCATCCTATCTACCACCTGGGGACAGCTTCGTTTTTTCTTCTTGCAGTAAACCAATTTATGATCAGTAAATCACAGAGCGGAAGAATTTATTGGAGGTGGTGAGGAGATCATTTGATTAGTTGACTATTCCCACAATCCCACACATAGCAGACTATATACAAAGGTAGTTTATATTATCCATATTTAACTAGAATTGGAAGATGGAATATGTTGTGGTGCTTTTGAAATAGGTAATTCATGGGAAGACGAGGGAGTTTTGTGATGGATGAACAGGGTGCAGGCTTCCTAGAGTTAATGTTAGACTATATATTTATATAAAATTAGCCTTGTTCATAGATGGTGAACAATTAGGCATGAAATTTGTATGTTCTCGAAGAAATCTTTGTCAACTCTTAAAGGGACCTTAAACCATTCAGTCATCATCTCTTTTCCTCAAGAAGGCACATATTGCTGCAAGTGCAAGAAGAAAGTGGCCAGAAGGAGAATATTGACCCACATTATAGAAAGCCTCCTGAAAAAGCTTTAAGGGCCCTTTTCAAAATGATTTTGCAATTAATATTAGAACAATGCTCACTCTATCATAAAGCACGTTTTCATATACATGGTGTTATGCACTGAATATTTGTGCCCCCTCAAAATTTATATGTTGAAAGGCCTAACCCCCAATGTGATGGTATTCAGAGAGGCCTTTGGTATTGTGGGGCCTTTGAGGTAATTAGAATTAGATGAAGTGATGAGAGCAGGTCCTCACGATGGAATTAGTACCTTTATAAGAGATCAGAGAGCAAGCTCTTGCTCTCTCTCCCCCATGTGAGGACAGAGCAAAAAGATGGCTGTCTGCAAACCAAAAAGTAGGCTGTTACCAGACACCAAATCTGCCAGGACTTGATCTTGGACCGTCAGTCTCCAGAACTGTAAGAAATAAATGTTTGCCGAAACCGGTTTAGCTCAGTGGATAGAGCGTTGGCCTGCGGACTGAAGGGTCCTGGGTTCGATTCCGGTCAAGGGCATGTACCTTGGTTGCGGGCACATCCCCAGTGGGAGGTGTGCAGGAGGCAGCTGATCGATGTTTCTCTCTCATCGATGTTTCTAGCTCTCTATCCCTCTCCCTTCCTCTCTGTAAAATATCAATAAAATATATATTAAAAAAAAAGAAAGAAATGTTTGTTGGTTAAGCAACCCAAGTCTGTGGTATTTTGTTATAACAGCCCAAACTAACTAAGATACATGAGTTTATTTTGAGAGTACTCCATTATATTCCCTTGATGTATCTCTCTGCACCCATCTACACTAATAAAAGGGTAATATGCAAATTGGTCATGATGCCCTCACAGTAACAACTGAACAGCAGGCTGTGTGGGGGGTTAGCGAGGTACGACCAAACGATTGACCAGCAGGCTGTGAGGGGTGACCACGCCAGCAGGGGGAGCAGTTGGGGGCGACCAGGCCTGTAGGGAGTGCAGTTGGGGGTGACCAGGCCTGCAGAGGGTGACAGTGAGGGGCAGCCAGGCCGGCATGGGGGGCACTAAGGGGCAACCAGGCCAGCAGGGTGGCAGTGAGGGGCGACCAGGCCAGCGGGGGGGTGGGCAGTGAGGGGTGACCAGGCTGGCAGAGGAGGACAATGAGGGGCGACCAGGACAGCGTGGTGGCAGTGAGGGGCGACCAGGCCAGCGGGGGGGGGGGGGGGCAGTTAGGGGCAACCAAGCCAGCAGAGGGGGGCAGTGAGCAGTGACCAGGCTGGTGGGGGTCTGGCAGGCAGAGGCAATTAGGGGTGATCAGGCTGGCAGGGGGGGCAGTTAGGGTTAATCAGGCATGCAGGCAGGTGAGCAGTTAGGAGCCAGTGGTCCCAGACTGTGAGAAGGATGTCTGACTGCCGGTTTTGGCCCAATCCCTGGGATCGGGCTGAAACTGGCAGTCAGACATACACTGAGGGGTCCCGAATTGGAGAGGGGACCCCCCGCTGTGCATGAATTTTGTGCACCGGGCCTCTAGTCCTATATAATAAAAGCCTAATATGCTGTGTTTGACCAGTTGCTATGATGCACACTGACCACCAGGGGGCAGATGCTCTGACTGGTAGGTCTGGCCAATTGGGACTGGGTGAGATAGGCTGGCCCTCCCATAGTTCCTCCCCTACCAGCCAACATCCCACGGTCCCTCCCCAGCCAGCTGGCCCCACTTGGCCCCAATTAGGACTGGGCGACATGGGCCGAATATGTCCTGGAGCCCTCCCGCAGTCCCTCCCCAGCCCCGATCATGCACAGTGGGGTCCCTCAGCCTGGCCTGTGCCCTCTCCCAATCCATGACCCCTTGGGGGATGTCAGGCTGCCGGTTTCGGCCTGATCCCTGCAGGCCAGGCCAAGGGACCCCACCTGCTGGGGGGAACCTGTTCACTCTGCAGATGCCCTTCAAGCCCTGGTGCTGCCCCAGATGTGGCGGGCTGGAGAGGGACCACAGGAGGTTGGCCAGCCGGGGAGGGACTGCGGGAGGGCTCCAAGGCATGTCTGGCCCATCTCACCCAGTCCCAATCAGCCAAACCTCAGCAGCAAGCTAACCTACTGGTCAGAGCATCTGCCCCCTGGTGGTCAGTGTACATCATAGAGACCCTTAGCCTAGCCAGTGTGCTGAGTGAATAGAGTGTCAGTCTGTGGAATGAAGGGTCCTGGGTTTGATCCCGGTCAAGGGCACATACCTCGGCTGCAGGCTTCTCTCCAGCCTGGGCCCTGGTCAGGGGTCATGCAGGAGACAACCAACCGATCTGTTTCTCTCACATCAATGTTTCTCTCTGCCTTTCCTTCTATTTTCCACTCTCTCTAAAAAAACCAATGGAAAAACATCCTCAAGTGAGGATTAAGAAAAGAAAGAAAGAAAGAAAGAAAGAAAGAAAGAAAGAAAGAAAGAAAGAAAGGTCCCTTATATTCGTATTTTCCTAAAAGTTTTTATAATGATAAAATGCTGACTTTTATGGAATGTTTTTTCTATATCAAGCAGATCATATAGTTTTCTCCTTTAATATGTTAAAATGTTAAACTATGTTAGTTAACTATAATAATAAAATAATCATGTATCCCTGAGCCATACCTAACATTTATTATTTTTATATACTTACTAGAGGCCCAGTGTGCAAAATTCATGCAGGGGGAGGGAGGGTCCCTCAGCCCAGCCTGCACCCTCTTACAATCCGGGAGCCCTCAGGGGATGTCTGACTCTCAATTTGGGACCACTGGCTCCTAACCACTTGACTGCCTGCCTGCCTGATCACCTCTAATTGCCTCTGTCTGCCCGATCACCCCTAACTGCCTCTGCCTACCTGCCTGATCACCACAAACCACCTCTTCCTGCCTTCCTGATGCCCCTAACTGCTCCCCTGCCTGCCTGATTACCCCTAATCACTCTGCCTGCTTGCCTGATCGCCCCTAACTGCCTCGGCCTCAGCCCCTGCCACCGCAGCTTCATCTGGAAAGATGTCTGGAATGACGTCTAGAAGGTCATTCAAATGTCTGGTCTAATTAGAATATTATGCTTTTATTAGTATAGATAATACATATTTATGTTTTCAAAATCTTTTTCAAAATCTATCAGCAAGGAAAATACATCACTTGCATCTCCTGTTTCAAGGAACATAATTGACTGACAGCCCCAATTGATGGAGGAATACCTATGGGGCTTTGCAGTAGATTTCCTCTCACTCACAGCACTTCAATTTGAGTGCAAAGATCACTTCCCAGTCGGCCACTGACCTGTTTCAGCCCAGAGGAGCCTGCACCCAGTGCTACATACTCAGAGGGCACTACAGCCCTCCCAGATCTAGCTTAGTGGTCTTCAGAGTACATTGCTGTAAATTCTTTGTCAAGGACCCAAGATCCTGTCCGAGGACACAGGTCCACAGGAGCTACCTCCACAAGTATGAAGTGCCTCTGCCACTTTAATAAAAGCTCTCTGTGGTAGTGGGGATCCAGCCTGTCCCTGGACTTTGGACATATTTTCAGGTTGTAATGATATAAATCATATATAATTTTTATTTCTTCTGCCAATCCAATGTCAGAGAGAGCCTCTATACCAGACACAGTCAATGGAACCAAAACTGATTTGCAACACTGAGTCCTCAGTTCTATACCTTCTCCATGTTAAACACTTTCTCAATTTTTCCCTTTAAATGAATAGCAGAAAGTTCCTTAATCTGACCACTGATCCAGCATGCAACAGCCAAACCACATTGCTATGACAATGCCCTGTGCTCCTTTATCTATCCATCTTGATTTCCTATTCCTACTGATCCACAGGCCACCAGCTTTCATTCCCTCCTGACAGTCACTACCATGGTGATCTATGCCTTACCCAGCAGGTTCTCCTCAGTATTTCCAGTCACTTCAGCCCACATCCCTGTTCACGGAGCAGCACGGACAGCTTCTATATTTTATTTCTGACCCTGTGAGAAGGAAGCAGAGGGAGGTGTACAGCAATGTCCTGAGCCTTCACATTCACTCACATTCAAATTCATCCAGAGCAACTTCCAGTCCTGCAAATTCCATTCATGGTAAGTGCTCTATACAGGTGTACCATTTTATATCATATTTTTACTGTACCTTACCTATCCTATATAATAAAGAGGGAATATGCAAATTAACTGTCACACCCTCGCACAGGATGGCCACCCCCATGTGGTCACAAGATGGCCACCACAAGATGGCCAGCAGGGGAGGGCATTTGGGGGCAACCAGGCTGGCAGGGGAGGGCAGTCGGGGGTGACCAGGCCGGCAGGAGAGGGCAGTTGGGGGCAACCGGGCCTGCAGAGGAGGGCAGTTGGGGGCGATCAGGCCTGCAGGGAAGGGAAGTTGGGGGTGACCAGGTTAGCAGGGGAGGGCAGTTAGGGGCAACCAGGCTGGCAGGGAAGGGCAGGTGGGGACGACCGAGCTGGCGGGGGAGGGCAGTTGGGGGAGATCCGGCTGGCAGGGGAGCAGTTAAGCGTCGATCAGTGGTTAGGGGTGATCAGGTTGGCAGGCAGAAGCGGTTAGGTGCAATCAGGCAGGCAGGTGAGCGGTTGGGATTCAGCAGTCCCGGATTGTGAGACGGGTGTCCGACTGCTGGTTTAGGCCCAATCTCACAGTCGGACATCCCCTGAGGGGTCCCAGATTGGAGAGGGTTCAGGCTGGGCTGAGGGACACCCCCCGCCCCCTGCACAAATTTCATGCACCAGGCCTCTAGTGTTTAGATATGTTCAGATAAAAAAAGATACTCTTGTGTTACAATTGCCTACAGTATTCAGTACAGTAACATGATGTACAGTTTTGTAGCCTGGGAGAAATAGGCTGTAACATGTGGCTTAGGTGTGGTAGGCTATGCCATCTAGGTTTACATAAATTACTCTACGATGTTCAAAAAATGACAAAATAGCCTAAGGACACATATCTCAGAATGAATCCCTACCATTGAGTGATGTATGACTATAGCTGGTTTCCTCATAGGAAGAAATTAGCTAAGGAAAGAAACCTCACAAGAAACCATCCCTGCTAGACACCTTGATCTTGGACTTCTAGCCTCCAGAACTGTGAGAAAATGAATGTTCGTTGTTTGTAGCATTTTGTTATGGCAGCCCAAGAGGAAGAATGCAGACACCTTAACTGAAGTCCAGCAGGTTGGAGAGAGAGAGCCTTCTTGCAGGCATAGTGTCTGCTTTATCCTTGCTTTCAAGAAGGAGTAAAAGCTGGTGTCCGCCCAGCTCCCCTCCCTCTCCTCACCCATCCCCCTTCACTGAACACATTTATTCCCTCAGTCTCACAACCTCAGAAAAGAGATTTAGTTTCCTGGTGCCTTTGTCAGAGGCTGGTCATGGGAAGGTGGATCCTAAGTTAGGCGTGCTATAACTAAAACAGACACTTGTCTCTCTCACTTCCAGCTGTCACCACTGTGAGCAAACATAGCAAGACTCAATTTTCACATTATTTCCATGGACTTCATGGTCCCCTTGGTAACTTCTTTCAGGCTTATACTTTATGTCATCATTTCCTTCTCCCCATCCCCTACTTTATTTTATCTCCTTTAATCTTGGCTAATGTTATACATAAACGAACCGAGCATCAATCTTTGCTTCACCATAAGTGACGAGAACATAGTTTCTTTTTATTCATTTTTCTAAACAGAAGATAAGGAAAATGCTAACAGTATAATTAAAGATAAAAATAAAAAAAGACTTAAATAGATTTGAATTCCTATGAGCTGGGCCACTTTGAGGCTCCTCATTAAGGGCTAATTTCTGAGAGTCACTGATAAGGGAGACCAGCTCATCCTTTCCATTTCAGGGAGGCTGATTTAGAAAGAGCTGTAAGATTTTTTGTAAGGGTGGGGAGCCCACTAGTCTAAAATCTATGTCATCCTGGTTCCTTTTGCCCCTGAAAAAAAAAAATCACACACACCAAAAAACAAAACCCTATAGTTTCAATTAAAAATAATAATAATAAAAGGTCATGTGCTTGAAGAAAACCAACACGGGCTGGTGTCTTCCCTGGATGAGCCTCACAAGCCAAAGCAGGTAGAAATGGAAGAAGAGACGGGGTAAGCGAGGTTAGGAGACGGAGGGGAATATGGTGAGAATAGCTAGAGAACAGAAAACAAAACCAAATATGAAATAGAAAAAGTACCATAAGGGCCCAAAGACCTGGATATTTGCTCTAGCAATGCTGCTCATGCCTTCCAACATGTCAGCTGTTCACAGATGGAGGGTGAGGGGTTGGGGGGACACACTAAGGCCTCGCAGGATGACTCTCCTTCCCTGCAAGGGTAAGATGAGCGGAGAGCTATTGACCAAGCTGGTACACGTGTGAGTCTGAAAGGGGACACTATTAATAAGCAAGCATAGACCCTGACCACCCTAAGGGAACGAGGATGGGAAGTCACCCACCAGGGCTCACTACCAGGCCCATCCTTTCTTCACTCACCCCGTGTCTGCAGTAACAAAAACTGTGAAACACGCAGCTAACGTTACTGAGCACAATGCCTCCTGGCACGTAGGTGGGCTTTGCGCGAACTATTTCACTATTTCTCTCATTGACTCCTGAGATCGACATAAATACGTAAAAATTACAATTGCCGACCACATCATTCCTGGGGGAGGGAGCATAATAGTAATATAGTAAATTGGGACTTGGAGAATCCAGAACGTTTCCCAAAGGAGTTTCCCTTCAAAAAAAAAACACAATCTATCTTTACAACTTCATTGCCTCCAGGTAATACCCTCCCCTCTTCTTTTTTAATTTTTATTTATTTTTTTTTTATTTTTTTAGAGAGAGGAATGGAGAGAGAGAGGGAGGAAAGAGAGAGACATCAATTTGTTGTTCCACTTACCATATTTATGCTGCCTTGGTTGATTCTTGTATGTTCCCTGACTGGAGATTGGACCTGAGACAACTCACCAACTGTGCTACCTGGCCAGGGCCCCTCTAAACTGTACCCGTTCCTAGAGCCTGCTCATGTTGCATGGTCTAGCGACAGAATGTCATGACCATACTTCATTGTCCTTGCTCCAGGTGTGAAAGTTTATTACACTTACAGTGAGCATCATTTCACCATCTGATTCACATGGATTAGTCTCATCTCCCAGATGAAAAGGTAAGGGTTTTCCTTTATTTTGTGTCAGCGTTGTTCCCCACATGCAAAGGTCTTTAAGAACATAAAGGTAAATATAGATTTAGGTATCCTTTACATACATGCACACACAGAAAAGCCAGGCAGTTTCATGCGGAAACTTGAACTTGTCTCCTTTCTTTGCATCTTGCTGATGCAGATGAAGCCCCAGTAGCCTGCCTATTGTCCTATGCTTTAACTCCCGCAAGTGGAATTTGTGCTCCTCGTTTGCTACATATACCAAAAAAAGATTTTCATTTTAGTCAAAGTTTTCAATTTTAGGAAGTCTATTTGTTAGAACTGAAATTACACATGGGTATGCACCCAGCTGGAATCATTCTATGAAAAGAGCTGTTGTAAATTTTGTATGTTATTTTATTATGTATCATCTATTATAATAAAAGGGTAATATGCTAAGAAGGACATCCTTCCTGACCAAGCTGGGGCCAGAGGGAAGTCAGCCCGGGTTCCAGGTGCTGGTGGGCAACCAGAGGAGGGAAGCCCAGGTCCCGGGTGCCGGAGGGAAGCCGGTGCCGGCAGCTGGGGGAAGGCCTACTCTCGAACGAATTTTCGTGTATTGGTCCTCTTGTCTATACATATAAAAGCCTAATATGCTAAGTGTGCAACCATTTGACGATTCACTATGACGTACACTGAACACCAGGAGACAGACGCTCCAACTGGTAGGTTAGCTTGCTGCTGGGGTCCGGCCGATCAGGACTGAGACTGAGCAAAACGGGCCCAACAGGCCCTGGAGCCCTCCCTCGGTCCCTCCCCAGCCCCATCGATCTGGCACCAGTTGGGCCCCTCAGCCTGGCCTGTACCCTCTCACAATCAGGGACCCCTCAAGTGATGTCGGAGGCCTGATCCCCTCAGGCCAGGTCTCTAGTTTATTTATTTAAAAAAAAAACACACAGCCCTAACTGGTTTGGCTCAGTGGATAGAGCATCGGCCTGCGGACTGAAAGGTCCCAGGTTCAATTCCGGTCAAGGGCATGTACCTTGGTTGCGGGCACATCCCCAGTAGGGGGCGTGCAAGAGGCAGCTGATTGATGTATCTCCTCAATGTTTCTAACTCTCTATCCCTCTCTCTTCCTCTCTGTAAAAAATCAATAAAATATATTTAAAAAAAACAAAAACACACACACACAAAAAAATTGAAGTGAAGTCTACCTAAATGATCAAATTAAGAGCTACATCTCAAGCATAAATAAGTTGAATTTATTGAGTTAACCTAAACTTGATTTTTGTGTCAAATTAACTAATAGGACCAAACATTTTTAACTAAAACATAGTCTTATAAAATTGAGAGTTGTATAGCTATTATTAAATAAGACACCAAAAGAGTTTTTAAAAGATTTATTGAAGCAGAAACAAATTGGTCAGATAACTTGTTGGAAAAAAGCAGTTTTAATGGTATTCAAAAATACTTTTTAAAAAGTATTCTAGCACAAGCCTTCTTCATAAACTAGATTGTGTTGTAAACTTTTTTTCTAATTCTCTTAGAAGTGTTGGTTCTTAAGAACTAGAGCTTATTCCTATTCCAAATCTATCTTGCGCTCTTGAAAACTGCAGAAAGGCACTTGAAGCTGTTTCTTTACGATACAGATTTCCTTTTATTCTTGCTGGTATTATATTGCAGCACCAAGTGCATGCAATTTTCACTCCAGATCATCATGATGCTGAGAAGTTTCATTGATGACCTGTTAAAAAAAGATAAAATTCAAATAAAATATAATACTACATGCCAAAGATTAAGTTATTCCATTAAGCATGACAAAGAAAAGCCCTACTAATTATATGTAATTTACTGGGGAAGCTGGAAGGTTATGTTGGTTCTGCATGACCAGGGTAGGGTTACAGCGGGAGAGGGAGGGGGAAGGGGAGTGGGGGACAGATACTATGTAAAACACTCTTCATCCATAAGCAAAGTAAGTAGCCAATGGAATATCATGACTGAAAAACAACATTTTATAAAAAGGCCTGTGTTTATGAAGAAGGATTCTATAATAATTCTATACAGCGAAGTTTAAAAACAATGATAACATATTTTAAGTTTGTGTGCAAGGGAAGATTACATGAGGATTACAATAACTTTGGACCATTTCTTTCCTGGCACAGAGCTGACATGAAAACGACTTGATTACATGGCATGTCCTTGTATTGTGCAAGAGGGCCTAAGAGTGTTTAGGGAAGGTGGTGTGTCCAGGATCACCACACTGGTAGTCTCATGAAACAGTTCATAAAGCTAGTCTAGGAAGTAACTTAAGGAAGCTGTACTCCCATTTTAAATTAAGGACCATAGAAAAATCACTAATTGGAAGATTGTTATCTGCCTTTCACATCCAGGAGCCAAATACTTAGCTAGCTGTGTACAGTGCTGGAAGAAGGGGCCAATTCTCTGAGCTAGACTTATTGATTTAAAAGGAGATCAGCGCCTGAGATTACTCCAATTTTGATCTAAAGATACCAACCTGTCCATCTCTAGTTTCAACTGTCTTAATCAGAAGTGTCCTTTTTGAGTGGGTGTCCACCAGCGGGAGTGAATCCAGATTGGTTTCTGAATAAGAAAAATTGGCCCAAAATGAGTGAAAATTAAATTTTAGCAAGACAAGTAACCATTTGTCCCAAAGAATTATGGTTTTTGTTCACAACTGTTTAAAGCACTACTCCCAGAATCATTCTAAAGATGATTACCTATTTTAAATCCCAGTCTGACAGCACTGGAGTGTCAGGATGAGATAAAGTACTGCAGTGTATGCACCAGCAGGAGCAAGTCAGTGGAGTTTGCACAGAAGGTAAGACAGTAGTTGGGTTTGAAAATGGGATTTTTCTAGAACTTCCTCTGGTATGGCATTTTTCAAGTGTCATTTTTAAAATGAGAGCTTTATAAAGAGAATGGTTACAAGCTACGGAAATTATTCATAAATAGCAATCAAATGCTTACCTCTCAGGTTCAGGGAAGCAAAAGTGGGAAGAGGCAGAGAAATCCTATGAAAGATAAAGAAAAACAGTAAAATGTTTGAAAAATAACTCAAATGACAAGGAATAAATTTATGCACTTGTAGTTTTCATCAAGTAAGAAAATGTACTCATGTGTTTCATAAGTGAGGGATTTGCTTCAGAAGCATTTACGTCTGATTGATCTCATTAGTACATTTAAATGTTTTACCCCAAGCATTTTCTCCACAGGGGCATGAGCTGGAGGCCTTACACGCAGGGGTCCTCAAACTACGGCCCGCGGGCCACATGCGGCCCGCCGAGGACATTTATCCGGCCCGCCGGGTGCCGCTGCCTGTCCTGCTTAGCAGCCGACTTGTCCCGGGCCCGCAGTGCACATAGGAATTTGTTCATAGTTTTTTTTTTTAAACTATAGTCCGGCCCTCCAATGGTCTGAGGGACAGTGAACTGGCCCCCTGTTTAAAAAGTTTGAGGACCCCTGCAGAGTGGGAAAAACTCTGGCTTTCAGAGAATCATAGCTTCAAATCCCAGCTCTGCTACTGATTCACTGACTAGGGCGAGCTGCTCAATCTCTTTGAACCTAAGGTTCTTTATTTATAAAAGTTGGTAAGTAAGCAGCCACCTTGAAGAAATGCTCTAAAGAGGAAATGAGATACAATATGTAAAGCAAATGGCATACTACCGAGCAAATGGCAGCTGCTAATTCACACACACTTGACCTTGTTTCCATACCTGCTCTCCTCGCCTTCCAGCAGCTTCCTGTAGGTGGCAATCTCAATGTCCAGAGCCATCTTAACATTCAGCAGGTCTTGGTATTCACGAAGGTGACGAGCCATTTCTTCCTTCATGTTCTGAATCTCATCCTGCAGGCGGCCAATAGTGTCTTGGTAGTTAGCAGCTTCAACAGCAAAGTTCTCTTCCATCTCACGCATCTGGCGTTCCAGAGACTCGTTCTGCAGGAGGTGAGAAAGGCTTCCACTGTTATTTCCCAGAAAAATCCTGCTGTTCCCAGAACCATTTACAGACCACTTGCAACCATGTCCCTTAGTGGCAAATGGCGAACACTTCGATTTTAGATAAAGAATACAAGTACCAAGTCCCTCCTTAACAGCAGTAATAACATAAGCTAAAACTTACAGATCTCAAGTGCTTTTTGGATCTGTCTTAACAACTCATTTTCTTTGGATGAAAATATATATTTCTCTTTGTTGGGAGTTTTGTTCAGATGTCACCATGAGCTTGGTCAATTGAATGGATCCAAATGGGCTATTTATTGTGTGTGATACTCACAGTTCCTTTAAGTGCATCCACTTCGCAGGTGAGGGACTGCACCTGTCTCCGGTACTCATTTGACTCCTGCTTCGCCTGGCGCAGGGCATCATTGTTCCGGTTAGCAGCCTCAGAGAGGTCAGCAAACTGTCAGGAAGGAATGAGAAATGTAGATCACCCAGGCAACTCGATTCTAAGAGTCTACCTTACCTGAGCAAATGAGAAAGGTTCAAGATCGCAAACAAACAAAAGCATAATACAAACCAAATTTTCTATTTTAAGTTCAAATCTCAATGTCTGCCAAAATATGTCTAAATTTCTGTTTTGGACAATTCATTTTGTTCATTAGATTCCACAAATAAGTGAGACCATGTGAGAATGACATACCTTGATGTGGGGTTGGGAAGAGAGAGGAAAGGGGGGGCGGGCATGGGAGATATCTATAATACTGTCAACAATAAAAAATATATTTAAAAATGAAAGGAAAAATTACGTTTTGGAAACCAGAGAAAAAGTAATGGAATGCTGACATTGATAGTTTCAAATAGAAATTCACGCTATTACCCTCATTTTAAAAGTGTGGAGGTCAAGGGCATGGTGTATGGTTTACTCGGAAGTAGAATCAGAGAAGAGTAAAGGGAAGGGAGTCTGCTATGGGTGGAGAGGCAATAGCAACAAATACACCTTGAACTTGAAGCTAAAGCCAGCTTTCTGACTGGAGCTAAAGGGCGTGAACCAAGTGCGTTTCTTTTGTTCCATACCTTGGACTTGTACCATTCCTCAGCCTCCTGAAGGTTCTTGGCAGCTACGCTTTCATACTGCTGACGGACATCACGCAGGGCAGCTGTGAGGTCAGGCTTGGAGACATCCACATCGATCTGGACATGCTGCTCCTGAATCTGGGCCTGAAGCTCATGGATTTCCTAAGAAAAATCAAAAAGAACAGACAGAAGGTTAGCCACGTCAAGGACGGGAACAGCTTCACCCATGTTCATTCATGTCCATTTACCTCATCGTGGAGTTTCTTCAAAAAGGCAATCTCTTCTTGCAAGGATTCCACTTTACGCTCAAGGTCAAGACGTGCCAAAGAAGCATTGTCCACATCCTATTTCAAAGAGAAAAGATGGGACATGGAGAATGCTAAAGTCTATGGCTTATCTAATTTATTCATTTTTATTAATCATATAAGCTTATTGTCTTTATCATAAAAATGGCCTTGACAAACTTATGACCTTCGAATAACCTTATAGATTACCCAGTGCCAATATACTATGTTTTTTTCTCATTAACAAATTTGAACTGGGACCCACTGTTATATCAAGGTAGCTAATAGATCATTTAAAAATAAATAAGTGTATGCCAACATGGTAAACTGTACTCCATGAATTGTCACTGAATCTACATTATACCATTGAAGTGTTTTGTTAAATCTAGAAAAATCAATGCCATCGTATTAATATCATGGAATAACATTGTGACAGGTGTTCACCAGGTCTCGTACCTTAATACCTGTGTCCATACAGAACAGAAATTCCTGCTTCAAAAGTTTTAGTGTATACCTGAGCTCTTTCTTCTTCTACTCAAATCATCTAAAACATCATTATGATCCAAAGCAAATGTGTAGTCATTTGGCATTCAGGTTACAAGGCTAGATTTATACTCCAATTTAGGATGGGCAATGGCAAAGATGCAGGATAGGCAAATCAGGAAAGAAATGAAACTCTGAACTGTATTTGTTTTGCTTTCTCTGGTGGACCTTTTTTTTCCTGAAACTCCCCCATCTCCTCCTACAAGGGTGTGTCCATCCTTTTCACTTAGCACTGTGCCTGTCAATTCAGTTCTTAGCTTGTTTCAGAATGACTAGTCAAAACGCTTACATGTAACGAAACTACTGTCTGTGTAGAATTCTTGCTGCTCTGGCTCTCCGTCCGAGTTTTCACCATTTGTTAACTGCTACATTTCAAATCAGAATATATAATTTTGCAACTCAGATTCTATCTCCCCTCAATGGAATGTCATGAGGATTTTTATACCTCTTGTCTTATAAGCAATTATATTTGCAGTTCAGTTTATAGCTTTTCTTAAAATGTTGAGACACTTCTATCACCTTCATGAAAAGTGAATGAAGAATAGGTCATGACCAAAAAAAAAAAAATCAGGCTTGGGAAAAAAATTCTTTTTTGCTTGTTGTTAAACCCTAAAAAATGATATAAAAGGTAATTTTACTAGCCTCTATTAAAAAGTGCAACGTTGACACTTCATTAAAGAGAATATGGGAAATGTTACCTAATCCCTAAATAGACCTTTTATACTAATATTGTTTTATATTAACTCGCTTCTCTGCAGAAAACTTTAACAGATGTAATGATCACACACTGCTGTGTTTGTTAATTTGGCAAATGTATTTCTGCTTCAAATGTTATTCTAGACTTTACATGTGAGAGTGCTTTTATAGCCAATCCCAGTAAGTGTTCTGGAGAATGAAACTGTGCTGGGAACTCTTCCTGCTTTTGGATTTCAATTTAAGTTAAAAAATTCTTTAAGTCCATCTTAATTTGGAGGGGGAAAAAAAAACACCTTTAATTAAACTTCCCTTCTTCAGCTTTAGGGTTATTTTTTATTTATGAAGAGGATACTAAATAATACAGGGACCCAATAAAGAAAGGCCTTTCCAAACTTTAAGAACTTTTCACATCACATACTTCACAAGTCTGGGCCAGATATTAGATAACGGATGTTAGCAAATACTTGTGTCCAATTAGAACTGTGCTTACATCATTACATATTCAATAAGAATGTAGCCTGTTGCAAAGCTGCTCTTAGGAACACAAAGACTCCTATTATTTCCCTTCAGAACCACCACACTCGCCAGAAGGTCTGTTTCTACATTCCATAGGGCAGCCCAGAGAAACCATTAATACCTTTCAGCCAGGGCACAGATGGCTCCTTTTCACCCTTATTAGATCACAAAATAGTTGTGCATAGCGATACTTCCATCTAACTTTAGTGCCACAATAGAACTTAAAACTTGCTGGCTTAATGCCAGTTAAACTCAGTTTCTTATGCTCCAACACGGTTACATTTTTAAGTACAGGGCAGAATTGTGATTTTTGTGGCCTTGTAAAAGTTAGCTAACTTAGCAAACGGCAATCTAACTCAATTTGTAACTGTTCGAAATCAGAGTATCAATGTGTCCCAAAATCGAAACGGAAAAAAAATTTTTTTTGTATGAAATTTGGAAACAAAGTAAAAATTTAAAGACTTTCTTTATGTTCTCAGGGACGGTTTAAATCCTCCAAGGGTTTTTATCCGGAAAGGCCCCAATCTGGCCTTTCTGCCACTAGGGGGCCTTGCGCACAGAAGAGTGAAGTTTTGCATTATTTAGACTTGGGGTAGTTAACTTTTAGAATTGCCCGTGGCCGTGGGTTCGTCGGGGGAGGAGGTCCGGTAGTTGTGAGTGGAAGAGGATTTACAAACCTGTCTGAAAGACTGGAGGGTGCCCTCGGCTTCCTCTCTCTGAAGCATCTCCTCCTGCAACCTGAAACAGTTGCACATTAACCAAAGGGGAAATGGAAAACCGCTAGGGGCGGGGCGGCCACACCCAACCACCGCGTCGCGGCTCCGCAGACAAAAGTTGGTGCGCCACCTCCGCAGGCAGCCACCGTGCGACTGCGGTTTGAGAACTGACATTCTAGGCAAGTTTTATCGGGACTGGGACCGCAGCGTGGCAAAGCAATCACGGTCGCCGCACGAACCTGCAAGAAGAATGCCGCCCCTCCAGGCCCGAGTAGCCTGGGCAACCCTTTGTTTCTCTTGCTGCACAGCCATCCCTTCCTCCCACCTCTGTCCAGGGCTGGCAGCCCAACAGAAGGGGCCAGGAAACTCCAAAAGTTTGGAGATGTCACGCTCATAGTTTGCAAGGGCCATCCACTATAAAGTGGTAGTTTCAAGAAATCTGTAACTTGAAAAAAGGCGCTCTTAGGCAATGAGGGGGAGGGGGTAGAGGGGAAACGCTAGTTGCAACTGCTTGGCTCTGGGTGGGGCTGCGCCACCGCAAGCATAGCTCCCTTCCCGGCCACCCCACCCCCCACCCCACCTCCCTCAGCCGCTGCGGTCTACATCTCCAAGGGTGTGGCAGCCCCTGGCGGGTAGAAGGAGTGTTCCCATCTCCCTCCCTCCCTCGGCCCCGCGTGGGCGCTGCCTTACTTTTCCCGGAGCCGCATTAGGTCCTCGGCCAGGTTGTCGCGCTCCACCTCGACGCGGGCCTTGTCGTTGGTGACCTGGTCCACCTGCCGGCGTAGCTCCCGCATCTCTTCCTCGTAGAGGTCGCCCAGGCGCGACTTGCCCTGGCCCTTGAGCTGCTCGAGCTCGGCCAGCAGGATCTTGTTCTGCTGCTCCAAGAAACGCACCTTGTCGATGTAGTTGGCGAAGCGGTCATTCAGCTCCTGCAGCTCCACCTTCTCGTTGGTGCGTGTATTCTTGAACTCGGTATTGATGGCGTCGGCCAACGAGAAGTCTATGGAGTCCTGCAGCAGCCGCATACTGGGTCCACTGCTCCGCAGGCGCATAGCAGAGGAGCGCGTGGCGTACACGCCGCCCGGGGACGAGGAGTAGACGCTGCGGCTGGTGCTGGGGCGCAGCGAGCTGCCCAGGCTGTAGGCGCGAGTGGACGAGGTCACATAGCTCCGGCTGGAGCTCGGCCGGGTGCCGGTGCCGGGGCCGCCGAACATCCTGCGGTAGGAGGACGAGGACACGGACCTGCTGGACATGGCTGCGGAGGGTACGGTGAGCTGGGCGGCGTGGACGGCTCCGGGCGGAGAGGCGAGCGAGGTCGCGGTGGACGTGGGCGGTGGGAGCGCTGCTGCGTCTCTGGCGTGAGGACCCCGGAGCGAGAGTAGCAGAGGACCGGACCCCGCCCAGGGCGCAGTTTTTATAACCTGTTACCTTCCCTCCCACTACCGTCCCAGCCAATGGAGACCCGGCAAGTAGCGGGAAGGGTGGGCGGGGGAGGGGGGTTGGGGCGGGGGTTCCCTGGAGCTTTCCTCCTCTTGTTAGCTCTGCTCCTCGGAACTAAGCACAGTTCCGTTACTTCTTGGCTGGACTTGGACTTTTGAGGGCTTTCCTGATGATGGCTCGAGCTCTGCTCACCCCTGGGTACTGAAAAAGGCGGTGGCGTCCAGTGGTGGGGGAATGCAAGCAGAACTGGATCAAAGGGGTCCCGAGCACCGCGCCAATAGGCGTGGGAGAAGGCGCGCGGGTGGGAGGGGCACGCGGCCAGCGGTCGCGGGCTGGGAGCGGGCAAGTGGGTGGGGAGACTCGCGAGCAAAGGAGCAGGAAGAGGGGAGTAAGGTTCCAGCATATCGGAAGGCGCTGAGAAAGAAACAAAGAGCGCCTGAGATTGGAGCGCGAGGTGGTGGGCGCACAGACCAGGACGCACTCAGAGCTCGGCCCCGCGCAGCCTTGTGCACCGTGCGATTCGAAAGGGGTACAGCTTGGGCCCGCATCTTTTTTCACCCTCTGGTTTTGGGGTTGCTGTTCAGAGACCAACAGGCTAGGTTCGGCTTTGGACCTCTGGAGATGCTGGGCGGCGGCCGAAGACAGCCGGGGCATCGGGGTGGGGTCGCTGAGTCACTGGCTGTGAGTCACCGCGCCCTTTGCCTGCAGAGATTGCGGGCTCCTAGCGGTTTTTGTGAACCGTTAGACGGGACTGACTCAGATCTCCCCGGGCCCCGCGCGCAGTTTGTCCCAAAGTTTTACCCAACTTTAAGTCGGGCCTCAGATTTCTTGTGTGCGGTTCGCCTGTAGGGGAGACTAGAGCGCCTCAAAGTTCTCAAGAACTCACCAAGCCCGATTTTACTCCAACGTGCGGATTTCTCCTTAGCAAGAAATTTCTGCAGACCCTCCATAGGCGTCCCTAAAGGGTTTTTCTTGCCAAGTTCCTTCCCATCCTTTCTTCCGGTCTCCTTTCACCCTCCCCCCACCGCCCCCCCCCACACACACCCTGTGGAACCACACCCGACTTTGAACACCATCTGAAAGTTCTGGGTGAAAGAGGAAACTCAGAGTCCAGTTTCAAAATCAAATTAAGTGATCACTGTTTTTTTTGTGTGTGTGTGTGTGTGTGTGTGTGTGCGCGCGCGTGCACGCGCGCTACAGTGGGAGTCATTAAAGGTATAACCAGCGCCAATTATGGAAATAATTAGGTGTTGCTTTAAAACTCCAATTTGGTTAATGAATGGCAATTATATAGTTCAAATGCCAGAATGTTTTTTGGTAATAGATTTATGTGTTCATTTCAGTTCAGCAATGCACACTGCAAGATTCTGGTGACTTGACTAGAAAATATCACAGGTCATTCTGGCCTGTTTTTCAGAACTCGTGCAGATAAAACTGCAAAGCAAGAAACTTTTGATCCGGGGCACCAAGGCAGTGTTCAGATTTTACCGACCCACTACCAAAACCTTCCTAGGTAAATCGCTCAAGGGCTATTATTGCAGTGTTAGTAACATGCAGAACCAAATGGTTACCTTTAAAGGGAGGTGAAGACAGCAAAGGCAAGCCAGACTTTGTTATTTAAGTAGCAATTTAAAAATCACAGGGTGTTTTATTTTTAATGTTTAGAGGACTTGAGGAGTACTGAAAGGATGAACTCCAAAACTTCTGTAAAGATGGAAACATCTTGATTCTATAGTGAACAGATGGGGGGGGGGGCAGGGAGTAAAATTCTTCCCTCTTTTTTTGGGGGGGGGCGGGTGGGGTACTGAAGGTTACTTGGCATTTAAGAAAAATAGTTTAGAATCAAAAGGAGGGTTATTCTAGCTTCGTTGTACAAACCTCTTTGAGGCAGTGTTTTGTTTACCTCATTTCCGTTAGCTGTGGCTGATGGCACTGTCAAGGTTGATCTGCAGGACCCTTTGCTGCACAGCTCTCCTGCTGTGGGTCGTTGTTGTTTTTTAATTCTCTCAGTCACTGGAGGCTGAGGGTCCTTCCCAAAGGAGCATTCCTTGGGCTCCGTGCCCTGGCAGACTAGCTGTGCTCCACGTTATCATTGTGCTCTCTGAGAGCCCTTTATTCAGGCCCAGCAAATGCCACCATTGTGAGTTTGCCTGGAACCCTTAGGATGAGAAAAGCCATCTCAATAAGGGGGAAGACCTTCCTCCCACCTAAAATGCCGATCCCAGGGCAATGCTATCGGGACACTTGCTGACTGACTCACTATGGAAAATGAGGGCAAGGCTGTGGTGTGGTGTGGCAGAGTGCCCTGCTGGTGACCACAGCAAATTCCTCAGGGCTGTGGTGACTTCCTCAGGGATGACTCCGGCCCTCCTCATCACCTCAGGGATTCCTTCTCTTTTCTAAACTGTGCCTACTCTGTGTTCTCAGGATTGTGCTATGTTCACTTGCTGTTGTAGCTCAGGCTGCTGTAACAAATTACCACAGACTGGGTGGCTTAAACAACAGACACTTATTTTTCACAGTTCTGGAGGCAGGAAGTTCAAGATCAAGGTGCAAGGCAGATTTGCTGTCTGATGAGGACCTGCTTCCTGGTTGGCAGGCGGCCGCCTTCAGATGGAAGAGAGAGCAAGCTCTGTTCTCTCCCTTTTCTTATAAATGTCTCTACCATCCACATCTAAACCTATTTACCTCCCAAAGGCCCAACCTCCAAATACCATCACACTGGAGATTAGGTGTGCAGCCTATGAATTTGGAAGGAGAAGAGGGGCACAAATATTCACTCCCTAGCACTTGCCATATAGCGTGCACGCATGCACGCACGCGCACACACGCACACACACGCACACACACACACACAGATATGCAATGTTCCATGTGTCTTTGCTCTTAGACATTGCCATAGCTTGGGGTCGACTGTAGACTATAGAAGAATGAAGGTTACAAAAGCTCTTTTACTCATTTGTGTAGAATGTATGAGTCTTTTGAAAAAAAATTAATTTCCTTCCAAGGTAAATTATACAGTGCCTCGCGCAGTGCCTGAGCCAATAAATGGTGGTAGTCATCACTGAGGGAAATCACTTTGTCTGAACTAACATCTTTGAGTATCCCTGAGTATCATAACTAATCCTGCTGTAGATGCAACACAGGTTCCTACTTACCTTTTGGAAGTAAACAGTATGTAGATACAGCTTTCTCGGTGTACTTAGTTTTTGATTGCTGTGAAAAGCTACCTTAGGAGTATTTTTAAATGCTGGACTGGGGAGCTGCTTCCAACACTGCGTGATGCAAGTTGTGTATAAATAAGGACACAGCGGTACAGTTTGTAAGCCAGGCGTAAACATGACCAAATCTAAAGCACTAACCGTGATTTTGGAATTTGCAAGCTCGGTGATGTCAGTTGAATTGGGTGATTTGAGCTGACGGACCAGCCATCCATGTGGAGAGGAGCTTAGTGACGGCTTTAGGAGAGCTGGCTGGCAGGTGGCCACCCCGCAAGGACAGCTTCCGGCAGGACAGACTGGATGGAATGTAACGAATGAGAAGATGGATTAAATGAGGAGGTGAGAGGCATGGCAAAACCAGCAGGTCCTGGTAATAAACATAATAATCAGTACTGTGGTAAACGCTTTGATTCTTGTGCCTACTGGAATTTAACTTAATTGCTCTCATAGCATATTGCAAGATAGATTTGATCATTCATTTTTTAAAAAAATATATTTTATTGACTTTTTACAGAGAGGAAGGAAGAGGGATAGAGAGTTAGAAACATCGATGAGAGAGAAACATCGATCAGCTGCCTCTTGCACACCTCCTACTGGGGATGTGCCCGCAACCAAGTTACGTGCCCTTGACCGGAATCGGACCTGGGACCCTTCAGTTCGCAGGCTGACGCTCTATCCACTGAGCCAAACCGGTTTTGGCTGATCATTCATTTTACAGATGAGAAGTCTAAGATGCAGGCTCACAATTTGCTCGTGGTTGTATAACTAGTAGGAGAGGGAGGGAGGAGGCAAGAATTTGAATTGAGGCCTCTCTGACTCCAAACATACTTGTCTCTTTGGCCCAATGACAACATTTTACTTACTGTCAACCAACTCAATTCATATATATTATTCAGGGCCCTACTGTGTTCCAGGGACTGAAAAGACAGGATAACTCGCAGATTCTGTTGTGAAGGAGCAGATTCCTAGAGAAGCTTGGCAGGTACTTAGAATACCATGTTTATGTTATTCAGATGATGTAACAGTGATAAGAAGGGAGTTTGGTTTTCACCTGCACTCTGAATCCTTACTTTGAGACTTAAGCATTTTCACCTAGATTCCTTTCTGTTTCTTCAGAGGCAGCATATCCAAAATTGGATGTAGCTCATCCCACACCCTAAAACCCACCAACCACAGCTATTTCCCCTCCTAACTTCCCTGTCTATTCAGGGCAGCACAGCAAACTAACAAGATTGGAAACTTTCATCATCCTTGCCCCTTCCTTACTCTGGGATCACATAGAACCAATGGGTGTCCTGCCCCATTGCTTCCTGTGTCCACTCCTGTTGTGTTGCTGTCACTTATCCAAGCCTTTACATCTCATCCTTGCAGTACTGTAACTGGCTTCCCTCCCTCTGTGCTCTCCTTACCCCCACAAGTGTGTCTGTCTTCAAGCCACAAACCCCTTTTCTTAAAAATAAAAAAGGATATTTTTATTGATTTCAGGGAGGAAGGGAGAGGGAGAGAGAGTTAGAAACATCAATGATGAGAGAGAATCATTGATTGACTGCCTCCTGCACGCCCCCTACTGGGGATCAAGCCCGCAACCCGGGCACCAGAATCAAACCCAGGACCCTTCAGTTCACAGGCAGATACTCTATCCACTGAGCCAAACCACAATCCCCTTTTCTTAATAACTGCATTCATAAGATTCCCTGAAGATCCAAAGCGAACCAGTCATTCCCTCATTAAGCTCCATGAGGGCAGGGTTTTTTCTCTCTTTTGTTCACTCTCCTATTTTCAGTGCCTAGAGAGAAGACTGATACATTGTTTTTAATGTATGGACTGATGCAGGAGTACTCAGAGAGGAAGGGAGGAAGGGAAGGAAAGAGGGAGGGAGGAAGGGAGGAAGGAAGGGAGGCGACTAATATTTTCTAGTGCTTAAAATGTTCAAGCATTGTGCTAGTTACTTTACATGTGACTTCAGTTCATTTTTGCAGGCTATTATGATCCACACATTTTATTAACTTACTCAAAACACAATTATAGAATATTTACACGTGCCAGACATTCTGCTAGACACTGGGAAAGGTCAACGAGGCAGGCTTAATGCATTCACTCTCAGAATGTGTGCGCATGTGTGACTCAGAGAGACGATACTCAAGTAAAAGAACAAAGTAGCTACAATTTGTAATAAAGACGATGAAGGAACCAGAGACTTTGCTGCAGCTGGAGGCTGAAGAGCATAGCTCAACTGTGGCCTTTGAAAGCCGTGCTAAGTATCACGTCCATCCTTATTTCCACTGCTGCCCACCAGACAGCAATCTCAGTGGGGCCTACGCTTCTCTCTGCCCCACGGATACACCACATTTCCCCCACGCTCAGGTCTTTCCTCGCATTCCATTCACAGGTAGGTGTTTCCCATTTTCTGCACTGCCTGCCCGGCTTCTCGGTACGTAAGCTTTGCATGCCTCTGGGGAGCTCCTACGCTTGTGAAAGGATTAGGAACCACTGGCAGTGCTCTTACACAGCAGAACATGGCGAGTGAGAGACCTGATGGAGACACGAAGGAAATATGGAAGGGTTTTGATGGAGAAATGATCATGTCCATTTGAGGGAGATTAGCAAATGTAGTGTGAAGAGGTGGTATTTGGGGGAATGGGTATGATTTTTACAGCTTACCATGGTAGAGAAAGGATGTTTAAAACAGGTGAGACAGTATAGGCAAAGAATGCATAGATGACAGAGTTCCGGGGACATTCAGGCAGTAGCAAGAATTCCAGGGTGGCTGGACGATGGAGCAGTTGTAGGGGAGAGAGGGAATTGAACGCTAACATGGGACCATGCATTGGAGGACAAATGCCAGAGAGAGGAGTTTATAATTAATGTGGTGGGCAGTTGGGAATTCACTGCCTTTGTGACTAGGAGAAAGGCATGCTTGTAGCTGCATTTGAGGAAGATGTTGCTGGTATGCTGGAGGAGGAGTGGGGGAGGCCAATTAGATGGCTGTTTGCAATAGATCAGGTGAATGGTAAAAAGGAGTTGACCTTGGGGGATACAATGATGATGAAGGCTGTGAGGTTAGGACAGGCAAGTCACAGGGCTCTGAGAGAATGGATGCATTAGACACAGAAACAATGTAGGTGGAAAATTAATTTGAAGTGAAAGATGAATCATTAAAATCCCTTTACCTGGAAGTGTCTTCCCTTCTCTAGTCTATATAAAGCCTAACTTTATGGGAAAGGTGGGTAGAAGCTGAATGATGCAGTTTTACCCTTTACAGCAGTTCTAGTCTGTTGCATAAATTAATGTCGATTGCCTTATATTGTTCCTTACCTGGTGTGAGTGTGTTGGTCTGGTCTCCACAGTTAATGATAAATCAGTTTCCTCTAAAACAGTTTTTTAAAGTTCAGAGAAAAAGAAGCTTAAAGACAAACTCCTAGAAATATCTTTGAAACGTTTTCTTGGTAAAAAAAAAGATTAGAATTTCCCATTGAACTATGTGTAGTTTATAATTTCATCAAAGTCTAATGCACAGTTTATGATTAAGGAAAAAGAAGGTAGAAAGTATGGAGAAGGGACAAAAGATGTTAATTAACATATAGAGGGGAAACCTAGTGCCAAAAAAATAAAATTCAAGTCAATATTAGACAAAGACAGGAAGCTCCATTTTTGATGTTGGTTCACCTGATCCATACAAACACAAAACAAAGTTATAAAAACTGGACCTTATTTGAAAGAGACCTAACCAATACCATCACCGTTTAGTGAGACTACCACAAAAAAGCATGCAGGTATCTGACCCATGACCTTTAATGTTTTTGCCATTTTTTTAGGATAAAGGAGAAGGTCCTGTTACTGGAGACAATTTGCCAAGTGCTTCGGCATCCTAGAAATTTGCTCTGCCTATTTGATGTCATCATCTGGTTCCCAAGTGGTGGAAGTTTTTTCCAGGAGATACTTGGGTAATGGGTCTAATGATAATAATGGTTTAATAGCGCAGTTTTCTTTTAAAGAACTGAACAAATTAAAAAAAATAATTTCTGGTTTGTATTTATGACAACCTGTGAAGTTAGAAAGGAAATATTGTTATCTATGTAGCCAAAATATCTTTCCTGTATATTTGGGGAAAATGAAAGAAGCCTGTCTCACTTATCTCAAAACTGAGTAATGAATTGACCGATCTTCCCAGCACTTTGGGGGTGCTTTAGTTCTGGTATATCACATTCATTTAGCCAGTGAAATGCCATTCATTAGAATCTTGAATATTTAATTTACTTTTAAATATGTTCGATAAATTCACAGTTTAAAATAAACCCCATCAAACTTTGGTCTCCATGTATGCTGACAGAGATCATTTAAGAGGTTAGAAGTGAAAATCCAAAGACCAAGTATGAGAAAAACAATAAACACCTAAGTCAGAGTGACACTACATGATGTCCTGTGGAGGGTATCAAAAAGCCCAGGCTAATTGCAGAGGAGAGCTTTAAATGTGAGTGAGTGGCTTTATATGGATATTTAATCTTTTCCTCGTAGGAAGCTTTTTTTTTTTTTTTTTAAGCAACTGACATATCACTTGGGACTAATTTATGTTATGGCTTTGGGAGCTAAAATGTTTTTTAAAATGATGTTCACATAAAGTTTTAAAAAAGTGTTAGCTTTTATCAGTTGTAAGCTAATTCTGGATTCCCACCTATATGCACATATACTAGACTTAAGACAAATTAAATAAAATATATTATGTATTGCGTTCAAATTATTTTTGCTTTTGCATTGCAGGCATAACTTTTTAAATGTGAAAATTCAGAGACAGACATATGTGTACAGATCAATACAACTCTGAGCTCATGCCAAAAGCATCCCTGATGGCCTTGTGATAGTTCTGGAGGTGGGTACCTAAGTGAAATATGAATATGGACTTGGAATGCCATGTAAGTCTCCTTATTGGTGTGCGTGTCCTTGTGGATCCCAGATAATATTGTGAAAATTATATAAGATGGCATAATGATGAAACTATGCAAGGCAAAATATAATCCAAATGTATTAAAATCATGAGAAATAAGTAAAGAAAAACCATTCTGAGTAAACCGTAGCAGAATAAAGGAATTGACAACCCTCTTCATAATTCTATTGCAGTGGTTTCTAAACCATTGAGTAAGGTTTTGTATTTCTAATTAGCTAAGTACTGAAATATGCTCTCTGATGTGACTTATGGAAATGTGGAATAACTGCAAAAAATATCAGGGAACTTGAATTTAATGTAGACTCAATACATTTTCTTCATAGCATAAATTATGAAAAATTATTCTGATACAATATTGTAATTTATCCCGCTGCCATCGCTAGAACTTTAGTAGTTAAGACATGTGTGAGGAGGATCCAGTGCAGAGATCCTTGCGTGTCTAGATCAGGGTTTTTCTTTTGCTAACGCTGGGTTAGTTTCATAGTCCGTGATAACTAGGCATGCTGTGATGCCATTACTAGAATCGGAGTCTGGCCCAGATAGGAAAGCTAATGGTAATCATAATGATCGCTGGCATATACTGAGCCCCTGCTGTATGCCAAGTGTTAACTTATTTAGCATGGGCTAACTTATTTAATCCTCACAACAGCCCTATTAGACATATGAAGAAAGTAAGTAACAGTAAGTTACTTCAGAGAAGGTAAGTAACTCACTTAGGCTCACAAGGTCAGGAAGTGGCAGACCTGGGATTTGAACCCAGGACTTTTGGTTCTAGACTCTCTACACTCTAACTTCACTGTGCTGTGGCACCTCACATGCCGTGGTGTTTTTGTACCACTGTTGGTGACATCCTCAGGTCTCTTTGGCATTCTTATCAGAGTGTCAGTTTATCTCTTTGGACTTCTTTTTTCCTGTTCTGTTGCAATAGGACCCCTTTGAATTCAGAGAATATGATGTCCTTAATTAATCATCAAGACATTTCTGGACAGTTTTAGGGGTTTTCTGTGGAGATCTCATTTCTTAATTCTGACTCAACCACCAGAATGATTTGATATATATGACATATGACTCCTGCATAAAATTAAGTGAATAAAAACCCTTAACCACATTTGCTAGTGGAAAAGAAATAAACTGCCCACATTTTTGGAACACATAACCCTAACTGTACCTCTAACTCCTACTTACTCTCTACTAGTTTGAATTTTAGTGAGATTTATTAATGTGGGGTACTAATATTATACTGTTCCAGAATTATGAGAGAGTTGTGTGAAATGAGAAGTCCAGTGAATTACAGGAAAACCAAGATTCTCAAGGCAAAGCTAAAGGAACATTACTGATAACACATATGAGCTTGCTAGCCAGCTTTTAAAATTTCTTGCACCATACTAATCTTGTTATCAATACATTTAAAATTGTTTCCAAGTAATGCTGATCAACACCAGCTCTATTTAAAATACTTTGAAGTACTTCACATGTGCCCAGGCCAATGTGGCTCAGTTGGTTGGAGTGTCATCCTGCAGGTTCGATTCCTGGTGAGGGCACATATGCAGGTTGTGGGTTCCATCCCTGGACAGGGTGCCTACAGAAGGCAACTAGTTGATGTTTCTCTCTCTCTCTCTCTCTCTCTCTCTCTCTCTCTCTCTCTCTCCCTCCCTCTCTTCTTCTCTGTCCGAAATCAATAGGAACATATCTTTGGTAAGGATTAAAGTGTCGGGGGGAGTACTTCACATGTGTATAAGGGCAAGAGTAACACATATGACAGTTCTTTGTAGATTCAAGGGTAAAAGAATGCATGAAAGTGTTAAACAGCCTGATGAAATCCTAACTGGGTAGTGGCACAACTACTTAACAGATTGGTTTATCCTGTGGAGAATTAGTGACCTCCTTCAGTCGATGTATTTGAAGCCCTAGTGAGTGCCTGGTTCTCTACTTGGGTGCTAAGGACCCAGAAATGAATCCGGCACCTTTCTTTGGCTCAGAGGGCATCTGGTCTAATTCTCCCTTCTCCGCTAAATCATTTTGTCTTCAAGTCTTAAATAATCATTCTACCATAGGGAGACCTAGTGTGAGTAACGTAATTACCCCTTCCCTCTTAAAGTTAGAATGAAATAACCGACTTTTACTCTGAAATCCATGGAAATATAAAATTTCCTGCTTTGTTGTCCTTGATAAAATATAACATAACAACTAGTTGCTGGGTTACTACATAAAACACAGGCCCCAAACTGCAGTGGGGAAGAGCAGTTAGCAATTAAGTAACGGAAATGACTAGTGGTTTGAAACCCAGCAGACTGCCCAGGCATCTAGGTTACTTAGGCAACTTTTATCTCTAAGGAAGTAGTTCTGGTGACTCATGCTCATACAGAGTGGCTTCCTTCAAAACTGGTGCATTCAGGGACCTACCATTATGCATCTCTTTTCTTTTTCTTTGGACTAGGGCAGAAAAAGTGCATTGGAGGGCATAGGTTCATTACTTACTGTAGTAGCGTATTATTCACTGGCTGGCCCATATCTTGAAATGTAATGGACTCATGGTGATCAGAGTAAAAGGTCAGTAGTTTCTGCAAAATATTTCTAAATTAAATGAAGGTAGAATTAATAGCTTAGGGAAGGAGGCAAGATGGCGACTGGCAGGAAGGTAGAGAGGGAGAGTGTGTGAGAGAGTGAGAGAGCAATAGAGGTGTGTGTGGACGTGTGTGGGTGTGTGTGAGTGAAATAGGGACAGTTAGACCCTGCAGTTCTTTCGGGGGGCTGCCAATCTGGGCAGTCTTAGATGGCAAAACCCCGCGGCTGCCGCAAACACCCCGGGGAGGACACCAGTGGCACAGAGACCACACCATCTTGAAGAACAGAACTGCTTGAGTCTAGGATCCTAGCCTCGCCAACACCCAGTCTGGTCTCAGAAGCAAACCGGGACCCTACAGCCTCTCTGGTAGAAGACCTGCCACCACAGCTGCAGACCCAGGGACACCAGGACTCCAGGCACCCGGCCGCAGATTTCTGTGAGTCACAAAGCCAATTGCCCTCCCCTGCCGCCCCCGTGGCACCGGCATAGAAACTACCAGACCCCAGCCGCACAATAAGGCTTTCTGCACACACAAAGCAGTGGCGACTCTGCCTGACTTTGAGCCTTGGTGTCAGAAACGGGAAGATTGTTTCCCGTTGACTAGTCTCCGTGCCCAGGCAGGGAGACTGAGCGGAATTCGAGCCTAGCCGCTCATCCCTAGGGAGGTGGTCTTCTGCCACCAGATCTCGCACCCACTCGGGGCAGGGAGACAGCGCTGAACTTGACCCAGGACTTGGGAACTCAGGGAATTTGTTTCCTGCAACTCATCACCACGCCCAGGCAGGAAGGCTGTCCTGAATTTGAGCATAGGTGCACGACCTTGGGGAGACTGTATTCTGCGAACAGATCCTACACCCATGCAGGGAGACAGCACTGAATTTGAGCCTGGGGGTGCAAACCCGGGGAGTTTGTTTCCCATGACCACACCCTGAACCTTAGCAGAGAGGCTGTGGTGAATTTGAACCTGGATGTGCAGTCTCAGGGAGTTTGTTCCCTACAACCAGACCCTGTGCCCACACAGGAAGGCAGCGCTGAATTTGAGCCTGGGTACATGCACACAGGGAGTTTGTTTTCCACAGTGCACACCCACGTGACCAGACCCCACACCCACACTAAGGGGCAGAGCCACCTGACTTTGATTCAGGGCAAGCGCACACAGAAGGCTGTTTACCGCAGGGCAGAAGTGGACCTCCTGTCAACACAGTGCGACTGAGCAACCCGGTCTCCCGGGCAGATAAGGGACCCTGAATCTCCACAAAAGAGGCAGCATTGACCACCAGTGACTAGTCTCCGTTCCTCATTACGTGCACCTGAGATCCCTGATTCCCAGTACATTCACACTAAGAACCAGTGACTCCAATTCTTGGCACATGTGCACACAGGGATCTGATTCTCAGTGCGAGGTAGCACCAAGAAACAGAGACTCTGAAGTTGATTCTCGGCACGGACACAGGGAGCCTCTGACTCCTGACACGCAATAGGGGACTTTGATTTTTGGCACATGCCAGTGGGTTCTCTGTTTCAACGTGGCGCAGGCAGGGTCCCTGATTCTAGGTGCACACACGAGGCCCCACTAAGCACCTATGACTCTGACCCAGGGCGAGTGTGGCTCCTACCAACCCACAGCAACCGCAAGTCTTGGTATCAGAGCTCTTCAGTGATACTTGGGGGTGCAAAACTCCCACTGCACACAGTCCAGGCCCCCACAATTCGACATCTGAACCTTCTGGTGATAGTCAGAATGGGGAGACAACGAAGCAATCCCCAGAGGAAAGAAAAGGAGGAATTGCCAAGTAAGGAAATAAGTGAAACGGAAGCATGCAACATGATAGAAAAAGAATTCAGAGTAATGGTCATAGAGTTCATACACCGAATGGACGAGAAAATCAACAACCTATGCAAAAATCAGGAAGAAATGAAAAATGATATAGCTACAATCAAAAACACTATGGACGGCTTCAACAGTAGACTAGAAGAAGCAGAGGACCTAATCAGCAAGTTAGAATATCAGGTACAGAAACAAGCCCAATCTGCAACTAGAGAAAAAAATTAAACAGCAACTAGAGAAAAAAATTAAAAAACAGGAGGAGAGCCTAAGGGAGCTTTGGGACAGTGCAAAACGAAATAACATACATATAATAGGGCTGCAAGAAGGATAAGAAGAGCAGCAAGGATTAGAAAATTTATTTGAAGAAATAATGACAGAAAACTTCCCTGATATGGGGAAGAAAAAAGTTACTCAAGTACAAAGACTCCCAAGCAAGATGAATCCCAAAAGACCCACACCAAAGACACGCCATAATTACAATGGCAAATGTTATCGACAAAGAGAGAATCTTAAAGGCTGCAAGAAAGAGACAGAGAGTTACCTACAAAGGATTCCCCATCAGATTATCAAATGATTTCTCAACAGAAACACATCAAGCTAGAAGGGAATGAAAGGAGATATACAAAGTGATTCAAAGCAGGGGACTCAATCCAAGAATACTCTTATCCAGCAAGACTATCAATCAAAATTGAAAGGAAAATCAGGAGCTTTGCAGACAAAAAAAGGCTAAGGGAGTTTATCACTACCAAACCAGCAATGCAAGAAATACTAAAGGGAATGCTGTAAAAAGAAGAAACAAAAAGGTAAGAAGGAACACAGCCTCAAAAAATAAAAATGGCTATAAACAAGTACCTTTCAATAATAACTTTAAATGTAAACAGACTAAATGCTCCAATCAAAAGACATTGAGTGGCTGAATGGATAAAAAAACATGACCCATATATATGCTGTCTGCAAGAGACCCACCTCAGAACAAGGGACTCACACAGACTGAAAGTGAAGGGATGGAAAACTATCTTTCAGGCAAATGGAAATGAAAAAAAAACTGGGGTAGAAATACTTATATCTGACAAAATAGACCTCAAAGTGAAGGCCATAACAAGAGATAAGGAAGGCCACTTCATAATATTAAAGGGATTGATACAACAAGAGGATATAACCCTGGTAAACATGTATGCACCCAATGCAGGAGCACCCAAATACATAAAAAAAATCTCCTGGAAGATATCAAGAGAGAGATAGACAACAATAAAATCATAGTAGGGGACTTTAATACACCACTGACATCACTGGAGAAATCCTCTAGACAAAAAATCAGCAAAGAAACAACAATCCTAAATGACTCACTAGATCAGATGGACTTAATTGACATCTTCAGAACATTTCACCCCAAAGCTGCAGAATATACATTCTTCTCAAGTGCACATGGGACATTTTCAAAAATAGACCACATACTGGGTCACAAGCAAAGTCTCCCCAAATTCAAGAAGATTGAAATCATACCAAGCATCTTTCAGACCACAATGGCATAATATTAGAAATAAACTACAATAAAAACAATCCAAAAAACTCAAACACTTGGAAGCTGAATAGCATGTTATTAAATATTGATTGGGTTACCAATGAGATCAAAGAAGCAATTAAAAACCTTCTGGAAACTAATGACAATCCAAAACCTATGGGAAACAATGAAAGCAGTCCTGAGAGGGAAGTTTATAGCTCTACAGGCCTACCTCAAAAAAAAAAAAAAAACAAGAAAAAATGGTAGTAAATCATCTAATGCTACAACTCAAAGAATTAGAAAGAGAGCAATAAGAAAAGCCCAGAGTGAGCAGAAGGAAGGAGATAATAAAGATCAGTGCGGAGATAAATGACATTGAGACCAAAAAAAAAAAAAAATACAAAAGATCAATGAAACCAAGAGCTGGTTCTCTGAAAGGATAAACAAGATTGATGAACCACTAGCCAGGCTCACCAAGAAGCAAAGAGAGAGGACTCAAATAAATAAAATCAGACCCCACAGAAATACAAAGGATTGTTAAAATATTATGAATAACTCTATTCCAACAAACTAGACAACCTGGAGGAAATAGACATATTCCTAGAAAAATACAACCTTCCAAACCTCAATCAGGAAGATTCTAAACATCTCAATAGGCCAATAACTATGGAAGAAATTGAAGCAGTCATCAAAAAGCTTCCAGCAAACAAAAGCCCAGGCCCAGACGGCTTCACAGGAGAGTTATCCCAAACATTCAAGGAAGAACTAAAAACTATCCTCCTCAGACTATTCCAAAAAATTCAAGAGGAAGGAATACTTCCAAACTCATTCTATGAAGCCAGCATCACCCTAATACCAAAAGCAGATAAAGACATCACAATGAAAGAGAATTGCAGGCCAATATTCCTCATGAACATAGATGCCAAAATCCTCAACAAAATCCTAGCAAATCAGATCCAGCAGTACATCAGAAAGATCATACACCATGACCAAGCAGGATTTATACCAGGGATGTAAGGATGGTACAATATCCGCAAATCAATAAACATGATATATCGCATAAACAAATTGAGGGGAAAAATCACAGTCATATCAATTGATGCAGAAAAAGCATTTGACAAAATCCAACACCCTTTCTTGATAAAAACTCTCAGCAAGGTGGGAATCATACCTCAACATCATAAAAGCCACATATGATAAAGCCACAGCCAGCATCACACTCAATGGACAAAAACTAAAACCAATTCCCCTAAGAACAGGAACAAGACAGGGATGCCCTCTCTCACCACTCCTTTTCGACATAGTACTGGATGTACTAGCCATTGCTATCAGACAAGAAGAAGGAATAAAAGGCATCCAAATTGGAAAAGAAGAAGTAAAACTGTCCTTATTTGCAGATGATATGATACTGTACATAGAAAACCCTAAAGACTCCATCAAAAAATTATTAGACTTAATAAATGAATTCGGCAAGGTAGCAGGATATAAAATTAATGCTAAGAAATCTATGGCATTTCTATACACCAATAATGAACTTACAGAAAGAGAGACTAAAAAAGCAATCCCATTTACCATCGTACCAAAAAAATTAAGATACCTAAGAATAAACTGAACTAAAGAGGTAAAAGACCTATATGCAAAAAACTACAGGACATTGAAAAAAGAGATAGAGGAAGATATAAACAGATGGAAGAACATACCGTGTTCATGGATTGGTAGAATCAGCATCATCAAAATGTCCATCTACCCAAAGCAATGTATAGATTCAATGCTCTCCCCATTAAAACACCAATGGCATATTTCACAGACCTAGAACGAACTCTCCAAAAATTCATCTGGAATAAAAAAAGACCCTTAATAACCATAGCAATCCTGAAAAAGAAGAACAAAGTAGGTGGGATCTCAATACCAGATATCAAGCTGTATTACAAAGCCATTGTTCTCAAAACAGCCTGGTACTGGCACAAGAACAGACATATAGACCAATGGAATAGGATAGAGAACCCAGAAATCGACCCAAACCACTATGCCCAATTAATATTTGACAAAGGAGGCATGAACATACAATGGAATCAAGACAGTCTCTTCAATAAATGGTGTTGGGAAAATTGGACAGATACATGCAAAAAAATGAAACTAGACCACTAATTTACACCATACACAAAAATAAACTCAAAATGGATAAAGGACTTAAACATAAGACGGGAAACCATAAAAATACTAGAGGAATCCACAGGCACCAAAATCTCAGACATATGCCAAAGGAACTTCTTCACTGATACAGCTCCTGGGGCAATGGAAACTAAAGAGAAAATAAACAAATGGGACTACATCAAAATAAAAAGCTTTTGCACAGCAAAAGAAACCATCAACAAAACAACAAGAAAGCCCACTGCATGGGAGAACATATTTGCCAATGTTATCTCCAATAAGGGTTTAATCTCCAACATTTACAGGGAACTCATACAACTCAACAAAAGGAAGATAAACAATCCAATCAAGAAATGGGCAATGGACCTAAATAGAAACTTTTCAAAAGAAGACAGAAGGAATGCCAAGAGACATATGAAAACATGCTCAAAGTCACTAATTATCCGAGAGATGCAAATCAAAACGACAATGAGGTACCATCTCACACCTGTCAGAATGGCTATCATCAACAAATGAACAAATGACAAGTGCCGGCGAGGATGCAGAGAAAAAGGAATTCTGGTGCACTGCTGGTGGGAATGCAGATTGGTGCAGCCACTCTGGAGAACAGTATGGAGGTTCCTCAAAAAACTGAAAATGGAACTCCCATTTGACCCAGTGATCCCACTTCTAGGAATATATCCCAAGAAGCTAGAAACACCAATCAGAAGGGATTTATGCACCCCTATGTTCATAGCAGCAGAATTCACCATAGCTAAGATGTGGAAACAGCCTAAGTGCCCATCAGCAGATGAGTGGATTAGAAAACTGTGGTACATCTACACAACGGAATACTACGCTGCGCTAAAAAAGAAGGAATTCCTACCATTTGCAACAACATGAATGGAGATGGAGAGCATTATGCTAAGTGAAATAAGCCAGTCAGAGAAAGATAAGTATCACATGATCTCACTCATTTGTGGAATATAATGCACAACATAAATGGATGAACAAAAACAGTACCAGAGACAGAAACATTGATCAGACCATCAAACCTCGGAGGGAAGGTAGGGGAGGGTGGGGGTAAGGGGGAGAGATCAACCAAAGGACTTGTATGCATGAATATGGGCCTAACCAATGGACACAGACAACAGGGGGGTGAGGGCATGAGTCGGGGGGAGATGGGGGGTAATGGGGGAATAAGGATACATATGTAACACCTTAATAAAGAAATTAAAAAAAAAGAATTAATAGCTTATTTTCCAAGCAGAAATGCTATGTCTTAAAATAATATTTCTTGTCAGTTTTCATTTTGTTATTTAATCTAACTGTGTTATTTAAAATACTAGTCACACTTTTGATAAACTAGCATACTTAAGTACTTTATACCACTACATTAAAATGCTTTATTTTTTTCAAAGAGATGAAAGATGGAATTCAAGTCTCCTTTGAGGGTTGTCTAGAGGCGATGGTTATAAAAATAAAGGAGCTGGAAGGAAACTCCTTTGCCAGCTTCTCTCTCCAGATTTTCTGTCTACCTGCTCGATGCTCCAATGGTATTTGCTTAAAAAAATAGTAGAGAAGTTGTGGAAGAAGTTGGTTCATCCAAAGAGCTTTAGGTCGATATGTGTTTGGAGAAGTCAGTGGAAGAACGTATTGTGGACAGTTGAATAAAACTGGGAGCCAAGCATCTGACTGGTTCCTGGGTTGGGACAGGAGCTCCGGGTGTCCTGTCAGCCTGTGGTGCCAGCTCTTAGTGTGCTCCGCCTACGGGACTGAATCATCCTTATATCTCTTGTCCTAAGGCCAGAAGTCATGCTCTAAGGCTCACCATGTAGACAGTGTTACTGTGGCTGTTTTCATGTTGCTTTCACTGTAGCCCTTTTCTGTTTTTAATTTTGTGGCTGGCAAAGCTTGAAAAGACAGTGAGTCACGCCAACCATTCTTTTCCCTCCAGATAGAAAGAAGCCTTAGTGTGCGGCCAAGGCCCTGAGCACCGTTTGTGCTCATGAACCTTAGCTGCTGGAAGCTTTTCTGTGGGGACAGGGAACATGTGGGAGAGGTACTTAGTCCCGTGGTTCCCAAAGTGTGGTCCCCAGACCAGCAGCAGCAGCAGCATCCCTGGACATTTGTTAGAAATGCCAGCTATCCTTCCCCACTCCAGACAGGCTGAATCAGAAACTCGGGGCGGAGGGGAGGAGGGCGGGCAGCAATCTGCGTTTTAACAAGATGATTCCAGATGATTCTGAGAAATGTTAAAGTCTGAGAACCATTGTGCTGATGAACTGTTAGTACTTGTGGCCAGGGAGAGTATGAAAAATATAGAGGTTGGAGAGTGGGCATGTTGATGAGTCTTTGCTTATAAGGAAAGGAAGAATAGAGAGAAATATCTTAGAATTCCAAAAAAGAAAAAAGAAAGCCTGGAACATAATCATCAGAACTGATTGCTTGCATGAACCTTTGCTTTCTCAGAGAAGGGCACTCCAGATGATGAGGTTACGGAAAATATGTTTGCACAGCTCTGACATTCTAGAATAATCTCTCTAGTGAGAAAAGACATGTCTTGCCATATTAAAAAATAAATTCAATTCAGGTTTGTAAAACTCTGTAAGATTATTGTATTGCATTGAATAGGCGAACTTGTTGGCCCCTTGAAACCCCAGTCCCTACATCTGAAAACCACATGCGTTGTTACTCTCCATGAATTATCTCATTGGAATGAAGTGAGGGCTTCAATATAGAGGATTTGCAAGGCACTTTGAGCGTGGAAAAATGCAAAGCATAAGGATCAAGAATGATTATAAATATTGATGGTGAAGAGAGGTTTAGAAGTTGATACAAAAATGGGTTAATATTTCAACTTCCTTTTGACATCTGCCACTTTTAGTTCTGGCTCTGTCATGTATTAGTTTGTGATATTAAGTAAAACACAGGTTTTTAAAACTTTTAATCTTAATTTTCTCATAAAAAACATAGCATTAATGATGCGCACTCAGAGGATCCCTGTGAGAATAAAATTGGATTAAAATATGAAAATGCAGTTTCTAAAGGTCAAACATTGCAAATTTTAGATGTTGTTGTTATTTTATGTCTGGATTAAAGAGGCTTTGTGATTGTTGACATAGTGACATCACCCAGGAGTTTGGAATAAGTGTGTCAGCAGCTTGTATGATTACAAAAAATAGCTGTGTTGACTTTTCTGCTAATTCTCCATCAGTGGAATGTTTCCATTTTCTCATGAAATAAGGGAGATCCACATATGTTTAATTAAAGAAAGTATGCCTGACATTTTTTATCCTTTGAACTAAGAGACTACACTTCACTCATTCTTTGGTGGAAAGATGACAAGACTGTGGAGTCAGGCCATGTGGGTAAATTCCCAGATCCTCTGTTTACCATGGTGCAACCATGGATAAGGCTCAGTTTCCTCATACCTAAAATGGGGGTGATAATATTTCAGAGTTGCATGAAGATGAAGAGAAATTTACATAACATACATAGGAGAATGCCTAGCACAGAGTAAGTAATCAATAATGTGGGTGTTTGTTAGTGAACTCTAGCATGAAGAGGAGGACAAATGCCTGAAAGTCAAGGGCAAGGAAGAATAAAAGAAGAGGGCAGCTGGTGAAAGGGTCTGATCATTTTGAAAATGAAAATTCAAGGAGTTCCCATGACTTAGTCAAAATTTGCCCGTCAACTTCTACTGAGATAAAAAGGGGAGCGATCACTTTGGGAATGCTCTCCTTCACAGACCATCGCCCAGAGTCACTGATGCTGAGAATGCGCCAGTATCGTGACTGGGACTCCGGAGTGCTCATGCTAATGACAGAGTAAAGCTTTAAATGTGAGTGAGTGGTTTTTAAGGTGTTGATATTTAATCTTTTCCTCATAGGCAGCTTTTTTTTTTTTTTTAAGAGACTGACATAACTTGAGACTAAGTTATGTTACTGTTTTAGGATCTAAAATGCTTTTAAAAATCATGTTCAAAAGTAGATCCAAAGACAAAGAAGCATGAAACAGACTGTGGAATCTCAGAGGGAAGGCAGGGTGGGTGGGTGGGAAGAGATGAACCGAAGAACTTGTATGCATATATGCATAACCCTAGGACACAGACAATAGGGGTGTGAAGGCTTGGGGTGGAGGGTGGGGAGAGGTTAGAGGGTGTCAATGGAAAAAAAAGGGACATCTGTAATACTTTCAACAATAAAGATAAATTAAAAGAAAAAAATCATGATCACATGAAGTTAAAAAACTATTAACTTTTATCACTTTTAAGATGATCCTCCATTTCTGCATGTATTCAAATAAACTAGTCTTGAGACAATTTAAACAAAATGTATTTTGTACTGTGCTTAAATTATGTTTTCTTTTGCATTGCAGGCATATATATTTTTAATGTGAAAATTCAGACACAGACATATATGTACAAATATGTGCAACTCTGAGCTCCTGCCAAAAATGTCCCTGATGGCCTTGTGATAGTTCTGGAGGTGGGCCCCTAAGTAAAATATAAACCTGGACTTGGAATGTCATGTAAGTCTCCTGTGTTGGTGTGCTTGTCCTTGTGGATCCCAGGTACTATTGTGACAATTACTTTTCACAACTTCCTGGGAATTTGATAATTTGGTATGTTGTGTACATTTCTCTAATAAATCTTAATATCAACTTGGTTATTTTTTAGAATGTGCTTGATTGGCATGATAGGTGCAGGGTGGTAAAAACATGAGATAATGACTAAATATCCACTATGCACCCATTCACCCAAGGGACTTCTAGAATATTGGAATTTATTACTAAAATTTCTCATAATTAAAAATAAATAATAACAACAATAAAATATTGGTACAACTTTGAATTAACAAATAAAGCAAAGTCTGTATTTTTGTTATGAAAGACAGGAAAAAGGATTTATTTTTATATCTTGAAATACTTTCAATTTTATTGCTTTGAATATTAATATGCAAAAATGTTCATTATACTATTTAAGTGAAAAACTGAAACCTCTTCGATGTCCATTACTGAGAGAATAGAAATGCAAATTGTTTTACAGAAACAAGGCAAGAAAAATATTCAGTAAACTATTAAAAGTGGCTGTTTTTTATGGGTAAGAATGGAATCAAAGTGTTATAGAAGTATGTACTTTTTTCTTTTTTATACTTTTACTAGAGGCCTGGTTCACAAATTTGTGCACAGGTGGGGTCCCTTGGCCTGGCCAGTGATTGAGGCCTATCGGGGGCTGGCCGGCAGAGGGGAGGGACCAAGGGAGGTTAGCCAGCCAGCGACCCCATTGGGGCCAATCGGGGGGGGGGGGGGTGGCTAGCGGGGGTGTGGGTGAGGGGCCGCAGGAGATTGGCCAGCTGGGGGGAGAGGCCACAGGAAGTTGGCTGTGGGAGAGCAATGACCACCAGGGGGCAGCTCCTGTGTTGAGCATCTGCCTCCTGGAGGTCAGTGCGTGTCATAGCTCGACCAGTCGTTCGGTCGTAATGGTCATTAAGGCTTTATATAGAGAGACTAGAGGCCCGGTGCATGAAATTCATGCACGGGGGAGGGGTTCCCTCAGCCCAGCCTGCACCCTCTCATAATCCAGGACCCCTCGGGGGGGATCGGGCCTAAACCAGCAGTCAGACATCCCTCTCGCAATCTGGGACCGCTGGCTCCTAACTGCTGGTCTGCCTGCCTGATTGCCCCTAACCCAGGGGTGGGCAAACTTTTTGACTCGAGGGCCACAATGGGTTCTTAAACTGGACCGGAGGGCCGGAACAAAAGCATGGATGGAGTGTTTGTGTGAACTAATATAAATTCAAAGTAAAGGAGCGGAGGGGAGAGCAAAAGAACCGGATAGAACAGCTGGATCCGGCCCGCGGGCCGTGGTTTGCTCACGGCTGCCCTAACCACTCGCCTGCCTGCCTGGTCACCCCTAACCCCTCTACCTGCCTGCCTGAATGCCCCTAACTGCTCATCTGCCTGCCTGATCACCCCTAACTGCCTCTGCCTTGGCTCCCTCCGCTGCTGCTTCATCAGGAAGGATGTCCGGAATGATGTCTGGAAGGTTTTTCAGCTGTTTGGTCTAATTAGCACATTATGTTTTTTTATTATAGATAATTTGTTTTATCCATCAAAATTAGAGTGTACTATTTCTAAAATTCAGAAAAAATCAAGATAATAAAATCTCTATACCTCTTTGATCTATTGAATGAAATTCAGAACTGGTAATCATAAAATGTTAGGTGAAGAAAGTCAGGATATAAAATATATATGCAATAAGATTATGATTTTGGTAAAATACAATTAGTGCAAAGACCAGAAGGAGAAACATCATAATGTTAGCCATAGTTCTCCCTTGTGGTTTTTAAATTTTATTTTTTATACATTTCTTAATTTCCCTAATGTTACTAAAAGAGAGAAAGAATTGGTAGAGGAGAGGCTCTTAGAATTGGGTTTGGCTTTCAATATGCTGGATGTTTCTGATATGTGTTTATTGAGTCTCTTTCCCTTTTGGTAATAATAAAAATCTGTTTTTCAAAAATAATGTCTCATCTTTATAGCACAAGTCATATAATGAAGCTACCATTTGAAGCTTTTGGATTTTAAAACTGTGAATTCTACAAGGATATATAAATAATGCTCTTTGTTGCATTCTTTTCCCACCCTATTTGAGGATTTAGTCCTAAAATGAAATGATTAAAAAAAGATATGACATGCAGATTCCTGACATTGTTTCCTAACCAGAATGATTTTTAGCTCCTAATGTGATTTTTTCCCCAAAATATATACTGACTCTCTTCTTTCATTTATTATTTGATGCCTTCCAGTTATTAAGAAAACCAACAAAAAACTGAATGCTTTTTTCCAATCTCTCTTTTTAAAAATGTGATTCTGTGACCTAGAAATAAATCTGTTAATGAATGAATGAATAATAAATGTTAATAAATCAATTACTGTTGATTGACTTATGTGTCATTGAGCAGGTCACATGAAGGTTTTTTCTCTTTTTAAAAAAATATTTTATTGTTGAGAGTATTACAATATCCTCCATTTTACTCCCTTTGCCCTTTCCACCCAGCTTCTACTCGACACCAGGCCTTCACCTGTCTATTGTCTGGTCCATGGGTTATGCATATATGCATATACGTTATTTGATTATCTCTTCCCACCCTCCTTCCCGCCTTCCCTCTGAGATTGTCAGTCTGTTTCATGCTTCCATGTCTGTAGTCCTATTTTTCTCGTCAGTTTATTTTGTTCCTTAGATTCCATATATAAGTGAGATCATGTGATATTTGTCTTTCTCTGACAGCCTTATTTTTCTATTCTTTGTGAAAAAACAGAGTAATAAGGAAGAAAAGCTGATCAGTCTGAAATAAATTAATAAGCATTTTAAACATTTATGAAGTTCTTTGAAACTTGCAGGCCTATATTATCATTTATTATTGATATTATCCTATTATTCAAATATACTTTTGCCATCTTCTGAAATACAGTCAATTTTAGTCATTATGAATTCCCTGAATGACTAAACATAGAACTGATTCCTTTGGGACTTGTACTATATTTTCACTCCTCAGTCATTACCTTAGATGGAAATGCAACACTGATAGTCTTGATGTGCAGAATTAAGTTAACTCTCTAATATAAGGGGTATTGGCCTCCAGTGCATTCCAAGTGTGAAGTTGTGCTTGTGTAGTATATTGTTTACATATGTGACTTTGAAAACTGATAAGGTAAATTTTAGCAATTTTAAGTAAATAACAAAGTTGGTTTGTTTTTATCTTACATGGTGAATCAATACAGTAATGGGAGTACAATGGAACTGTTATGCTATTACATGTCAGTTATTTTTATCACTATTGGATCAAATGAGAATGATATCTAAACTAGTACCTAACTAGCAAGGATGAAGTGAAAAACCTTACAGATGATTTTTCTCTGGATTTTGGTTTGTCAATACTGACAACTATAGCAATGAAAAAAAAGACGATGAAGAAGAATAAGGGCTTTTGTGGAGTTTGAGTGTGTATGTGTCTGCTGTGTGTGTGTGTGTGTGTGTGTGTGTGTGTGTGTGTATGTGTGATTTCCTTTTCCGGATCTTGCTGGATCGGATTTGTGGGATTTAGAACTCAAACAGTTCTCCATGTTCAGATAAATTACTAAAGAAAGGAGCAAAGTAATAACAGCTCTTAAAACCATTACATTTTTATTTCCTCTATTCCCATTGTGGGGCTTGTTTTTCCACCTGAAATAATGCAGGCTTCACAGAAAACAATAAGGAAATACATCTTGTTAGATAATGTGCAAATTAGTCTCTTGGTAGTACATTCTTTTTGAAAACATACTAGAAAAACAATTTTCTCTATATAATTGTTAGAAAAAAATATTTATATTTTTATGCTATGACAAAGTTGTTAAGAAAGTGGAAAGAAGTCAGTATTTATTGTTCTAGGCCAGGGGTGGGCAAACTTTTTGACTCGAGGGCCACAATGGGTTCTTAAACTGGACCGGAGGGCCGGAACAAAAGCATGGATGAGTGTTTGTGTGAACTAATATAAATTCAAAGTAAAGGAGCGGAGGGGAGAGCAAGAGAACCAGATAGAACAGCCGGATCCGGCCTGCGGGCCGTAGTTTGCCCATGGCTGTTCTAGGCACACACACACACACACACATACACACACACACACGCACACCTATATATATATAATTAATAATTGAATACAGACAACTACCTTGTTGACAAATATTACTCCTGTTTCATAGATGAAGAAAGTATTAGAAGCAGGATTCATATTAATCTATCTGTTCTCAGGACCATGTTTCTTGCACTGTATCAAGTTGTCTTTGCAGGAGTGACTGGCAGAGAATCCTATATAATAAAAGCCTACGTGGAGTTGCGTGACAATGTCAGAAGATGGCTGCTGTGATGTCGTCATAAGATGGCCACTACAAGATGACAGCCTTCACGTCATCACAAAATGGCCACCACAAGATGGTCACCACAAGATGGCTGGCAGGGGAGGGCAGCTGTGGGTGATCAGGCTGGCAGGGGAGGGCAGTTGGGGGGAACCAGGCCTGCAGGGGAGGGCAGTTGGGGGTGATTGGGCCGGCAGGGGAGCAGTTAGGCATCAATCAGGCCGGCAGGGGAGTGGTTAGGGGGTGATCAGGCTGGCAGGCAGGCAGGCGAGCAGTTAGGAGCCAGCAGTGCTGGATTGTGAGAGGGATATCCTACTGCCAGTTTGTGGGATCGGGCCTGAACCGGCAGTCGGAATCCCCCAAAGGGTCCCAGATTGGAGAGGGTGCAGGCCGGGCTGAGGGACACCCCCCCCCATCCATGTATGAACTTCATGCACCCGGCCTCTAGTCTATAATAATAAGAGCATGATATGCTAATTAGACTGGACAACCCCCAGACAACCTTCCAGATGAAGCCACGGCTGCATTGGGCCTCTAGTCTGTTATAAATGTTATTAATTAGCCTTTGAGATTGTTCCTGTTTGTGAAACAGAATTAACCTTTTTGTCTGATCATTATAACATACATTGCCCTGTCACTTCAGGTTTCCTTCACTGAGCTCACAGGTTGCCAACCTGTCTGTTCTCAGGAAGCAATGCATTCTGCTGACTAGGGCTGCTTTAGTTTGGACCCTCAGCTATATCTCAGTGTATTCTGGAAAGACCTCTGGGAGAAACCTGAATTGGAATTCCCTGCTCTCCACCTAGTCGTGGGCTGGGACAAGTTTTCTAAACCTCTGGACCTTTGTGTCTCTGTCTCCATCTCTAAAACTGAGGCAGGAAGAAATCAGTGGTTTACAGTCATGTCCTACAGGGTCACTTAAAGGCAGCTATGGGGGTTAATGGGGTGTAAGATCTGGGCCCCCTACCACCAAGCTTCAACAACACAAGCTGTGTGTGTGCGCACATGTGTGCTCACTCTCCCTCTCCATCTAGGCCAGGGGTGGGCAAACTTTTTGATTCGAGGGCCACAATGGGTTCTTAAACTGGACCGGAGGGCCGGAACAAAAGCATGGATGGAGTGTTTGTGTGAACTAATATAAATTCAAAGTAAACATCATTACATAAAAGGGTACGGTCTTTTTTTTTTTTAATTTCAATAGTTTTATTCATTTCAAACATTTTAACAAGAAGAATGTAAACACTAATTATTATAATTTGAAACTTCAAAAAATGGAGGAATCATAGCACAATAACATACCTTATATTAAAGATGGCAAAGGCAAAATAAAATTGCCTAACAAAGGAAAGGTACAAAAGCCTTTCAAATTAAACTTAAATATAATAAAATAATTTAAAACTAAAACAAATAGAAAAGAACAAAATGTGTAAACAGTAAATTAAACATTTTCTTTAGTTGAACTTCCAAATTATGCCCGGGACGTAGATGTAGATGGCAATGTAGACTGGGTTGAAAGGTTTTTGGTCTTTAAAACATCAACTTCAGTGGGAACAGTGTTGTTGGTCTCCTTTTTAGCTAATGCTCTGATACTGTGCTCTCCAGGGGCGTGTGTCCCTACATGACCACGATAATGTGTCTAAGCATTCCCAGGGTGATGTCGGGGGACACGTCCGCAGGCATTACAAGGAGCCTCTGGAAGATTGAGAGGTTGTTCCTTGTACTGAATGGGCGGATATAAATCCGCCCACTCAGAAGAAGGAGCTGCGGCCGTGTTTCCCGATGTTGCCATGTTAACACTGCTGCTGGTGAAGGAGTGGAGGGGAGAGCAAGAGAACCCTCTGCTCTTTTGGCTCCGCGGGCCGGATAGAACAGCCGAACGGGCCGGATCCGGCCCGCGGGCCATAGTTTGCCCACGGCTGCTCTAGGCCCTGATTCTAGATGACATTTTGTTTGAACAAAGGGTACTATATATAAAAATAGTTGGGCCGAAACAGGTTTGGCTCAGTGTATAGAGCGTCGGCCTGCAGACTGAAGGGTCCCGGGTTTGATTCTGGTCAAGGGCATGTACCTTGGTTGCGGGCACATCCCCAGTGGGAGGTGTGCAGGAGGCAGCTGATCGATGTTTCTCTCTCATCAATGTTTCTAGCTCTCTATCCCTCTCCCTTCCTCTCTGTAAAATATCAATAAAATATATTTAAAAAAATAATTTAAAAAATAGTTGGAAAAAAAAACACTGGCAAGTAGGCCTTCTAGCTGGGGCTAAGGAAATAGGTTCTTTCTAGTTCTAACTTTCCATGACCATATGAAAGCAGTTTTAAAGATAGAGAATTTCACTACCTTTAACTAAAATATAATGTTTAAAATTTGCTGAAAATCATTTTTTATTTTTATTTCATTTATTTTTTAACCATTTTAAAGTTACATTTTTCAGAAATAACCTCAAAGAGAAAAATCAATGTCAAAATCTTTGAGTACTTTGAAATGGCAAACTGTAAGACAAACTTCATGGTGTCTATGCTTTTCATCAGAAAGTCTATAATTATATTCCTCTTGATTCCAATTTTTTAAAAAATTATTCTTTTTCTTCTTTAGAGGTAAGTGTAAATAGTATTCACAACCAAAACTCACTAGACTTTACCTCACAACAGAAAAGTTCCACTCCTTTAAGACACCACGCCGTTCATCCTTTTCCATCTGCTCTTTTTCTCCTGGGAGTTTATGTCACTGACAGAACACATCCACTGGTTCCTGTTTCTTTTCCCTTGTGACAGTCCATGAATAAGATGACTGGACACCAGAGAAAAAAGATGAATATTTGGCTACAAGGTCTGCTTTTATTTATGTTCCTTTCACTTCATATATTTGGGGACTTGCTTTAAATCAGGTCCAATATGCAAGAATTAAGCAATTGCTGCACATTTCAACACTGTTCATGGAATGATGGGCTACCCAGAAGGGTCATAACTTGTAGAGACTGTCCCTCTCTAGCACCTCTGTCCAGCAGAGCTTTCTGTGGTGATGGAAACGTCCTCTCTCCTTGCTGAGCAGCACAGTAGCCAACAGCCACGGTGGCCATCAGACACTTGAAAGGTGCCTAGTGTGACTGAGGAGCTAAATTTTGCAAGTTAATTAAACTCAAATCACCAAATGTGACTAGTGGCTACCCAATGGATAATGTAGCTCTATAGAATCAATGAAATTTTTATTTATGTTTGAAATTTAAAAAATAGTGCTATGCTTTGGAAGTAGAAGGTATTAAATTGTTATTATTATTATTGGCTCAAATAGAGTATAGAGTTTTACACTTTTAAAGTTGTTTTGATTAAAAGTTTCTTCATTGCCTGCACAAGAAAAAAAAAATCAATAAATGATTGGATGATGCTAATAGGTTCTCTCTCACTTCTACCCAGGTCTCCCAGCTCATACATCCTGCTTTTAAGGTTACTTGAACAATTTTGCCCTAAGACTGCCAGGCCTGTACACCCACCTTTCACAGCCCTCCTGGCCTTTCTAGGAGTTAAGAGCTAGGCGCTGTCTCTCTCACTGTGTGCTGATGCCTTCTGAGTTGCTATGCGTCCATGCTCAGCACTCCTTCAGTCTTGCCTATGGCCTCCGGACTTCCAGCCTTTCCTTCACTCTGCTCCGGACAGGCTCTTCCTCCCACCAGCTCGCCTAGGGCCTTTGATGTCTGTGCCATCTGGACCACTCTGTAGCCTGATGATCTGACCTTGTTTAGGGCCCAGTGTTCAGTTACGGCTCCTAAAATGGGCATCATCAAACCACAGTGTGATTGACTCCGGGGATCAGTCATGCCACATGACACAGCTGAAGGGACTGAGAACACATCACTCAGAGAATATTATTACATAGATACTATTTATAAAACATGCATGTATATTGTGCTAGGCACTGGGCTAACTGCTTTTAATTTTCATGTAATCCTTATAGCAACCGCGTGTCCTCTTTTTACACATTGTAGTCGTTGCTAGTCTCAGAGAGGTTGGGTGGCTTTCCCCAATTCACCAAGTTAGGAAGCAGCAGATTTATGATTTCTGTTTACACCCTTTGACTCTGAAGCTTGCAGTTTTAACCACAACATAATTCCTTACAGAACATGGAGAGTTCTTTACAATCAGTACAGAGGGCAAATCTCAAAGGAACCGGATTTTGGGTCACTTTAAAGAAGAGTTTTTAGTAATTCAAGCCCTTCACCACCACCCCACCCTGTGAAGTACTCTGGGCCTCTCATTAGCAGCTTACCAGCCAAGGACTAGTGCTGGCTGAGCAGAAACACGGTAAAAGGCATTTAGAATAAGGGGAACTCACAAGTGGCAGATGAGCACTCTGGGCCTTTCCAATTCAAGTTTCTTCTGAATGTAATTTCCTCTCTTGAGGACATTTTTTTGTCAATTTACTCCCATATGACTACTTTCAAAATTTTTCCATGTAATTCATAAAGACCATTTTGTCCCAGGTAAAACCAGAATGCAATTTATTCATTATTCCAATTGGCATAAGCAGGGCATACTCTACCTGTGGGTGAGCCTGTATAGGAATCCACCTCATGTTTCACAGAGGAATAAAAAATTGCCTGGCTCATGGAACCTCAAAAATGATGTCAAAAAGTATTTTCAGCATTTGGCAGACTTTAATTTTGTTAGATATTAATGATCAGAGAAACACAGGAGAGGAAGAATAGAATATTATTAGATTTAAAGTTAATAATGATCCCTTAAATAATTGAGTATGCTATTGTCATTTTAATATAATCCTTAGAATTATATTGTATCCTTTAATTATTTCTGATATGCTTCACACATGCCAGGTGATAAGTAGCATTTTTAAAAATCCTCATCTGAGGATATGTTTTTATTGATGAGATAGATGGAGATAGAGATAGAGAGAGAATTATTGATCAGTTGCCTCCCATACGCACCCTGATTAGGAATTGAACCCGCAAACTAGGTATGTGCCCTACCTGAGAATCAAACCTGCATGGGCCGATGCTCCAACCGAGCCACCCAGCCAGGGCATGAGAAGCAGTTTTTCACAAGTGCATTTTCTCTTTGTGTGTGTGTGTGTGTGTGTGTGTTAAAGATATATTTTTTATTTATTTCAGAAAGGAAGGGAGAGGGAGAGAGAGGTAGAAACACCAATGATGAGAGAGACATTGGTTGGCAGCCTCCTGCACTCCCCAAACTGGGGATTGAGCCTGCAACCTGGGCATGTGCCCTGGCTGGGAATCAAATCATGACCCCCTGGTTCATAGGTTGATGCTCAACCACTGAGCTATACTGGCCAGGCATGTTTCTCTGTTTTGAAGGAAAATACACTGAATATCCTGAAGTCCAAGTTTTGATATTTATATTTTCAAAAAGTGTGCTGAGTTTCAATATATATCTTCTTTTTAACATTTATCTGCCCATCCTATATTCCTCCTCAGCTACTCCTGATTAGAGCATTCCTCCCACCCCCAACTCACAAAACTTGTGCAAGTGGTTGGAAGAAAATGCACACATAATCCAAGGGGCCTAACATCTACAGATGCTTCCATGGAGATAGCTGTAAATTATGATTTTGGAGAAGTTTATATTCTTTAAATGATTAGCACACCCGATTAGCTTTAGAGAAGAAATACTGTGTAAAGGAATGATGTGGCATATAGGAAGTCAAAACTGGGCTAAAGAGAACTGAAAGGAGTTAGTGATAGGAGCAGGTGGAATCTGTATTTCAGAGAACTGGATGGGGTGGATTAAGGAACTGAAACAAGCGGGGGTGTCTAGCCTGGGGATCTGGAAGGAAGGTTCCACTTGGAGTATGGGTCTTGAAGAATTCTAGGCTAGCAAAGAATATAAGCAGGAAATGGTGCTTGGGGAATGCTGAGCAGTCTGATTTACAGTGCAGTTCAAGAAGAGTGAAAGCAAAGTTAACAAATAAAGGTAAGTCTGGGGTTCTATTGTGAAGTCTTAGATATCAGAGTGAACCGTCTATAACGTCTATAACTAGCCTGTGTTGAGATGAGATTCTACTTCCTGTTCTCCCAGGAGGTTGGTATTTTTCATATTTCTGTCCTGTCTCTCCCCTATAGGGTAAGATCCTTGGTCATATTTATTTTGATTTATAGCACTAATGCTAAACAGATTCTAGGTTTATTAAATATGTTGATTATTGATTGTATATGGCATGATATCTATTTATGGCACTAATATTAAGTAATAAATATTAGAAAAGTTTGCTTCTTGCATCATATATGATGTTAGTGTGTACATGATTTCTGTGAGTTGTTTTAAGAGTACATTTGCATAAAGCAGATTTTTAAAATGTCTACTTTCTAGATCATTTCAATTTGAGCAGATAATTAACATGTGGCCCAATCAGGACCCCCTTTGCAAGTACTGAGCCAGCCACAGGACCTTCCTTGAAGCTGCATGGCCCTCAGCAATCATTTCCCTTTCTTCCTTCCCCTTCATTATACAGATGAAGAAACCAGGCTCAGTGCAGAGTCACACACAACCAGTTATTGGCAATGCTAGGGCTAACTCAGGTCTCTGCTATCTTTCTACCATATAACCCTTCTTATCTGAAATAAGTGATGAGTAAATGCAAAATATTTGAAGTATAATACACATTTACAATTTAAATATTCATAGGACACATCAATGTGGATCAGACAGTTCAGTAATTCAGATAAATAACAGTAGTCATACTTTTAGTTGTTAGGTTAGCACATGTGCAAAGTTTCTGATAAATCAGTTAACTTATTACAAGTGGTCCTCCCTAATTTTTTCTTATAAGACCCGTGGCGGTAACAGGAACAACACAAGGACACTTCACTATGAGAACATTGCCTCTCCAGCATATAGCCTTTTTTTCTTTCTTGGTCTGTAATCCAATCCTATATAATAAAAGATCAATATGCAAATTGACTGTCACTCCAACACACAATATGGCCACCCCCATGTGGTCAAAGATGGCCACCAGGGGAGGGCAGTTAGGAGTGACCAGGCTGGCAGAGGAGGGCAGTTGGGGGTGACCAGGCCTGCAGGGGAGGACAGTTTGGGGGGGCCCAGGCCTGTAGGGGAGGGCAGTTGTGGGGGGACCCAGGCCTGCAGGGGAGGGCAGTTGGGGAGGACCAGGCCTGCAGGGGAGGGCAGTGGTGGGGGGGGACCAGGCCTGGAGGGCAGTTGGGGGGGACCAGGCCAGCAGGGGAGGGCAGTTGGGGGGGACCAGGCCTGCAGGGGAGGGCAGTTGGGGGCCACAAGGCCAACAGGGGAGGGCAGTTGGGGGTAATCAGGCCAGCAGGGGAGGGCAGTTAGGGGCGACCAGCTGGCAAGGACAGATAGGGGTGACCGGGCCAGCAGGGGAGGGCAGTTGGGGGGGACCAGGCCTGCAGGGGAGGGCAGTTAGGGGTGACCAGGCCTGCAGGGGAGGGCAGTTGGGGGCCACAAGGCCAACAGGGGAGGGCAGTTGGGGGTAATCAGGCCAGCAGGGGAGGGCAGTTAGGGGCGACCAGCTGGCAAGGACAGATAGGGGTGACCGGGCCAGCAGGGGAGGGCAGTTGGGGTGACCATGCCTGCAGGGGAGGACAGTTAGGGGCGACCAAGCTGGAAGGGGAGGGCAGTTAGGGGTGACCAGGTGGGAGAGGAGGGCAGTTAGGTGCAAGTGGGCCGGCAGGGGAGCAGTTAGGCGTCGATCAGGCTGCCAGGAGAGTGGTTAGGAGGTGATCAGGCTGGCAGGCAGAAGTGGTTAGGGGCAATCAGGCAGGCAGGCAGGCGAGCAGTTGGGAGCCAGCAGTCCTGGATTGTGAGAGGGATACCAGATTGGAGAGGGTAAGGGCTAAGGGACACCCCCCCCCCCCCTGTACGAATTTTGTGCACCGGGCTTCTAGTTTATAATAATTTGGTCACTGGACCATCCTGGAGAAGAAAGGCCCTAGCACTTGGAGGTCCATAAACAGTCCTATATTGCACTGACAACATATCCTATGGAGGGGTATTTTCCAAGCTAAAATATAAGTAGCGCCACTAACAATAACAGTAGGCTCCAGGGCTCTGCTGCACAGGTGCTATTTCCATACTTGTAAGTCTGGGACTTTCTCTGGGGAAGAGGCTGGTCAGATTTATCGCTGTAACCCAAGCACGTGTTATGTGCTCAAGGCTGATGGAAAATGGTTGGAACAATTCAGGCGTTCGAGGGACTTCTGGAAAAGCGGCATGCCTGAAAAGTGAGTTTTCTGGATTCCAATTATTTTGAGGCAAAGGCAAATTTTGCCCTTCCACTGAGCTCCAGATTTCTTCCCTCCCAAGGCCCTTGAAAACACCTTAGAAGGGTGACAAATCGTACATGAGACCACAGAGTGGCTGCTATTCACTGGTGAGACCTCACTGTTATATACCCTTTGTCCCTCTGTGGACCCCTGTCAGTCCCAGGCTTCAGCTGCCAGGTGAAGCCCTGATCCTGAGCTGCAGGAAGGGGCGGAACTGAAAAGCCGCGGAACCCGAGGCCAAAGCGCGGCGCCGGCGGAGGGAGAAGTTGGGGGACCGGCAGGCCTAGTTCCCGGGCAGCGGTGGTGGCGGCGGCGGCGGCGGCGCGGGAATGGAACCCCTGCGGGTGCTGGAGCTGTACAGCGGCGTGGGGGGCATGCACCAGGCGCTAAGAGGTGAGAGCGCACACAGCGCCTCCATTCCCTCTGGGCGCTGCTCGGAGCTCTGGCTGCAGCGAGGGGCGGAGCGGCGAGTCGCCGGGGGCGGGGACGGCGGGGCGGGGGGACTCGGTTGTCCTGGAAACAGCGCCTGCGGGCTGCCGCCTCCCGCTGCTCTATGGAGACTCTCTTCTTCCTGTCCCGAACCTCAGAGAGCTCAGTTCCTGGGTCCTGATCCTCAAGGCTAGGCTATGAGTCACACTGAAGGGCGGGAGGGGCGAGCCCCGGCCAGTGCCGATCTCAGGCCCTAGGGTGGCAGCGCCGAGCGGAGTGGGAAGAGGGTCTCGCCCAGGAAGTCCCCGGGGGAGGGGAGGTCGCTGGTCTGGTCGGGTCTCCCTGGTGACCCCGGGCTCTAAGGGATCACTGCCGTCCACGGTAGAAATGGTGAACCCTGAGAGCTGGTCGCTTCCGATCACTGAGAAGAAACATCCTTCGTGGTGCATCACGTCCAGGTGCATTTAGGCGCGAGAGGGGTTGAGTTCAAACTCAGTTGCTGTGTGACTTTGGGCTAGTTCTTGACCATTTTTGAACCTGTTTCCTGGTTTTAAAATGTGAAAATTCTTTCAGAGAAGGATTAATGTGAGGAGTGAAGGCAGGAAGCATACAGTTTAATAATGCCTGGTAGATTGTAGCCACTCAAAATATTATCAATTACTATTAGCACTATAGCTTTTATGTACCTCTTCCAGTTTGACGTTTTAAAATTCTTCGGTGCTAAGTTGGAACTGAAAAGTTTACTTTTGGTTATTTTCACTCAAAAAAGATGGATTGAGCAAGCCCCTGTTCTGTGCCAGGAACTGTGCTAGGCACTGGAGACACAGAGTGACAAATAGACCTTTTGCATGTTTATACTTAAGTTACCAAGACAACCACAAAACTGAAACTTCCCTGCTTCCTTTTTTAGTACCAAGGGTAACAAGAGACCGAATTAAGATACAGACAATGTGTAATGAGTTGAGCATGTAAGTTTTCTGAAAATATGTATTGAGCTTTGATTTTAGACTAGATTATTGTTGTTTTTATTACCAATTATTTGCTAGCTCTCCCCTGTTCAGTTATCATATCAAAACTTACCAGCATGAAAACAAAACTCCAGTACTATTTGCTTCCTTAGTTAATTTCCCCTTAGATCTTGAAACGTGATTTTAAATGTTGTTTAAAACTTTACCACGCGCTATCGTTCAGCCACTCCTTAAGTGTTGGATATTGCAAGTATAAATGTGCTAGTTATATCCTGGGGCATAAATCCTGATTTTCTCTTTAAGCATGTTTTCTAAAAGTTGAATTAATTCATTCACCAATAAAAGACTGATTTTGTGCCAGTTACTAAGTCAAAAATTATGAGAATGTTTTTAAGGCTTTTGATAATAATAACTAATTGCTTTTCAGAGGTTTATGAACTACACAGTCTTAACTACATAGTCTTAAGGATTTGTATTATCCAGTTTTAACTTTCGCTAATTTGATAGGGGCAATTTCATAATTTTAATTTTTTGTTGTTAATGAAACAGTTACATATTTTCTCTCCTGTCAGCCAATGCAACCTGAATTTGTACACATATTTATTTCTATTATCACTGCCACCACTGTGAATCTAAGCTATACTTTCTCTTATTTAAAATATTAATTTCCCAACTGCCCCCCTGCTTCCACTCTGCTTTCTCACTCCATCCTTTCTCCACATAGTAACAGAATGATCTTTTTGCACAGTAAACTGGATCATGTCACTTCCTTGCTTAACTGGCTTCCATTTGAGGTTAGAATCACAGTCCCATATTCTTACTAGGCCTGTGACATCTGGCTTCTGTCTGCCTCTGGTTGGTTCTCTTTTTCAGGTACACTCGTCTTCTTTATCTATATTCCTCAAACCCTCATGTTCCTGCTACATTCTGGCCTTTGCTATAGTCTCTACCACAGTGCTTTAACCCCAGACTTTTCCAAAGCAGATGCATTTCATTTTTCATGTCTTGGTTCGTATGTGGCCTCTTCAGAGTAGCTTTCCTTGGCTGACCCTGTGATCCACAGAGCCTTCCTGCTGCCTCTTTGCTGAATTAATGTTATTTAATATGAGGTTACTTGACTATTTCAGCTGTATTCTTCCATCATTTATAATGAAAATGTTTATAAATCTAATTTTGGATTTTCTCATAGGGAAAATGATTGGGGGTTGACTTTTATTCTAGTTGTTTTATATTTGGACACATACATACTGTGTGTGTGTGTGTGTGTGTGTGTGTGTGTGTGTGTAGTTTGACTTAGAAAAAGGTTGGGAAGGTGCACATTATCCTATTGCCAATATTAACTCCTTGAGAGTGGATTAGGGATGATGGTCTCCTTGCTACCAGTAAACACACCAAGAACATCTGAGCCTCAGGGCCATTGTACTTGCTGTTTCCTCTGTCTGGAATGCTGTCCCTAGATAGCCACAGGACTAGTCCCTTGTCTTTGTTTTATTTTTTTACTTTATTTTTATTGTTGACATTATTACAGATGTCCCCATTTCCCTCCCCCTCCTTTACCCACCTCTACCCAGACCCTGCCCTCCTTCCTCTGTCCATCACCACACTGTTGTCTGTGTCCATGGGTTACACACATATGTTCTTTGGCTAATCCCTTCACCTTTCATCCAGTCCACCCTCCCTCTCTCCTCTGACAGCTCTCAGTCTGTTCCATGTATTCATGCCTCTGTTTCTATTTAGTTCATCCGTTTATTTTGTTCATTAGATCCCACATATAAGTCTTAATCTGACTGGCTTATTTCACTTAGCATAATTATCTCCATGTCCATCCATGCTGTCACAAAAGGTAAGATTTTCTTCTTTTTTATGGCCATGGAGTTTTCCATTGTTGTCTTCAGTATCATCTTCTCAGACCACTATAGAAAACTGCAGTCTCTTCCCATTCTGCCTATCCCCCTTATTCTTTTATTTTCCTCTTAGCACATATTGCTGCCTATTATACTATGTATTTTACTTGTTTATGTTTTTAATCAACTGCCTCCCCTTCTAAAATGTAAGCTCCTTGAGAGTGGAGATATTTTTGTTTGTATTTTTGTGGGATTTGTTTATTTCCCATGTTGTTCGCTGCTATATTCTTGGCACCTAGAGTAGTGATTGTTGCATAGTGGATGCTCAACAAACACTTGTTGAATGAGTACATTAGTTATAGAGCAGGGACATTTTAAAAGTTGATGATATTGTCAACTTATATTTTAAAGGGATATATCCAATAAACTGTTACCATAAATATGCTAAAATAACATTTAAACTGACATAATTTATTAGGTGAAATTATTTTAAATTTTTGATTACTAGTGAAGTTGAGTATTTAAAAATGCCATTTTACATTTATATTCTTTTTGTCTTATATGATACATTTAGAAAGGGAACCTTGGTACACCGCTGATGGGAATGCAGACCAGTGCAGCCACTGTGGAAAACAGTATGGAGTTTCCTCAAAAAATTAAAAATGGAACTCCCATTTGACCCAATGATCTCATTTCTAGAAATGTATCTTAAGAAACCTGAAACACCAATCAGAAAGAATATATGCACCTCTATGTTCATAGCAGCACAATTTGCAATAGCTAAGATCTGGAAACAGCCCAAGTGCCCATGGGTTAGTTGGATAAAAAAAGCTGTGGTACATTTACACAATAGGATTCTATACAGCAGTAAAAAAGAAGGAATTCTTACCATTTGCAACAGCATGGATGAACCTGGAGACTATTATGCTAAATGAAATAAGCCAGTCAGAGAAAGACATGTATCACACGATCTCACTCACATGTGGAATCTAATGACCAAAATAGATCTAGAGACATAGAAGCATGAAACAGACTGACGAATTTCAGAGGGAAGGCAGGGTCGAGGTGGGGTGGGAAGAGAATAACTGGGGAACTTATATGCATATGTGCATGAGCCCATGGACACAGACAATAGTGTGGTGAAGGCCTGGGAGGGACGGGTGTGGGGTAGAGGGAGTCAATGGGGAAAAAACAAACAAACGAGACATCTGTAATACTTTCAGCAATAAAGATAAATTAAAAAACAATAAATTGGGAAATATTGAAAACACATTTATTCACTCAGCATGTTATTATTGAGTGGTTTCTATGTTAGTTACTGTGCTAGGGATGCAGCATTAACAGGACAACCATGTTCTTTTCATCCAGAGATTATGGTTTACTGGGAAATACTGATGCTATACAGATAAAGAAGGAATTTAAAAATAAAAATCACATATGATGCTCATGTAGGAATAAACCTGTTGAGGACTTAGACTATATCTTTTCAATATTAATTCTACATATACACATGAATATTACAATAAATTATAGCTTTCTGTTTTCACTTGGAATATCTTGAATTTTTTTCAAAGCCAGAAGTGTAACATCTTCTAGTCTTTGTCTCTGACCTCTCCATCCCTCATTACGTCTACTTCTCTGACTTTAATCCTTGTCCATCCTTCTTGTGATTACATTGTGCCTATCTGTGTAACCCAGGATAATCTCTTTTTAGGATCCTTAATCATATCTGCAAAGCCCCTATTGTCGTGTAAGTTCTGCCTACCACACCTAAGGATATGTGCCCAAATATAGACTTGTAAGTCTAAAAAATGTGGTACTTGAATCCTCCCAGCACCGCATCACAATTATAACTAAAAAGCAGAGCAACTATTATTCAGACCCGTCTGAAATCTAGCTGAATGGAAGTTCTACAACTAAGATATAAAGAAGAAGCCATGCCCTAGCCAGTTTGGCTCAGTGAATAGAGCATCAGCCTTTGGACTGAAGGGTCCCAGGTTCATTTCCGGTCAAGGGCATATGTTTGGGTTGCAGGCTTGATCCCCATTAGGGGTTGTGCAGGAGGCAGCCCATCAATGATTCTTTCTTATCATTGATGTTTCTCTTTCTCCCTCTCTCTTCCTCTCTAAAATCAATAAAAATATTTTTTAAAAAAGAAGAAGAAGAAGAAGAAGAAGCCACATTGAGACTGGTAGGAGGGGCAGAGACTTGGAATGGCCTAGTCCCACATCCACATATATTGGATAAAAATTAGGAGGGATGTCGGCTGCAGAGGTCCTCCCTGAGAAGCAAGTGGTCCCAGCCCCACACCAGGCCCAGGATTCCAGTGCCAGGAAGATAGGTCCCCATAACTTCTGGCTGTAAAAACCAGCAGGAAGTGTGGCTGAATGAGTTGGAGGGCAGCAGGAAGCCCAGGCAGTTTCTCTTAAAGGGCCCGCACATGGACCTACTCGGGCTCCTTCTCATCTCCAGCAATAAAGCAGCAGTTCAAAAGGCATCAGGGACATACAAGTAGGAACTGAATTGTCTGACATCAGGGCGAGAGCTGGTGAAGAGGGGGACAGCTTTCTGCCAGACAGAGTGCTGGCAGAGCCCATGGTTCCATTTTGAGACCCCCTGAACCCAAAGAGCTGACAGATGGTCACCACATCTGAGTCTCCATCAACCTGGCTATCACTGTTCATCCTGCCCTGGGGATTCCTTCAGGCCTTGCCCCACCCACCTTGTGGGCCCAACCAAACTGTTTCTGTTATCTTTTTCATATGAATGGCCTGACTGGGCTCATGTTTCAGACTTTTCTAAAATCTCTCAAACAAGCAGCATCTGGCCTAATCGTGTCTGTACCTCTGCTACATGATCCCAGTTCTGGCACTAGCAGCAGCTGGCCTTGGTTCATGGCTTGGCCTCACCTGGGCACATCCAAGCTCCACACAAATAGCCATATGTAGATTACTTTGTAGCACATGCCAGGTGGCTCTGGGCAAAACACAGGCAGTGGCTGACCTTGGCTTGCACCTCCGGGGAGACCCCAGAGCCAGCACACCCAGTGGACAGCTTCAGACCATGTGGAAGCACAACGCAATCACCTCCATAAGCAACACACTCAAGGGGAAGGCTCAGTGGGCACCAGAGCCCCACTGAAGTAAGTCCTGTTCCATGGGGTAGGCTCCTGCACAGCTGATCCTCCACAGTGATAGGTGGTCCCAGCTAGTCCCTGCAGCCAATAGCCTGGAGGTAACTCCCTCTCAATGTTGTGCCAACAGCATTCAAGGCTCAACTACAACCGGAGGGTGTACACAGGCCACATGGTGGGGGGTAGCGTCACACCTAGAGTGCCCAGTTCTCCTGGAATGATTGGGGATTCTGTGCCACTGGACGCTATGGAACACTTACTATGTAAGGCCACTCTACCAAGCCTGGGAGACATAGCAGCTCTATCTAATACATAGAAACAAGCACAGGGAGGCTACCAAAATGGGAAGACAAAGAAACATGGCCTAAATGAAAGAACAAAAAAACTCAAGAAAAAAATAAACAAAATGGAAACAAGCAATCTGTTAGTGCAGAATTCAAAACACTGGTTATAAGGATGCTCATTGAACTTAGTGAGATCTTGAACAGCATAAAAAAAGACATGGAAATCATAAAAAAAAAGAAAGGCCAGTCAGAAATGAAAGCTACACAAACAAATGAATGATTTATAGGGAATTAAGAGTAGAATAGACAAAGCTGAGAATCAGATCAGCAATTTGGGATATAAGGAATCAAAACCCATGTAATCAGAACAGGAAAAAGAAGAAAAAAAAATTTTTTAAATGATACCCTGCCCACTTAGCTCAGCTGGTTAGAGCATCATTCTGATATGCTAAAGTTTTGGCCTCAATCAACCTATGAATGCACAAATAAGTGGAACAACAAATCAGTGCTTCTCTGCCCCTCTCCCTCTCCCTTCCTTTCTCCAAAATCAATCAAATTTTAAATAATGAGTATAGCATAAGGAACCTCTGGGAAAACTTCAATCATACCAAAATTTGCATCATGGGGGTACTGGAAAGAGAAGAAACACAGCAAGAAATTGAAAACCTATTTGAAAAAATGACAGAATACTTCCGTAACCTGGTGAAGAAAATGGACGTACAAGTTCAGGAAGTGCAGAGAGTTCAAAACAAATGAACCCAGAGGCCCACACCAGGACACATCATAAATAAAATGCAAAAGGTCAAAGACAGAGAATCTTAAAAGCTGCAAGAGAAAAGCAGTTAGTTACCTACAAGGGAGCTTCCATAAGACTCAGTTGATTTCTTAACAAAACTTTGCAGGCCTGAAGGGAGTGGCAAGAAATATTCAAAGTAATGAATAGTAAAGACTTACTGCTAAGAATACTCTACCCAGCAAACCTCTCATTTAGAATTGAGGGTCAGATAGAGATTCACAAAAAAAAAAGCTAAAGGAGTTCATCACTACCAAACCAGTATTATATGAAATGTTAAAGGGTCGTCTTTAAGAAAAAAAGACAAAAAATATGAATAATAAAATGACAATAAATACGTTTCTATCAAGCATTGACTCTAAAAAACAAAATAAACTAATAAGCAGAATAGAAACGGACTCATAGACTCAGAGAACATTTTGACAGTTGCCAATGGGAGGGGGTTTGGGGGATGGGTGAAAAAGGTGAAGGGATAAAGAAGTACATATTGGCCCTAACTGGTTTGGCTCAGTTGATAGAGCATCAGCCTGCAGACTCAAGGGTCCCAGGTTCGATTCCGGTCAAGGGCATGTACCTTGGTTGCGGGCACATCCCCGGTGGGGGGTGTGCAGGAGGCAGCTGATTGATGTTTCTCTCTCACCAATGTTTCTAACTCCCTCTCCCTTCAATAAAATAAATAAATAAATAAATAAATATATATATATATATATATATATATATATATATATATATATATATATATGAAGTACAAATTGGTATAGAATAGTCACAAGAATGTAAAGTACAGCATGGGGAATCCTATATAATAAAGAGGTGATATGCAAATTGACCATCCGTCATGCCATCATAAGATGGCTGCGCCCACAACAGAGGCAGGTTTCCCGTAACACAAGATGGCTGCGCCCACAGAGGATGCAGGGTTCTTGTAACGAGCCGTAACAAGCGATCAGCAGGGACCTGAGGCTGCATGGCAGGGGACCTGAGGCTGTGCCCCCTGCCCGGTGGGGCTTGATGGGGAACCTCAGGCCAGGCCTCTGCCCTGGCGTTGGGCCGGGGGACTTTAGGCCACGCCCCCCGCCCCAGACTGGGGAACCTGAAGCCGTGTTCCTCGCCCCAGCGCCGGGCTGGGGGACTTCAGACTGTGCCCCCTGCCCCAGTGCCGGGCCAGGGGACCTGAGGGTGCGCTGGGGGATCTGAGGCTGCGCCCCCCACCCAGCACCAGGCCAGGGTATCTGAGGCTGTGCCTCCTGCCCAGTGGGGCTTGATGGGGGACCTGAGGCTGTGCCCCCTCACCCGGCGGGGCTTGATGGGAGACCTGAGGCTGTGTCCCCTGCCTAGCGCCGGGCTTGACGAGGGTGGGGCTGGCCGGGTCTGGCTCTTGCGCAATTTCGAGGTGCACGTGGGTGGGTGGGGACTGGACTCTGGGTCCCGTGGCGTGCCCCAGACTCTGACAGGAGGAATATTTTCATATACATTTTACTAATTTTCTTTCATCTCTGACACTTCTATTATAAAGACAGAGCAAATAGCAATATTAAAATATTTCCTCTAATTAATTCCCATTTAATGTGCATGAATTTCATGCACCGGACCACTTGTCTATATGTATAAAAGCGTAAGCGACCCTTACAACTGAACGACCGGAATGACCAGTTGACCAGTCACTATGATGCTCACTGACCACCAGGGGGCAGATCCTCAATGCAGGAGCTGCCCCCTGGTGGTCAGTGCACTCCCATAGCCTGTGTCTAGCAAACCTTCCCACCCCCCATTCGACAGGCCCTGTCCGGCCAGGCCCCAATTGGGACTGGGTGAGATATCCCCGATAGGCCCTGATTGCAGGCCAGGCCTAGGGACCCCCCCTGTGCATGAATTTCGGGCACTGGACCTCTAGTATAGTCAATAATATTCTAATAATCATGGTGTCAGATGAGTACGAGATTTAGCATTTATTGGGGTAATCACATAGTACGTTATATAATGTCTAACTGCTGGGGTGTACACCTGAAACTAATCCTATATAATAAAACCCCAATATGAAAATCCACCAAACAGCGGAATGATCCATTGCTATGATGTGCACTGACCACCAGGGGGCAGAAGCTCAATGCAGGAGCTGCCCCTGGGTGGTCAGTGCTCTCTCATAGTGGGAGCACTGCTCAGCCAGAAGCCAGGCTTACGGCTGGTGAGTGCAGTGACGGTGGTGGGAGCCTCTCCCACCTCCGTGGCAGCACTAAGGAGCAGTGAGGCAAGCGCTAAGGAGCAGCGAGGCAAGCAGTAAGGAGCAGCAAGCAGGCGGGCGGTAAGGAGCGAGGGGTCCCCGACTGCAAGAGGGATTTTGGACTATGAGAGGGCGAAGTCCGGGCTGAGGGACCCTCCCTGCCCAATGCATGAATTTCATGCATCGGGCCTCTAGCATAGTATATCAAGAAATTGAAAAGTAAAAAATGATTAAAATTGGTAAGTGCAAAGCAACTTTTTAGGCTTTAGATACATACTGCCAAAGTACTCTTTAAAACACTGACTCCTCAATTGATGGCCCCATTTACCTGCAGTGAGACTTCCTTTCACACTCAGCCCTTTCTAGCATGTGATATTTTTAAAAGTCTTTGTACTTTATATGTTAATTATCATTTTAAATTTTTTATTTTTGAGTTTCCTGTAATTGAAGTATCTATTTTAATTGTTTTATATGTTATTTTTTTGAGTGATTGGCCAGCAGAAATGTAAGAGCTTTAAATACATTTATAATGTAATCCTCGGAAAACCATATGAATAGGTACTTTATTATCTCTATTTTACAGGTAAAGACACTGAGACATAATGATGTCAAGTAAATTGCATAAGCTACACAGTTGGAAATGGTGGTGCTAAATTCAAACACAGGCAGAGAAATAGCTAGATAACTAGATATTCATATCCTAAATCTTCCTCTTCAGGACATAGGAATATATTTTCTCTCTCTATCTCAATAAAAGATCTCTGTAGTGTGTGCCTCTGACAGCCTTGATTTAAAAAATCATAGGTAATATTTTTAAATTCTACATGGACAAGGTTTGCAGAGAAATATTTAGGCGTTTTACACATGCTTTCATAGAACTGAGGGTGGAGAGTTTGGGGCTATCTGAACCACTTTTACCAATAGTGAGTTAAGATCTCAAAAGAAAATCTGGGACTACTGGCAAAGCAGAAAACAATGTCCATTCGTCTTGTATTCTGAGTACCTAGAAGTATGCCCAGGACATGATAGGTACTATCATAAATACTAACTGCCTGACAATATCACTATTGCTGCTGGATTTAAGATATTTGTAAGATAAATAGAATTTATCTTAATTTTGTTCCCAAGGTAAAAATTTGACCTAAATGTCAATCTACTTAAAAATGAACTTTTCAGTAGTCATAGATAATCACATAAGTACAAGCTTATTAAAGTTTATTTAAGCTAGTCCTGTTCTCAGGATTAGGACAGTGAAGAGTGTAATTAACAGTAATTAGGAGTTGATTTTAGAAATCAAATTCACTCATACTCATGCATCAATTCAGTCAACAGAAGGTTACTGAGGACCTGTGGGTACCAGTTATGGCAGTTTCTGATTGCTGCAAGTGCCCAGATGCATGAGACACGGCCTGAGCTCTATCAGATAGCATAGTCTAGTGAGAGAGACAGTGTCCTGGTATAAATGCAAAACTTTCCTCCTGAGAGTTTCTTGGAGGAGTCATGCCTGAGCTGAATGAATCCTGAGGAACCAATAAGAATGATCCAGTATAAGAGAGCTGGTGTTAGTGGATGGGCAGCATAGGATAGGTCTTGTAATTATATGCAGCGATACTAGGTTTGAGAAATTATGGTCCATTTGGGGCATGATAAGTAGTTTGCTATTACCCAAGGGAAAAGTGTATGTGTATGAGTGTGGCAAGTGTGAATTAGAAGAGAATGTGGGGATGGTCAAGGGATAATGTTGAGAGAGAATGCTGTATGAGTACACAGGGTCCAGATTACGCTAAGAACTTCGGATTTTAACAGCAAGGTGTTTGGTGAAGTACTAGACTTGTAAGCAGTAAACGATTTGGCTAGATTCCAGAAAGAATCCTGGAGAACCCCATGAGTGTAAATTTACTGATGTGAGTTCAGAAAAAGAGCATTTGAAGCTTTCATATTTTTAAAAAAGTTGACCTATGTGTATTTAATAAATAAAATGTCCACATAGAACACTGATCATCTCACTTTGTAAGGTCTCTAAAATAAGAAACAAAAACAAATAAAGGTTTATTTTCCCTTTAAACAAAATGGAATTTTAAAATAAACAATCTCATATCACTTTCTAAGTGATTTTATCTTAAAAGTTATTAAAACTTGATGTAAGGAGTGATTTCTTAATTTTAGGACAATAAATTATTTTAAACAACAAACACCTTTTGTAAAAAGAGCTGTAGAGTAGTAATCATTCAAAGAGCTGTGAAATAAAAGTCTGAAAAATCAAAGAAATTAAGGTTTATTTTATTATTAGTAATCATTATCAACATTTAGAAAACTTAGCACAATCTTACATTAAATAAACAACTCAAAGATCTAATATGAATGACATTAATAGCAATACCAATATTAATAACTACACCATGTCATACTCAAAATCTCAGAAGCAAAAGTGTTGGAATTTTGGCACAATGATAATCAACCTCACATATTTTCTCTCCTCAGTAATCTCTTGCTAAATAATTTTGCATGGCCAGACTTATTTAGGTTATTTTTATCATAACATTGGCTATTAGAAAGAGATAGAACAGCTATCACTAAAGAAGCTCTGTTTTCCCTTTGGAATGCTGCTGCTTTGATTGTTACCAAACAATCCTATCTAATAAAAGAGTAATATGCAAATTGACCGTACCTCCGCTACACCCACCAGCCAATTAGGAGTGAGTATGCAAATTAACCCAACCAAGATGGCTATGGCCACGGAGAGAGCAGGAGGCTTGAATTGCCCCCAGCAATGGAGGAAGCCAAGCTTTCCGCCTGCTCTGGCCTGCCTTGGCCTCCGCTCAAGGCTACAAAGTTTCAATTATAGAAGATAAATAAATCCCAGATACCAGGGCCGCTGATTGGGTCGCCGGGGGGCGTGGCCGGCCTGCAAACCACCACAGGTCACTCTACCAGGCCGCGCCATGCCCCAAGGGACCCCCCCATCCTGATCTGGGACACCCTTCAGGGCAAACCAGCTGGCCCCACCCATGCACCAGGCCTCTATCCTATCTAATCCTATCTAATAAAAGAATACTACGCAGCCGAAACCGGTTTGGCTCAGTGGATAGAGCATCAGCCTGCAGACTGAAGGGTCCCAGGTTCGATTCCGGTCATGGGCATGTACCTTGGTTGCGGGCACATCCCCAGTGGGGGGTGTGCAGGAGGCAGCTGATCTATGTTTCTCTCTCATCGATGTTTCTAACTCTCTATCCCTCTCCCTTCCTCTCTGTAAGAAATCAATAAAATATATTAAAAAAAAAAAAGAATACTATGCAAATTGACCAGCACTCCAACACACAAGATGGCTGCCCCCATGTGGTCAAAGATGATTGCCCCCATGTGGACATAAGATGGCTACCACAAGATGGCCAGCAGGGGAGGGCAGTTGGGAGGGACCAGATCTGCAAGGGAGGGCGGTTGTGGGCTATCAGGCCTGCAGGGGAGGGCAGTTGGGAGGGGCCTGCAAGGGAGGGCAGTTGGGGGCGATCAAGCCTGCAGAGGAGGGCAGTTAGGGGTGACCAGACTGGCAGGGGAACAGTTAGGCATCAATCAGGCTGGCATGGAGTGGTTAGGGGGTGATCAGGCTGGCAGGCAGAAGCGGTTAGGGGCAATCAGGAAGGCAGGCAGGTGAGCAGTTGGGAGCCAGCAGTCTTGGATTGTAAGAGGGATACCAGATTGGAAAGGGTGCAGGCTGGGCTGAGGGACACCCCCTCCCCCCCCGCACAAGTTTCGTGCACCGAACCTCTAGTTAAAAGATAAAAAGAAAAGTTTTTCCTTTAGGTAATGCTGATCTCTTGGGATTCAAATTTAGTCTATTTTCTCTTAGTGTTTTATAGTAGAGATTGGAACCATCTAGTTACTGTGTTTTGTGAAGATCTCTTCTTATGTCACTCTAAAATATTTCAGAATATTTTTCCTGAAATTTGTCATCCAGATAAACAGTTCTAACTTAAGTTTTCTCACTGTATAATTTCTTAGCTTTAATAAAATAATAATTATTATTTTGCCTATCTATCTATATAAAACCCTAATATGCAAATAGACCAAATGGCAGAACAACCAAACAACTGAACAACTGGTTGCTATGACATGTACTGACCACCAGGGGGCACACGTGGAACGTGGCGGGCATTGGCTGTGGCAGGATGGTGGAGCAGGTGAGCGGGGGCACCAGACCAAGGTGGGGCGCCGGTCGCTGTCATCAGGGTGAGCTTCTGGTGGTTACTGAAAATTCTTTGCTCCTACATGCCACGGTCCTGCCCAGTGCTCGCACCTGCTGCCGTCGCCAGTCCTGCTCGCACCCGCTGCCAGTGCCGGAGCCACTGCTCATACCCGGTGCTGACCCCGATTGCTGGGTGCCATCAGTGGGTGCGAGTGGCAGCTGCCAGCCCTGATCGCCCTTCAGGGCTTCTCCACCTCTCCCTGCTGCTGAGGGGCATTTGGGGCTGGCAGCTGCCTCTCGCACCTGCTGCTGGCGCCGGCCCCAATTGCTCTGCGCCATCAGCGGGTGAGAATGGGGCCGGTGCCATCAGCGTGTGGGAGGAGCGGCAGCGGGAGTGGGGCTGCCGGCAGAAAGGGGACCGAGGGCCACGGCGATAGGGGCTGGGCGGGGGCGTGGAGGGTGGGCTGAGACCTGCCCCTGTGCCCACTGCAGCCTTGAGGCCCACAGTTCCTTTCAAGGTGCACAAACTTGTGCACTGGGCCCCTAGTTTAATCTATAATATTCCAGTTAGAAGTCAGGCAATGAGAAGTCAGGCAATGAATAGAAATTTTAATAATTATTGAAAATCTACTATATACTAGGTGTTTTACATATTTCATTTACTTTTTATAGCAGCTCTTTGTGGGAACTGCTATTACCGTATTTTTCCGTGTATAAGATGCCCCCATGTATAAGATGCCCCCCACTTTTCCAACCCAAAATTAAGAAATCAATATTTTAAACATAAAACAGAAAACATTTTTATTTAGTAACTAGAGGCCTGATGCACAAAATTCATGCATTGGTAGGCCTTCCTTCCCCCAGCTGCCGGCTTCATGGCCCCGCCCCCCGCCCACACCCCTCTTGGCCTGGCACTGCCCACGTCTGCTGCCACACCCTCCTGGTTCCGCAGAGCCCCCTGATTAATCGTCCCATAGAGGGTGGCCTGGGCCTCCCTCTGCGGGGCAATCATGGGGCAATGGCAGGGCCCCCTGACCAGTCGTATTGCACCAGCCTTGGCTGGCCTGGTGCCAGTGCGTGTCATAGTGTGGTCGTCCAGACGGTCATTCTGCTGTTCGGCCGTTCGGTTGATTTGCATATTACGCTTTTATTAGTATAGATTACTGCAGGTAATGTTTGCATACTAGTACTATGATATTATGCAGCATATCACTTTATTCAGCCTCTGTTGCATCACTGTTCTCTTCTTCATCACTATTAGTTCCAGACAAATCAATTTCTTCAACTTCTATTGTATCACTGCTGTCTTCTGAGTCACTGTCTATATATGTGAGATCATCCTCATAAACTGGTGGCATTTTCTGAGCTAACTTGGTTCATGTTCTCATGGCCAACTCTTCTCTCCTCATGAATTTGAAGCACTATTTTGCCTTTCATGTAATATCAACAATGTTCATTCACTTGCAAACATTCTTGACTGAGATTGAATAAGCTTGCTTGACACACACAAGCCACTCTGGTGCTGCTCCATAATCCAAGTCTGCTCCAAGTTTGCCAATTTTGTTGGTTTTCCTCTTAAGGCCTTCTTTTTTTGGCATCTTAAGGAGTTGTTCTTCCTGTTTTCTCCACTGTCTGATCATACACTCAGTGGGAGGAAGTCCAAATTGTCTCTCTGCAGCTCTATTTCCATGCTCTTTTGCATAGCTGATCACATTCAGTTTGAATTTTGCAGAGTAAGACAATCGCTTACCGGTATTCGTCTTTTTATTTTTTTGACATCTTTATGGGCTCACAAGGCTCCGGTCCCTGTTGCATCTGCACACACTTCATCTCCACCTCCAATTACGGCATCAGCTGACATCAGTAACAATGAGGCTTGTGATTGGAGGGAGCCTGTTTGACAAGGTATAGGCAGCTATGCACCCGTGCTGCTCCCTCTTCGGCTGACTTCCTTGTATAAGATGCCTCTTGATTTTTAGTCTAACGATTTTAGAAAAAAACAGCATCTTATACACGGAAAAATACTGTATGTCCACTTCATTGATAAGGAAATTGAGGCTTAGGGGCTACGTAACTAATAAGTGTCAGATCCAGAATTTGAACTTGAGTTCTCTGACTCCATAGGCTGTCATGGCATGATACCCACTCTATATAAGGCTTCCTATGCAGGACAACTGATGAAAGCAATACCAATGAGTATAGAGAGAGCTGTGCTGCCCAGTATGGTAGCCACAACCATATGTAGCTATTGAGATTTAAAGTAATTAAAATTAAATTAAATTAAAAATTCAGTTCCTTAGTTGCACTAGCCACATTTTAAGCACTTAGTAATCACATGTGGCTAGTGCAGGGGTGGGCAAACTTTTTGACTCGAGGGCCACAATGGGTTCTTAAACTGGACCGGAGGGCCGGAACAAAAGCATGGATGGAGTGTTTGTGTAAACTAATATAAATTCAAAGTAAAGGAGCAGAGGGGAGAGCAAGAGAACCGGATAGAACAGCCGGATCCAGCCCGCGGGCCGTAGTTTGCCCAAGGCTGGGCTAGTGACTACCATATTGGACAGCACAGATACAGAACATTTTCATCATTACAGTTCATCACTGATGAACAAAGCTGTTCTAGAGTTTCAAGTTAACTCTAATTTCAACTGCCTATTAAACTTTCCTTTAGGAACCAGATTATGTCCCTGGAAACTGAGGCTTCCTGCATGCCCAAGGCTAAAGGTGATGCAGGGTTGTGCAGGATTGTGTGGCTTCTACCAAACTGCTTTTTTTTCTTGCTTTTTTTCTGCACAGGGAAGCTTAAGGTATGGTAAGAAAGTGAAAGCAAGGGAGGGAAATAGAAAGAGAGAAATAGGGAAAGCAGTAGCTGTATTAACTACCTTAATATGCCAACATCATTTTAAAGTGGACTTTTCTAGAGACTTACTGGAAAAATTTCTTACAGCTTAATTTATTTTCTCAAGGTCCTCTTCAAGATTCATTTCCTCCTCTTCTCTTTATATTATCTGGCATAGCATCTTTATTTTCCTTTCCAAGTGAACTCCCTCAATGTGCCTTTTTTTAAACATTAATTTAGCACCTCACTTCCCCATGTCTGGTCTGTACACAAATCTCAAACAGTTCCATCCACTTTCTGATTGATGGACTGTTATATTTAGTCAGATCTATGTAGCAATGATCTAAAAGCAGGAGTGGGGACCTAGCTGGTGTGGCTCAGTGGGTAGAACTTTGGTCTGGGGACTGAAGGGTCCTGGCTTTGATTTCGGTCAAGGGCACATGCCCGGGTTGTAGGGCTTGATCCCCAGTAATGGGTGTGTTGGAGGCAGCAAATCAGTGCTTCTCTCTCATTGATGTTTCTATCTCTCCCTCTCCCTTCATCTCTGAAATCAATAAAAATATATTTAAAAATAATAAAACAATAAAAGCAGGGGTGGGGAAAGGCCATTTGAATATTTATAACATAATTTGTGGGCCATACAAAATTATCAACTTAAAAATTAGCCTGCTATATTTGGTCAAGCATTTAATTAACTCACCCCTAATACCTTGGCAGGGCCAGACCAAATGCTTTTGAGGGCCTTATATGGCCCACGGGCCGGATGTTCCCCACCCCTGAGTATGTCTTAACCCAAAGTAAATTGGTTTTGGTTGACTACTAGTTAAACTTCTAAGGATTAAAAAAACTATTTTTAAACTTATTTTTCATTTTATTTTACAGAAATAATTTGTGATTTTTGAAATGCAAAAATATTCAAAACAAAACAAGAAATGTACTTTGCTATTAGTGATAAAATGTTTGGCAATGATTTTAAATTTAGAATCCTTGCAGGTCTTGTTTTGCTTAGTACTTTTATTCTTAATGAAGCTATTACTTTAAATGAAAGGAATCAGACATTGGATGTATTCAACTGATCTTCCATTTCACTAGATGTCAGTGTTAACATACCTGATTAGATATCTCAGGTGTGCTTTTAAGGAGGTAATTCAAATAATTACTCACCTATATGAGATGTAGATCAGAAAATAAATTATAAAGAAAGAAAATAAATGTACTTTTTCACTACTACTAAGCAGTGGCTCTTCCCCACAACTTTTCCAGAAAGAGTGATCAGAAAAAGAAGGAACATTATTGCTATTTAAATGCTGTGTGTGTGTGTGTGTGTGTGTGTGTGTGTGTGTGTGTGTGTGTGTGTGATTCTTGCTTGCTTAAATAATTGTATTAACCAACTCCAGGCACTTTCAGTTTGTTGCATATATTGCAAATTACATCTTTTATTTAGCAAAACAATTAAATTGTTCAGTGAAGTTTACATAATTCTGAGCTCTTACAATGGTTAGTAGTAGCTTAGTCCCTGACCTGAATTATAATAGGTGATTTTGCAAAGTGATCCTTATATACTAATTTTTTTATTGTTTAAAAGCCTTTTTTATTTATGTTTTAAGATCTCTCTGATGCTTTTGACAAAGATACAGTTTATATCTTTATTTTATATTATGGCAAGTAATTAGTTATTTAATTTACACTCAATTGGGGGCAGCCACCTGTGATATTACTAACAGGAATTCAAAGTTTTCTGTGACCTATATACAAGGCAGCAGGGTACCTAGGAGATAATTGGACCTAATCAAGTGTCTTGAGCCCAGTAGATATTTAGTATATATTTACTTAAGAGACATACATGCCCTTTTTTCTCTCTGGCATCATTTCCTCTAGGCCTCAGTGTATGGTTGTGATTTCTAAATGTGTGAGCCTTCTCTATTGCCCCATCTTGTATTTTATGTCTAGACAAAATTCGTGCAAGAGTAGGCCTTCCTTCCCCTGGCTGCCGGCACCGGCTTCCCTCTGGCACCCGGGACCCAGGCTTTCTTCCCAGCCCCACTTCCTTTGGAAGGTCATCAGGTCTAATTAGCATATTACACTTTTATTATTATAGATTATTATTATAGATGCCTACTTCATGAACCCTAGCTCCTCACATCCTATTTTTTTTATACTTGGGCTATCTAAGCTATTAACAGCAAATGGGTATTAAAGAAATGGCTATTTGAAGCTATATGTACTTTTGTAATATTTTCTCTGATGGTTTTTCTAAGAGGTCTCAGATACTTTTATTTTTAAAACTCTTCAATTTTTCCCTTGACTTGGAACAGGGTAAACACGTAGTATGTTTTGGGGAAGAAGGGCATAGAGGATGGTAATTGAAAAATATAACAGCAGCTACTCTTACATAGTTCAAATTTTGATTGCCATTTAAAGACTATGACAGAATTTTCTGAATCTGAAAGCATTTTCAACATGCTTTTCTTTAGCAGCAAGACAGTTGAAGGTATGCCCTTGTAATTATTTTCCTTACTCTTCTTATATTCTCTCCCATTCTGTTCAGATTTTTAATATTTGGTCTGGGAACTTTTTACATTTGGATGCCAATTAATTGCTCATCTCATTTAAAAGCTTACCTAAATCTTAAATGGGTGAATTTTGTGTCATGTGAGTTATATCTCAATCAGCCTATTACTTAAAAATAAAAACAAAAACAAAACCAAACAAAAACTTACCTAAAAGCATTTTCAGTGGTATTGGGGAGCAGCTTTGTATTGATGATAGAAGGTGAGGAACAAATAATAGTTATTTATCTAAGGTTCCAAGTGATATGGCTTTTAAGAATATATTTCTGTTTCCTATTTTTGGTTTAACTTAGGAAAACCTTCTACTTAACTCATAAATATATATCTTAATGGAGGGTGGAAAGCAAATAGAAGAGATAATGACTAAAACATTTAAATCTTATTTTTAGCTTTGGAATGCTGTTAGAGAGATGAACCAGAGGTACTACATATTCCACTTCATATCTGGGCTGGTCGTCAGTTGATAATCTGAAATTCAACTAGATCAGTGATTTTCAACCCTTTTCATATCATGGCACACAGAAACTAATTACTAACATTCTGCAGCACACCAAAAAATATATTTTTTGCTGATCTGACAAAAAAAATAGGTATAATTTTGATTCATTCACACTGGGCAGCTATTGTGTTAATTGTTGTCAGTTTTTTACTTGACAATCTAAGGGAAAAGAATCAGTGCCCCTGACTAAATAGCCAGGTATTGCATGTTTTAAAAATTCTTGTGGCACAGTGGTTGAAAATCACTGAACTAGATAATTGTAGAAGTGAGGAAATGTACTACATTTCATTATTTTGACTTCTCTGTAATGAAAAAATCGATGTTTAGGACTTTACATTTTAAGATATTCCATTTCTCATTACAGAAAGCGGTATACCTGCACATGTGGTGGCTGCCATTGATGTAAACGATGTTGCTAATGAAGTATACAAGTATAATTTTCCTCAAACACAGTTACTAGCCAAGACAATTGAAGTGAGTAGCTATTATTATTGTTTTAATAAGCATATTGCAAGGAGAATGTGATTGAAAAACACTGCAAGATACTATTATCTTAATTCAATGATAAGTTATCCTAATAAAAGAGTAATATGCAGATTGAGCATCACTCCAATACACAAGATGGCTGCCCCCATGTGGTCAAAGATCCTGCCCCCATGTGGACACAAGATGGCCAGCAAGGGAGGGCAGTTGGGAGGGACCAGGCCTGCAAGGGAGGGCAGTTGGGGGTGATCAAGCCTGCAGGGGAGGGCAGTTAGGGGTGACCAAGCCAGCAGAGGAGGGAAGTTGGGGGCAACCAGGCCTGCAGGGAAAGGCAGTTGGGAGGGACCCAGGCCTACAGGGGAGGGCAGTTAGGGGTGACCAGGCCTGCAGGGGAGGGCAGTTAGGGGAAAACAGGCTGGCAGGGGAGCAGTTAGGCATCAATCAGGCTGGCAGGGGCGTGGTTAGGGGGTGATCAAGCTGGCAGGCAGAAGCAGTTAGGGGCAATCAGGAAGGCAGGCAGGCGAGCAGTTGGGAGCCATCAGTCCTGGATTGTGAGAGGGATGTCCGACTGCCCGTTTAGGCCCGATCCCTGTGGGATCGGGCCTAAACGGGCAGTCGGACATCTCTCGAGGAGTCCCAGATTGGAGAGGGTGCAGGCTGGGCTGAGGGACACCCTCCTCCCCTGTGCACGAATTTCGTGCACCGGGCCTCTAGTCCTATATAATAAAGCCCAGCAACGGAACGGTGGAACGACCAGAACGGACCATTCGACCAGACACTCAACGCAGGAGCTGCCCCCTGGTGGTCAGTGCACAGCGCTTCCACAGTGAGCTGATCCCCGCAGGCTGCCCCCTACCAGTGCACGAATTACAGCACTAAAAGCTGGCGGTTACTAAGCACTGTCCTTGTGCCAGGCGAAGGCCGTGTACTCTCCATGGAATCTCAGATAATCCCAGAATCCACCTCACAGGGTTGATCTAAGGGTTTCTATTCATAGCTTTAAGAATGGAATGAGATCATCAGCTTTTAAGTAATTGAGGGAAAACACACACTGCTCCTTTTTCATTCTCTTCGTCCCGCCTTCTTGCCAGAAAAGGAACAACTGGTTCCCTCGGACCTGCCCTGAGCGCTGTGCCGAGAGCTCACCGGCCCTTGACTCCAATTGAGTCTGCCTTCCAATGGTCTTTACACCTAACGCTGCTGCCTGAGAATCTTACTCAACCCGTATCACTGACTGGGCACCCGCCGTGTCCTAGGCATGCCTGGGTGCTCACAGAGCAGCAGGGAGCCAGCCACCCTGTCCTACTGAGTGTGCGTTCCGCCAGGACAAGACGGGGGTGTGGGGAGGAAACAGTCTCGGACAGACATGAGGTGCAGCCGTTAGAGGGCATGGGCACCATGAAAACTTGGGAATGAAGCCACATAGGGGCTCTGTGAGGGAGGGACAAAGGGAGGCTCACTGAGGGAAAGTGGACAGATGGAGGAGAGCCAGGCAGACGCCTGGAGAAGGGCATTGGACAGGGGAGACAGCCCATGGAGCGGCAATAGGACAAGCAAGAGGCCAAATGGAAGGGGGTCGAGGCTGGGTCGGGGGGCACATCCTGCAGAGATTGAGGGCCTGTGAGAATCTGGTGTACCTTGAGTGCAGGGGGAGGTGCTGGGGCTGTAGGTGCAGATCCACTGGCTTCTGTGTCAGGAGCAGACTGAAGGGGAAGAGGAAGCAGGGAGACAGCAGGAGGCGACAGCACCCTCCCCGAGGACGATGTGGAAACAATGAAAACTATGGCAGAGGAGGTGGTGGCTTTGGGGTGTGCTGGAGGGAAGCCAGAGCATGAAGAAGCCAGAGTGTGGGGGGGGAGGAGGGAGGAGACCCCATGATCAACTTGGCCTCTGGGAAGGCAGGGTCTCCGGCAGCTGCTGGCAGGGGGCCTGGGGTCAGATCCCATCTGTCTTGAGGGTCTTACTGTAAAACCCAGACCTTAGTTTGAGCTCCACATGAGGGACGTGGAATGTTCATGACCAGCCTCCCACCCTAACATCCAGGAGGCGGGTCATTCCTGTCTGGCCTCCCTAATCCCTCCACATTCCCCTCCCCCCCCCCCCCCCCCCCCGCCGCCCGCCGCAAGCTTTCTTCAGTGATGACATATATTTATTGGAAATAAACACATGGTTTTATTTTGGATACAACAAACAACAAAACAGAATGTACAGTATTATGGAAAGCACACATTGAAAACTAGAAAAATGAAGGCCTCTTGTGGACACACAGATCAGCTGTGCTCGGAACCCGGGTCACGTGTGACATAAAAGTGCTCAGGGTCCAATGCAAAGGGCTTGCCCAGGTGGTCTGACTCCAAATTCCAACTCCAGTTTCTAGGACAGAGTGGATCCGGCACCACAGAACAGAAAAACTGAGACCAGGGCCTAAGGCAATGCTTGCAGTGCTACTGGAGAAAGAAAGGCTCCTGAGACACTGGGACAGGGCGATCAGCATCCAGATCACTGCCTCTACTCCCACCAGGGTCTTTGGTGCTCCCAGCTCTGCCCCTCCCTCCCCCTCCCATGCCCCTCCCAGGTGAACCGCAGATGGCCCTTCCCATCCTCCGCCCTCCTCAGCTCCGATGGCAGGTAGGGAGGGTGGGAATCATGCAGGAAATCTGAGGGCCTCAAGGAAGTGCTGCTTGAAGAGCCAGAGACAGTGTCCACCCGCCCCCCTGGCTGAACCAATTAACACAGAGGCCTTATGAGTGTGTGTTTAGAGCCAGTCTTCCCCACCCCCCCACCCCGCCCCTCATCCCCCAGGCTCTGTCACTTGGCTGTTTTGGGCAAGTCGACCTCTGGAGTGTTGATTCTCTCTCCTTTAAAGTGAGAACAAGAGCCTGGAGGGCATGGCTCAGTGGTTGAACGTGGACCTATGACTCAGGAGGTCAAGGTTTGACTCCCTGTCAGGACACATGTCCAGGTTGTGGTCTTGATCCCCAGTGGGGTGTGCAGGAGGCAGCCAATTCATGATTCTCTCTCATCATTGATGTTTCCATCTCACCCTCTCCTTTCCTCTCTAAAATTAATGGAAGATATCTATACTAATAAAAGGGTAATATGCAAATTGGACAGGACGCCCTCATGCAACGACGGAACAGCAGGCTATGTAGGGCGACCAGGCCAGCAGCGGGGGACAGTGAGGGGCGACCAAACGACTGAACAGCAGGCTGCATGGGGCTGCCCAGGCTGGCGCAGGTGAGGGCAGTGAGGGGCAACCAGGCTGGCAGGGGGAGGCAGTTACGGGTGATCAGGCCAGCAGGCAGAGGAGGTTAGAGGTGATCAGGATGGCAGGGGGGCGGGTAGTTAGGGGCGAACAGGCAGGCAGGCAGAGGCCGTTAGGGGCGATCAGGCAGGCAGGCAGGTGAGCAGTTAGTTGCCTGTGGTCCCGGATTGTGAGAGAGATGTCCAACTGCTGGGTTAGGCCCGATCCCGAAGATTGGGCCTAAACTGGCAGTCGGACATCCCCTGAGGGGTCCCAGATTGGAGAGGGTGCAGGCTGGGCTGAGGGGACCCACCTACGTGCACAAATTTTGTGCACCGGGCCTCTAGTCCTCTATAATAAAAACCTAATATGCAAATTGTCCCCTTGACCAGGAGTTCGACCAGGGGGTGGCGTGGAACATGGCGGGCGTCGGTAACAAGGCACTGGCAGTGGGCTGCAATGGAGGTGCTGGCAGCCCCAATGGACTTCTGGGTGAGCAGGGCCATAGCTGCCGGGACCGCAGGGGCTGGTTGGGCTCACCGTGGGTTCGTGCAGGAGCCGTTCTGCCGAAGACAGCTGGGAGAGAGCGTTCTATCTGTGTGACTTCCATGTGGCTTCCATGCGGTGCTGCTGGGTGGCCCAGAGGCCCATGCTGTGCCCCGGCCCTCAGCGTCCGGCCACGCTTACTGCATCTCTGTGTGGGGACTCAGGCGCTGTGACTCAGGCAGAGGGGGTACGTGGGGTCCCGGGGGCCCAGGTGCTGTCCTGGGCCCAGAGGTCAGCTGGGACCTGCGCTTCCACGCCAGACACTCGTGCTTCGATCGCTAGCCAGGCCGAGGGACCACATCCTTGCACGAATTTTGTGCACTGAGCCTCTAGTGTATAAATGAAAAGGTTTAGGAGAACGGAATTAATGATTGATAGTTTATCAAAAGATAACATGCTGTTTTTGCCTTATTTTTTTTTTAATTTCTAGTTTGATAGAGATAGAGAGAGAGAGAGAGAGAGAGAGAGAGAGACCAGTATTTTAGTCTCTGAAAGAATTGAAATTTAAGAAGATGCTTGACTTCTAAATGCTTGATCTGCAATTATATTAAACTTTGCTTGATTCTATTGTGTTTGTATCATATTACATTCTCACAATGTTTAAGTCTTTCAGTTGTTTAACATTTTATTAACACTTGATATTATCAGTCTTTTAAATTTTAGCCACTCTATGAGCATAGTGATATTGTGATTTTTTTTGTGGTATTTTGAGTTTAATTTGCATTTTTCTGATGCTGAACAATATTGAGTATATTTTCATATGCTTATTGGCCATTTCTATGTTTTCTGTGATGAAATTTCTTGCCCAATTTTTATTTTTTGGTATGCTTGTGTTATCATTTCATTTTAAGAGTTATTTCAGTTTTCTGAATTCAAGTTGTTTATTAGAAATATGTATAACAAATATTTTCTCCAGTTTTGTAATTCATGTTTTAATTTCCTTAATTGAGTTCATCAAAGTGCAAAAGTTATTTATTACCTTATTCTTTTATGGGACACTTCTTATGTCCTAAGAAATCATTGTTTACCCCATTTCCCTCTGTTTTCTTTTGGTCTACTTTTCCTATATTAATATAGCCACTTCTGCTTTCTTATGATTAATATTTGTGTGTATATGTTTTAATTTTATCCTATTTATGTCCTTATATTGAAATTAGATTTATTGTAGACAACATACAGTTCACTTGATTTTTTACTTATTCTGAGAATCTCTGCCTTTTAATTAGATTGTTTATACCATTTGCTTTTAGTCTTGTTGTTAATATTGTTGGGCTTGATTCTATCTTGTCATTTGTTTTCTATTTTTCCAATCTTTTACTTTAATCACTAGAGGCCTGGTGTACCACATTTCTTGCACTCAGGTGGAGGGGATCCCTCAGCCTGGCCTGTGCCCTTTTGCAGTCCGGGAATGTCCGCCAGCCGGCTTAGGCCCCATCACCCTGGGAATCGGGTGTAAGCCAGTAGTCAGACATCCCTCTTGCAGTCTAGGGCTCTTGCAGTCCGGGACTCCTCCTTACTGCCTACCTGCAGCGGAGGTGGGAGAGGCTCCTGCCACTGCGGCTGCACTCACCAGCCATGAGACCAGCTTCTGGTTGAGCAGTGCTCCCCTTGTTGGAGCGCACTGACCACCAGAGCACAGCTCCTGTGTTGAGCGTCTGCCCCCTGGTGGTCAGTGCACATCATAGCTACCGGTCGTTCTGCCAGTCGTTCTGCCATTCGGTCGATTTGCATATTAGGGTTTTAATATAGGATTTTACCCTCTTTTTCTGCCTTCCTTTTGATTTTTTAATATTTCATTATTCTCCACTCTTGGCTTATTAAGTATATCTTATTATATCTGTTTTATTTTCTTAGTGGCTCTTCTAGGGTTTAAAATATGCATCTTTAATTTATGTGAGCCTACCTTTAAATATCAGTATAATAGTTCATGTAAAATTACAACAGTGTACTTTCATTTCCCCTTCCTGTCTATTTTGCTATTATTGTTGTGCATTTTACTGCTACATATGTTATGAATCCAGAAATACATTGTTATTGTTTTTTGGATTAAGTAGTCAAATATTTATTAAAAGGTTTAAAAAAGACAGGAAATATTTTATATTTACCTGTGTATTTACTATTTTCTGCACTTTTTATTTTATTTTTTAAATTAAAGTTTTCTTGTGATACAGGTTTTTGTGCTCCCCCCCCCCCCCCCTTAAAAAACCTCCATGAGAATCTCCTGTCATGTACATTTGGCTGATGACAAATGATCTCATCTCTTTTTGAGTAGTAAAGTATTTTATATGTCTCCATTGTGAAATATAATTTTCATTGGCTACTTGGTTGCATTCATTTTTCAGACATTTTCATAGCATTCTGTGAATTAAAAAATATCAGCACTTTTCATTGTTATCTGGTTTACATTAATTTCTGACTAAAAGTCAGAAATCTTTTCATTTCTCCTAATGCACTGTTTATTTATCTGGCTAAAATTAAGAATTTTGCTTTAATCACTTGTTTCATGAATATTATTTTGATACTAGAGGCCCGGTGCATGAAATTCATGCATGGGGGAGGGGTTCCCTCAGCCCAGCCTGCACCCTCTCCAATCGGGGACCCCTTGGGGGATGTCCGACTGCCGGGGGATGTCCCTGTGGGATCGGGCCTAAACCAGCAGTTGGACATCTTTCTCGCAATTGAGGACTGCTGGCTCCTAACTGCTCCCCTGCTGGCCTGATTGCCCCCAACTGCCCTCCCCTGCTGACCTGGTCACCCCCAACTGCCTTCCCCTGCCAGCCTGGTCACCCCCAACAGCCCTCCCCTTCCGGCCTGGTCACCCCCAATGGCCTTCCACTGCCGGCCTGATCTCACTCCCAACGGCCCTGCCCTGCGGGCCTGGTCACCTCCAACTGCCCTCCCCTGCTGGCCTGGTCGCCCCCAACTGCCCTCCCCTGCCGGCCTGATCTTGTCCCCAACTGCCCTCCCCTGCCAGCCTGGTCACCCCCAACTGCCCTCCCCTGCCGGCCTGTTCTTGCCCCAAACTGCCCTCTCCTGCTGGCCTCATGGCCCCTAACTGCCTCTGCCTCAGCACCCATCACTATGGCTTTGTCCAGAAGGAAGTCGGATGTCTGGAAGATGGCCGGTCAATCTGGTCTAATTAGCATATTACCCTTTTATTAGTTTAGATAGATTATATAGGATGGGATTGCTTAAATGGGGGTGAAAAGCCTTTTTCAGCAGGAGATGCTCTTGGCAAACAAAAATACATAATCCTTATTTCTGGACTGATAGCCAGCCATATACAATATACTGTCAAACTGGCTATTAAAAAATTGAACCACTTTCTTACTCCTTACACCAAACAGCTGTTGCCCTTAAAACCCCTCCTCAGCCCCCACATTAGGTTCTGCCTTCGCAGTTCACCCAAATTAGGTTCTGATTGGTCAGTTTCTATGCCAGTCAGCGTCAAAAGCTCTGTCCCCTAGGCAGCCATTGGTTCCTCACAGTTCACCCAGATTTGGTCCTGATTGGTCAGTTTCTATGCCAGTCAGCGTCTCCGGGCCTATCTCCGGGCCTGATCCGCAGCCTCAATGGCAGCTGCTGATCAGGCCTTACCTATCTCTCTCTCTCTACAGGCCTCTCCAGCAGCCGCAGCAGCTGGGGATCAGGCCCTGCCTCTCTCTTCAGGCCTCTCTCTTGGCCTGATCTGCAGCCACCATGGCAGCAGCAAGGTCATTAGGCCTCTGGCCCGGCCCCAGGCCAGAGGCTAATGAACTTGCCATGCCCGCCTCACCCCACCCAACCCCCGCTGCCCCACCAGCCCGCCTGTCACCAGCCTTGCTGTGATAGGAACCTGTGGGCCGTGGGGGAGGGACCTAGAGGTGCTACATGCACTTCCTGGTGACTGGTCGTCCATCTGGTCATTTAGGTTATGACAGCCCTGGCCTTTTATAATGTAGATGCTTTTGTATATTTTTCTTTACTCATACTGCTTGGACCTTATTGTGCTTTTCTTGTTTCTTTTTTCATCAAATTTGGGAAGGTTTTGGCCATTATAACTTCAAATATTTTCTCTGTCCCCTATCTTCACTTACCTCCGATTTTATGTGTGTGTGTGTGTGTGTGTGTGTGTGTATGTGTATACACACACACACACATATATACTAGATGCACATATCCTATATAATAAAAGGGTAATATGCAAGTTGACCCTAACAGTGGGACAACTGGGAACTACCGGTTGCTATGGCATGCACTTAACACCAGGGGACAGACGCTCCATGCAGGAGCTGTCCCCTGATGGTCAGTGCATTCCCACAGGGGGAGCTTTACTCAGCCACAAGCCGGGCTGACGGCTGCGAGCACGCAGCAGCGATGGTGGGAGCCTCTCCAGCCTCTGCAGCAGCGCTAAGGATGTCCGACTTCGGCTTAGGGCTCCAGGGCTGCCAGAGGGATGTCTGACTGCCAGGTTAGGCCCGCTTTCCCAGGGAGCAGGCCTAAGGCAGCAGGTGAACATCCCCTGAGGGGTCCTGGACTGCGAAAGGGTGCAGGCTGGGCTGAGGGACCCCCTCCCCCCCGCCCCGAGTGCATAAATTTAATGCACTGGGCCTCTAATATATGTGTGTGTGTGTGTGTGTGTGTGTGTGTGTGTGTGTGTGTGTGTGTGTGTGTATGTGTGTATATATATGTATGTATATATACACACATATATACTAGTATATATTTGTATCATTCTACTGAAAGACCGCTATATTGCTGTATATTCAGGGTTTTGTGTGTTTTATTTATTTATTTATTTTTAATATATTTTATTGATTTTTTACAGAGAGGAAGGGAGAGGGATAGAGAGTTAGAAACATCGATGAGTGAGAAACATCGATCAGCTGCCTCCTGCACACTCCCTACTGGGGATGTGCCCGCAACCAAGGTACATGCCCTTGACCGGAATCGAACCCGGGACCCTTCAGTCCGCAGGCTGACGCTCTATCCACTGAGCCAAACCGGTCAGGGCGGTGTGTTTTATTTTTCATTGTGTAATTTTTCATTTCAGTTATTTTCTTTTTCATTTTTAGAAGTTTCAATTCTTTTTCATATTTTCAATTTGTCTCCTCATGTTTTTGTTTTCCTTTATGTCTTTGAACAAATTGATAATATTTGTTAATGACTGTTGTAAAATCTTAGCTAATTTCATCATCTCTTTCATTTTTGGGTCTGTTTCTATTGATAGATTCCACCTCATATCTGAAAAGGGATAGAAAGTTAATGGAGAACTTAAGAGTAATGAGAGGCTTTAGGGATTTTAAGTTATAGAACAATATATACTCATCATTTGAACATTTGCTTTATGAAAGGCATTCAACTTCTCAAGGGAAGTCGAATATGACTAAGATATAGTCTTTGCCTTGAAGAACTTACTATTTAGAGCAGAATTTGGATTTGTAAGTCATTTTCTTTGGATGACTGATTGAATGTGGCATAGAAAATAGATTTCTACTCCAAAACTTTATTTATTTTCCTAATAAAAATAAGAAGAAAAAAGAGAGGATGGAAAATCATTACTAATTAAAATAGGATTTAGCCATAAGCTACAACAAAAAACTATGAAAAATAGTGTCAATGCAGTGGAGTTGGGACAAAATTGAATGACGATAGCAAAATTGCATGCAAACCTCTACATAGTTTGTGCAAAATTAAAAAGGAAAGAATGGCAAGGGAGAAGACAAAATATATTCAGTGATTGTTTGTTCAAAGTCAGAAGAGACATTTAAAAATATAGATAACTAGGCTGAAAGGGTCATTGCAGCCTCTGCATGTTTCCTGCCTGCCCTGAATGTGAGAACATGGATCAGGGCCAGAGGCATGCTCTTAGGTTAAAGGACACTGCAGGTTCTTCCTGGGGACAGTGTGGTTGTTCTGAATAGAGCTGCCACAGTTTCACCTATCTTTTAGCAAAGTCCTAGATTCACAAAACCTTCATTAAAAAATGAATAATAATTAGAAAGGAACCAGTTGGAGGCTATACTAAGATAGTATGTTTTAAATGAGGCAAGGAACATATAAAAAGCAGAATATACAACAGAAAAATTATGTTAAGAAACAATAAAATTTCAAACACGTCTCCAGGAGCTTGAAGCATTACAATAAAACATGATACCTTCAAAACAAGAACTCAAACATATATAACAGCTCCAAAAGCAATAAGACAATAAATAGTAGGAATTGAAAAGTATCAGTGGTATCTAAAAAACAAAATAGGAGAAAAATGAAATAATTATAGAAATAAAAGTCATATCAGAGTAGAGAAAAGAATGGAGCTTGAGAAAAATAAAGCAAAATAAATGGAAAAGAATACAGATCAGAATGTTGCAGAATAAATAATAACTACTAAAGACAAAAGCAATCCATAATAAATGTAATTAGTGCCTCTAAAGATGATAAAACAAATGGCACAAAAATATTAACAGAAATAGATGAAAAAATTCCTAAGACAAAAACCTACAGCAATTCAAAACCTACAGTACCCTTAGCACTTTGTTGAAAGAAAAAAAAAAAATGAGTCAGTCACTTAATCTAAGCAAGAGATGAATCAAAGTAGAAAACCCAGGAATGAAGCTGCCTTGTTAGGAAAGAAATTATGGTTAGAAATCAGGGTGAATATGTAAACTGTTGTAGTATAGAAATAATAATATAATTGGAGTAGAAAAGGAAAATGAGACTCAAAAACTATGTCTATTGTTTGAAAGGTAGATGAAGCTATAGATTCTTAGGACAATATTTAATGTTGTTGTAAAGACCTCAGCTGAGCTGGGAAAGACAACTCAGCTGTTAGAGGTTCGATAGCTAATAAACGCAACATGGCAAAATGAGTGAAGCCTTAATCCCACACTGTGTTGATAAAAGCAAGTCTGAAAAAGCAAAGAATATGCAAACACCCCCTGTTTTATTTCCCCATGTACTAGCACATTGGTAGAGTTGGTGGATCAGCACAGATTTGGGGGCCAGCCCACTGTTGAGGGAGCCCTTTAGTGTTGTGGAAGGTCGGGGGTGGGAGGGTTAGGCTAGGTGTGGAAAGTGCTGTTAGTCAAAGTGGGGAGAAGTATTTTCAAGATTTTTCCCTCCTGTAAGGTTTTGGCAGAAATGGATGGCACCTGAAGAGGACCTCTGCCCAAGGTCTCAGATAAAGACACCTAGGAATACAACTATGTGAAGAGCGTGACTAGCCAAGAGGTCCAAGACTTTGACTGCAATCTCCCTCTTAGACTAAGATGCATTGGCCATGCACCAGTTCTGGAGTATTAGGACAGCTTACCCAGTGAAGCCTTTTCCTGCTGGGCACAGCCTTTGTAATTGCCTATATCTGAGCCTGAAAAAATCACATATAGGTTTTTAACCAGGTGCAGATTCCTCAGTTATAAAGATAACTAGTAATAAAATTAGAATCTGTAATTTATTTAGTCACTACTATATAAACTATATGTGAGCAGAAACCGTGCTTGTATGTTCATTTTTGTATTCCCATGCCTATTACAATGCCTGGTAGATACTCTGAAATATTAGTGAATTAATTGATGAACATTGTTTAATGAACATCATATTGTACCTAAAAAGTGGGCAAACACCAGGCAATTGGCAACTAAGGACAACAGGAGTTTCAGAATTAATATTAGAAAATATGGACTTTAAGGCAAAAAGCATTTAAGAGTCTTTGAAAGTTACTTCATAATGATGACTATTGCAATCCTTAAGAAAGGTTTCATTCTCATGTGTATTCATGTACAAAATAACATCAGAGTTCATAGGGCAGGAAATGGTAAGAAATACCCACTCAGTGAATTTTATTGAATATCTACTATATGCCACAAAATAGGGAAACCATTATTTTATGAATATAAACTCAGTAATTCTGAGTAAAATATAAATAACTACATCTGAAGCACATTAAAAGAATAATATAGCATAACCAAAATGGATTTTGTTTTGGGACTACAAAAGTAGTTTAATATATAGAAATTCTATTAATATTAATCAACATGTTAATAATTAGAGCAAAGCTATATGTTATAAAACATTTGACAAATCCAGTATCTTTCTGAACATTTTTAATCTCTCAGTAAATTAGAACAAATGAATAATACCACAAAATATATAGGACACTTACTGGTTTTATGTGCGCACATGCACATGTCTATATTTGTGTTTAAACACATACACATACATCCTATCTAATAAAAGAGTAATATGCAAATTAACCATCACTCTGCTATACCCACCAGCCATGCCCACCAGCCAATCAGGAGGGAACATGCAAATAAACCCAACCAAGATGGCTGCAGCCACAGAGACCAGGAGTGAGGCTTGGGTTTCCCCAGCAATGGAGGAAGCCAAGCTTTCTGCCTGCCCTTGGTGGCCCAGGCCTCCACTCAATGCTACAAAGTTTCAATTATAGAAGATAAATAATTCCCAACAGAAATGGCAGCAGCCACGGAGCTGGAGAGAGCAGGAGGCTAGGGTTGCCCCTGGCGATGGAGGAAGCCAAGCTTCTTCAGCCCTGGCCTGCTTTGGCCTCCACTTAAGGCTACAAAGTTTCAATTATAGAAGATACATAAATCCCAACAGAAATGGCTGCCAACACGGAGCAAGCAGAAGGCTTGGCTCCACTCCGGGCTACAAAGCTTCAATTGTAGAAGATAAATCCCAGATTCCAGGGCCTCTGCTTGGGTCGCCGGGGGGCATGGCCAGCCTGCAAACCACCACAGGCCCCTCGCCCAGGCTGCCCCATGACCCAAGGGAACCCCCACCCTGATCCAGGACATGCTTCAGGGCAAATCAGCTGGCCCCCACCCGTGCACCAGGCCTCTATCCTATCTAATAAAAGAGTAATGCAGATTGACCATCACTCCAACACAAGATGGCTGCCCCCATGTAGACACAAGATGCCCACCACAAGATGGCCAGCAGGGGAGGGCAGTTGGGAAGGACCAGGCCTGCAAGGGAGGGCAGTTGGGGGCGATCAAGCCTGCTGGGGAGGGCAGTTAGGGGTGACCCAGCTGGCAGAGGAGGGAAGTTGGGGGTGACTGGGTCTGCAGGGAAGGGCAGTTGGCCCAGGCCTGCAGGGGAGAGCAGTTGGGGGGTACCAGGCCTGCAGGGGAGGACAGGTAGGGGTGACCAGGCCTGCAGGGAAGGACAGTTAGGGGTGACCAGGCCTGCAGGGGAGGGCAATTAGGGGTGACCAGGCCTTCAGGGGAAGGCAGTTAGGGGAAAACAGGCTGGCAGGGGAACAGTCAGGCATCAATCAGGCTGGCAGGGGATTGGTTAGGGGGTGATCAGGCTGGCAGGCAGAAGCGGTTAGGGGCAATCAGGAAGGCAGGCAGGCGAGCAGTTGGAAGCCAGCAGTCCTGGATTGTGAGAGGGGTCCCAGATTGGAGAGGGTGCAGGCTGGGCTGAGGGACAACCCCCCCCCAATGCATGAATTTTTTGCACCGGGCCTCTAGTATATACATATTTCTAAATCCAGTCACATGTTAAATGGTAAATCTTCAAAAAAGCATTCTCTTTAAAATAATAAAAAAGAGAAGGATTTGCACTATTATTTAATATTGTTTTAGATATTATCTAATGCACTCACACAAAAGAAATCCTATATAATAAAGAGCTAATATGCAAATGGTTGTCACACCCTCACGCTGTCACACTGTAATGGCTCAGATACTCAACACTGGAGAGAGAGGAATGGGGACCAGCCAGGCACAAATGAGCTTGTGAGAGAGGAATGGGACCAGCCAGGCTGCGGCCCTGGAGAGGGACAAGCCGCCCGCCCTGTGGTCCCGGGCGCCAGTGGCTGCGCCTGCACCTGTGGCCCGAGAGAGGGATAAGCTGCATGGCCCGTGGTCCCGGGTGCCAGTGCCTGTGGCTGCAGCCCAGGAGAAGCCACCCACCTATGGTCCCCTGAGGCTGCGGCCAGCCCAGGCAAAGCTGGCCCTGGTCCTGGGTGCCTGCGGCCGGACAGAGTGGGGGAACCCAGGTCCCGGATGTCTGCGACCTGCTGGAGGAGGGAATTCTGGGTCCCAGGTGCGGGACGAGGCAGAGGTGGTTAGGGGTGATCAAGCTAGCAGGGGAGCAGTTAGGGGCAATTAGGCAGGCAGGCAGACGTGGTTAGGGGTGATCAGGCCAGCTAGGGAGCAGTTAGGGGCGATTAGGCAGGCAGGCAGAGGTGGTTAGGGGTGATCAGGCAGGCAGAGTGGTTAGGGGCGATCAGGCAGGCAGGCAGGTGAGCAGTTAGGAGCCAGCAGTTCCGGATTGCGAGAGGCAGTCGGACATCCCCCGAGGGGTCCTGGATTGGAGAGGGTGCAGGCCAAGCTGAGAGAGAGACCCCCCCCCCCCCACCCAATACATGAATGTCGTGCACCGGCCCTCTAGTAGTATATAAATGCTAAGGAGGATTCCAAAGAATAATTGTATATGCTTGGAAAACACAAAATGTATTGTGCTAAAAATAGCACAGGAGCTATTAGTATATTTAATAGTAAGTAAAAATAGTATGAGGAACAATTGTTGCACTTAATGAGGAGGCTGAGTAGAGAAAGACAAGTGCCATATGATTTCACTTATGTGTGGAATCTAATGAACAAAATAAACTAACAGCGTGAAAACAGACTCATGGATATAGAGAAGAAACTGACATCTGTCAGAGGGGAGGGGTTTTGGGCCTAGATGAGGAGGATGAAGGGATTAAGCAATGGACAAAAAAAAGGAAGACTCATAACATAGACAACAGTATGGTGATTGCCAGAGGGGAGCAGGGGTGTGGGGGAGGTAGAAGAAGGTAAAGGGGGGATAACTCATGATGGAAGAAGACTTGAGGTGATAAACAAACTACAATATACAGATGATGAATTGTAGAGTTGAATACCTGAAACTTCTATCATTTTATTAACCAATGTCACCTTAATAAATGCAATAAATAAATAGGCTGTTTACAAAGATATGATAGCCAGCAACTTACTATATGTAAGCAAAGTACCTTAGAAAATATAATATAATAAAGTTTCTATTTATAGTAACAACATAAGAGTTATAAACACCAAAAAATAAACTTTACAGGAAGACTGCATGACCCACATGGGAATAAAAGAGATTTGAAAAACGGAAACACATTGTGGTATTGAATAGGATGACAATATCATACAAATTTTAGTTAGATTAACTATACATTCACTAAAATTGTCAAAAATTGTTTTCTAATCTACAAAGTTCTCCCTAATGTTTAAATTAAGTATAAGAATAGCCAGGAAATTCTGAGAAAAGGAGGAATAAAGAAAGTAGGGGGACAAATAAAACTGCTCATCCTCATGTGATAAACATTGTTACCACACTGAGTTCATCTACTAATGTTCTATGAAAGCAAATATGTTTTTATTTACTTGTATGGCCAGGTTATGAAAAAAGAATAGATTTCCATTAGCTCTAAAATGTCAAATTAGAGCCCTGGCTGGGTGGCTCCGCTGATTGGAGTGTTGTCCCATACACCAAAGGGTTACAGGTAGGATTCCTGGTCAGGGCACATACCTATGTTTCAGTTTCAATCCCTGGTCAGCATATGGGAGGCAAGAGATCGATGTTTCTCTTTCACCTCAGTGTTTCTTTTTTTTTTTTCAAATCAATAAAAACATCCTCGGGTGAGGATTTAAAAATAAAAAGTCAAATTACAGTTGGCCCTTGAACAACATGAGAAGCAGAGGCACCGACCCCTGTGCATCAAAAATCCATGTTCAACCTTTTTTTTTCCCTCCTATACTCCCCCATTCAATCTTGGCTGCCCCAATCAGACAGACAGAAAGTGCAATGACCCCTTTTTCTTGCATCTGCACTGGAACCTTAGCAGCAGAGAGTAATTGCTCCAGGTCTGTCAAATAGATGCATCACATACAACTTTTGACCCTCTGAAAAATTCAAGTGTCCCTCAGTAACTGTGGGGGATTAGTTCCAGGCCCTCATGGTTTACCAAAATTTGCAGATGCTTAAGTGCCCTATATAAAATGATGTAGATCAGCAATTTTCAACTGGTGTGATAGGTACACGGTGTGCTGCAAGAACTTTTAAATATGCAATACCTGACTATTTAGTCAGGAGCACTGACCTCTTTTTCCTTAGATTGTCAAATTTTAAAAATGACAACAGCCAACACAGTAGCTGCCTGGTATGAATGAGTTGAAATTTTATCTATTTTTTTTTGTCAGATCAGCAAAAACTATATTTTTGGGTGGTTGCAGAATTTTAGTAATTAGTTTACATGTACCATGAGAGATGAAAAAGGTTGAAAATCGCTGTCGTAGATCACTGCATATGGTCAGCCCTCCACATCTGTGGACTCCCATCTATAATTTGGAAATAGTACAGGTATTTCTTTTAAAAAATTCATGAATAAGTGGACCCATGCAGTTCATACCCATGTTGTTCAAGGGTTAACTGTATTAAAAATAATTTGTGTATTTCCATTACTTGAATCCCAACACATTGATTGACCTAGAATACCAGGTTAAATAAAGTTGTGAAAAGTGTGAGCGATTATTTTTTGTATAACTGCTCTATCATTTGGATTGCAATATAAAAAAATCACTGGTGGCTGGTGTGGGTCAGTGGTTAGAGCAGGGGGTGGGCAAACTTTTTGACTCGAGGGCCACAATGGGTTCTTAAACTGGACCGGAGGGCCGGAACAAAAGCATGGATGGAGTGTTTGTGTGAACTAATATAAATTCAAGTAAAGGAGCGGAGGGGAGAGCAAGAGAACCGGATAGAACAGCCGGATCCGGCCCACGGGCCGTAGTTTGCCCAAGGCTGGGTTAGAGTGTCAGCTGTGAGCACCGAAAGGTCACAGGTTCAATTCCCCATCAAGTGCATATACCTGGGTTGCAGGTTCGATCCCTGGCCCCAGTCAAGGCACATGCTAGAGGCAACCAATCACTGTGTCTCTCTCATATCGATGTTTCTCTCTCTCTCTCTCCCCATCCCTCCTTTTCACTCTCTCTAAAAAAATCAATGGAAAAAATACCCTCTGTTGTGGATTAATTAAAAAAAAATCACTACATATTTTCAAGATTCCTTTAAAATTGTAATTTTTCATGCCTAGCTGTATTGGAGATATTAACTCTGTTTATTTCCTCTAGATTCTAGACATGGGATATTCCTGATGTAAAAGATTATTGTTTTATTTTTACTTCAGTTTTAAGAATTTCATTTCAATCCATATTTCAGTTGTGAAATCTGTGAGTTGCTTGTCACATGGCCCTGTGCTGGCGCCATTATCTTGAGTGTGACGTGCCGTCTGCTTGTATTGCCTTGCCTTGCCTCATGTTTTCTGACAGACTGGTCATTGTATGATTTTCAGAGTTTCTTCAGCGTTCGTATTTAATTTCGATTTCATTTTACACATATATCCTGAACTACTTAAAAGCCTGAGATTAAATATGATGTACACGTACATTTAAACTTTTAATACAATAGAGACAACTAATGTGTTCCCCTGGTTAACTCAGTCTTTACAGAACTAAGATAAAGTTTTTCTTGCTTTATTTATATACTTAAACTTCTTAGAAATGTCTCATCATTAGGAATGTTGTGTTTCTAGGCTTGTCGCTTTAAATTTCTGGTTAAGAGTGCACACTAAGAGGGCTTCATGAGTGGCAAACCCATGGACTTATGCTTCTCTATATTTATCTTCTGCTATACAAAACAGGAGAAAAATAACACATTTCCCAACTATTTAGTCTAGTACGGATTATTTCGGTTAATCTTAGCACAAAATGTATTGTGCTAAAAATAGCACAGGATATCTACAACCTTTTGAAGTTCTTTGCTTACATACAACTATAAAGCAATATAATATGGTGCATAATTGAAAAATGGGATCTTTTTCCATTTGGTGGTTTATTAACAGAGTTATACATGAAAGGGATGGCTACTGGTCAGTACATCACATTTCCTAAAATAAAAAAATATTGTTAGAGAGGTGTTTAAAAATTTCTTAGACCCTAGGCTGAAAATCATTAGTTATATAATTCTCCATGTTTGACTCTGGAAAATACAACAATGTTACCTTGAGGTGCTGTGGATCTGGGAAAGGAGTGTGACAGCTCTGCTTTCGCTGGCTATGGGACTTGGGGACAGTCACTTAATTTTTCATAACTTTGGTTCCATCACAAGATTCCTTTGGAAAATTAGTCTAACTGAAGTTGATTTGAAAAGTATTGTGTTATATAAACTTTTAAGTATTGTAAATAAAACTATTAACTGGTATAATTTTTGATATATTTAGTTATAATTAGCATTTTTCTCCTTTCCTGTTCTACCCATTTTTTTTTTTTACATTCCTCCCCAATTGTTCTTTCTTTAGGGAATTACATTAGAAGAGTTTGACAGATTATCTTTCAATATGATTTTAATGAGCCCTCCCTGTCAGCCGTTCACAAGGTATGTATAATAAATATTTCTCTGTTGAGAAAGAGTACTTTTGAAGAACCTATTAAATCATACCATAGTTTTGAGCATGGACACTTTGAAGTCTATCAGCTGTATTTTCATAGTTTTGAATTTTTTATAAATAATTCCTTTTATCTACTCACCCTATATAAGGCTAATATGCAAATTGTCCCCTCGATTGGGAGTTTGGGAGTTCAACCGGAAGTTCAACCAGGGGGTGGGGTCAGCCTGCCAACTGCCCACGGCCCCTCCCACTGGCCAGCCTGCTCTAGTTTATTTATAATTTAGTATTAATTATGAAGGAAATAGCAATTACTGCCACATGAGAAAAGTAATTTGGTCAGTGGTAGATATACAGTGACTATGACAGGTCTCTTCTATACCTACTGAGAAGATATAATCATGCACCGCTTAACTATGGGGATACATTCTGAGAAAAGTGTAGTTAGTCAATTTCATCATTGTGCAAACATCATAGGGTGCACCTACACAAACTTAGACAGTATTGCTACTACACAACTAGACTACATGGCATAGCCTATTGCTCCCAGCCTACAAACCTGTACAGCATATTGCCATATAGAATTGAATACTGTAGGCAATTGTAACACAATGGTAAGTGTTTATATATCCAAACATAGAAAAGGTACAGTAAAAATATGGTATAAAAGATGAAAAATGGTACACCTGTGGGTATTTACCATGAATGGAACTTGCAGGACAGAAAGTTGCTCTGGGTAAGTCAGTAAGTAAATGTGAGTGAATGTGAAGACCTAGGACATTACTGTACACTACTGTAGGCTTTATACACACTGTACACTTAGGCTACACTGAACTTATGAAACAACATGAGCTTAAATCAAACAAGACAAAACGCTGCAATCAAAGACATGGCAAAAATTATATATATAAAACCCTAATATGCAAATTGACCGAACGGCAGAACAACCAAACAACTGAACAACTGGCCACTATGGCGTGCACTGACCACCAGGGGGTGCGCGCAGAACATGGCAGGCATCAGCAGCAGGTGGCAGAGCATGGAACATGGTGGGTGTCGGCCACAGTGGGATAGTGGAGCAGTGGGGCGCCAGACCAAGTCGGGGCGCCGGTCACAGTCATCAGGGCGAGCCTCTGGTGGTTACTGAAAATTCTTTGCACCCGTGTGCTGCGGTCCCAGTGCTCGCACCTGCTGCCAGCGCCAGAGCCACCACTCACACCCAGCACTGGCCCCGATCGCTCGGCACTGTCAGTGGGTGCAAGCGGCGGCTGCCAGTCTCAATCGCCCCTCAGGGCTTCTCCACCTCCCCTGCTCCTGAGGGGCGATCGGGGCTGGCATCTGCCTCTCACACCCACTGCCGGTGCCCGGCACAGGTCCTGATTGCTTGGCGCCATCAGCGGGTGTGAGTGGCGGCTGCCAGTCCCTATTGCCGCTGAGGGCTTCTCCACCTCCCCCTATTCCAGAGAGGTGATTGAGGCAGCAGCCACCGCTCACACCCGCTGCTGGCACCGGCCCCAATCGCTCTGCGCCATCAGCAGGTGCAAGTGGGGCTGGTGCCATCAGTATGTGGGAGTGGTGGTGGCGGGAGTGGGGCTGCCGGCAGAAAGGGGACTGGGACCTGTGGCAGGAGGGGCTGGGTTGGGGTGTGGAGGATGGGCCGAGACCCGCCCCTATGCCCACCACAGCCCCATGGCCCACAGTTCCTTTCAAGGTGCACAAATTTGTGCACTGGGCCCCTAGTATCTACACTAATAAAAGAGTAAGATGCAAATTGACCGTACCTTCGTGACACCCACCAGCCAATCAGAAGTGAGTTTGCAAATTAACCCAACAAAGATGGCGGGTTAATTTGCATACGCAGGTGCCAAGCTGCACCACCCCAGCCACTCCGGGCCTCTGGGCAGCGTGGAAAGGCAGAAAGGTGGCTCCGGGCCGGAGCGAAAAGGCGGCTCCGGCCAGAACAAAGGCGGTGCCGGCAGCCAGGGGAAGGAAGGCCCATTCTTGCATGAATCTTCGTGCATCGAGTCTCTAGTATACATGTAAGTCTGTTGCCAGTGTAACCTGGCATACTGTTTTATAGCAAACTTATTTTAGTAAGTAAAATGAGTACACCCTAAAATAATGATAAAAAATATAGTATAGTAAATACATAAACCATTATTTAACCAACATAGTCGATTATTATCATTATCAAGTATTGTGTACTATACATAATTATATGTGCTGTACTTTCATAGGACGGCAGCACAGTAGGTTTGTTTATGTCAGTATTACCACAAATATGTGTGTAATGCATTGCACTGCATATGGTGTTATGATGGCTCCAGTGTTTCTAGGTGAAGGTAATTTTTCAGCTCCATTATATAGTCTTATGCTGCTGGCAGCAGTAATTGACTCTGTAGTACTGTCATCAGTTAGAATGCTGAAAGGAAAGGGCAGAATGAGAGGAACCAAGGTTTCTGAGTAGTCTATTCAAGTGCACTCTAATTTACCATCGAGCCTCAAGTTTACTGATGGTTTGGGCCCTGCTGTCAGGTATGAAAGAGGAAACTGACACATGATATTCAGTTACTTATGTAAGACTATGAAGCTGGTAAGTAGTAAGGTCCTCTCTTTCTACACCTGAGGCCCAATCCAAGTCTTTCTTTCTGTTTGATAATTTAAATCTTTTTAAAAAAAGTTTTAAATTATGCCCTAACGGGTTTGGCTCAGTGGATGGAGCGTCGGCCTGCGGACTGAAGGTTCCCAGGTTCGATTCCGGTCAAGGGCATGTACCTTGCTTGTGGGCACATCCCCAGTGGGGGTGTGCAGGAGGCAGCTGATCGATGTTTCTCTTTCATCAATGTTTCTAACTCTCTATCCCTCTCCCTTCCTTTCTGTAAAAATCAATAAAATATATATTTAGAAAAAAAAGTTTTTAATTATAATTGACATTCAATATTATTTTGCACTTGAGGCCCGGTGCACGAAATTAGTGCACGGAGGGGGGGGTGTCCCTCAGCCCAGCCTGCACCCTCTCTAATCTGGGACCCCTCAAGGGATGTCTGACTGCCTGTTTAGGCCCAATCTTGTTGGGATCAGGCCTAAACAGGCAGTCGGACATCCCTCTCACAATCCAGAACTGCTGGCTCCCAACTGCTTGCCTGCCTGCCTGCCTGATTGTCCCTAACGGCTTCTGCCTGCCAGCCTGATCATCCCCTAACCCAGCCTTGGGCAAACTACGGCCCGCGGGCCGGATCCGGCTGTTCTATCCGGTTCTCTTGCTCTCCCCTCCGCTCCTTTACTTTGAATTTATATTAGTTCACACAAACACTCCATCCATGCTTTTGTTCCAGCCCTCTGGTCCAGTTTAAGAACCCATTGTGGCCCTCGAGTCAAAAAGTTTGCCCACCCCTGCCCTAATCACTCCCCTGCCAGCCTGATTGATGCCTAACAGCTCCCCTGCTGGCCCGATTGCCCCTAACTGCCCTCCTCTGCTGGCCTGGTCACCCCTAACTGTCCTTCCCTGCAGACCTGGTTGCCCCCAACTGCCCTCCCCTGCTGGCCCAGTCACCCCTAATTGCCCTCCCTTGCCAGCCTGGTTGCCCCTAACTGCCCTTCCCTGCCAGCCTGTTCACCCCCAATGGCCCCCCCCCCACCAGGCCTGTTCCTCCCCAACTGCCCTCCCCTGCAGGGCTGGTCCCCCCCAACTGTCCTCCCCTGCAGGCCTGGTCCCCCCCCAACTGCCCTCTCCTGCAGGCCTGGGTCCCCCTCAACTGCCCTCCCCTGTAGGCCTGGTCCCCCCAACTGCTCTCTGCTGGCCCAGTCACCCCTAACTGCTCTCCCCTGCACGCCTGATTGCTCCAGCTGCCCTCTCCTGCAGGCCTGGTCCCCCCGCAACAGCCCTCCCCTCCAAGCCTGGTCCCCCCGCAACAGCCCTCCCCTGCAGGCCTGGTTCCCCCCAACTGCCCTCCTCTGCCAGCCTGGTCACCCCTAACTGCCCTCCCCTGCAGGCCTGGTCCCCCCCAACTGCTCTCCTCTGCCAACCCGGTCACCCCTAACTGCTCTCCTCTGGAGGCCTGATTGCCCCCAACTGCCCTCTCCTGCAGGCCTAGGTCCCCTGCAACTGCCTTCCCCTGCTGCTCTCCCCTGCAGGCCTGGTTTCCCCCAACAGGCTTCCCCTGCAGGCCTGGTCTCCCCCAACTGCCCTCCCCTGTAGGCCTGGTTTCCCCCAACTGCCTTCCCCTGCAAGCCTGGTCCCCCCAACTGCCCTCCCCTGCTGGCCTGGTCTCCCCCAACTGCCCTCCCCTGTAGGCCTGGTTTCCCCCAACAGCCTTCCCCTGCAGGCCTGGTCTCCCCCAACTGCCCTCCCCTGTAGGCCTGGTTTCCCCCAACTGCCTTCCCCTGCAAGCCTGGTCCCCCCAACTGCCCTCCCCTGCTGGCCTGATCGCCCACAACTGCCCTCCCCTGGTGGCCATCTTGTGTCCACATGGCGAGTTATCTTTGACCACATGGGGTGGCCATCTTGTGTTAGAGTGATGGTCAATTTGCATATTACCTCTTTATTATATAGGACTAGAGGCCCTGTGCACGAAATTCATGCACTGGTCGAGAGGGTTCCCTCATCTTGGCCTGTGCCCTCTCGCAGTCCGTGACCTCTTGGGGGATGTCCGCCTGCTGGTTTTCTTCTGACTACCTTTAAGATGTTCTCTGCCTCTGTTATTTTTTTTTTTTTTGTAGTTTCCCTCTAATGCACCCAGGTATTAATTTTCTTTCTACTCCCTGGGGATCAGGCCTAAGCCGGCAGTCTGACATCCCTCTCGCAGTCCAGGACCCCTCACTCCTTACCTCTCGCCTGCTTGCTGCTTCTTACCACATGGCTCGCTGCTCCTTAGTGCTGCCACGGAGGCGGGAGAGGCTCCCACCACCACCATTGCGCTTGCCAGCCATGAGCTCGACTTCTGGCTGAGTGGCACTCCCGCTGTGGGAATGCACTGACCACCAGGGGGCAGCTCCTGTGTTGAACGTCTGCCCCCTGGTGGTCAGTGTGCATCATAGCGACCAGTTATTCTGGTCATTCCGCCGTAACGGTCACTTAGGCTTTTATTGTGTAGATTAGTTTCAGGTGTATAGCATAATGCTCAGATAATTATATTGAATCTTATTTGTAAGAAATAACTGCTAGTCCAACTACTGCCTGTGTATGTGATGTTTTGATCTTATTAGTGTAACCAAGTTACAACTCCTGCTAATAGAATCAAGCCTTTAGCTTAACTTCCTCCTTTTAACATTGGACGAGATTGTTTTAGATTGTACTACTCTGATCTGCTTAGATGGTGATAAGTCATCAATGCCATCAGCTCTTTGCTGCCTTCCTACCCAACCAGCTCATTCATTGGAACTTTTGTTGTCTCATCTGGACAGACCAAAAGGTGCCATCAGCAATTGTGTGTGTGTATCTTTCCCAATCCAAGCTATATTAGGAGAGTAATTGATTTTATTCTTCATTGACTTTTTTTTTCTTCTCTGTCTCATGTAAGTTGTTTGGCATTTTGTTCTGTAAACATAAATTTTAAGTTTGTTTATTAGATAGGCAAGGCTTTTTTAAAAAAATGAATAAGTGCATTTTGTCCTCTGTGCAACACAGATGATCATATTTATTGTGAAGACCAATTAATTTTAATGCACTTGGTTGTGACTTTTTAAAAGAGATTTGATATCTTTATATAACATTTTGATAAACTTACTTGTGCTTTCTCAATCCCTTTAGAATTGGTCTGCAAGGTGATGTGACTGATCCAAGGACGAATAGCTTCTTATATATTCTGGATATTCTCCCAAGGTAAAAACCTTAGATTCCTGTACAAGCTTACCTTGAATTTAAAACTGTGGATATGGCAGAATGTGATGTTGGACATTTTACAGATATTAGCAGTTTATACATGCTGCCTGCAGATACTGTGCATGTCATTTATCTTCTTCTGTCATGAATAATAAGATAACTGCAAATGTTTGCTGATTCCACAGTTGCCATTTTAGTGAGTGACAGGGAATTACAGCCTAATAGCTAAATTCTGTTGCCTCTGCTCATAGTATTAATGCAGATGAAGTGTATGTTAGCGAATGCTGTTGTCCATGCCCTGGAAGCCTGTGCTAGACCTGTGTAAATGGCAGCCTTTGAGTTGTATCAGAGACTCTGTGTGAACCCATGTTTTGAGATAAACTCAATGGAAATTAACATTTTAAATGTTAACTTTATCAGGTATGCCATGATTATGGGGAAAATGAATAAAATATGAGTTGTCTTCATCCCTTATGAAATCCTATCTAATAAAAGAGTAATATGCAAATTAACTGTACCTCCTCTACACTCACAAGCCACGTACACCAGCCAATCTGGAGCGAGTATGCAAATTAACCCTAACAAGATGGCTGCGGCCACGGAGCGAGCAGGAGGTTTGGGTTGCGATCAAGGAAGCCAAGCTTTCCACCTGCCCTGGCCTGCCCTGGCCTCCACTCAAGGCTACAAAGTTTCAATTATAGAAGATGAATAAATCCCAGATACCAGGGCCTCCAATTGGATCGCCGGAGGGCGTAGCCGGCCTGCAAACTACCACAGGCCCCTCTCCCAGGCTGCCCCACGCTCCAAGGGAACCCCCACCCTGATCTGGGACACCCTTCAGGGCAAACCAGCCGGCCCCCACCCGTGCATCAGGCCTCTATCCTATCTAATAAAAGAGTAATATGCAAATTGACCGTCACTCCAATACACAAGATGGCTGCCCCCATATGGACACAAGATGGCCACCACAAGATGGCCAGCAGGGGAGAGCAGTTGGGAGGGACCAGGCCTGCAAGGGAGGGCAGTTGTGGGCAATCAGGCCTGCAAGGGAGGGCAGTTGGCGGCAATCAAGCCTGCAGGGGAGGGCAGTTGGGAGGCACCAGGCCGGCAGAGAAGGGAAGTTGGGGGTGACAGGGCTTGCAGGGAAGGGCAGTTGGGGGGGACCCAGGCCTGCGGGGGAGAGCAGTTGGGGGGATCAGGCCTGCAGGGGAGGGCAGTTAGGGGTGACCAGGCTGGCAGGGGAGCAGTTAGGCATCAATCAGGCTGGCAGGGGATTGGTTAGGGGGTGATCAGGCTGGCAGGCAGAAGCGGTTAGGGGCAATCAGGAAGGCAGGCAGGCGAGCAGTTGGGAGCCAGCAGTCCTGGATTGTGAGAGGGATACCAGATTGGAGAGGGTACAGGCTGGGCTGAGAGACACAGACACCCCCGTGCACGAATTTCGTGCACCGGGCCTCTAGTTCTTTTATAAAAAACAAGAGTTCAGAAAATTGCTTACCTCATATTTCCCACAAATAAGGAATTTCTTTATTTTGTCCTTTTTAACAATGAGGTTTTTGGAATTCTATTGGTTTTGTTTTTATTTTATTTTTTTTAGGTTACAAACATTACCGAAGTATATTCTTTTAGAAAATGTTAAAGGTTTTGAAGTATCTTCTGCAAGGTAAAACATGTATTTGTCTTGTGTTCATCTTAGCTGTTGTGAAATAAAGATCTTAAAAATAAACATGTACATTCTGACATTTTATATGTTATATATTTTATTCATTAATATTGATTTTGAAAAGCATCACAGAGTTAAGTTAAACTGATTCTCTCCCATTCTGATGTTTGAAATTTTCCAGAATGAGCAATTATTTTAATAAGATTGGTATTTCTCAATTTTAGCTGCTTATATTGGTGCTTAGTTCTTTAGAAGTAGAAATGTTTTCAGTAAGAATTGGCCCTTAAGATCCATCCATGTTGTCATAAATGGCAGTATTTTATCTTTTCTTATGGTTGAGTAGTGTTACATTGTATATGTATACCATATCTTTTTTATCCAATCATTTGTTGAAGAATCTTTAGAATATCATGTTTAGTAAAGTAAGTCAGACATAAAAAGTTTAGAACCATATGATTTCACTCATATGTGGAATATAAAAAAAGTAATAATGAACAAATAAGAAAAACAAGCAAATAAGAACTCATAGTCACGGACAACAGTATGATTGGTGGTTACTGAAGGGAAGGGAGGTGTGGGGGAGTAATAAAGGGTAAAGGGGGTCAAATATATGGTGACAGAAGGATACTTGACTTTAGGTGATGGGTACACAATGCAACATACCGATCATGTATCATGGAATTGTATACTTGAAACCTGTATAATTTTATTAACTCATGTCACCGCAATAAATTTAATTTAAAAAGAAAAAAAAAAAAGAATTGGTCCTGTGGACAGGCTTTTTCTGTCATATAGTGAGACAGAGGAAGCAAGCCATGTATTGGGGCCCTTTCAGATGGTAGCCCAGCTGGAGAGAAAGCATGCACACTTTTTATTTAGCTGCTGTCTTTAGCAGTATTCTCCCATCTGACTTACTACAGATAGTTCCATTTCCCATAGCAAATTTAGCATCAGTAGATTAGCAGTTCTATCTCTCATCAGTTTGGATAAATTATCTGATAGCTGTATTTATTTAAAATAGAAATTATCATCTTTTTTTGAGAAATGTAATTTCTCAAGTACTGCACTTAATGAAGACCTAGGATCATTCTCCTTCTAAACAACTTGAGTGGAGGAACAGTTTTCAGTTAAAATGAAATTTTATGTATAATATTTTATATAAGATCCCAACTTTAAGGTGAAAGCATTTCATTTTTATTTTCCTTTATTTTTGTCTTTTCAGAGACCTGTTAATAAAAACAATAGAAAATTGCGGCTTTCAGTACCAAGAATTTCTATTATCGCCAACCTCTGTAGGTACCACAATTATAAACTCATATAAATTTTCTCAAAGGGAATTTGAATTAGTAAGAAGAATAGATCTATTTGGATAATATTATAGGTAAATCTTAAAATTACTTCAGACATGGGTTTTATTTTCTAAAGAATATTGTATGGCTTATATATTCATTTATACTTATTTTATGAAAAATATATAACTTGAGGCTCATAGAGAATATATTTTTCTTTCTACACAGAAAAAATAAAGTGTGTTTTGAAATTATGTGCCATATGGTATTTCCAAAATGGGTGTGCTGTAGTTTAATAATGCTTCAGAATAATCCAAAATAGAAAAAATGAACATATCATAATATTTTAATTACTTTTATTGGGACATTTCATTAATATGCAAACAGTGCTTCTATTTTATGGGTAAGAAATTTATTATAAGAATTTGGTACATCTTTGATATTATAATTATCATTGTCTACTTTTCTTTTGTCTTTCTGTTTGTTAGCCTATTATCATCTTTTTCTGTTTTACAGTTCTTTGCCCTGAAATTAAAAGAAAACCCATTTCAAAAATTAGATGTCCATGTTTTTGTTTTCATTTTTTGTTGTTCTTATTGAACTTAAGTGTATCCTAAGATTACAAAGCAAGTACATTAAAAAATTCTTATCATTCACAATGACGTCTCTTTGGACCAGTGTTTATAGTCAGCTACTTCATAGTCAACCCAAATAGCAAGGGGAAAAAAAATAGATGCTGTAGATAATAAGGGGATTATAAACTTTATCCATCTTACTCCTTTCAGTCTGCTCATTTATTCAATAAATCTTTATTGAATGAACACTTACTTTGCATGTGGAACTGTTCTTCAGGAACTGTATAAACTAATTTACACTTTAAACCTAAAAGGAAATTAACACTAATAAAAAAAATTAGATGTTCCACTGTGAAAATTGAAAATGTATCTGATCTCTAATTTTAATATTTATTGCCTTTTAACTTTAAAATTTAGTGAATTCTTTTTTTAATAAAATGAGGTAACAAATACCCAAGAATAACTATATTTTAGTTACTATATTATCAATAATGAATGTAAAAATGTATATATAACTTCTTACCTGGAAAATATAAAATTAAAGTGACTCATAGACATATGATTTATCAGATTCAATCTTTATTTAATTCAAAATAAAGGTACAAAGCAGCCGTTTAAAGGGTTTAAGGATTTGTGCAAAGTAGTCTTCCACAACTCAGTAACAGAATTTTTTATGGCAGAGGCTAAATGTATACCTGTATGAGTTTCTTTGCTAGGTGCTAACAGTTGATAGAGATCTCTTTCATTTCCAGCTTGGCATTCCAAATTCAAGGCTACGGTATTTCCTTATTGCAAAGCTTCAGTCAGAGCCATTACCTTTTCAAGCCCCTGGTCAGGTATTATTATGGTTGTTGTTATCATCATTATTATATCTATATCTATATCTATATCTATATCTATATCTATATCTATATCTATCTATATCTATCGATCTATCTATATATATATGTGTATATATATATATATATATATATATAGTAAATATATTCAGTCTGCTCATTTATTTCAAGAACTGCTTTGTAGAGGCTTCTATATATCTTATTGCGTCTATAATATAGACCATGCATAGGTCTATCCCCTAGGCCTTTTCTTCTCCTGGTGCCACATTTATTGCCTTAAACAAAACAAAAATTTTCTTTCATCATTAGAAAAAAAAAATGAGGTAAAAATTTAAAAAATTACCATTAGTGCAGTTACCCTCTTTTTCCCTCAACAAAATCCATTGGTTCTGTTTACGTTGAAGTCAATGCTATTTAGCTTTAATTGATTAAAATGTAGTAATGAGTAGTACAAACTAGAATAAAATGCTTAGTTGCTATAGATAGAACATCTAATTATGCAAGTAGTTATACATCCTTCTCTCAGCAATTGGTCTGAATAATAGAGTTTCAGTGGTTCAGTGAAGCTCTCCATAACTATCACAGATGAGAACTTAAAAGTCATGTCCTGCTAACAGGGGGTCAATAGTGTCATTTTAATCCCCTGCAATACAGTACCAATATATCTCCCTTCCCATAGTGGGCAATTCCAAAAAGAATGTACAAAGCATCTTAACAAAGACTTCATTAAAAATTCCTGGAACTTTTTTTGTTTTACAAAATAGGACATTATACATGGTTACCTGTTTTGCAGGAACAAGTTTTTCCTATGGGACTCAGGAGTAGAAATAACCTTTCAGGGTGAAAAGTGCTTTTCTTTTTTTAATTACTAGTTTTCCTTTAGATCATGGGTATGTTCCAGTTTTTCTTCTTTGATGAAGGAGATGGCAAACTTGAATCCAAAGTACATTTTCTAGAAATGTTAATGTTGCTTCTAAACTTTTTTCACAGATATGATGCTCTGCATTTATTCAACATACTTCCTGTTACTTTGTTGAATATTTTAATTAATAAATACACAAAGCAACAACTCCATGAAATGAATAATCTGCAGTCAGATGATACTATACCTATATGAAGAATAACTTGTGATAACTCGTATAAATACAAATAAACCACAGTTTTTGTCTTTCAAATGACAACTTTATAAAGGCTAAAATAATTTTTGCATAATGTTGACTGGACATTATTAATTTCTTTTATTTTTAATAAAGCTTTGGACAATATGTATATTTTTGTTTAATGCCAGGTACTGATGGAGTTTCCCAAAATGGAATCTGAACATCCTCAACAACATGCAATAGATGCAGTAAATAAAATTGAAGGGAAGAAAATTGAACCAAATGTTTGCTTTGATAGCAGCAGACATTGTTCAGGAAAAGAAGCCATTCTTTTTAAGCTTGAAACTGCAGAGGAAATTGACCGGAAGCATCAACAGGACAGTGATCTCTCTGTACAAATGCTAAAAGATTTTCTTGAAGATGATATTGACATGAATCAGTACTTTTTACCACCAAAGTCATTGCTGCGATATGCTCTTTTGTTAGACATTGTTAAGCCCACTTGCAGAAGGTCCATGTGCTTTACAAAAGGGTAGGTTTTAAAGAGAGACTATTCATGGAATATCCAAAATAACCAGGTTTTTATACTTGTTGTCTCTTTTAGTTCTTCTCAAAACAAGGAGCATTTTATAAAATGTTTCTGCTAGAATTTTTTTCCCACCCTTAATTGCCTGCTTTCATGTTCCAATAGAATACATGAGTGAAAATTCCTTCTGGCAGAACAGTATGTACACAACCCATAAAAGTGTTCATAAAAGACAATGCCATTTGTTTGGTGACTTCCATGGGAGCTTAAAACATGGTTTATATACGGGGTAAATTACTAATTTTTTTTAGCACCTTTCATTTTATGCCACATCAGACCTCAAAAGTTTGTTTTCTCTCATGATCAATATATAAGAAGAAATTAAATTTTAGTATCAAAATACAAAATTGAATCATCTGGCTCATGTTAGAGTACATTTTAAATTTTATTCCGTTTTTTAAATAATAATAAATTCTCCTAGTTCAAATTACAAAAGGCACTGAGATTTTAAGACTCCCTGCTACTCTGTGTCTTGGCCATTCAGTTTTCCTCACTACATGTAACCAGTGATTTCAATTTACTGTCTAATCTTCCAGAGGTATTATGTGTGAAGGTGCATTTAAATACACATGTATATTTTGCTCCATCCTTTAAGAAGTGGTAACATATTATATCTATTTTTATGTATGTGCCCTTTTTTTTGCACAATATAAATTGGATATTATTGCATATAAGTACATAAAGGACTTTTCTTTCTCATGGTATGGGTATATCATAATTTCTTTTACTGGTTACCTTTGGGTTATTTCTTGAATGTTAATATATTTTTCACCAATATTTTAAAACCTAAAAAGAAGGTAAAATTTAGGTCTTTCCAGAAAATGTGAAAGATCCCTGATTCAGCTTTGTTAATGCTATTCAACTTCCTTTGATACATAGTCTTCTCTTTTTACTTACTAGCTAGCTATCTTGCACAAGACACTATATTCATGATATAATCATACCAGATTCATTCTTATTTTATCATACTTTGCCCCTGTACTTCCAGGAGTACAGGTTTATTGCTTTTCATTACCTTAAAAGACTTCACTCAGCTGTTGTCTATTTCCAAGTCCAATAGGTTCTTTTTAGGATTCTAATAAAATAAGACATCAATTTTATAATAAAAAACAGCCTTGAATTTTTTTGTAGCTATAAAAATGATATAAAAGAAGCCTTACTGTAAAAGTCTATTTTAGTGTGGATAATACAAATATGCATATATAATATGTGAGAAAACAATTTGAGAACAATTTTTCCCTGCTGTGACTTTCTTTAATTTATACTTTAAATTGACCTATTAGGAAAAATAATAATGATAATATGTTGAACAACCAGCTTGGCAATGATCTTAGGGGAAAAAATATTACTAATACCTTGCAGTAGTCTCATTGTTGTATGAAAAGAGTAAAAACGTACTGTGTTACAGTAAGAGGCAGGTGCATATTGAGTGGGCCCATGTTCGTCATGATACTGGAGAGTAGGACCTTGTGTTTATGAGAAGAAATGATGGTCTGGCATTATAAAAAAAGAGCAGCAATTTATTTTTACCTGCCTAACATTTGGTTTAAAGTAGAAGGGATATAAATTTGAATAGTATTTAGATATAAAATTGGAACAAGTTCATATTTATAAGTGATGAACATTTTAAAAATGATAATACAAAGAAATAGCAATTGATAATACATAATTCAAAATAGTATTTACACAACTCAAAAAACTGCCCAATTTAGTGTCTGAGAAGCTTAAATAAAACGACCTTATACCCCTCATCCAGTTATTTTTAAATCATTAAGCCTATGTATATGGTGATATCAAAATATTACAGAAGGATAGAATTATGTAGATTGATTAATTTATTCAGGAAATATTTAAGAAATTTTGCATTAACAAATACATTAGATAATATTTGTGTTAATTTTTCAGTTATGGGAGGTACATAGAAGGGACAGGATCTGTGTTACAGACTGCAGAGGATGTGCAGGTACTATGTATGCTTTAGAACTTAATTATTTGAAAATTATTTTAAATAAAATTATTTTTAATACTTAAAATTTGAGAATGTCAAAATAATTTTACATGTTCTATTGGAAATGGACATATATTATTCATGTTTATATTCAGATATAGTAATTCTCTACTAAAGAAAATTTTCTTGCTGCATAAGTTTATGTAAAAAGAATATTTTGTTTTTATTTTCTTTTTCTTTTTACCTTCTGTATTTTTTATTCCACAAAGAGTAAATTGACATTCAGTTGCAACAATTAATTTCTCTAAAATTATGTACGAATATCTTAAAATTGGGACTTCTTTTGGAGCACATACTATGACTTTTAGGGAAAGAAGTCTATGTTTTAGCAAAGCATTTTACTAATATTTCAATTATAAACTCTTTATGGTATCACGGTTGAATATAAGCTTGATATTTTGCAAATTTTATACTTCTGATTACATTTGAAATGAAATCACATTATCTTCTTTTATAATGATTTAAACTCACTATTAATAAGATCCACCCATGTCAAAATCCTATCAGAGGCAACTGAATGTCTGTATTTGAGAAATCATATTTATTAAATATATTTTATTATTTTAAGAAAATGTTATGAAATTGATAATAAACAGTAAACATTTTAATGATGTATCTGTTAAACGTTATAAAATTGACCTCATTGATTGATCAAGTTTTTTTGATATTTCCCTCTATTTTTTGTTATATTGTCTTTTATTATTTATATTCTTATTTAATTTTGAGGAATCAAAAATGACAGATACATTGCAAGTATCCTGATCTGTTGAACATTGAGCTTTTGTTCATTTTCGAAGTTTATATTGCCATTGATGAGCCAATTATGTAGTTTATTGAAGAGACATTTTGCCCTGTGCTGTCATGTGTTACAGCAGACATTCCATCGTTTTTAAATTATCTCACAAAAGGTGATCTTATCTTTTTTTTTTTGTTAGCAGAAAGAACTTATTATTTATTTTATTGTTTAAGGTATTACAAATAGTAGTACATATGTCTTCTTTTTTTCTTCCCCATTGACCCCCCCCCCGGCCTCCCCTACCCCCCACCCCCAGCACTTGCCTTCACCCCTCCCAACCCCCTTGCCCCAGTGACTTGTGTCTATTGGTTGTGCTTATATGCATGCATACAAGTCCTTTGGTTGATCTCTCCCCCCCCAACCCCTACAACCCTCCCCTGCCTTCCTGCTGTAGTTTGACAGTCTGTCCTAACAAATCTAATTGCAGTCTCCTTTATCAGTTATCTTGGGGCTTTTCTTACAGGTTGAGAATATCTACAAATCTCTTAACAATTTGTCACAAGAAGAAAAGATAACAAAATTGTTAATGCTTAAACTTCGATATTTCACTCCTAAAGAAATTGCAAATCTCCTTGGATTTCCTCCAGAGTTTGGTATGTGGGATACACGCAAATCTCAGCTTTTGTTTATTAAAGATCCCCAAATTCATTAGGGACTCATATGTGTATTTTATGAAGAAATCTTTGCTTAGACAGATGGATGTAAGAAACCTTATTTCTTTCCTGATTGTGCAATTATTGACATTTTTCTTTCCTCGCCTTTCACGTTCATTTATAGCCTGCCTCAGACCAGTCCCTTTAAACTTGTGTCCCTCCCCCTTCACTCCAGTTATGGTCCTGAGTGATTTTCAGGGACAGGGAGCCAAATCAGCAATTTCCCGCCTCCTTCATGGATGGATGTTAATAGTATCTTTCTCCAGCTTATTTTCTTGCTCCCAGAGGTCCTGTTTTAATAATAACCCAACATTAGATTGTGTGAAAAAATGCCTAGAATTGTCTTTTTTATGAAGAAATTAAAAGGTTGACGAATTTATTATTTTTTCATTTGAAGATGCATTCTTATCACTCATGCGTTTATGTCCTTTCCTACAAAGTTTAAGTGGAGAAAAGAGAAGGTAGAGAAGCAGTCAGAAGGAGCTGTCCTGATGGAAAGAAAGGGTGACTCAGGACACAGGTGCCAGAACCTATGAAAATTAGGGGATCTGATGCAGGGAATCTCAGGAACAAAACCAAGATAGATACAGCTGTAGAGGAAGACAAAGTCCTAACTCTTTTCACAGTCTGGGAATTCTGGGGGCTGTTGCTATTAAGAGATGGGGACACATTGCCTTTGCTTCTTAGAGCAGCCCTGTCTCTTCCTGGTCCCTCTTCCTGTGCTCTGCCCTGTATGGATGGCATGTCTTAGGCTGTGGCACCTGTGCTCTGCCCTGTATGGATGGCATGTCTTAGGCTGTGGCACCTGTGCTCTGCCCTGTATGGATGGCATGTCTTAGGCTGGGGTGGCTGTGCTCCCAGTACCTGGCTCACAAGAAGGGGGAAGACAGACCTCCTTAATGTGCTTCCAGGGCTATACCAGGAGGGAATGTGTTTTTGATAACTCTGAAGTTTGCAGAAAAGCCAAATAGCTAAATCCAATATTATTATAATAGTAATACAGTACTATTCTTGAAGCACATAATGGGCTAAACAGATCATGTTTTAAATTCTAAATAATGGATTTACAGATGAAGTTTTAGAGCACATCCTTTTGTGCAGAGTAACAAACTGCTAATACAATTTGACTACCCTCTTGGTAATTGATTTTCTGAGCATAGTCACAGCAACCAGGTTTATTTTGTAGTCTGCTTTTTTCTTGGTGATCTCATTCAGTCACAATATCCTGGGGAGTGTTATTTAAGAAAAACATAGACTTTCCTTGTCTTAGTTTATGTCACAAAATGAATGAGAACATCATAAAACAAACAAAGAGCTGAGAGTTAAACTCAAGAATTTAATTCCCAGTCTGCTTTCCTTGTTATTATTTTTTCTTTTTCTTTTTTTACAATGAACAATCAAAGATATTTTCAACAGTACTAAAGGGAGAAAAGATATTTATTATGTAATAACAAATAATTTCTATTTTATTTGAGAGCTTTTTCAAATAATACTCATCAGTTTCATAATATTGAAACTAAGCATGTACCCCAGAGTCTGATTGAGTTTGAATCCTAGCTCTACCTTAACTACTCTCTGCCTTAGTTTACACATCTGTAAAATGGGGATAATTGTAGCACCAAATTCATAGGGTTGTTGTGACAAGTAAGTTAGTACATGTAAAATGTTTACACCCTGACACATAATATAAAATTTAAGTGTAAGTCTTTATTTTGTAAATCATAAACATTTATTTGGTTTTATAGCCTTTACTTTGTAAAGATTTTTTTCACTATTTAAAAATTTTAGATGGGTAAAATTAGATTTTTTCGTAGCTCTCTGAAAATATATGTATAGGACACATAAAAAAAAGCCTTTTTCATTGGTTAACCTTTTTTCAAATATGTGATCTGTTTGTATAGTCAGACTTGCCCTGATGTCACCACTGAGCAGCACTCTGACAGAACTATCCTTCCCATGCGCTTTTGACTTTATTGACTCTAGATCCAAAATGGGCACTGTGTGAGCTGCCGGTCCTCTGGCAATGATGGATGTGCATTGACTTTTCCATACATTTGTCCTGGTTCTCTTTGTGACTGGTGGCATGCATTTGTGAGAGAGCAGGCTTTGGAAGAGAGGAACACTCATCTACACTTACTGAAGGAAAGCTGCTAACTTGACCTCATTCTATTCTTTTTTTTTTTTTTTTTTTTTTGGTCTATGAGCATTATTATTATTTTTAATGTATCTAAGTTTAAAAGACACCTTTTAAAAATTATGTAACCTTTCCATAAGCTAGCTTAGATTTTAATATCCTATATTTAGAGATAAAATATACAGACATATATAATTTTTACAAATCTGACTTGTTCTCAAATTTATATTGCAAAAGATCGTCCTTACAATATTTTAAAAGTCTGTTTGTAAGTATATTTGTACCTCTGAATACTTTGAACTTATAATTTTTGAGATGACTAATATGCTTGCCTAAGACATATTATCTTTATAATAGCAAATATCTTTATTATCATGCTCAATTGCAAATATAGTTTTACTAAGGCAATCACTGTTATTTTATTGTAGTAAATATAATGTCAAGTGTTGATGAAGCAACTTTACCCTAATCAGCTCTACCTACCTTTTGGTCCTCACAAGTATATGAAATGCTGCTATTCTTTTTTTTTTTTTTTTTTAAGTATTTTCTATTGATTTTTTTGTATAATTTTAAAAAAATTTATTTTTATTGTTGAAAATTTTTTTTCTTTTTCTTTTTTTCTTTTTCCCATGGACCCACTCCACTCCACACTGGCACCTCCCAGGCCTTCACCATTGGCTATGCATATATGCATATAAGTTCTCTGGTTAATCTCTAACCTCTACTCCCCACCCTGCCTTCCTTCATTTTATTATCTACTTGCTTTTCTTTTATATAATTGCTATGCCAAAGGATACTGAATGTGAATTTCTAACATTGTAACTAACATGCTCTACACTCTGAGGCATATATAATCTTTTATGTTGATACTCACAAGGCTTTGTTCCAGCAAATGTAGTATCCGTGGGCCATTTTGTTTTGAAAAAGAATGTAGCAAATAGAAGTTCACTATGAGAAAGTAAATTTGTGGAAGCACAATATAAAAAAACAACTGTGAGGAACTTGTATCCTAAATATATATAAAGAACTCTTACAACTCAACTATAAAAAGAAAAATAATCAAATTTTAAAATGGGCAAAGGATTTGAATAGACATTTCTCTGAAGAAGATAGACAAATGAACAATAAGCGCATGAAAAGATGTTCAACATCATTAGTTATGAGGGAAATGTAAATCAAAACTATAATAAATACCATTTCACAAAAAGTCATTAACAGTGCTGAAAAAGATGTGGAGAAATCGGATCACTTGTATATTGCTGATGGGAATATCAAATGGCACAGCCACTTTAGAAAAACAGTCTGACACTTTCTCAGATGTTACACATAGAATTTTTGTTTGACCCAGCAATTTCTCCCCTACAGGTATCCAAGAGAAGGAAAAATAAATGTCCATGCAAAAACGTATACTTAATGTTCATAACAGCTTTATTCATAATAATTAAAAAGTAGAAAAAAACCAAACTGCTATCAATAAATGAATGGATAAATAAAATGTAGTATATCCATACAATAGAATGTTACTTGGCTATAGAAGGGGAATGAAGTATTGTTACATTCTGTAACATAAATGAACCTTGAAAACATTATGCTTAGTGAAAGAAGCCAGACACAAAAGCAGCATATTGTATGGTTCCATTTATATGAAACTAGAGGCCCATGTGGCCTGTGCGGCCTGTGCACTCTCGCAGTCTGGGACCCCTTGCTCCTTACCGCCTGCCTGCTCACTGGTCCTTATTCCTTGGCTTGCTGCTCCTTAGCGCTGACGCTGAGGCGAGAGAGGCTCCTGCCACCGCCACTGCGCTCGCCAGCCGTGAGCCTGGCTTCTGGTTGAGCAGCGCTCCCCCTGTGGGAGCGCAATGACCACCAGGGGCAGCTCCTGCATTGGGCATCTGCCCCCTGGTGGTCAGTGTGCATCATAGCAACTGGTCGTTCCGCTGTAATGGTCGCTCAAGCTTTTATCATATAGATGTTCAGAACTGGCAAATCCACAGAGACAGAACGTAGATTACTGGTTGAGGGGCAGGTAGGGGGAATGGTGAGTGACCACTAATGGGTACTAGCTTTTTATAAAATTGAGGTGTAATTGACATATAATATTATGTCAGTTTCAGGTGTACAGCAGTGATTGGCTATTTATATACATTGTGAAATGGTCAGCACAATAAGTCTAGTTAACATCTTTCACCATACATAGTTATAATTTTTTTGTGTGATGATGACTTTTAAGATCTACCCTCTTAGCAGCTTTCAAATATGGAATACAGTATTATTTACTACTAGAGGCCCGGTGCACGAAATTCATGCACAGGTAGGGTCCCTAGGCCTGGCCGGCGATCAGGACTGATTGGGGCCTTCTGGCTGCCAGCCAGGGCCTTCCTTCATTCCATGCCACCCCCTGGTGGTCAGTACACATCATAGCGAGAGATCGAACTCCCGGTTTCCCGATCAAACTCCCAAGGGGACACTTTGCATATTAGCCTTTTTTACCTTTTGTACCTTTTGATCCCCTTCACTCATTTTGCCCCCCTCCATCACCAATCTGTTCTCTGTATCTATGAGCTTTTTTGTTGGTTTTCTTGCTTGGTTTGTTTTTAGATTCCACATATGAGTAAGATCATATGGTCTTTCTCTGTCTGACCTCATTTAGCATAATGCCCTCTCTATCCATGTTGTTGCAGATGGTGAGATGTCATTCTTTGTTTATGGCTCATAGTATTCTGTCATATATACTGTATATACGGCATTTTCTTTTCTATTCATTTATTGATGGACACTTAGGTTATTTCCATACCTTGGTTACAGTAAATAATGCTGTAGTGGGTATGTAAGTGTGTATATCTTTTCTAATTAGTGTTTTTATTTTTATTGGGTAAATATCCAGAAGTGAAACTACTGAATCATATGGTAGTTCTATTTTTTAATTTTTTGAGAAGCCTCCATACATTTTCCATGGTGGCTTAACCAGTTCGTAGTCCCATCAACAGTGTATATCCTTGCCAACACTTTATAGTACTTGTCTTTTTGATGATCACCATTCTAACAGGTGCGAAGTAATATCTTACTGTAGTGTTGATTTTTCCTTGATGCTTAGTGATGTTGGGCTTGCTTTTATGAGACAGTTGGCTATCTGTATGTCTTCTTTAGAAAAATGTCTATTCAGCTGCCGATTTTTAATTGAATTGCTTGTTTTTTATTTTTATTTTTTGTTTTTTGCTATTGAGTTATTTTAGTTCTTTATATATTTTGGATATTAACCCTTTATCAGATATCTAGTTTACAAGTATTTAATATTTTCTCCCATTCAGTAGGTTGGTTTTTTGCTTTTTTTAAATCATCACCCAAGGGTATTTTTCCATTGATTTTTAGAGAGAATGAATGGAAGGGAGAGAAGAAGGAGGAAGGGAAAAAGGGAGGAAGGGAGTGGAAGAGAAAGAGAGAGAGAGAGATCCTTGTGAGAGAGACACATTGACTGATTGCCTCCCGCACATGCCCCAACTGGGGGCCAGGGATCAAGCCAGCAATTGGGGTCTATAGGCAAATGCTCTAACCACTGCACAACCATCCAGAGCTGGCTTTTTGTTTTGTTGATGATTTTTTTTTTCTGTGTAGAAGCTTTTTAGTTGTAGTCTTACTTGTTTATTTTTGCCTTTGCTTTTGGAGTTATATACAAAAATACCATATGCAAGACCTATGTCAAGGAGCTTACCACCTATGTTTTCTTCTAGGAGTTTGATGGTTTCAAGTCTATGTTCAAGATTAAAGGCTTAAATTTGAGTTAATTTTTGTGCACAATGTAAAATAGTCTATTTTCATTCTTTTGCATGTGACTATCCAAATTTTTCAACACTGGTAATTGAAAACACTATCCTTTCCCCATTTTATATTCTTGCCTCCTTTGTCGTAAATTAATAGGCCATATATGCATGGGTTTATTTCTGGGTGCTGTATTCTGTTCCACTGATCAGTAACTCTGTTTTTATACCAAGACCATACTGTTTTGATTACTATATGTTCCTAATATAGTTTGAAATAAGGGAGTGTGATGCTTCCAGCTTTGTTCTTTCTCAGAATTGTTTTTGCTATTTGGGTATTTTGTGATTCCAAATAAATTTTAGGATTGTATGTTCTATTTCTGTGAGAATAGTCATGGGGATTATATTAGGTATTGCATTGGATCTGTAGATTGCTTTAAGTAATATGGACATTTTAATAATATTGGTTCTTCTAATCCATGAGTACATGATATCTTTACATTTATTTCTGTCTTCTTCAATTTCTTTCATCAGTGTGTCATAGTTTGTAGCATACAGCTCTTTCACCTCCTTGGTGAATTTATTCCTAAGTATTGTGTTCTTTTTGATGCAGTTACTAGTATAAATTGGGTTGTTTTCTTAATTTCTCCTTCTGATCGTTCATTATTAGTGTATAAGCAACACAACAGATTTTTGTAAGTTAATTTTGTATCTGCAACTTTTCTGAATTTGTTTATTCTAACCATTTTTTAGTTGAGTAGTTAGGGTTTTCGTATACAATGTCACATCATCTACAAATAGTGATTGTGTTACTTCTTTTCCAATTTGGATGCCTTTTATTTCTTTTTCTTGCATAATTGTTCTGATGAGAACTTCCAATACTCTGTAGACTAAAAGTGGTGAGAATGGACATTCTTGTCTTGTTGTTGATCTTAGAGGAAAATTTTCAGCTTTTCACCATTTAGTATGATGTTAGCTATGGGTTGGCTTTCTTTTTCAGATGATTAAAATGTTCTGGAATTGCCCTGGCCAGTGTTCTCAGTGGTTAGAGCATCTGCCCATGCATGGAAAGGTCGAGGGTTCATTTCCAGTCAAGGGCATGCACCTAAGTTTCAGGATCAATCCCCAGCCCTGGCTGAGGCTCAGTTGGGAGGCAACTCATCTATGTGTCTCTCTCATATCAATGTTTTCTCTCCCCCTCCCCCCCCCCCGAATCTTTCTCTCTCTCCCCCTTCCTGCTTTCCACTCTCTCTAAAAATCAATAGAAAAAATATCCTCAGGTAAGATTAACAACAACAAAATGTTCTAGAATTATAATGGAGATGTATGCAAAAGTTGTGACTATACTAAAAACCATTGAATTGTACACTTTAAAAGGGTGACCTTTATAGAATGTGAATTGTATCTTCAAAAACATGTTATTAAATAAAACACTGTGAAATAATGGTAGCCACTGTTTTTCCTAAAGTACACTAATATACAAGTATCTAGGAGTACTGTGGATGTTATATGTATATGTGTGTGTGCACAACTCATAGTATGATATGGGATATGACAACATCACATTGTGTACACAAGGTACTCTTACATACTGTTTTTAGGTCTAAATCTCTAAATTCTCATTTGTTAATTGAACTTTGTGGAGACCTTAGGGACTTATTTATGTAAATGACCACTGTGCTCTTACTAAAGGATATATCCTTTTATCTCTGCAGTTATTATTACAAATGATTGTATTACAAATTGTTATCTCTCTTTTCTAGGATTTCCTGAGAATATAACAGTGAAACAGCGTTATCGACTACTTGGAAATAGTCTCAACGTACATGTAGTAGCTAAACTAATCAAACTACTATACGGATAATCTTAAATGACTTTGAAAGATGGTCACAGTATTCCTTCATATCCAGACGGTAATTCTGAAATTCTAGTTTAATTAATTTCGACAAAATTTAACTAAATTATCTTAATCTCTCATAACAAATTTGAATGTATCACAAAAATGCCAATTTGTTTCCTTACATTTATATTACTATCTTTTGTAAAGTGAAATTATTGTTATTCTTTAGGTGAATATATTTTCATATGAAGTCATTAAATATATATATAATATTTTTTATAATATGGTATTAAATAACTTTAGGAACATTAGAATTTTAATGTTTTCACCAATCCTATATAATAAAGAGGTAATTTGCAAATTGACCATCATACTCTCGCACAAGATGGCCAACCCCATGTGGTCACAAGATGACCACCACAAGATGGCCAGCAAGGGAGGGCACTTGTGGGCGATCAGGCCAGCAGGGGAGGGCAGTTAGGGGCGACCAGTCCAGCAGGGGAGAGCAGTTGGGGACGACCAGACTGGGCAGGGGAGGGCAGTTGGGGGCAACTGGGCTGCAGGGGAGGGCAGTTAGGGTGACCAGGCCTGCAGGGGAGGGCAGTTAGGGGTAATGGGCCAGCAGGGGAGGGCAGTTGGGGGTGACCAGGCAATCAGGCTGGCAGAGGAGCAGTTAGGCTGGCAGGGGAGTGGTTAGGGGGTGATCAGGCTGGCAGGCAGAAGTGGTTAGGGACAATCAGGCAGGCAGGCAGGCAAGCAGTTGGGAGCCAGCAGTCCCAGATTGTAAGAGGGATGTCCGACTGCCAGTTTAACCGGCAGTCGGACATCCCCTGAGGGGTCCCAGATTGGAGAGGGTGCAGGCTGGGCTGAGGGCCGCCCCCCTCCAGTGCACGAATTTCATGCACCGGACCTCTAGTATTTTATAAAGAGACATAATAAGCATATTGTAATAAATCTGAGAAGTTGTATTTTTTTTGTTAATTAAAGAAGTTGTTTTATGAATCTTGTCATTTTACTTTTTTGTTAGATGATTATTTTTAATTCTAAAATAATGATTCTAATTCTAGCCTGTTTCAAGTATTGAATGTTTTACTTAACTTAATCCCTTAAACATTCCTTTGTTTTACTTAAATGCTTATAATATTTTAAACCAAATTATCATCATTCATCTTATACAACAGTCTGAAGAAAGTGTCAGAAAAAATAATTTTAAATTCTTGATTGCCTTTTTATCAGGAAGCCACAGAATTTGGAGGTGCACATTACCTTTAATTCTACCTCCATCTGAAAGGTTAAACTCATTCCTTCGTCATTTGTGCATATTTCCCTTCAGTTTGCTGTTAGTAGAGCTTACCTGTGTCTTTGCTCTCCGCTTCTTGTTGTATGTTGATTTTGTCATCACATTCTAAGAAATGTAGCATGACATTAAGATTTTAGTTGAGTGTTGACCTATGAACCAGGGGGTCATGGTTCAATTCCCTTTCAGGGTACATGCCCAGTTTGTAGGCTCGATCCCAGTGTGGGGTGTGCAGGAGGCAGCCAATCAATGATTCCCTCTCATCATTGATGTTTCTCTCTCCTTCTCCCTTCCTCTCTGAAATCAATAAGAATATATTTAAAAAACAATTTTAGGGAGGAAACTCTGCCCTTTGACCCCATTCCTTATAACTATTCTGTGAATTAACTTTAATAACTTTTAATGTTCTCTGTTTCTACCTTTGCAGTAGACTTCTTGGAATTAGGGTTTCTAATCAGTTTAAGTCTTGCATCAGAAATCCTGTGGTTTTTATTTCAGTGGTAAAATCAAGTGAAAATGGATTAAAAAAATGAAAAGAAATATGAACAGAAATTTTATCATAAAATTTTAATTCATATTATTATCCTGAAAAAAATAAACACAATCGTTTGATGTGGAGAAATTGGAACCCTGTATGTTGCTGGTGAGAATGTGAAATGGTACAGCCACTGTAGAAAATAGATGATGATTTCTTTAAAAAATATAAACAGAATTATCATATGATCTAGCAATTCCACTTTTGAGTATTACCCACAAATATTCAAAGTGGGGACTTGGTCTGATATTTGTACACCAATTTTCATAGCAGCATTATTCACAATAGCTAAAAAGTGGAAACAACCAAAGTGCCCATCATCAAATGAATGGAGAAACAAAATATGGTGTATACCTATAATGGAATATTATTCAGACCTGAAAAGGAAATTCTGATACAACATGGATGAACCCTGAAGACATTATGCTTAGTGAAATAAACCAGACACAAAAGGGCAAATTTTGTATGATTCCACTTACATGAAGTATGTAAAAGAATCCAGTTCTTAGTGATAGAAAGTAGGCTAGAGGCTACCAGGGTTTGACACCTTCTGCAAGGGGAGTGGTGTTGCAAGGCTGCAGAGTTTTGTTTGCTGTGGTGAGAAAGCTCTGGAGATGGGTGATGGTGATAGTTACACAACAATGTGAATGTAATTAATACCACTGAACTGTATACTTAAAAATCATTAAAATGGAAAATTTTATGTCATGTACATTTTACCACAAAAAACCCAACAGTCATTCCTTCTCACCATTTTTTTTTAGAAGAACTCACATAAACATGGATATAGGGCAATTATAGGCCAATGCAAATACACATGTGGGCAAAAGTAGATTTACAATTGTTAGTACACAAAACACAGAGTTTATATTTATATTATAATAAAGCTATTGTAATAATCATAATATGCATGTCTTTTCCATATGAACAACTTTAAACCTACTTTGGCTCACCCCTGTATATACCAAGTATTGCTTTCTTCTACATTTTATATATGTGTTTAAAGACATACCTTGCTACAAATTTCATAAATTTTAGTATACAACAATTTGAAATTACTTTGGCACACTTTTACTAGTTCTCTTCACTTTTTTATTTTTTACCAATGAAAAAGTTCAGAGTGTTTCTATAATTATGCTATAATAGTAGGGTTCTATGCTCCACTGAGCAATGTTACACAAATTAAGTGTTGGGTTACAGTGCCCTAATTATAAACACATAAAAGCTCTATGGAAACATTCCTTTGCAAACTGGAAGGTAGACTACAGCTTGGTGAGATAATTTAAATTATTGAAGTATATTCATGGGTAGATGATGATTCTTGCCCTTAATTCATAATTGAAAATATATAGTAGCAAGCATAAGACTCACACCTTAATTTATGTATATTTACATGCATGATTAATTTAGAAATGTCATTTTATTGAATGCCCACTATATACTATTGGTAATATGCATAACTTGCCCAGGAAATTTCTGATATTTGGATTTATATATTTATTCAATATTTTAGAAAATATAACCTTCTTTTAAAAAGAATTATATGTAATTAAATCTGTGTCATTTCTAACATGATTTTTCATTCTCCTGTTTGCATCACTTGTATTCTTTTAAATGGGTTGCCAAATAACTTTAAGGTATTTATTAACCTGCTTCATGTTTTCAGTAGGTTTTTCAGACCCAAAAATGATAAATAAGAAATAATCAAATGACTTAATACAAACAAAATGAGTCATATTAGAAAATTATTTTGAAGAGGAGATTGGGTAGTCATCATAGGAGAAAGAGCCAGAGCTTGATAATCTTTAATGAGGGGGTCTCATATAGGTTTTTTAACTTTTAAAATTCATTTCAGAGAGAGGAAGGGAGAGGGAGAGGATAGAAATATCAGTGATGAGAGAGAATCATTGATTGGCTGCCTCCGGCACACTCCCTACTGGAGACTGAGCCTGCAACCCAAGCATGTACCCTGACTGATAATTGAACCATAACTTCCTGGTTCTTAAGTCAATGCTCAAGCACTGAGCCACACCAGCCGGGCACATATAGGTTTTTTATTTTATTTTTATTTTTTTTCTTTATTGATTAAGGTATTACATATCTTAAGTGTGGCCTTATCCCCCCCCCCCCCCCCGCCACACTCATGCCCTCACCCCCCTGGTGTCTGTGTCCATTGGTTAGGCTTATATGCATGCATACAAGTCCTTTGGTTGATCTCTTTCCCTTACCTCTGCCCTCCCCTACCTTCCCTCTGAGGTTTGATGGTCTGATCAATGCTTCTCTGTCTCTGTATCTGTTTTTGTTCATAAGTTTATGTTGTTCATTATATTCCACAAATGAGTGAGATCATGTGATATTTATCTTTCTCTGACGGACTTATTTTGCTTAACATAATGCTCTCCAGTTCCATCCATGCTGTTGCAAATGGTAAGAATTCCTTCTTTTTTACTGCAGCATAGTATTTCATTGTGTAGATGTACCATAGTTTTTTTAATCCACTCATCTGCTGATGGGCATTTAGGCTGTTTCCAAATCTTAGCTATGGTAAATTGTGCTGCTATGAACATATGGGTTCATATATCCTTTCTGATTGGTGTTTCTAGTTTCTTGGGATATATTCCTAGAAGTGGGATCACTGGGTCAAATGGGAGCTCCATTTTTAGTTTTTTGAGGAAACTCCATACTGTTCTCCATAATGGCTGTACCAGTCTGCATTCCCACCAGCAGTACAAGAGGGTTCCTTTTTTTCCCGCATCCTCCCCAGCACTTCGTTTGTTAATTTGTTGATGATAGCCATTCTGACAGGTGTGAGATGGTACTGCATTGTCGTTTTGATTTGCATCTCTCAGATGATTAGTGACTTAGCATGTTTTTATATGTCGCTTGGTCTTTCTTATGTCCTCTTTCCAAAAGTATCTATTTAGGTCCATTGCCCGTTTTTGATTGGGCTATTTATCTTTCTTTTGTTAAGTTGACATATAGGTTTTTATTAATTTGTTTGGTGTCAATATACTTTCACCTTATCAGGAAACTTCATTATTGTTTCTTCTCCCTCGTAAATATTCAAACTCACCATCTCAATCATTCCTAGCATTTCCTGTGTTCAAGTCTCTTCTATATTAAAAACAATGACAGCAGGTAGAAACCTCCCTAGATTCTTGTCTTCTTTCATCGCTTCCCTTTCATAGTCAAACCTCTTAGAAAGGTAATCTATAACTTATCTCCACTTCTTAATCTCTCCTCTAACTCTTCCACTGCTCCAATATACCTTTGGCCTTGGTCAAACTGCCAAAAGAGCATTTACTATCATGATCAAGGATCTATGTGTGCCTGAGTTTTTCAGTCCTTATCTTCCCTGACTTAACAACAGTCTAAACTCTCTTTCTTGATACAGGTTCTCCCTTTGTCTAACATGGCATTGCGTTCATTTTTTTAAATTAAAGTATAGTTGACATTCAATATTATATTGGTTTCAAGTGTACAACATAGTGATTCAACATTTATAAATCCTAATCCTTAGTGTTAGGCAGTAGAGCCAAAAGACAGATGGGAAGATGTGAGTCACCCTGAGGGATCACCCTGAGGGACCCCCTTCAGAGCACCCTGAACATTGTGTTCTGGCTAATAAGTCAGATCTGCACAGTGGGCACTGCCCTGTGCCTTAAAGAGTGAGAAAATATCTCTATCAACCAACTTGCTCTTTCTCATAGGATAGAGCCTTTTGAAAAGTCAAAAAACAGTGTTTGAAATTGTGAAAGTTGAGGGACTACCTAGCACTTTAAAAAATAATCAGAGTAGTGGGTAGGATTCCTTCACAAAAATCACAATCTGTCTTCTGCTCCAATTTCAACCTCGTTCAGGTCAGAAGTTATTAAATCGAAGGCTTCTGAGGATAGAGAAATGAAGCTTGAGAACAAATTAAAGTGGTTTAATTCTAGTCATCGCAGTACAGAATAAAGAAGAGAATAGACTGACAGCTGTCAGAGGGAGGGAACTTGGGGGGCTGGGTGAAAAAGGTGAAGGAATAGCAAAAAGAGAAAAACAAAAACAGAACAGTGTGGTGGTTGCCAGAAGGTAGGGGGAGAGGGGAAGGTAGTAGTAAAGGGTAAAACAGGGATAAATGGTGAAGGAAGGAGACTTTGACTTTGGGTGGTGAACACACCATGCAATACACAGATGATATAGAATTTTACACTTGAAACCTATATCATTTTATCAACCAATGTCACCCCAATAAGTTCAATAAAAATAAAAAAAAAATTAAAAACAGCTACTATGTCAGCCAACCGTAAGCACATACTAATGGGCGTGGTCTGCAGGCCAGCTGTTGTGTCTGCACCCAAAGTAAAATAGTTCTGGTTGTTCTTTTTGTTTTGATAACTTCATTATTAAAACCAAAATTTAGAATCAAGGGTTTCCCAAATAAGCCAAGATAACACAATAAGGATCGGATTTTAAACCCATAGAGACAAAGTAGTTAAAAATGTATTTTCCTGAGTTGATTATGTTATTGCAAAGGTTAACTTTTCATAATTTGGTCTTCAGCTTGGAACTATGACTATTTAAGGCTACCAGTTATAAACTCACTAATAACTTTGGACTTTGAAATTGAGTGAGGGTCAGATGGTCTCAGCAGTTTTTTCGTAGTCTGTGATTGAACTCATTATGTAATTTTTCAAGATAGCCTTTGAACCTTCCTGTACTTAGAACTGTCTTCCTCTCAACTTCTAATGTCAAAGTGTACTGCATACAACTACCAGGTCAACTTCTTAACATGCATTTTTTTATCCACCTCGAATCTAGCCTCTTCTTCCTTCATTCATCATACTCACCAAGATATCTAGTTATGCCCATAATATTTCACTTTATTAGAAGGCAGTAAGAATTCTAAACATGTTCTTCAAATTCATTCTGTACCAGTGAACCTGTCTGCACCCTTCTCTTTCTCCTGTCATTCCTTCACTTTGCTACTAAAAATTTAAAACGTCAGGTTTTAAAAAATTTATTTCCGTAGCCACCCTGTCTCTTTCTGTCTTTAGGACTTCTAAGAACATCTTGCAATAAGATACTTGTACTCTTGCCGAAACCAGTTTGGCTCAGTGGATAGAGCGTCGGCCTGCGGACTGAAGGGTCCCAGGTTCGATTCCGGTCAAGGGCACGTACCTTGGTTGCGGGCACATCCCCAGTAGGAGGTGTGCAGGAGGCAGCTGATCGATGTTTCTCTCTCATCGATGTTTCTAACTCTCTATCCCTCTCTCTCTTCCTCTCTGTAAAAAATCAATAAAATATATTTAAAAAAATAAAAATAAATAAAAAAAAGATACTTGTACTCTTCAAAAATTTTATGAAACCATGACCCAAAAATTACATTACTATTTTTGTCTTGATTTGTGAGATTATTCCTTTTTAAGTTTATTTTTTCAATAAATATGAGCATGTGCAAATAACTTTGACTTCTTACTCCCCAAGTTCTCAAATAAATTATTTTATACTTGCCATAGGTAAATATGGGTTCTGAGTCTTATTTTCAGTTATATCCAACACTTACAGTTCTCCCTCAAGTATACCATATTTGACTCCTAAAGCTTTCAAAATCTTATTTAAAAAAATATATATATAAATCTAGATAGAAATTTTCACAAAAACTAAAACATAGTAAGTTATTTTTTTCATAGAACTCTTCTTTATAGCCTTAGGTAGTCCTTATTTCTCTTCTTGAACATACTATGGTTTCATTGTTTACTTCAAGCATTTGCCCAGTATTTTGTTTGCATCTTTATATCTATTCATATCAGAGAAGATTTAAATTATAAGGCTGTAAATAGGGAACATGTTTATTTAGCCAAGTCAGCTCTATAATTAGATGAGATCACAATCTAAAGTCTAAAGACACAGAGAGAGAGATCGCAGAGGTTTGGAGCTGAACTCTTAACTATTGCTAAAGATTCAGTCCTCAGGATTCATGTCCAAGCTATTTTTCTCAGAGATCTCACTTTTTCCTACAACGTCTACCAGTTTGCCCAGGACACCCAGATGACTCCAGATCAGATATTTTGCCTACGCCCTATTCTAAAATTTCCATGTAAGAAGACTTTTAACTTGAATATCTTCCTGTCACATCAAATTTAGTATATTTGAAAACAGATCAGTTGTTCTCCATTATAACATCAGTTCTATTCATGACCAACTTTAATATTTCTCTTTATGGTACTGCTTCTCTCCCAGTCTCCTAAGTTCAAACCCCTCCAGCCAAGATCATCTTCACCTTCTTTCTCCTCTATTTCTTTCCATTTATAAGCTTCTGTTAATAAAATATCCTTTCCAAGAAGGTTTTTCCTGAACAATTGTTTATTTTAGGAAAACAGCAAAAGTCATTTTAAAAATCTGAAAATATACCTCTATGTTTGCAACCAGATTTGTATGCTTGGCTAAACATGTGGACATTTAACAGATTTCAGCCTTCTGAATTTAATCTATCATGGATATAATTTTTACTAAAATAGTTATTTTGCTCACTTAGCTAATTCCTTACACAAATACAGTTACATTTTTACACACACACAAATGATTGAAAATACCTAGTGGAATGTGGTATTTCTTGTGCAGTATATATATATGCTGAGTGGGCTATGTGAGAGCCCATCCTATGATGAATAGACAATAAGCTGGATAGTGGCTATGATTTGAATTGGCTTTAAATAAAAATATTCCATGTTTTAGAGAATGTAAACTTCCTGGAAAGCAGAGATTTAAGTTATTTTTCAGTGCTGCCTTTTCAGTGATTACAATACCTGGCTCATAGTCACAATAAATATTTGTTAAATAAGTGAATATATTTACCATATGGATTGACATAAAAGCTGCATAAAGTCATCACACCGTGAAGTTTAAACTGCTTTTAAGTCATTCCCCTGAAAACTATTTAATTTGTGTTATTGCCACTTTGTCCACACATAGAGGAAGAGCCAAATTTACTCAAGTTTGAAAGGTGATTTAAACAATAATTCTAGGATAGTACTTGCACCTTGGCTTTAGGGAAAGTTGTGGCAGATAGAAAAATTTTTAAATGTTGTATTCTGACTTCTTGTCTGGACAAGAGCACAGACTCATTTCTTCTTATTCCTGATAAAGATAATTGTAGTAGGTAGGTAGATAAGAGCAGAGTAGGGACCATAGACCACATGCAGAGGGTCACAGGGTGGAGAGCCCCTGGTGCTTAGCAATGGACAAAACTACAAGCTCTTGCACCACCACTCCCTTAAGCATTGATCCCTGAAGATGACATCTAGGCTTCAGTTGTGTTTCAGCTCCAGACCCAGAGAAGCAGCAAGATCAGATGGAGCAGTGCCATGGCTGACATCAGGACCAGCTGAAGTGACTAATGATCCCCTCCCCTGGCGTTGGCCAATTAGTGGAGACCACGATCCTGAGAGGCACACCTGGAAAGCTGATGAATATTGTATTGAGATCCTTCCCTGGGACCTCCAGATAAAAGCCTTTAAGACAGGGACCCCAGGCAAATGTACTCTCTCTTTTTCCCGAGCATGCCCACACCTTTCCTCCCTCTTTCATCTCTCAAGGCAAGCCTCCCCCTCCTTTTCTTCCCCCCGCTGTAACTAATTTCCTGAACACATTTCTTCTATTACTTTGTTCCACCTCTGTGACTTTCTAAATAAACTTATTCTTATAATTTAAGTCTTGACTCTAAATTCTTTCTTAGCCAGAATTCAAGTACCAAGGTTGTTGAACCGAGCTCTAACACCTGGTGCTATTTCGCTGCCAACATAATGATCATTTCTGAAAAGTACAATTATAAGTTAATGCAAGAGGCATCAGAAAGAGAACCCTGAAAGATGGGAAGAGGAAAACAAACTGGCTAAGTACTCCTAGGACTGGAGGGGGAACATTGTTGCAGCATGGGTATCTTAGGACCTCTAACCCAACAAAATAAGGTAACCCAGGCTTGGTGTTTGTTCCCCACCCCCAACCTAGCAACATAAAGGAGCCCAGAATGGCTCATTCCCACCCCAGATGGAACTGGAGTCCTGTCGATAAAACCAGGTAAGTCTGATACCACCAGCGAGGGCGGTATATAGAAATCCCCACTGACAAGTATCCAAGGGAAGCATTCTACTTCCCTGCCAGGACTGAGACTTCTCTCTTGCTGAGAGATTTGGGCAGCCAGAGGGCACCAACAAGGAGGATCCCACCACAAAAGTGCCTGATCCAGGAAGCCTTTTCATCCATGGGCAGGAGGCTCCCTTCCCCAACCTAGAGGCACAGGTGACCTGGCCTAGAGTAGCACCATCAAGGACCATTGGGAGCCCTAGCAGCGCCAGAAAAACTGAGCAGACCAAAATAACTTCGCAAAGGCACTGACAATGAACTGTTACTGGAATCACACGCCAAAAGGTAGGCCTGAAGCTGCATGCTAAACATAAACACACTGCCTGCTAAAATAAAAGATTAATATAGGATGCAGAGACTCCTAATGTAATAGACAAAATATCCAGGATACAATTTTAAAATCACTTGTTATACCGAGAACCAAAAAAATCACAACTTGAGCCCTAGCTGGGTTGCCTCAGTGGATAAAGCATTGGCCTGTGGACTAAAGGGTCCCAGCTTTGATTCAAGTGCTTAAAGAAAAGAACTGTTAACTGCAAATTCTGTATTAGTCCAACTATTCTTCAGAAATAAAGGGTAAATAATGATATTCTCAAATGAAGCAAAACTAAAAGCATTTGTTATTAGCAATCCTATCCACAAAGAATGGCTAATGGAAGTTCTTAAAAAATGAAATGATAAGACATCGTGGAGTATCAGGAAGGAAGACAATAATGGAAAGAGCAGAAATATGGATACATACAAAAAACTATGCTTCTTATTAATTTTATAAATCACATTTGATTATTGAAACAAGAATTATAGCATCTGATGCTCAAGACAATAATATTTAAAAGTGGGGAAGGTAAGGGGGCCTAAATAGAAGTGAGATTTCATTTCACTCAAAGTGTTAAAATGCTGAGACCAGTTAACTGAGAAATCATGTATGTATATTGTAATGCTCAGAGCAACCACTGCAAAAAATATACAAAGAAGTACAGGCAAAACCACTATAAATAAATCAAGATGGAATACTAAAAGTATTCACATAACCTGTAGGAAGGCTAGAAAAGGAATACAGAAGAGTAAGAAGCAGAAAACAAATGATTAAATGTCACACAAGCTCTACCATGTCAACAATTATCTTAAATATAATTGGTCAAAATACACTAATTAGAATACAGAGATTAGCAGAGTGAATTAAAAACATTTAATTATGTGTCATTTATAAGAAACTTCAAATAAAATGATGTAGGTAGGCTGAAAGTAAAAGGCTGGTAAAAATAAGACCCACAAAGGGAATCTGCTTAATGATATGTCAAAATGACAAGAAGTTATAGGAATGAAGATAAAAACTGGGAGCAGATTAAACATTCTGCAATTAGACTATGGTGAAGCCAATCAATAAAACATTATGCAATGATGCAGCCACTTTGAAAAATGGGCAGTTCTTCAAAAAGTTGAGTCACCATATGAACCAGCAATTCTACTGCTGGGTATATACTGAAGAGAACTGAAAACATATATATACACACAAACTTGTACACCCATGTTCATAGGAGCATTACCCATAATAGCCTAAAGTGGAAAAGGCTATTATGTTTATCAATTGATGAATGCATAAACAAAATGAGTACATCCATACAATGGATTCATCATAAAAAGGAATGAAATAGTGATACTTGCTATAATGGGTGAACCTTGAAAGCATTACGCTAAGTGAAAGAAGCCAGATACAAAAGAACACATACAATTTCATTTTATGTGAACTGTCCAGAATAGGCAAGGCAGATTAGTGATTTCCAGGGAAGAGGAAAGAGGGGAATTCAGAAAAGTACAGGATTTCTTTTTGGGATGATGAAAATGTTATGGAACTAGATTGTGGTGACGATGGTACAAATCTGAATATACTAAAAAAGCATTTAATTGTACACTTAAATAGGGTGAACTTTATAGTATACTAGAGGCCCGATGCACGAAGATTCGTGCAAGAATGGGCCTTCCTTCCCCTGGCTGCCAGCATTGCCTTCGCTCTGGCCAGAGCTGCCTTTCCACCTTTGCTCCGGCCCAGAGCTGCCTTTCTGCCTTCCCATGATGCCCAGAGGCCTGGAGCAGCTGGGGCGGTGCAGAACGCCTGCGTCATCGCCATGGCAATGATGCAAGCGTCCTGCCCCGCCCCTGGCCGCTCGGCACCTGTGTGTGAAAATTAACCCACCATCTTTGTTGGGTTAATTTGCATACTCACTCCTGGTTGGCTGGTGGGTGTCACAAAGGTATGGTCAATTTGCATCTTTCTCTTTTTTTAGTGTAGATGAATTGTATCTGTCTGTCTCTGTCTTTCTGCTTGTATCTCCATGTGTCTGCATGCATATAAGACCTTGTACAACTTTTTACAGTTATTGTTAAGGAGACCAGGTAGTGACATTGAATTAGGCTCAGGTGAAATAAAACAAAGAAGAGAGGAAGGGACACAGTTTTGTCCATGTGTATTCTGTGATTATAACTCTGAAATTATTCATCTAAAAATAGATTGGAATAAAATAATAGGAATTATGTTAGTGTAATTGAATTTTAAGTCTCCCTGTTTATGTTTTGCAAATTCAATGTAGTATAGTTACATTACTTTTATAATTAAAAACATTTTTTTATTCAAAGTCAATACTCTCTACCATAGAGTCTGATCATTGTAAACTAGCTTTCAAGTCACTAGTTCATTTGCATTCTGATGCCTTGTAATGCAGTCTCCTCCACAGACTTTTTTCCTCCAGGACAGTCTCTTCAGTGCCTGCCTCAGATGATGACAAATTGTGGGTATCTAATATATAATTGTCCAGTTAACCTGACTTAAATATATGTATGCTGAGTACTATAACAGAATCATTATGGTCTTCCATGACTTGTTGGAATAATTCTATCAGTCAACCTAAACAAGAATTGCACATTACTAGTAGATGTTAAAGGAAAAGTATTTAATACTAGAATTGTGTAGAACTCCTAGGGGATTGTTTATGTCTGCTCTAAACATAGTCTAGGAATTGTTGACAAAGCCTGATTTAGCAGTACTTCTGTAATAAATATAGCCCAAGCCACTGTAAAAGAAAACTTACAAAAGGAAAAAGGTTTTGGTTTTTATAGATCTTAGAATAATGGCACTGAAAAGCTGAGAGGTGAGGTCATCTCATCCTTCTTCCTGCCCTTGATGGCAACACCTTATATCTTCCCACGGATCTGTGTGGCACTTCAATGGACAAATCCCCTGGGAGTGGTGGCCCTTTGTAAAGCATCAGCCTTGTTAAATCACTCCTCCCATCATAAATCACATCAATGGAGCAAAGCCTCCCATCACCAGATAAAGATGCCTCTGTACTGCTTCCATTTGTATCCTTCCAATTAAAAACGCAGGAGGCAGAGTTCTATAGTGCCAAGTATCCCTAAACTCTTCTTTCTCCCTTCCCCTCAGTGGTGACACACCTACCTCACTGGCTCTCTTCCTCTCATCAAACCCAAAACACATTGTGATAAAAATTCATTTCCCTCTTTTCAAAAGATCCGATTCAATATAAGTTGCAATTGTTTACCACCACAATCCTACCATCAATCATATTGAAGTGTTAATGCAATTTTTCATTTCCTTTCATCCTAGTATGAATGGTGTCTAAATCTCTCACTTTATTGCCTTGTTCAGGGAATTGTAGGAGTCACCATGTAGAAAACTTATTTTGTTCTTTTTAGGTTACCTTGGAAAGGGATGCCAGGAACCAGGAACATTTACCCACATTAACTCACACTTGGATTAATGCAGTGGAAGTGCTGAAATTCTGGTGACCAGAGCTATTGGAGGTAGAACAAGCTGTGTTTGTTTCCACGCTGGCTTTTGGAGCCATTGATCCTCGCAATTTCTATTTCCTCTGCTCTGTGTCTTATCCCTAGCCAGTCTCTGTCTCACAAGACCTCCCAGTACATATTTTGTTTTCTACTATAAGTTTTGGGGCACAGGAAATGGAGTCGGAGACCAAGACAAGTTAAAAGAGGAAGTTTATTCTGCACTAATGAGCGAGATTCAATATGAAAGAGGGTAGAAAAATCAGGATTAGAGGAGAAGGAGGACCCAGCTGGGCTGTCTCGCAGGGGAGAACAGCAACACGTGCAGAGGTGAACATGCCTTTTGAGAGGAGGAACAGGAAGGGGTGGGGCCCAGGGAGGAATGGGAAGGGGTGGGGCCCAGGGCACTCAGCACGCACTGATTGGTGGTTCAATGTCTCAGGAATGTCCCGGTGGCAGACGCAGGTTACGTCATATTCCGCCTACCAGTTGGGGGAAGGGAGGAGCTATCATTCCAGGCTTTTGGTGATATTAAAAAAAAATTGAGAGTCCGGGCAAGGCCAGGGGGTGAAGGTTCGTTTTCCGTAGCTACTTCCTGCTGAGAGGGGGCATCGTCAGGGGCGTCTACCCAGGGTCTCAAGGATTCTGGTGACATAGGTGTCTCTAGGTTCTGAATTCAAGGCCAGATCTCTCCCACCTTCTGGTTGGTGAATGCCTGCATTCTGTTCTGCAAAAAACTAGTGAAACAGCGCATGAGACGGGGGCCAAAGAGCAAAATTAAAGGAATAGATACCAGTGGGCCTAATGATGGGAGGAGCCATGGGGTAAGTGAGCGAAAAACAGGGAGTGTTTTCCATGCAGGACGAGGGGTGCAGCAGCATGATCTCCCCAAGGGACTGGTTGGTGAAGTCTCGAGAGCGATCCTGTTGAGTCTCTTGGGAGGTAAAAGCTGGTCCTGAGGCTGCCACAGCATCGCTTGTCTGGTTTTGCTGCTTTTCTGGGCCTGGAGCTGAAATACAGCCTGTGGGTAAGGTTCTTGAGGAGGACTGAGTACCCTGGCTGGAGGGCTGGTCCCCGGGAGTCTTGGTCGACTGGTTCTGGCCTGTGCAGAAACCTGTCAGCGTGTTCCTGGAGCAGTTGCCTGAGTAAGGGCAGGTATGGAAGATAAGTAGCCAGGAGAGGAGGGTCAGTAGGGAGACAATGGTTGAGCAAGTAGGATCTCCCATATAGGAGTTCAAAAGGGCTTAAGAAGGTGGGGATTCCAGTCTGGGCCACGGGCAGGAGGTACGTCCAGGAGATGCGAATTTCTAGAGAGAGTTTAGTTAGATGGTTTTTAAGGAGGCCGTTGATCCTCTAGATCTTACCCAATGATTGTGGGCGGTAGGGTATGTGCAGTTTAGTTAAGTCAGGATTAGAGGGAGGAAAATCTGAGAGTCCCGCCCGAGGTTGAGTGAGGGCCTCGACAACCTCAGGACAGGAGTGCATTGCCACAGGTTAGGTGGAGGCAGCGGGAAGGATAGTGGCCGGGTTCAGGGCTGGGGACTGAGTTTGGGAGATGTCAGAACTCTTGAGGAACAGGAGATGGAGTTCCTGCATGCGAGAGGGGGCAAGGAGAGATAAGGATTGGTGGGACAGAAGATCCTGTAGCCTATGGGTGGAGAAGACCTGTAAGGGTTGCTGGAGGCAGATCTTCTGGGCCTCCTTGGTGAGAGCGGCGGCTGCAGCCAGACCCCGGAGGCAGGGCTGCCATCCCCGAACCATGGAATCAAGCTGTCTGGACAGGTAGGCTACGGGGGTGAAGGCTGGCCCTAGGGGCTGGGTGAGGACCCCCATAGCTAGCTATTCCCTGTTTCTCATCAGTAAATAGTTGGAAAGGCCTAGAGATGTCTGGGAGAGAGAGAGAGGGAGATGCCAGAAGGGTATCCCAGAGCTTAGAAAAAGCCTGGCGAATGAGGGAGGGTGAGGAGAGGGGGCCTACTGGTGTTTCTTTAGCGGCCTGGTATAGGGGCTTAGCTAGGAGAGCAAAGTTTGGGATCCAATGGTGGAAGAATCCTACCAGCCCTAGAAAGGACAAGATCTGTTCCGCAGAAGTTGGAGGCTGTAGGTCTTGTATTGCTTGCGTTTTGTCAACTGTCAGTCCTCGGGAATTGGGCGTCAGACAGATCCCCAAGTAAGTGACGGTGGGGGCCGACAGTTGTGCCTTGGCAGGGGACACATGGTATCCTTTGTTCCCTAGAAAGTTGAGGAGGCCAGCTGTATGCCTCTGAGACATGTCCAGGGAGGGGCTGCAGAGAAGGAGATCATGTACATACTGGAGAAGAGTGCTGGGTTCTAATGTCGGAGGTCTCTGGGTAAGGCCTGGCCAAACAGATGAGGACTGTCTCTGAACCCCTGGGCAGGACCGTCCAGGTGAGTTGGCGGGATACCTGCTCGTCTAGGTCCTCCCAAGTAAATGCAAACAGATGGTAAGAGTCTGGGTCCTTTTACAATTCTTGTCAACAGTTAACTTTAGAACTTCTTTCTTTCTTTCAACTTACCTTCCATTAAATATTTCTTTAGCTGCTTGAATTTTAAAACTGCCACTTTTTTCCTAGAGATAAAGATCTAAGTTTCTGATAAGCCTGTGCCAGCAAGAAAGTTGTTTTTTAGGAAGGGTGGAGTGGGGGAGGGGGCGGGGTGAGAAGGCACTGAGGCCAGAGCAGTTTTCAGAGCATTAAAGGGTGATTTGCTGTCAATACCCATGACCAAGATCATGGAAGGGAAAAGTGACCCTGAAAAAAAGGGCAGGACAGAGAAGGTATCGACCAGGAAGGAGACTGGCTTACCCGCCACCTTGAGCGTTACCTGGGCTCGGCGAGGGTGATGGGGGTCGTCAAGTCTGGGCATCTTCAGTCTTTGGCCAGTCCCAGCAGGGCCATCGGCGGGTCATGGCCTGGAAGGGCGGCCCCTCTATGCTGAGACGCAGAGGGCCCGTCACTTTTCCAGGGGCAGTCATTTTTCCAGTGGCCACTTTGACCGCATGCCGAGCAGGGCTTGGTTGGAGCCTGGGGCCGGGGACACTCCTTTGCCCAGTGGCCTTCATTTCCACACTTGAAGCATCCTCCAGGTGGCGTTCGTCCTCTCGTTGCCCCCCAACCACACACGGTCCTCTTGAGACCCTGCGTGGCTGCCATCAGCCTCAGAGCTGCAACCAAGGCTTGGGTTTGCAGGTTCACCTTCTGTCAAAGGTGGGCTTCCCGATCCAACTCTGCCTGCTCCTCAAAGGCATTAAAAACCTTAAAGGCCATATTCACTAGATCTCGGACCAGGATCTGAGAAGGCATTAGCGAGGGGGTGGCAGAGCAGGTGGCGGGCCGTGGGCTGGAAGAGGAGGAGGAGCACGGCCACACCAGGCCGGGCCCGCGGGGGCGGGCTGTGGGAGGTCTCAGTAACTTTATTCAAAGAGAGGGGTTGGACTCTGCTGTTTCAAGATGGCAGCCCCCATGGGAGCGGCAAGCCATGTGGCCAGAGAGGCATGGGCCTTGCTGTTTCAAGATGGCGGCCCCCATGGGAACAGCAAGCCATGTGGCCCACACGGCGGCTGCTCACAATACACAAGGGAAGAGCAAACCAAAATTTCTACAGACAAACAGAAATCTCACTTAGCTGTTTGGAGTGGCCGGCGGGGCAGTGGGCGGGCGGCTTTTGCGCTGCATGGCGGCCTCTGCTCTGCCTGCGGACTGAGGTGGCGATAGTGGCTCCTGCAGCGGCGGCTGCCGGCCAGGAAAGGGGCAGCTGCGGCGAAGGAGGAGGAGGAGGAAGAGAGGGAGCAGAAGGCGGGGCAGCGGGAGCGGGAGAGGTGGAGATGAAAGATCAGCTGGGTCGAAAGAGTCAGAAGACAGAAGGGGGCTGAGGACTGGTTTAAGAGGGTGAAGAAGACTTTGCGAGGAGGATCGGATGAGTGGAACATGCGGAGTAAAGCGAGGGGCGGGAGTGAAGGCCACTTCCCGGTTTGCTGGCAGAAATTACTAAAGTCAGTGAGGATGTTAAAATCAAAAATCCCATTTTCGGGCCATCTGCACCCATTCCAATTCATACTGAGGCCATGCCACGTTACAGAAGTAAATGAGGCATTTAGGATGCAGATCCTGGGACAGACCTAGCTTAGCCAGATTGGTGAGGAGACACCCTAGAGGTGTGCTAGGATCTGGTGTAGATTTTTTTTCTTTGTTACCCATGTCTAATACCTGGGGTCAGTAGCTGGGGCTAAAGGACCAGCATCGCAGTCGTTCAGCCAAGGCTACAGATGAAGGGACCCGAGGGACGGCAGGGACATCTCCACTACCTCCCGGGGTCCGGGAACCACTTCTTGGAAGGGGGTCCGGAAACGGAGGCCAAAAGGCTGGAGAACCAAGGGGCGACAGGAATGTCTCCGCTGCCTCCCACAGTTCAGAACCCCTCCTGGAGGGGCCCGGAGGGCTATGCCCAGAAGGCAATCTCTGACACGGGCCGCGGTTTATGGACAGAGATGCCGGAAAAACGACCGCCAGGAATCAGCACAGGCTGGGACTTACAGCTGACACTGCCGAGCCGGGGAGGTGGGGGAGAGGCAGGAAGATCCTGAGTCACGAGGAGAGGGGGGCATCCCGGACCGTGAACGGTCAGATGGAATGCTTGCCCCTCCTGGGTTTCAGCACCAAATGTAAGGTTCGAGGTGCAGGAAACGGAGTTGGAGACCAAGACAAGTTAAAAGAGGAAGTTTATTCCGCACTAACGAGAGAGGTTCAATACGAAAGAGGGTAGAAAAACCAGGATTAGAGGAGAAGGAGGACCCAGCTGGGCTGTATTGCAGGGGAGAACAGCAACACGTGCAGAGGTGAACACCCTTTTGAGGGGAGGAACGGGAAGGGGTGAGGCCCAGGGAGGAATGGGAAGGGGTGGGGCCCAGGGCACTCAGCACGCGCTGATTGGTGGTTCAGTGTCTCAGGACTATCCCGGCAGCAGACGCAGGTTACGTCATACTCTGCCGACCAGTTGGTGGAAAGGAAAGGAGGATCTATCATCTACAACTTGAGTAGATACACTGTGTGTGCGTGCGTGTGTGTGTGTGTGTGTGTGTGTGTGTGTGTGTGTATGTGTAACATGTGCCATTAGCACACCCATGGTCCTTATCTAAAGACCTATTTCCCTATTACAGTTCTTCCTCTGGATGTAAATTTTCTGATTATATTCTCTTGTTTATTTTTATATTTTAGAAAAATGTCTGAAAAAAAAAGGCAGAAAAGTCCTCCAAATCCTCAATAATGTGTAACAGTCTACCTTCTCAGGAAAATCTCTGCCAAACCTGAATTATTCAAATGATAATGACTAACTCATCATTCCTTTTCATTATACTCAAGGATAATTGCAATCAGTGCAATAATAAGCATGGAGAACAAATACCCGGATTATGTTCCCTGAGTCAAGACCACACTGCATTCAAAGAGATCAGTTCATCATAGTAGTGGATCTGGTAATTTCCTAGAAGGTAATGCATTTCCCATGAGTCAGAAAATGAGGAGTTTTACTAGTAAACTTACATGAACTTCCATAATTATTTGGTGCAATGCTTCATGGAAAATAAGTAGAAAACTGGAGCAATATTGTATTGCCCAGAAATTTTATAGAAAATCACAAAACTGGCATATGTAAATACACTATTTAAACAATGTTATGTCCCTGAAATAGAGAATGAATTATCATAAGGTTAAAAGAGAATATTATATTCACAAATGCTTTTATTAATACTAAAAACACAGATTAATTCTACAGTGTTTTGTTTTAAACTGATATGAAGATGAAAAGAGACTAAAGAAAGCACCAAAGCCAGAGTGAAACTGTGGAATGAGGCAGGAGCTGAAATATAGGGTATGGGAATCTTGCCATTCTTCCTCCCAAATATCTCTCTCCATTTCAACCCTCTCTCCTCATTCTCATAACTGCCACGCTGATCCAGCACTCCAGGTAAATTCCGCAGGCTTACCAGAAATATCACTAAGGATTATTTCACTTGAGATATATGAGCAGTACCCTATTTTCAACCTACCACTTAAGGCCCATAATCAATTTAAACAGGAATTTTTAGGGGTAAAAAAGACAGGCTTAGGAAATTTTAGAAATTAAGGGGACCATGGAAGAAGCACAGGGCTGCAGAGGGGAACGGAATATGGAACTGAAAAGCTGCAACAGGTACATTTCCATAGAACAAGGGAGCTAGAAACAGCAGAAGGTCTATATTTACAAAATAAAGGGAAGGAAGCCCTTCAGCCAGAAGAAGAAAAAACCCCAAAGGGAATAGGAAAACAATAAGGAAGGAGGGGAGGAAAACCTTATGTGTGACATGTGAGGTTTGACCTTTGAGCTCAGAAGTTACTATAGTAACCAGTCCAAGGGAATAGTGATATCAATAGTGATATCAGAGGGGATATCAAGGCCAGGATCTACAGCCTTTATAAGCCATAGGGAAAAGGAACTCAGTGGGACTCTCTCCCGCCTCCCCACATGGGAGTCTGTTTTGTGAGATTCTTTTCCCTTCCCCACGTGGGAGTCTGTACTTGTTCTTCAATAAAATTTCCACCTTTGCTATTCCATCTTCTGTTCGTGGTTTCATTCTTCAACTCCAATGACAAAGAATCCAGGGAACCATCCTGCCCAGGGGAACACTGCACGTTCCAGTCCAAAAAATCCCGCTTCACAATCACTTTTCTCCAAAATGACCTCCGGGACTTACAGAACCACTGTGTCAGTAGTCTGCCCAAACTGGGTTTAGGATCTCATTTTCAGTTTGATACATGCTGTTTTCCTAACAGTGTATTGGTATATATTTTGTGCAATGTTGTCACTCCCATCTTGATAATGTTGCTTTATTACAGCTTTCTAGATTTATACAGATGCCTTTATTGCAAACCAGAGAAGGTCATGACCTTTATTTCTTTTGAATTTCCCTCATTGTTGTGGGTGTCATGTCTGCAATAAATGCTTAGTAAGACTAAGAAACAATGGAATTTGGATGAATCTAGTAAAAATTAAAAACAAACTTTGCTATATATAATAGTTATAGAAATTATATTAATATAGTAATGGAATACTCTAAGAATTTGGAGAAAAGATTAAAAACAAAGGGCTAAATAAAGTCTTCACATTGAGCAATAAAATTTCCAGGAAACTTTCCTCATCCAGGTAGAAAACTGAAGGATTTTTTTTATCTGAACAAAATAAATATGCCCAGGGGGAGAAAATACCTTAAAAATTGACATTTGGAGTTCTCCAATGAAATTGCCTGATTGACAGTCAGTCACCCCATGATAAAGCCTACTAGTTATTAACATCAGCCATGCACAGAACATCATCCACTCTTTAGTGTCTTATTCTTAAATTTAAATGCACGCATAGGATCAATAGGAAGTGATGGAGTTGACTTTGAACCCAGATGAACTCCAGAGCCCATGTTCTTAATCCTTCAACTATATGGTCTTTCTTAGACATGACTTTAGCTGGAAAAATCTGCAATGTATTCCACTTTGTGTTCCTGTCATTTTGCAGCATGTGTAATACATAAAGGGCACATACAGAATATTTGTGGAATACATTCTGGGAATAGGAGCTTTTCTAGGTAATGAAGGACAGGATTTCAGGTCTTTAGAATGTTTACTTTGGGGGAAGGGAGAAGGGAGATTATTCACTTTCTAAAATTGAAGGTCATGGATTCTAAAACTATTTTAATCTGTTTGCTGAAGAAATTCCAAATAAGGCATGTAAACAGAATGGGTGAAAATGCTGCAGAAACAGCAATTGATTTTTATATTGCTTTCATGGAGTCATCATATGCAGGTGGTCTGACATGGAGAGCTGAATAGGTGAGTGGATGTAAAATTCCCTAATTCATCACCAATGATCAGTCAGACCTTGAAAGAGTATTTCTTTCTTTTCTTTCTTACATGAAGAACAATTAGGAATTGTATGCCTAGATTGGGAGCAGAGAAATTATCTTTTTTTGTTTGTTTAATAATAAACACAGCCCTAGGCGGTATGGCTAAATGGTTGGAGCCTTGTAGTTTCAGTTCCAGTCAATGGCATGTACCTTAGTTGTAGGCTTAATCCCCAGCCCCATTGGGGTGCATGCAGGATTGGGGTGCGTGCAGGAGGCAACCAATCGATGTGCCTCCCTCACACCGATGTTTCTCTCTGTCTCTTCTCTTCTCTCCCATTCTCTCTAAAAATCAATGAAAAAAAATAGATCTTCCAGTGAGGATGAACAACAAAGAATAATAAACACATCAGTAAAGAGGAAAATCCAGTAAAAGAGGAAGTTCTTCAGGAGATCATGCTGAAAACCTTTTCTATTTCACTAAAAGATTTGCTAGGTGCAGTGATCTTTAAAAAATATAATCCTGAACATAGCTATGTTCTGAGCTGAGAGAGTTAGAATTGTCCTGTGTTGGGAGATTCTAACGTATTCTGTTTTATCCTAAAGTTAACAAATAGTTTATAAGGTCAAGCTTTTCTCCCACCCCTAACCAAAGTTGTTCAGTTTTTAAAAAAACCTTGGACTGATATAACTTTAAAGAAATGTATTCAACTTGAAATGCCATTTTTTGTTATTACACTTACTTCTTAAAACAACAAAATAATAAAAAAAACTCATCACTTGACCCCAGTATCACCTCGCATAAACAACAACTTGCCAGCTATTTTTGTTGTTGAGGCTGAATAGAACAGGTGTAAAACAATCTTACATTTCTCTGTCATATTAAATTGCACCATGTTATTTAAGAGGGCAATTTTATATAGATGCTATCTAAAATTTACACAGACTATTTTCAAAAATTTTAAAACCTATGTGTCTTCATACAAAAGCACCCTTTATTTCTTAAGGAAGTTTCTATAGTAACCAACTCTTATCCCATCTTCTTAATTCCAGTTTCAAGTTTTAAAAAGTTATAAAGTATACATAACATAAAATTTCCATTTTATTAATTTTAAAAATTTAGTGGCATTACTTACATTCACACTGTTGTGCAACTGTTATAATTATTCATCTTTAGAACTTGTTTTCATTTTTCGAAAGTGAAATTCTATACCCATTAAACAATAACTCCCATTGTCCCCCCAGCCATAGAAAACACCATTTTACTTTCTGTCTCAATGATTTTGACTACTTTAGGTTCCTTTATAAGTGGAATCATAGAGTCTTTGTCTTTTTGTGTATGGCTCATTTTACTTAGCATAGTATCATCCATGTTGTAGCATGTTTAAGAATTTCCTCCCTTTCTAAAGCTGAATAATATTTCATTGTATGTATGTAACACATTTTGTTTTTCCATTTATATCTGTCAATGGTCACTTGGGTTGTTTCTACCTTGTAGCTACTGTGAATAATGCTGCTATGAACATGACTGTACAAATACAGTTTTGAGTCCCTGTTTTCAATTCTATTGGCTATATGCCCAGGCATTACTAGACTATATGGTAATTCTGTGTTTAATTTTTTGAGGAACCACCATACTGTTTTATAGTGGTTGCATCATTTTACCAACAGTGTTACAGAAGACCAAAGAAATACCAAGCACGCTTCCTAGAGAAAGGGAGGGACCCCGTTTATTAACACTAGTGGACTCTGGGAATAATTTCCAAATCAGAGTGAAGAAACGTGCAGAGAGCCTGTCTATATATATCCCGCTGGGGTCTTTGTCTTGAAGATATGGTCCCGCCCCCTTTCGTGGGATTACAGGAAGGCCCCCAGGTGTCAGGCCACATCCAATAGTCCGTCCTGGCACCAGCATAACAACCATCCCTGCCCAGGTAGTGCATTGTTCACAGTTCCCTGGCCTCTGCATTTAGATAACAAGTTCTGCAAGACGAGTTTCCTCCTCAACAGTGCACAAGGGTTTAATTTCTATACATCCTCACCAACAACTTGTTTTTTTTCTGTTTTTTTGACAGTGGCCATCCTAATGGGTGTAAAGTGGTATCTCATTGCGGTTTTGATTTGCATTTTTCTAATGATTAATGATGTCGAGCATCTTTTCATGTGCTTTTTGGCCATTTGTATATCTTCATTGGATTTACAAATTCCTTTGCCAATTTCTCAATAGGATTATTTGTTTTTTTTGTTGGCCAATTAGGAATTCTCCATATATTCTGAATATTAACCTCTTATCATATATACTAGAGGCCCGATACACAAAGATTTGTGCAAGAATGGGCCTTCCTTCCCCTGGCTGCCAGCACTGCCTTTGCTCCGGCCTGGAGCTGCCTTTCTGCCTTCGCTCTGGCCCGGAGCCACCTTTCGGCCTTCCCACGTTGCCCAGAGGCCCAGAGCAGCTGGGGCGGTGTGAATGCCTGTGCATGCAAATTAACCTTCCATCTTTGTTGTGTTAATTTACATACTCACTCCTGATTGGCTGGTGGGTGTCACGAAGGTATGGTCAATTTGCATATTTCTCTTTTATTAGTGTAGATGATTTGTAAATATCAGTTACCAGAGTGTGAGTTGCCTTTGCACTCTGTTGACGGTGTCCTTTGATACACAAGTTTTTCACTTTGAAGTAGTCCAATTTATTTATTTTTTGTTGCCTGTTCTTTCTTTCATATCCAAGAAATCATTGCCAAATCCAATGCCACGAATCTTTCCCCCTATGTGTTCTTCTAAGAATGTTGTAGTTTTAGCTCCTATATTTAGGTATTTGATTCATTTTGTGTTCATCCTTATGTGTGCTGAGGTGTAAGGGTCTTGCCTGTGGATATCATGCAAAAGTTTTCCCAGCACCATTCGTTAAAAGGTAGCTACTCCTTTTTTTAAAAAAATATATTTTTATTGTTTTCAGAGCGGAAGGGAGAGGGAGAGCGAGAGATAAAAATATCAATGATGAGAGAGAATCATTGATTGGCTGCCTCCTGCATGCCCCCCACCAGGGACGGACCCCACAACCTGGGCATGTGCCCTTGAGCAGAATCAAACCCAGGACCCTTCAGTCCACAGGCTGAAGCTCTATCCACTGAGCCAAACCGGCTGGGGCAAAAGGCAGTTACTTTTTAAGCAAGGATTGTTTTAGTGGGTGTTTCCAAAGCAGTGTGTTACCATTTCAAAGGTCAAATAGATAATGATTAAGTTGCACATCACTTAAAGGTTGAAGAGTACAGAAGAGCTAAGATCATTTACATCCCTCAGGAGGGGAAAAAAAAAGCAACAACAACCAACTTAGCCTTCTAGGGCAAAGAAGAAAGAATTAAAAAGTTGCAGGACATTCCAGAGGTCAAAGTACACCTGCCTGGTCTGCTTTCTCCAAACTTCCACACTCAGTTGGAGTGGCTTCCCTCTTACCCAACAACCTAAGAGGGTTGGCGAGGAACATGTCCTCATCTTTTCTTTGGAGTGTGGTCATTTTATTGACATTTGCAGAATCAGATGGTGAAACTGAACGACTTGAGTTGCAGAGGCAAAAAAGGATTGCTGACCTCCAACAGTAAGTAGATCCATGGATTATTTCTGCTGATAGACTAGGGTTGTTCCTCATCCATTTTCCCAAATAGCCAGATAAGCAAAGGAGTAATTTTTCTTGAGAAAAATAATGGTATTAAAAACAAATAGGAAAAAATATGTGGAATTATCTTCTACACAAATCATTTATTTATCATTTTGCAAATAAAGCAAGTAGGCAAAATGGAGATATTCTTGGAAATTTGCAGAGAAATAAATGGCATATGAACAGGAAGAATTTACTTGAGTTGACCAAAAGTGAAGTTATATGCAGTCTATAAATATTCAGTGAGAAACTTTATTTTTTGGATTTAAAAATTGTATGTTCTGCCCGGCCGGCATAGCTCAGTGGTTGAGCCTTGAGCTATGAATCAGGAGGTTACTGTTCAATTCTTGGTCAGGGCACATGTCTGGGTTGCAAGCTCAATCTCCAGTGTGGGGTGTGCAGGAGGCAACTGATCAATGATTCTGTCTCATCATTGATTTTTCTGTCTCTCTCTGAAATCAGTAAAGATGTATTTTAAAAAATTATATCCTAATTAATGATGCATTCTCTGGTTTGTATTATATAGGCCTCGAATGGCTACAGAGAGAGGAAATTTAGTGTTTCTTACTGGGTCTGCTCAAAACATTGAATTTAAAACTGGATCCCTGGGGAAAATTAAATTAAATGATGAAGACCTTGGTGAATGTTTACAACAGGTAATACATTGGAAATATATTGAAGTAATTTTGTATATCCATATATGGTATGGTCACTTAATTGAACAGTTATTTATTAATCTGTACCTTGAATCTTTAGCACAGGGGACATAATTGGAGGGGGCACAAGTCCGTGTAAAGAGCAATGCCCTCAGGTTAATGATGGGCAGAGGAGTACTGCTAGGGTTGTAGAGGCTTACGCACTCTAGTCCAGAGGCAATACTGGGGACTCCTCCATACGGGGAGCAAGGAAGGAGGGGCACCAGAGAAAGTAGAAGTGACAAGTTCACTTTTACCACAGAACAGAATTGGCCAATTTTTTTTCTTCTTCTTGAGTGTTTTCAGTGCTCCTTCTTAGCGGCATCATGCTGGAATGTCAGCCATGGTGTAGCAGCTGGCATTATTTAGAGCTCACTGTGGGCTAGCCACTGTGCTCTGCCCTTCATGTGCATTATCTCATCTAATCCGCACAGCTGCCCCATGAAGTTGGCTGATTATGACCCCATTCATAGGGGGGTAAAGGGACCCTGCAGCAGTTCCATCACTTGTCCGAGGGCACACACAGAATGGCTGAGTCAGGATTTGAAACCTGAACAGTCTGATTCCAAGCCAGGCCTTTTAACAAGCTCTCTAAACTGTAATTATGAGGGAAAACTGCAAATGGAAAATACTTTGTGAGATTGTTGCTGAAAACGGTAAATGGAATTATGCCATGGCTATTTTAGTCTGAAGTTTATTATACATGGCAGTGTTTTGGTTTTTATAATAATGGGCAAGATTTTAGTGCTTAAAATAAAATAATACTCAAATTTTAAAATTTTGTTCCTATAATGCATACAAACATTTTTCGCTCGCATTTTCTTCTTCCTCCTCTTTCCCTCCTTATCCTCCTCATTCTTTTTCTTCTTCATCTTCTTTTCAAAATTAGATCCAGAAAAACAAAGATGATATTACAGATTTAAAAAGGAGTGCAGTTGGTCTGCCTCAAAATATTTCTAGTCAAATCCATCAGCTTAATTCTAAGGTAAGTCTTGACATCTATACCATTAAAGCAAGTGGGGGTCTCCTCAATTCACCTTCATAAGCAACCATTTGGCAGGAGACATACCAACTTTGTGTCTTCTGTAGAAATTTGACATTGTAATTGTGGACATTTTGGTTAAATGACACAGCTCTAATAGAGGATGTGGATGTGATGTGGTGATGGGCAGAATGTTGGAAATACTATAGCAAGAATTTGTTGCATAAGTAGCCTTGCTCATGTTCTGATAACAACCTTCTTATTGGAGAAGTGGATGAATCCTTGTCATTTATTAAAATTCCCACAGTCATGTGTGCAAAGAAGCAATGAATCAATTCATCAGTGGGTTGTAGTTCTATTTAAAAAAAATCTATGTGATGAAAGAGAGTAGAAAGAAAAGGAAGCTTGGAGGGGAGAGGAATGATGAGGGTTATGGCACTAAAAGAAGAAACAGATAAAGTGAGTCCCCAAAAGAGGGCATTAGAAAGCATGTCAAGGGGATAACATTCTGTGTAAAATGCCTTTGAATCAGGTAACTTATGCTCTTTCCTCCCCACTTCTAGTTTGTGGATCTTGAGAGAAAAGTTCAAAGCTTACAGCAGGTAAGTCCCATAAGTACTACATATCTAACATCTTTTACTTAAACTAGAATCATTGATGAATCTAGTATTCTTATCTTAAGATGGATGGATGATTAATATCAAGGACTTTGATTTTTGCTATAGTTTAATTCTCATCATACTTCATGCGTCCCAGGATAGAGATGAGGAACTTGATTCTCAGAGAGATGAAGTGACTAGCGGCTAGCCCAAGGTCACTGGGCACGAGAGCATCGGAGCACTGAGGCCTCTGACTCACTCAGCAGTCCACGTGCTCTTCCTCTTCTGCCGTCACCCGTCAGTGGTGAGCTGGTGAGCTTAAGTGTGCTCTATCTGCTCAGCCACTGACCACCCAACTTGCTGATTCTGGCATCAAGGACTAAGTTTTGAAGGCAGTTTGTCCTCTCTAACATTAAATTAAGAAGTCTGAGGTGTATCACAAAATATTCCAAACTTCCTTAAAAGTAAGCTTGCTGGTAACTAAATTTGAACAATCCCTTAGGGCAAGCATGTCAAACTCACAGCCCACAGGCCATATGCCTCTTTTATTTAGCCCGTGTTAGCCTTTGAGTTTAACATGCTTGTCTTAGGGTATACCTTTCATTATTGTACAACAGGCTTATAAACTAGTCCTTGTCAGGTTTATTTTTAAATCCCTTTTGTAGTAGGCTGGTGTTTTTGAGAGTTTCATGGAAGTCATAACCTTCTACTCAAAGAAATGAACGGTGTCCCATATTTAAATTTCTAAATAAAAGGCAGCGGATTCCAGGTTAACAATCTTTGCCCTAATGTTCTTGATCTGTTTCGAGTATGCTTCAAATGATGTCTTCTGCTTTGGTGCTTCATATTTGGCAAACAAGTTTATTTATTCCTTTTCCTGACTTAGATAATAAGTTGTACGCTTAGCCTTGATCTTTTAAAGGAGTAACTAAATGAATGAAAATGAGCAATGAATCACACCTGTGGAGCAAGACCCAGCACTAGTTTTCAGTCTCATAGAGTGCTTCATTATTTCTACCAAACTTCTAGAACTGGATGCCATGATCAAATTAGCTCAGACTGTCCTTGTTACCCCTCAGGAAGAATTTTTAATGATGTTTGAATGTAAGTGCCTTTATGCCTTCAGATAGGGCAGGTGCTCTCCGGGCACGACAGTCTCCCCTGTTCCCTATTGTCTTCCTCCTGAGTGCTCAGTGATTCCATTTCCTGTTGGGTCCCCATAGGCTTATTTGTTTCTGTTCCCCAGACAAAGTTGCTTTTGTACATCAGGAAAACGTTTAAAGAGAATGTGGTTAACTTTCTCAATACTGTCCTTTGATGGACAGGGCAATTGTGGTACTGGCACAAAGATAGACAAATAGAATAATGGAAGAAAACACAGTCCAGAAAGAATATGACTTATGACAAAGGTGAAGCGAGAATGGGCTTTGCAATAAATGGTGCTGAGACATTTGGTTGGCTGTCCTCTGGCTCCCAGTTTCCTCTGTAGAATGAAAGCAACAGGCTTGATTTTCTTTGTGAGTTGCTGAATATTAAAAAGGAATATAGTGCATACTTTACTCCTATTGTCATTTTTTAAAACATAGAATTAGACTATGATTAGGTGAAATAAATAGCATACCTGTCCTTACCTAATCACTTGTCCTCTCTAAAGAAGTTTTCTCTGCCCCCACCTGCTCCCATCCATTACAAATCTTACAAGATTGGAACTGGTAACTGACGTATTCCCCAGGTTGTGTAGACAAAGGCAATCTGTTTGTGAATCGAGTTTGAAAGTAGTCATGTGAGCATGAGAGTGGAGGGTGTATCTAAGGGGGTCACATTGCAAACAAAGGGGCTTGGATGAAAAGAGTTCAGTCATCTTGACCTTTGGAGGAGGGGTGACAGCAAAAGATGATCCTATTTCAAATGCTTATCTGGAGGGACTAAAGATAACAGTAACAGCAAAAGAACCAGTATTTCCATTTCATTTTCTTAGCACAATAGGAATGCCCATTATTATTTCCACACCTGAAATCTTTATGCTTGTCTACCAACATATATTTCTCTGGTGAAAAATGCTTTCCCAAAGAATAGAGTGAGAATTATCTCACCTCATGCTTCATCCCATCCATGGTTAAATGCATGCAAATAGTGAAGGAACATGAAATAGGACCTATATGAAACATGTATTTTTTTCACAAGAGCATTGATTTGATGAAGAATTTAAGTAACTGATTTAACATCTGGAGGAAGACCTTCAGGGACTGGGATAAAATGTAGCTGTACATACACACCTGCACTGAGACAGGCCTTTTATTGATGCCAGCGGCAAGTACCACTCTCTCTCTGACCGTCCTGTCTTTGTTTCAGACAGTTGACAAAAAGGTTTGCAGCAGCAATCCCTGCCAAAACGGTGGAACCTGCCTCAGTCTTCATGATTCCTTTTTTTGTATCTGTCCTTCACAGTGGAAGGTGAGTCACTTGGTCTTTGGTTAAAAATGATGGTGAGTCAGCATCTGTGGTTTCCTTGGAGTCATTTAGACATATTTAATTTTCCATCCAAAGTTTCTAGGATTCTGTGGTCTTCTGAATCAGGATGAATTATACTATGTATGCCAAAATCCGAACAATGGCAAGCATGCATATATAACCCACTAAATGCTAAGCCATCTTAAAGAGGGGTTCGCTGGAGTGGATAACTACATGCAAGAGTATAATATTTCGGCTAACATTCATTTAAATGGTTTAGCATCAAATGTACTAAAGAAATCTGGCATAGCCATGTACATTTTCTTGTTCTTTCCTATTCATGGTGAAAATGTACCTGACATGCTTATTAAAATAAAATTGGTGAGTATTCCCAGGCACAGAGCCATAGTGAAATGAGAATTAGTTTGCATAGGATCCTTCTTGTGTGACTGGTGTTTTCCTATTAGGTGAAATCTGAGTTCTAGAGGAAGGATAACCAGAGATTAATATTAGTACTACTATTATTGTATTTGGCTTGACTGTCTTTACTGTCTCTGTGTAAATCCTTAAACATCTCATTGGAACATGGGCCCCAGATGCCTCTGTAACCTGTGGCACCTGACTTCCTTCTTTACACAAACACAGGGTCCTCTGTGCTCAGCAGATGTTAATGAATGTGAGATCTACGCAGGAACACCCTTCGGCTGCCAGAATGGAGCCACGTGTGTTAATACAGTAGGGAGCTACAGGTAACTGTTTCTTTTTCCTTTAAACAACAATCTTTTACTTTTCCTGCTCCTGGGTCCGTAGATTGGCCACGGTGCTTCAGTTTAGGTTTGGTCTGGGTGTCTTGTTATTGGCCTGGGGCCTGAGGAGCAGCAGCTCTGAGGAATGCCCTTCTCATGGCAGCGGTCAGGGGTCAAAAGTCCCCAGAGGGATGATCAGAAACATGTAAAGCCTCTTAAAGCTTTGGGTAAAACTATCACTTTTGCATATTTAAAAATACATATTGCCATGGCCGGTGTGCTCAGGAGGTTGGGCATCGTCCCATGCACCAGGAGCTTGTGAGATCAATTTCAGTCAAGGGCATTTGCCTGGGTTCCGGGCTCAATCCCCAGTGGGGGCTGTGCAGGAGGCAGCTGGTCAGTGTTTCTCTCTCTCTCTTCCTCTACCCTTCTTTCTCTAAAAAAGCCATTATATATATTACATCATATATATTAAGGTGTGTTTTTGAAGGATTAAAACATCCCATAGTTAAAAGCACCCAAGATTAACTATCTGTATTGGCAGCAAAATTAGGTGCTCCATGGGGGAATATGTGGCTCTATTTAAACTTTACACGCAACTATTTACTCAGAGCAAGAAAAGCTGTGCATCCTCAACTCTCACCCCACAGAAAATTCCTCTCACCCCTAGAAGCCCTGAGGAGCTGGAAGAGGGCCACTGTGGCTGGCATGGAGAGTACCGAGAACATGATGCAAGATGAGGCTGAGGGTTAGTAACACTCAGAGATCAAAGGAGCAGCCATCAAGAGCTTTACATAGAAGCAGGTGTAGATGAAAAAGGGATGCCCAGGAAAGTAACCTATCAGGGAGATCTGATCATAAATTCTTAAGTGGGCAGTTCATGGTGGGTAGTCAGGCACATAACTTCTTTAGTAAAAGGCTTATCTTTGCCTTAAGCAAGCCCTGTCCATTGTTTCTGTGCATCTAGGTTAACACACCTTTGAAATGTCCCCTTTAGAACCCTCCTTCTGAAACTTGACCACCTTCAGAACAGTGCATATCTTTAACTATTCTGTAATCCAAGTCGTGCCTTCCTTTCTCCCACCTTCATGCAATCTCCCTTAGGTTCTCTCCTTAATCTTAAATGCAAAAAAAAAGAAACTGAAAACTGTTATTGTTATGAGCTTTTTTTTCTCAGTCTGCTGAGATCTTGCTTCCAGGAATATCCTGATTTGAGTCAAATAAATTGTTATGAAAATTCTCCACAGGTTTGGTTATTCTTACATCATCAAGGGCTACCCCACCATAGCAATAGATTTAGTGAGGATGTCTTCATTCAAGTCCTATGCAACATGTTAACCATAATAAGAATCAGAGATTGAACTGAGGTTTTTTCAAATAGTTAACTCTTACTGACTTTCTTCAATTAGTTAGAAGGCCCCTCACGACAAATCATGAAGCCCCAATCTTCTGACTGACCCTGGCAAATGGCTTTTCTACAGCTCAGGCACCACCCTCGCCAGGAAAACTTCCCTTTCCTTGCTAAGCGTTAAGCATCACTCCACCTCCATGTTCCCATCAAACTCTAGGAAGACTGGCTGACACATTATCTTTATGAATAATTAAGTCCAAAAATTTATGGCAGATCAACCTCAAACTTATTTCTGTATGGTTTCTTAGAATCACTTTCTAAAATACATTATCTTTCTCCCTATATTGGTTGGTAGCTTGCACTCTGTGATTATTAAAAGATAAAGAAATTGGTTTTGTCGTGCATGAATACACTGGAGTGTAATCTCACCAGAGTGAAGAGCAATTATTTGCTCTCTTACTATCGTCTCTACTATCTTGTCCTTCAGTTCCCTCACAACGATATTCATTCTGTTCTTTACAGCAAAAATAAGTACAGTAATTTTGTTTTTTCTTTCCTGGTCATCTGTAAACACACTATATTATTTCAAAAAGCAGTCACGACCCTTCTCTTTTTCATTTAATTTATTCGTTTGTTCTTTTGATCTGATCTTAATTTTTTTTTTTCTCATTCTGAGTTATAAGCTTTAACTCATTGAAACTCCTGATAGATACATCAATGAGTTAACAATTGGTTCAAAACCAGAATTAACCACTGTTATGCCCAGATTTCGTGATTCCCAAAGACCACGAGGGAGCCGAGTCCGATGCAAAAGCAAAGAGCCTTTTAATCGAGCTAGCTCGAGCTCAGTCCCACACACACACACACACACACACACACACACACACACACACACACACACACACACCGGCGCAGCGGTGAGGTGGAGAGAGAGAGAGAGTCAGCCCCCAAAGGCGCTGATTTATAGGGGGCCTGGGAGAGGTAGGAGGGGTGAGGTAGTGTGGTCTCTGCTGATTGGTCGGGATCAGGTTGCACATGGGGCAGGGTGCGGCTTACCTTCCCCTTGCATTTCTATTGGCTAATCCAAAAGTGTGGGTTGGGCTCTTGAAGAGGTTCTAGGGCAGGAACCTGACTCCACGAGGTGGAGGACATAGAACAAAAGGAACATGGAGTCTCCCCGCCCTTTCATTCCCCCCTTGTCTTGAAACTTACAGGCCCAATCATGGGTCGGTTTGTATTTCTACTGGACAACATTCCTGGGTCACGAGGGTACACCACCCCAAATTCCCTGTACTGATAAAATCGGAGTCCCCAAGTCTTCCTTCCCCCTCCAGCATCAGGCAGGTCGAGCACGCTGTAGCTTGAGCTTGAGCGGGTTGCATTGATCTCAATCGATGCTCCATTTGGTGACGAAGTCTTCCTGGATCACAGATGGGTCCGCTGACCGGACGTGAGTGTGATGGACCCAGGTTGCGACGCCGTCTACCTTGAGAGCGGTGGGGGTCGTCAGCACCACGACATAGGGACCCTTCCATCGTGGCTCAAGGGTCTCCCGGCGGTGTCTCTTGACATAGACCCAGTCCCCGGGCTTATGCTGATGAGGAGTCGGGGCTGGGCCGGTCTCGTAGATAGCGCGGAGGCGTGGCCAAATGTCTTCGTGCGCCCTCTGGAGCCCTCTCAAGGAAAGAAACAGTTCTTGACTTTCAAATTCTGTAAGAAATTCGGCTTTAAGGTTAGGGATAATAGGGGGTGGCCGACCAAACATGATCTCATAAGGAGTAAAACCCAGGGTATAGGGAGAGTTCCTAACCCGGTAAAGGGCATATGGAAGGAGAGCCACCCAGTCCCCGCCAGTCTCCATGGTCAATTTGGTAAGGGTCTCTTTTAGAGTTCTATTCATCCTTTCTACTTGCCCTGAGCTTTGGGGCCTATAACCAATTTGCCCCAATGGCCTTGGCCACTGCCTGCGTTACCTGCGAGACAAAAGCTGGTCCATTGTCTGACCCTATCTCAGCGGGAAAACCATACCTGGGCAAGATGTCTTCTAGCAGCTTCTTAGCTACCGTCTGAGCTGTTTCATGCTTAGTTGGATATGCTTCTACCCATCCGGAGAAGGTATCTACAAATACTAAAAGATATTTATAGCCATACTTTCCTGGTTTAACCTCAGTGAAGTCGACCTCCCATTGTGCCCCAGGCTTGGTTCCTCGAACCCTGGTTCCTTTTTCACTCGGCCGGATTCTCGCATTTGTGAGTTAACAGGTCTTGCAAGCAGATACAACCTGCTCTATTTTAACGTCCTGCTGGTGGATCTTAATTCTGGCGTGTCGGATTAAGTCCTTTAATTTACGTGCCCCCAGGTGAGTGGACCGGTGCATGTGTTTTATCATGGAGACTCCAAGCTGGTCTGGCAGTATGAGCTCCCCTTGTGGTGTATACCACCACCCCTTCTCCTCCTTTGCTTGGGGAAGCTTCCTAATACGCTGTAACTCCTCCAGGGAATATCCTGGATGAACTGGCAGAACTGGGTCTCCTGGGTCTGGGAGCTGTAAGGCCATGGTGGGGATCGGAGAAATGGCTACTGCCTTGGCCTCCTGGTCAGCCCTGCGGTTTCCTCTTGCCACTGGGTTGTCAGCCTTCTGGTGTCCTTGGCAGTGTATGATGGCCAGTTTGGCAGGGAGCCATAAGGCTGAGAGTAAGTCGAGTATCTCCTGTTTATTCTTTATAGTCCGCCCCTCTGCTGTTAGTAGCCCTCTCTCTTGGTAGATTGCCCCATGAACATGAGCGGTGGCGAATGCATACCGGCTGTCTGTGTAGATGTTGAGCCGCTTTCCAGCTCCCAGTGTCAGGGCCTTGGTGAGGGCCACAAGCTCTGCTCTCTGGGCTGACGTCCCGGGGGGTAGAGCCTCTGCCCATACAGTGTCCGTTTCAGTGACTACAGCCGCACCCGCATACCTGCTCCCGTCCCGTACGAAGCTGCTTCCATCGGTGAACCAGGTGACGTCTGCATCTGGAAGGGGCTGGTCAGTCAGGTCCTTCCGGAGCCCATGCACTTGCTCTAGGATTCCTGCACAATCATGTAGGGGAGCATCTAGGTCTGGGTCGGGCAGCAAGGTGGCAGGGTTGAGGGCCGCACTGGGATGAAACCGTACTCTGGGAGGGTTGAGAAGGAGACTCTGATAGTGGGTTATACGTGCATTGCTCATCCATCTATCAGGAGGCTGCTTCAGGACTCCCTCAATGGCATGTGGGGTGGTGATCCAGACTTCCTGCCCCAGGGTCAGTTTGTCAGCGTCTTTGACTAAAAGCGCCGTTGCCGCAATAATCCTTAGGCACGGTGGCCAGCCGGCAGCTACAGGGTCTAACTTCTTGGACAAATAAGCCACCGGGCGGCTCCAGGGGCCTAGGGTCTGAGTTAGGACCCCTTTCGCTATTCCTTTGTGTTCATCTACAAAGAGATGGAAGGGCTTCGTGATGTCTGGCAGGCCCAGGGCCGGAGCACTTAGGAGGGCTTTCTTTAACTGCTTAAAGGCTGCCTTCTCTCTTTCAGTCCATTCAAAGGCCTTTCCCTCCTTGGTTGCCTCGTATAGGGGCCTGGCAATCTCTGCGAAACCCGGTATCCAGAGGCGGCAGTAGCCAGCCGATCCTAGGAATTCCCTTACTTCCCTTCGGGAGGTGGGGGATGGGATTTTCAAAACAGTCTCTTTTCTGGCATCTGACAGCCGCCGCTGTCCACCCTCCAGGATGTATCCCAGGTAACTCACCCTTTCTTTGCATATCTGAGCCTTCTTTGCAGAAGCCCGGTATCCAAGGGCCCCCAAGGAGGCCAGCAGGTCTCTTGTCCCCTCCTTGCAGTCCTCAGCTGTGTCTGCTGCAATCAGGATATCGTCCACATACTGAAGGAGAGTGAGGTTGGGGTGTGCTCTCCGGTACTCACCCAGGTCCTCATGCAGGGCCTCATCGAAGATGGTGGGCGAGTTCTTGAACCCCTGAGGCAACCGAGTCCACATCAGTTGTCCACTGTAACCCTCTTCCGGGTCATGCCATTCGAAAGCAAACAGGAATTGACTACGGGGAGCGAGCGGCAAACTGAAAAAGGCATCCTTCAAATCTAACACAGTATACCAGACACGGGAGGGTGCCAGAGAGCTTAAGAGAGTGTATGGGTTGGGGACCGTTGGATGTATGTCCATAACTCTTTTATTTACTTCTCGGAGGTCCTGTACCGGCCGGTAGTCATTCGTGTGGGGCTTCTTGACTGGCAGGAGGGGGGTGTTCCAGGCAGACTGGCAGGGGACCAGCACCCCTAGGCCCCTCAGTCTCCGAATGTGTGGCTGAATTCCCTTCCGGGCTTCCTGAGGCATGGGGTACTGTTTGATTCTCACAGGGCCTTCCCCTGGTTTTAACTCTACCAGGATTGGGGCCCTGTGGGCGGCGAGCCCCACTCCCCCTGTCTCCGCCCAAGCCGTGGGGAACTCCTGCAGCCATTCGTCTGTGCTGCCCTCTATTGGAGAGGCTTTTTGGTGAAACCGGTACTCATCCTCCAGCCTTATGGTCAGGACCTGAATGGGGTGGCCCTTGCCATCAGTAACCTGAGGCCCCCCTTGTCTGAAAGTTATCTGAGCTCCAATCTTAGTGAGCAAGTCTCGTCCTAACAGTGGGTAGGGGCATTCTGGAATTACCATAAAAGAGTGGGATACCCAGCCCGTCCCTAAATCCACCGTTCTTCGGGTAGTCCATGAATACTGGCTCATACCAGTTGCCCCTTGTACCCAAGACTTCTTATTTGTTAATTTTCCTTGAGGCGTACAGAGGACCGAGTGTTGCGCTCTGGTGTCAACAAGGAAGTCAATGGGGGTCCCCTCCACTTTAAGAGTTACCCTGGGCTCAGGGAGGGGATCCGAACCCCGACTCCCCTAGTCACTCAGTTCATCTAGCTCCAGGACCTTCACTCGATCTGCTTCGCCTCCCTTTTTGCTGGCCCTTCTCGGGCACTCTTGTTTCCAGTGCCCTATCTCCCTACAGTAAGCACACTGATCTTTCTGCAGCTTCCGCCTCCCGCCCCGGGCGGTCCCCTTACCGTCCTCCTGGTTGCCGGCCGAGTTGGCGGAGACGGCGGTTCCGTTCCTCGGAAGAGTCCGCGGTGGTGGCGAGCAGGATCTTAGCTAGGTCTCGGGTTTGTTTGCTGCTCGCAGCCGCCGCAGCGTGAGCCTGCCTTTCTTCCGGGGGCTCCCTGTTATTATACACCTTCTCGGCTACCTCCAGTAGGTCCTTTAAACTCTTCTCCCCCAGCCTATCTACTTTTTGCAGTTTCTTTTTAATATCCGCAGCCGATTGGTTTACAAAGCTTATGATCACAGCTGCCTTGTTTTCAGGAGCTTCTGGATTCATGGGGGTGTAGGTGCAGTATGCCTCCATGATCCGTTCTAAAAAGACAGCTGGAGACTCATCCCTTTCCTGCTGAACACTCCCTACCTTGGCCAAATTAGTTGGCTTTCTAGCAGCCATTCGGAGACCCCCCATTAGAGTCTGGCGGTAGACCCGGAGCCTCTCCTTACCTTCTGCCGTGTTGAAATCCCATTCAGGCCTAGTTAAGGGAAAAGAGACATCTATCTGGACCGGGTTGGTTGTTGGGTTCCCGTCCACGCCTGGAACCACTTTCCAGGCCTCATTGAGGATTCTTTCCCTCTCCTCAGTTGTGAACAGGACCTGTAAAAGCTGTTGGCAGTCATCCCACGTGGGCTGGTGGGTGAAAAGGACAGAATCTAACAGATCAATAAGCCCTGCTGGCTTCTCAGAGAACTTAGGATTCTGAGCCTTCCAGTTGTAAAGGTCACTAGTGGCAAAAGGCCAATAGTGATGGAGTTGATTGCCATCCGCATCTGGGGGCCCCGCGGCTCGTAAAGGTAGGGCTTTAATAGTGGAGTCAGGGGCTGTGACAGACAGTTCCCTCTGAGCCCTTTGTCTAGTAAGAGGCGGGCTTCCCACTGGAACCGCAGCTGCTTCCGGAACTCCGCCCCCAGACGCTCCCGGAACTCCGCCCCCAGACGCTCCCGGAACTCCGCCCCCAGACGCTCCCCTTTGCTTGGGAGCATCGCCCCCCTGTGAACTTCTAGGGGGCTGATATGAGGGAGGAAAGATTAGTTCCTCTTCAGTTCCCCCCTGAAAGACAGGGTAGAGGGGAGCTGAAGGCGGGATGAGGTCCTTCTTCTTCACCTTCTCCGTTTCCTGCAAAGCAAGTATGGGTTTCAGCTCCAGGGAGCGCGGGGACAGAAAGGGCTTAAGCCAGGAGGGTGGATCTTCCACGAGGTCCTGCCAAGTAATAATGTAAGGGAGTTGATCAGGATGTCCCTTCTTGGGCTGAGAGATGATGTCCCTCACCCGGTGGATGGTGGAGAGGTCGAAGGTCCCCTCCGGCGGCCACCCAACACTAAAAGTCGGCCATTCCCTAGAACAAAAAGTTTGCCACCGGCCCTTCCGGACCTCTACACTGAGGTTGCTAGCTCTTCCCTTAACCTCTTTGAAATGATCAACCATAATGCTTAAAGGAGTGGTTTGAGTCTGTCCCATGATGTCCGTCAACAGAGTCCACAAAACAAAACAGAAAAACACAGACACAGACAAACAAAGGGCCCTTTAGACAAGCTTTCCAATGCGAATCGTTGGAACAAAAACTGACAAAACCGAAAGTGCGGACAACGGCCTCACGCCGATCGGTGGGAGCGACCCACCACGTCCCAGAGGTTTGAGGGGAATACTCGTCCCTCCTGAAGGAGGATCAGGACGTCTCCCGATTCCTCCCGCCCGTGGTCCTCCGGTGCGTCCACCTAGACCGCTTCGGGCACTACCAGAGATTCAGAAATGAGCTCACACAAAGAAGAGACAAGGAACAGACAGACACCTACCGTGGCCAGTCAGACTCTCCGGATCGGGGGTCCCTTGAGGTTCTTGGGGATCCCGGACGAGCCCCCAAATGTTATGCCCAGATTTCGTGATTCCCAAAGACCACGAGGGAGCCGAGTCCGATGCAAAAGCAAAGAGCCTTTTAATCGAGCTAGCTCGAGCTCAGTCCCACACACACACACACACACACACCGGCGCAGCGGTGAGGTGGAGAGAGAGAGAGAGTCAGCCCCCAAAGGCGCTGATTTATAGGGGGCCTGGGAGAGGTAGGAGGGGTGAGGTAGTGTGGTCTCTGCTGATTGGTCGGGATCAGGTTGCACATGGGGCAGGGTGCGGCTTACCTTCCCCTTGCATTTCTATTGGCTAATCCAAAAGTGTGGGTTGGGCTCTTGAAGAGGTTCTAGGGCAGGAACCTGACTCCACGAGGTGGAGGACATAGAACAAAAGGAACATGGAGTCTCCCCGCCCTTTCACCACCTCTAACTTAAATTAAATATTGTGTTATTAAAGAGCTTTTGCTATCAGGATTTTGTTTCTCACTTATATGACCCTCCCCCATTGCTGCTTTTATAAACAATCAAGCTTGGGCTAGATCCAGAATGTGGGTCTAATCTTTCATTCTCTTGAAAGCATTATCTCCTGATATATGATTATGGGCATTTATCAAGGAGAATTGCCGCTTATAGACATTAGGTGGCAAATGTCCCAACTCTTAGCACTAATACTTTATTGCCTTCCTGATGTCTAGGAATGTCCTGGAAATTATATCTCACTCTGGTCTTCCTTTATCATCACTGTCTTCTAGGGTCTTGGCAAGGCAACAGAATATCAAGGTGTGCAAGTGGGATGAAATCCATAGACCAAGGCAAAATTGTTTTTTCCCCCAGCACAACTCTCCCCGCTTCGCCTGCAAATAGAAAAGAAAAACTTTGACACAACTATTTGCTGCATGCCAGGGGTGAAAATTCTTTGTCCAGATACAAACAAGGAGCAGGGGTAATGTTAGAGATTTCTTTCAGTTGAGAGCTACCTAAACAGCAGACTCAAACTTTTAAGAGCAATGCCGAATTCTTTCTTGCACCCATTATAAAAGAAAGCCCAAGACTTTTTGTGCTGACTCAGGAAATAATTCTGGTTTCTAATCTCTGCCCTTTAGGGATTTGCTGAAGGCTGAGAGCAGAACATTTAATTCTGGGTTCTTCTTTTTGATATGGGGATAGTTTATGAAGTCTTAGGAATTCCACTTCATTTTCTACAACATAAACACTCTAATTCAGGCATATAATAGAGACTTAAAAAAAAAAACATTTTTATTGATTTCAGAGAGGAAGAAAGTGGGGAGAGAGAGATAGAAACATCAATGATGAGAGAGAATCATTGATCAGCAGTTGCCTCCTGCACGCACCACACTGGGGATTGAGCCTGCAACCTTGGTATGTGCCCTGACAGGGAGTCAAACCATGACCTTCTGGTTCATAGTCGACACTCAACCACTGAGCCACAGTGGCTGGACATAAGAGAGATTTTTGAAGGAATGAAAGTTCATAGGAAAATGTGCAAGAGTGTAAGATTAAATTCTTGCTCTGTGGAGTCTATGTAAGGAAACAGCAATTACTTTGAGGCTTCCTTGAAGTCTATTAAGTGAGGTTAAATCCTTGTTAATCAGTAGCTTCTCTGAGGCTAGTAACCCCTTCGGGAAACTTCAGACATTTGCTAAAGTTAAATTTGAGAGGCTGTTGGATAATCTGGAGCTGCTGCTGCTGTTTGCTCTGGTTTGGGGGCCTCCTTCAGCCTCTAACTCTGGGAACCCAGTGACTTGGGGAGACAAAGGAGTCTTTATTTAAAGGGATTATAATTCCTATTTTGAAAGAGAAATCATTATGCAAATGCTAATTAATCAAAAGCCCTATTTCACAAGCAAGTTTCTGGTTAAAGTTATTTTTAGAGTTACTGAAAGCAGAGCAAGGAATACCATTCATTGTCTGTTTCTGCCTAGGAGGTCTTGTGACTCCAGGGCTTGCCCTCAACTGCTTCAGGCAGCTAACAGCTAATATTTTGACAGAATGCTGCTATTGCATCTTTGTTCTGAAGAATTGATTCTTATTATTCTCCTGTTTACTTGGATTAAGACAGCCCTAGGGGTCCAAATTTGCCATGCATGGGTGGTGTATATTATACACTTTAGGCTCAGATTGAGAAAGTTTCTAGGAAAAAAAAAAAGGTTGAGTTTGTTTTTTTTCCCCTTTATTTGTTTTCCTTTAGGAACACAAGGATGATTCACAGGTTTTATTTTATTTATCTCCATTCTTATCACTGGTGGATTTTAAAACGTGGCGAGCTTAAACCATGAAGATGGTCTAGTTTTAGCTCAGATAGTAGTTAGGTATTAAGCTCATTACCTCTTTCAGTTAGTCATTTACATTAACATTGAACCATGGACTCTAAAGCAAGTTAAACTATGACTATGAAAGTGCACTTGACCTCTTCCAATTGCCAATAGCACTTGCACTGTTTTTGAAGACTGAAAAACCTAGTCATTACAAAAGTGACTTCTGCAGGGAGGTTTATAATTCATTACTCTTTTTCTTTAAAGGCCATATCCAGATACTTAGAGAATACATTTTACATACAAACACTGTTACATTAAAAAGGCAAAAAGGGAAAGTCTTCAACTAACTTTAGCTTTCTGGATGTGGGAATGTGATCTAGAAAAAACAATGGGGCATCCTAGTTGATGTGGCTCAGTTAGTTGAGTGTCCTCTGTGCACTGAAAGGTTGCCTGTTTGATTCCCGGTGAGGGGTGTGCAGGATTCACGTTGATATTTCTCTCTCTCCCTCTATCTTCCTCTCTCTCTAAAAATCAATTTTAAAAATCTTAAAAAAAAGAGAGAGAGAGAGAGAAACAATCGTGCAGGCATAACACAGACGTAAGTTTCCGCGGGCAATGTGAACCTCACCCGTAAAATGGGATTAATAATACTTGTCTTTGAGGATCACAGCAAGGGAGTGGATAGTCTACTGGCTTTTTCCTCCCCACTTCTTTCTTATCATATCATGAAAGAAGTGCACTTTGTAGCTGTGTGGAGGAGAGTGTAGGATTAAAATGAATTCGTCTCCAAGTGATAAGAGCAAGGAGAGAGAGATAAAATAAGAGGATTCAACTGCAAGTCCATGAACCAAAATCTCTCAAATCTTAAGCCCTTGTCCAATAGTAGAGCTCTTAGTGATGAGATAAACACAATTTCCTGAGCACATCATGCAGGAAAATGCCTTTAGGTCCCAAGATGAAAATAGCGTTTATAGATTGGCACTATTATTTTATAAGAAACAGAAGCAGAGCAAGTTCTTACATTGTCTGAGATGAACAGTTAATAGGTATGGTCAGTCATGTCCCATGAGGTCCAGAACACTCAGATATTTCATTCATGATGGACTCAGAGAGCTAGTAATAGTTGATAAAAATTAAAAAAAAAACTTTTGGCAAGTGGTGGTGGTGATAAAATAAACTTTTTAACAAGGGAGCCACTTGGATCAAATCCTCAAATATGTATATGAGCTGGGCTGGCATGGCTCAGTGGTTGAGCATCAACCTATGAATCAAGAGGTCATGATTTGGTTCCTGGTCAGGGTACATGCCCGGATTGCAGACTCGGATCCCCAGTGTGGGGCATGCAGGAGGCAGCCAAGCAATGATTCTCTCTCATCATTGATGTTTCTATCTCTCTCTCTCCCTTGTCCTTCTTCTCTGAAACCAATAAAAATATATTTTAAAAAAGAAGAAATATGTACATGAACTTCAGACTATAGATTATAGAACTTCAGACTGTAATCTCTCTAAGAATCTAATTAAATTATCTTAAAGAATAGTCTTGTAAGGATGGGAGAAAGAAGAGGAAAGGGAAGAGACTATGAGTGGGAGAGTATGGACAGAGAAAAGGAAGTTAAATAACTTTTGGTAGGGAATGAATAATTGAATTTCTTTTTAAGTTTAATCATCTATTGCTACTAATCTATGACCTAATGTTAATGATAAAGGCAACCCTGGAGTGCTCAGAAATATGATTTCTTATTAGAACAACTTTTATACAATTATATATGTATATATACATTGGTATTGTAAATTGCACAGGATGTATGTGTACAAAAAAAAATTCACTTATTTGAAATTCTGATTTAACTGAGCATCCTGTAACTTTATGTGCTAGGTCTGTCAATGCTTCATGTGAGGGCCTAAATGGTACTCACCCTATTCTTACTCTCCATTTCTGGCCACGTTCATTGATATCTTCTTCCTAGGAATCCACTCAAAGGTGCCACCTCAGCAATTACTTCTGTGTTGTTCCATGGGGACACCAAGTTCTATGTCTGAGTGTGAGTCTTGTTGCTTCTCAAACAGCAAACTCTCCTTTCCCACAATCAGTCACAGGTTTGTCTTTATCCATAGACATTAGCTGAACTTGTACCTCAATGTGTGTTGTTAAAAGATCTTCTTTACCTGGTAGAGTGCCCCCTCGTCCAGGACCCTCAGAAACAAGTTCATGGTCCCTGGTTATGCAGCTCCTCTTGGTTCCTCACCTCTGACTCCTAGCCCCAGTGGTCAGTTTCCTCCATGAGGTCCAACGCTGTTCAAGTCAGGCAAACAGTGACCTCTGAGCCTGGCTCTCTGCTCCATCCACTATGCTCAGATATGTGTAAATAAGATTGGGCTTGGTGACTCCTCCACCCCTTCCACCTCCCCAGGGCCATTACCATACCTTCCACATTCCTTTTGAAGATGCACTGTAGATATTAAGCTAACTCAGCAATTTTATTTATTTATTTATTTTTAAATTTCTTTATTGATTAAAGTGTTACATATGTCCTTATTCCCCCATTACCCCCCACCCCCCTGCTCATGCCCTCACCCCCCTGTTGTCTGTGTCCATTGGTTAGGCCCATATGCATGCATACAAGTCCTTTGGTTGATCTCTCCCCCTTACCCTCACCATCCCCTACCTTCCCTCTGAGGTTTGATGGTCTGATTAATGTTTCTCTGTCTCTGGATCTGTTTTTGTTCATCAGTTTATGTTGTTCATTATATTCCATAAATGAGTGAGATCATGAGATATTTGTCTTTCTCTGACTGACTTATTTTGCTTAGCATAATGCTCTCCAGTTCCATCCATGCTGTTGCAAATGGTAGGAGTTGCTTCCTTTTTATAGCAGCATAGTATTCTATCGTGTAGATGTACCACAGTTTTTTAATCCACTCATCTGCTGATGGGCACTTAGGCTGTTTCCAAATCTTAGCTATGGTGAATTGTGCTGCTATGAACATAGGGGTGCATATATCCTTTCTGATTCGTGTTTCTAGTTTTTTGGGATACATTCCTAGAAGTGGGATCACTGGGTCAAATGGGAGTTCCATTTTTAGTTTTTTGAGGAAACGCCATACTGTTCTCCACTGTGGCTGCATCAGTCTGCATTCCCACCAGCATTGCACAAGGATTCCTTTTTCTCCGCATCCTTGCCAGCACTTGTCATTTGTTCATTTGTTGATGATAGCCATTCTGACAGGTGTGAGATGGTACCTCATTGTCGTTTTGATTTGCATCTCTCAGATAATTAGTGACTTTGAGCAGGTTTTCATATGCCTCTTGGCCTTCCTCTGTCTTCTTTCAAAAAGTATCAATTTAGGTCTATTGCCCATTTTTTGATTGGGTTGTTTATCTTCCTTTTGTTAAGTTGTATGAGTTCCCTGTAAATGTTGGAGATTAAACCCTTATCAGTGATAACATTGGCAAATATGTTCTCTCATGCAGTGGGCTTTCTTGTTGTTTTGTTGATGGTTTCTTTTGCTGTGAAAAAGCTTTTTATTTTGATGTAGTCCCATTTGTTTATTTTCTCTTTAGTTTCCATTGCCCTAGGAGCAGTATCAGTGAAGAAATTGCTTTGGCATATGTCTGAGATTTCTCTACCTGTGGATTCCTCTAGTATTTTTATGGTTTCTTGTCTTATATTTAAGTCCTTTATCCATTTTGAGTTAATTTTTGTGTATTTTGTAAGTTGGTGGTCTAGTTTCATTTTTTTGCATGTATCTGTCCAATTTTCCCAACACCATTTATTGAAGAGACTGTCTTGACTCCATTGTATGTTCTTGCCTCCTTTGTCAATTATTAATTGAGCATAGTGGTTTGGGTCAATTTCTGGATTCTCTATTCTATTCCATTGATCTATATGCCTGTTCTTGTGACAGTACCAGGCTGTTTTGAGAACAGTGGCTTTGTAATACAGCTTGAAATCTGGTATTGAGATCCCACCTACTTTGTTCTTCTTTCTCAGGATTGCTGCGGCTATTCGGGGTCTTTTTTTATTCCAGATGAATTTTTGGAAAGTTCTTTCTAGGTCTGCGAAATATGTCATTGGTATTTTAATGGGGAGTGCATTGAATCTATAGATTGCTTTGGGTAGTATGGACATTTTAATGATGTTGATTCTACCAATCCATGAACATGGTATATTCTTCCATCTGTTTATGTCTTCCTCTATCTCTTTTTTCAGTGTCTTGTAGTTTTCACATATAGGTCTTTTACCTCCTTAGTTAAGTTTATTCCTAGGTATCTTAATTTTTTGGTGTGATGGTAAATGGTATTGATTTTTTAGTCTCTCTTTCTGTAAGTTCATTATTGGTGTATAGAAATGCCATAGATTTCTTGGTGTTGATTTTGTATCCTGCTACATTGCCGAATTCATTTATTAAGTCTAATAATTTTTTGGTAAAATCTTTAGGGTTTTCTTATGTACAGTATCATGTCATCTGCAAATAAGGACAGTTTTACTTCTTTTCCAATTTGGATGCCTTTTAATATATTTTATTGATTTTTTACAGAGAGGAAGGGAGAGGGATAGAGAGTTAGAAACATCGATGAGAGAGAAACATCAATCAGCTGCCTCCTGCACACCCCCTACTGGGGACGTGCCCGCAACCAAGGTACATGCCCTTGACCGGAATCGAACCTGGGACCTTTCAGTCCGCAGGCTGATGCTCTATCCACTGAGCCAAACCGGTTTCGGCCAATTTGGATGCCTTTTAGTTCTTCTTCTTGTCTGATTGCAATGGCTAATACTTCCAGTACTATGTCGAACAGGAGTGGTGAGAGTGAGCATCCCTGTCTTGTTCCTGTTCTTAGGGGAAATGGTTTTAGTTTTTGCCCATTGAGTATGATGTTGGCTGTGTGTTTGTCATATATAGCTTTTATTATGTTGAGGTATGATCCTTCTATTTCCACCTGGCTGCTAACTCAGCAATTTTAAGAATTATACAAAGCTTAAAGAAAATTTAAAATAACTTTGCTTATTTGGTTATTGTTGAACTGAAATGTTCTTGTAACAAAGCATTGATCACCAGCTTAGGTGTTATGTAATAACTAGAGGCCTGGTGCATGAAATTCATGCACGGGTGGGGTCCCTAGGCCTGGCCAGCGATCAGGGCTGATCAGGTTCCCCGCCTCCTCCTTCCCTCACTGCCCATGCACCATCACTATGTTTTTCCCTGCCTCCCCTGCTCCTTCTTTCCTTGCTGCCCACATCCGCTGCCACCCACCCCTGATTCCCCATCCCAGCCTGGGGGCTTGGTCCCAATCAAGCAATTGGGGCCTACTGGTGGGGGGTGGGACCGGTAGGGTGGCTGACAGGCCCCACCAGCGATCAGGGCCTGCAGGCTGGGGGCTGCTCTTGCACTGAGCGTCTGCACCCTGGTGGTCAGTGCACATCATAGCGAACGGTTGTTCTGGTCATTCTGTCATAACGATTACTTAGGCCCAGTGCATGAAATTCATGCACAGGATGGGGTGTGGTTTGTCCCTCAGCCCAGCCTGCACCCTCTCCAATCTGGGACCCCTCAAGGGATGTCCAACTGCCCGTTTAAGCCTGATCCCACTGGGATCGGGCCTAAACGGGCAGTCGGACATCCCTCTTACAATCCAGGACTGCTGGCTCCCAACTGCTCGCCTGCCTGCCTTCCTGATTGCCCCTAACCGCTTCTACCTGCCAGCCTGATCACCCCCTAACCACTCCCCTGCCAGCCTGATTGATGCCTAACTGCTCCCCTGCCAGCCTGTTTGCCCCTAACTGCCCTCCCCTGCAGGCCTGGTCACCCCTAACTGCCCTCCCTGCAGGCTTGGTCCCGCCCCAACTGCTCTCCCCTGCAGGCCTGGGTCCCCCCCAACTGCCCTCCCCTGCAGGCCTGGTCACTCCTAACTGCCCTCCCCTGCAGGCCTAGTCCCTCCCAACTGCTCTCCCTGCAGGCCTGGGTCCCTCCCAACTGCCCTCCCCTGCAGGCCTGGCCGCCCCAACTTCCCTCCTCTGCCAGCTTGGTCACCCCTAACTGCCCTCCCCTGCTGGCCTGATCACCCCCAACTGCCCTCCCTTGCAGGCCTGGTCCCTCCCAACTGCCTTCCCCTGCTGGCCATCTTGTGGTGGCCATCTTGTGTCCACATGGGGGCAGGATCTTTGACCACATGGGGGCAGCCATCTTGTGTGTTGGAGTGATGGTCAATCTGCATCTGACTCATATATTAGATAGAATAGAGGCCTGGTGCACGGGTGGGGGCCTGCTGGTTTGCCCTGAAGGGTGTCCCGGATCAGGGTGGGGGTTCCTTTGGGGCATGGAGTGGCCTGGGCAAGGGGCCTGTGGTGGTTTGCAGGCCGGCCACGCCCCCTGGTGACCCAAGCGGAGGCCCTGGTATCTGGGGTTTATTTCTCTTCTACAATTGAAACTTTGTAGCCTGGAGCAGAGCCAAGCCTTCTGCTTGCTCTGTGGCGGTAGCCATTTCTGTTGGGATTTATGTATCTTCTATTATTAAAACTTTGTAGCCTTAAGCGAGGCCTGGGCTGGCCAGGGTGTGCGGAAAGCTTGGCTTCCTCCATTGCCGTGGGCAACCCTAGCCTCCTGCTCTTTCTAGCTCCGTGGCTGCCGCCATTTCTGTTGGGATTTATCTTCTATCATTGAAACTTTGTAGCCTTGAGTGGAGGCCTAAGCTGGCAAGGGCAGGCGGAAAGCTTGGCTTCCTCCATTGCTGGGGAAACCCAAGCTTCCCTCCTGCTCTCTGTGGCTGTAGCCATCTTGGTTGGGTTTATTTGCATATTTGCTTCTGATTGGCTGGTGGGTGTAGCAGAGTGATGGTTAATTTGCATATTACTCTTTTATTAGATAGGATATATATATATATATATATATATATATATATATATATATATATATGATTCCTTCTTGTGAATTAAAATGTGGCTATGAAAGAAATGTTACTATGTTAAGTGCATGTTATGGATAGAAGAAGTATTGCCCTTTGTAATAGAATAAGAATTATTATAGATGTGGATATCATGTTGCTTGTGGGGTTATGCAGTCCTAGAGAACATTCAGGAACTTTTCTGCTCAGTGGGTCACCTGGCTTATCAGTGGGTCCAGCTGGACAAACAAATGGACTTGAGATCTCTCCCTGGACCATCTTGAACAAACTCTTATAGATGTTCATCCTCTGAAAGGTTTGATGACGTGATAGCAGAAAAATGCACAGTGGCAGTCGTGCCCAGGTAGTAAGTCATGCCCTCTCCCACTAGTTGAGACGAAGACTCATTTGCTGATTGCACTACTTGAAGCAGAGCAGAGTGGTTTTCTCCCAAGACCTTACCCAGCAAATCTAGTTTGCAGGTCTATGCTTCCACATGAACATCATTGACCTGCAGTTGGAATTATTTTTTTATTGATGCTAAGAAAGAGGCACTCACCCTGACACAAGCCCTGACATTGTGCTCTGTATAACCAACAGTTGTCTCTGCTCACCTGAGACACATGGCCCCCAGTGTGCATCCAAATATGACGACTGTGTAGAAGGCTCCAAGGTGCTCTGTGTCCACGGCATCTGTGAGGATCAAGTCCGCATACAGGCTGGACAGGTGGGTCCTTTCGGACCGTGACTCCTTGGAGGGAGTCAGGGTCCTTAGTCTGTCATCCTGCATGACTGTGTACAGGCATGGCCCTGTGAGGCTGCAGAGGGGAAGCCACCTCCTGCCCTTAAGCAGGGCACAGGCGAGGAAGGGGATGAGAAGTGTCCATAAATAAGCAGAAAACTCAAACCAGAAGTTAAGATTTCATTATATAAATGACTAACATTTTTATTATTCCTTCATGACTCTCCCTGTGAGATATGACTTCCTTTTGGCCATGTGAGTTCCAACAGTGACAAGACATGGAAACACAAAAGGCCCCATCTTGACAGCAACATGCAGTTTTAAGGAGGCTGGATTCCTCTGGCCCCTATGACTGCTGCAGACTCTGAGCCCACTTCCCTGATGCCCTTGCTCTGGGTCCTGAAAACCTTTGCTCCTGACCCGCAGGGTTGCCCAGTGCCTGCCGCTTGGCCTTGCAGGAGACCTTCAGGTCTTTATTTTTACTTCTGTTTTTTCCTACTTACGTGATGGAAAATGGTTCCCTTCCAGTGATGGTGGATGGGAAGGAAGGAGAGACTTGCAAAAGGGAAACAAACAGAATTGATTTTCTGAGGTCTGTGCCCACATGGGTGTTTTTCCCTCTAAAAACATAGCAGGCTGAGTTGATTGACTTTAATTATATTGACTTACAGTTCTTGATTGTTGTTGCTCTTTCCCTGGCATCTTTGGGGGCAAATTATAGGTTTCCCTTACTCTGAAATAAAGATGTTTCTCTTTATGCGTGGTCTGGTCTAAATGCTTAATCATTGGGAGGAAAAAGAGAAGGCACTCAATTACCTAATGGAAATGAACATTAGGAGATAAACAGTTGGGGGCTTGGTGAGATTTTCAAAGGTTTTCCTGCTCATTTTGATTTTCTTTATTCACGCTCCTGTCCTTCTGTCAGCCCAAGTACAGCTGCATCTGCGATGCTGGTTGGACGTCCCCACAGAACAGCTCCGCCTGCACACTGGACAGAGATGAGTGCAACCTCTGGCCTAAGCCTTGTGCAGAACTTGTGCAGTGTTTCAACACTCCAGGCTCTTTCTATTGTGGGGCCTGTCCCACAGGTATGTGGGCATGTGTACGCCAGCCAGAGGCACTGTGCTGGGCTCTGCGTGCCAGCCAGGCATGGTACCCAAACCAATTTCCTTCTGCTGCCCAAGGATAAGAAGCCCGTTCTTAGGAGGTGTTCCAATCCCACTTCATGTCCTATTTCACTAACTCCTACTCCAGACCATCTTCCTGCTGTGATAGTTGAACAACAGAAATGGGAGGTTTGTCTCAAGCTGTGCTCGAGTCAAACATTGGGGGCAGGGTTAGCCATAGTTTGTGAGGTTAAACGTGTTATGTTGCCCTCAACTAACTAGACTTGAGACCAAAGGACGTGTGCTCTAGTTTTGATGTTTGTAAACTTGGGAAAATTACTGATGTCTTCTCTTGTCCAGTAGTTCTCATCTGAGTGTGGCATTAGAAGGTCCAGTGGCCTTGCTGTGAATAGGGATGTCCAGCTCCATCACAGACGTACAGGGACCAAATCTCCAGGGGAGGTCAAATGTGGAGTCATTAGAAACGTGGACTCTGGATCAGAGCGTGCCTGGGTTTGAGTCCAGCTTCATCCCTTATTGTATGGCATCATCATCATCCATATAATGATGATGTATGTCCACTTACTATGAACAAAGCACTGTGCTGGGTGCACTGGGAAGAATGCACCAGGTCTCAGAGAGTTTACAAGGCTGCACTCCATTGATGTTCTTAGAAAGTGGAGCACAAAGACAACATCATAATAGCAGCTATTCTTTTATAGAAATGTCATGAAGGCACTGTGCTAGGCAATTTTTAATTCTTGCAACTAACAAAAACGAGAATGCAAGCAATGAGTATTCTTCCCATTTTAAAATATAAGGACTTGAGGCTTAGCACAGGCGAGTAACTTACCCAAGATCACACAGCTTATAAGCACCAGTGTTCACACTGGGGCCCGCCTGACTCTGGATCTGAGCTGTGCTGCTGAAGACTGTTCTTCTGAGTCACCAAAGACCCCACCCCCCTATTGCCTTGTTTAGTGACTTTTGGTTTAGTGAATTCATTGCAAAAGGTTTGAGACATTCTTATAGTTTTGATCATTTGAATTCTGAGTAATAAAACTCATATTAATTGACTAAAACAGAAATGTTTAAAGTAAACTTAACATTCCTTTTCTGTCACCTCAGTCTCCTTCTGAGACCACTGTTACAATTTGTTCTTGCTCCTCTCCTACCTTTTCTTTCACTCTTACAAACACATAGACACATGTGCAGATTAAAAAATATATTTCCCCACATTGGGATCACATTCTACATATTATCCTAAAATTTTGTATTTTCACTCGTTCCTTTCTATATGTGTGTGCATGTTATTAAAAATAGTTTGTAGAGAGACCAACCAAAGGACTTGTATGCATGCATGTAAGCATAACCAATGGACACAGCCACCAGGGGGGTGAGGGTATGAGCGGGGGAGGAGGGTAATGGGGGGATAAGGACACATATGTAATACCAGTACCTTAATCAATAAAGAAAAAAATTAAAAAAATAGTTTGTAGAATTCAATGGAATAGATGAGTCATAATGTAATCAGCTATGCCCCTATTGACCACAGAGAGTTTTTTCCCCATTTAATGATGCTGCAATAGACATGTGCTTGCCTATTTCTTTATTTTATTCTTGCCTATTTCTCCATATACTGCCAGTTTTATCACTGTAGAATACATTTTAAGAAGTGGAATTGGTAGTCAAAAGGTATGTATTTTAAGAAATGCAACGAATACTGCTAGATCTCTTTCCAAACAGGTTTTCTTAATTTAACTTCTGACTAACAGCATATAAGTGTACTCCTATTTGCTGAATTTGATTCTAAAAATTTAAAACAATTTTTGCCAACCTGATAGGTAGAGTATATCTCATTTAAATCTATAGTTCCTTATAGCTAAGCAGGTTTTTATATGTTTTTGACTATTTGCTTTTCTTCTTTGTTGACTCATCTATAGAGCTAACTTTTCAAATCTCATTTTTCTAGGCTGGAAAGGAAATGGATATGTTTGCCAAGATATCAATGAATGTGAAATAAATAATGGCGGTTGTTCTGTGGCTCCACCTGTTGATTGTGTGAATACACCTGGGTCTTCCCACTGTCAGGCTTGTCCACCAGGTACTACACTAATTTTCTGATTCCATTACAGGCAAACTATACATTTAAAAACAGGATTTTTTCCTCCATTTTAAATATGACTTCTGTCCAAGGAGATAAACTGAACAGTCTGGAAACTTTTACTTAACTTTTGGATTCAGGGCACATTAGTACCAGCTGTATTATAAGAAAGAAGGGAAAAAATTTTGGATATCAAAGGACAACAAGCCTTTATTAAAAACTGAAATAGCTTACTGAGGTGATGCAGAATTTGAAAAAAATGTCTCCGTGAATCACAGACCTATAGCTCCATTGTTCCCACAAATAATTTATTTCTATAATGTATACATGAAGTATTTTAAATATTAAGTTTACTAAATAACAGGCCTGATGGTAGGCATGTAATACATGTTAGTTTTCTTTCTCTTCTGGAAAGGAGTCATTATTGCTATTCTCTAATCTAACTCGAGTTGCCATCCAGGAAGTTCAACGAGTTCTAAGGGATTAACTGCAACACTGTGTTTCATTAACAGAAAACAACAGTACTTTGGACTTCTAGAATAATTTAGCTCTAAGATCATCAAGTCATTGTAATTAAAAAGTGTCAACTTTTTTAGTGTCAGCACTAAGTGTACCTTTTTAATTTTTCATATACCTTTTTAATTTTTTTTCTTTTGTAATTAGGAAACAACCAAGAACATTGTTTATGAAACCAGGTTCCTAATTCTTGTTGTCCTTTTTCTTAATTATGGAATTTTGTTTATGACACTTTACATTTTCTGTTTGATGATAGAGGATCTCTGGTTGGTCTGTTCATGTTATTTGGTTTTCAGATTGGGAATCTTCTTCTTGAATAGTCTTAACGTTGTTTGTCGTGCCCCTGCTCTTGCTGTGATCAGGGTACCAGGGCGATGGAAGAGTGTGCACACTCATAGACGTCTGCTCAGTCAATAACGGAGGCTGCCACCCACAGGCGTCATGCTCCTCAGGCCCAGGTAATGACTTAGCTCTCCCTCTGCTTTTGGGTATTTTAATATAACCTTATAAAACAAATCAACTTTTTAAAATAAAAATTTTTTGATATTCAAACAAAAAATTAATCCATGTTACAAAACTGTACATTGGGATTTTAAAAAGTGCAGTAGACTGTGTTCTTTTATGATTGGTTCTAATTTAGCAATTATTTTTCAAGATAATTAAGTCAGCTACTTAAGTCATAATTGTATTCCAGCAAGCAGGAAGGAGAAAAGGAGGAAGGTGGACAGGTCTACTTCTTTTAAGGATAGTTTTATTTCTTTTTTTAAAAATATATTTTATTGATTTTTTTACAGAGAGGAAGGGATAGGGATACAGAGCTAGAAACATAGATCAGCTGCCTCCTGTACACCCCCTACTGGGGATGTGCCCGCAACCGAGGAATATGCCCTTGACTGAAATCGAACCCAGGACCCTCTATCCACTGAGCCAAACCGGTCAGGGCAGGATAGTTTTATTTCTGTGCTGTTGGCCAGGGCTGAATCTGGTGGCTAACTCTGGCTGCGAGGAAGGCTGAGATATGTAGTTTTTATTTCAGGTGCCCATACCCTCAATTAAAATAAAAAGTAAAGAATGGAAAAATGGAGCTAGGGAAAATACCAATAGCATCGGCAATGCTGTTTAAAAGAAGCTTAACTCTATAATTTTTTGAAATATATATTGCTAAACTTTCAGAAATGTTGAATCAATTTATATTCTCACCAACAGTGTATGAAAATATACATTTACCCCACCCTTAGCAACAATGAATACTATTGTTATTTTTCATTTTAGTCAATTTTATAGGCAAATTTTGCCTTCCTGTTATTTTAATTTTGACTAAATAAAAATTAAGATTTTGATTACTAATAATTAATAATTAATGCTTTTCACATAGTACTGGCCATTGTTTCTATTTGTCCATGTCCTTTGTTCATCACTTTCTTATTGATTTGTAAAATTTCATTATGGCCGAAACCGGTTTGGCTCAGTGGATAGAGCGTCGGCCTGTGGACTGAAGGGTCCCGGGTTCGATTCCGGTCAAGGGCATGTACCTTGGTTGCGGGCACATCCCCAGTGGGAGGTGTGCAGGAGGCAGCTGATCGATGTTTCTCTCTCATCGATATTTCTAGCTCTCTATCCCTCTACCTTCCTCTCTGTAAAATATCAATAAAATATATTTTTAAAAAAATTTCATTATATATTGACGATATTACCTCATTATCTGTCTTATATTTTACATGTATTTTTCTTGGCATGTTGTTTTTATTTTTTCATTTTGTGGTGGAATTTTCTATTTAGAAGTTTAAAAGTTTTATGTAGTCAAAATGGTAAAATATTTTCTTTTAAAATGTCCCCCCTTAGAATTTGTCCTTCCCTACCAAACAAACCTTTAAAAAATATTCAAGTACACGTTCTTTAATATTTTTATTTATTTTAAACATTAAGATCTTTGATCTTTTTAGGATTTATTCTTATCTATAGTATCAAATAGAGATCTACCTTGATATTTTTGTTCAAATGGGTGGCTGGCCCCAACTCCATTTATTGAATAATTTTGTCATATCTTTTGCTATTTCAACATATCACTTTTATTTTTACTAACATGTCATATATATGCACATATATAAAAGAATATGTATGTTATATATATACTTGTGATTATTAAAGAGGTTATTAATTAATTAATAGCATACTAAAGTGGTTAAGAGCATGAGTTCTAGAAAAAGACTACTGGGATTTTGATTTTCCCTTGACTCCACCATATTCTAGCTTTGTCTTCATCTATAAGTGGGGATAATAATAATACCCACTTGAGAGGATTAAGTGAGTCAATATCTGTACAATGCTTGCAATAGATACCATCATCATAAGAATATTTGTTTCTGCTGTCAACCCCCCCATGATGAGAAACTCCCCTTTTCCTTAGAATACTTCACCCTTGCGCACAACTCAGGACCATGACATACAGGTCAGTGTCATCGTATATAAAGTATTGATGACATGTATTACCTTCATTATTTTTAGGGTAAAAATAGGAAAATAAAGATTACAGTGTATTCTTCTTACACCTTGTCTTGCCTGCCCCTAGAGATCTGCACACTTGAGTTGGAGGATTTCTTGTCTAGACAACAGGGCCTGCGTTTTGTTACTGGGTCTGAGTTGAGCAGACCTGTACTTACACTTTCACTGTTATTTCTGAACAGGTTCCTTACCTTTCTGTACTTGTCTCCCGGGATATACTGGAAATGGTTTTGGCCCAAATGGATGTGTGCAACTCAGTAATATTTGCCTGAGTCGCCCGTGTTTAAATGGACAATGCATCGTGAGTTCTTTATTCTTCCTGAAGAGCTTGTACTTGAGAATAATTTTAGTTTCATATCTATGCAGTATGTTTTCTATGATTTATTACTTTTAAGATAATGATGAAACTTAAGATAAGGAACTGTCAATAACTCTGAGATGAAAGGTAAGTACTAATTTTAGTTCCCAGGAAAAACCAATGAGTTAATTTTTTTCAGTTAGTGATTTACAAAGAAGTAAAACAATGCCTGCAGTTTGATCCAGGTAGATGTAACTTATATTTAGCAATTACCATTTAAATGAATGAATGCAAGTTAGACCACTGGAAGCTGCTTATGACTCAGCATCTGCTGCATACATCATGTTGTTTCACTTTTCTTTATTATTTGGGTTCATTCGAGTTTATTGTCTATCCATTTGTTCTATGGCATTATGTTGTTTCTTTCCTTAGGACACAGTGTCTGGTTATCTTTGTAAGTGTGAATCGGGTTGGGCTGGTATCAACTGCACAGAAAACATCAATGAGTGTCTGAGCAACCCCTGTTTGAATGGGGGAACCTGTGTTGATGGCATTAATGCCTTCAGTTGTGAATGCACACGTTTCTGGACTGGATTTCTCTGCCACATTCCCCAGCAAGGTATGCTCAGCATTTCTTAAACCAAAGATGCTCACAGCTTAAATTTATCATCATTTAATGAGTCCTACTGCAGGTTCTTTCTTGTTTAATTGCTCCAATGCTTAGAACTAAGTGTTTCCTTGCAGAAATTGTACAGAATTGACAAGGTGAATCTATATCTTAATTTAAGCCAGAAGTGCCTTTTCCCCAAAGGAAAATTTTTCTGTTTGCATTATGTCCATTCTGAAAACAAAATATGCTCCGGTATTATAGTTTTCTAAGAATGGGTTTTCTCTAAGGCAGTCATTTAATTTCCCTAGAATATCCCACTTAATCATGTGACTCTCCTGCTCTAGAATACTATACTGGGTCCCCTATTGCCTGTTAAATAAATATTGGGACTGTTTTTCAATTCTCGTCTATAACTAGGGCTCATCCTATACCTACACTTTTCATTAGTTCTCTAAAAGGACTCCTTTCAAGACAGACATCTTTCCTTACCTGACCCCATGCACTGCCATACATATTTCTTTATTTTAGATAGTCCTCTCTCAAATCTTTCCAAATTCTTTCTTTGCTTCCCAACAAAATGCATGTCATATTCAACCTCCACCAGAAAACCTCTTATAACTTCTCCACCCCTCCCTTATTACTCCTTATTCTGGATCAGCATGTCTACCAAGGCTTCTCTGTGTGTTCAGGATGGTGGTAGACCCCATGAAGAAATAAAAAAGCATAAAATACTCTCAATACATGTAATCTGCTTATCTTCCAGTTGAGGAGACAAGACTAATACAAAATAGCAGAGAATAAACAAGAACTAAAGATAAGAACTAAATTGTGTGGGGCCAAGTCAAAGGTCACAAAGGTAGAATGAGAGGCAGTGAGCATACAAAGGACAGGGAAATTCATGGTGGAGATGAGGAGATGTAAACTAGACTTTGAACAAGAAGTGGGATTTGGGTGGATGCCCAAGGAAAAGGGGACAGGGACGAAGATGGGTAGGACTTTTACCTCTAATGTTAATTACTCAAACTTTTCTAAATGTTTCATCAGCAGGTTAGAGTTGCCTAGCCTCTTCCTCCACGGAGTCTCTGAAAAGCACAGTTCACTTTCTTTTCCTTTGTAGTCTGTGGAGGGTCCCTCTCAGGGGTGAACGGGAGCTTCAGCTATAAGAGCCCTGATGTTGGCTATGTTCATGACGTTAACTGCTTCTGGGTTGTCCGAACCGAAGAGAGAAAGGTAACTGTAGTGTCTCCTGTCTAATGTAGATTTTATTTATATATAGGCATATATATTACATAAAATGCATATAGTGATAATTTATTGATCATATATTGAGGATTTACTAAATGTTGGGTTTTGGGGTAGGCAATTTAAATGACTTTCTCTAACGTTACAGTAACTCTTTGAAATAAGGAATAATATCTTCATTTCATATTTGAGATAATGGAAACTAAGAGAAGCTAACTAATATTTTTAAAACACTCCATAGCTGGTAATTGGACTAGTCAGATTTCAGTCAAGTTTGTCTGTTTCCAAAGTCCATGTTTGCCCACTATGGATTATGCTCTACATGGGTTGGCCGACAACAAGTCATTGATTTGTAAAGGCATGTTCTTACTGAGACAGTCATGTTTGAAGATCATCACTCAATAATGTTGATTATTATATAAAAATGGGAACTTCTATTAAGATGATTTTCTTGCCAATATGGCCCAGTGGTTGAGCATTGACTTATGAGCCAGGAGTCACAGTTCCATTCCTGGTCAGGGCATATGCCTGGGTTGCAGACTTGATCCCCAGTAAGGGACATGCATGAGGGACATCAATGATTCTCTCTCATCATGGATGTTTCTATCTCTCTCTCCCTCTCCCTTCCTCTCTGAAATAAATAAAAATACATATATTGTTTAAAAAGATGATTTCCTTATTAGTGTTTTCTTTGGGCCACTGCATGTGCCAGTGTTTGATGCTAATTGTTCCACAGATTATATCATTAACTTTCATAACCCAAATGAATTACATATATATCCTCATTTTACACATAATGAAATGGAGCCTAGAACAGTTGAGAAATTTGTCCAGGGGCATGTGGTTTTAAATGGCATGCAGTCACTTGAACCCAGGCCATTCAACATCAATGACTCTGAACCTGAACCGCTGCAAGAACAATCTTCAAATTAAAATCTGAGCCTGAGGTGTTTAGTGCTTTTATCTCCAGTATTTATTATTCAACTTTTCCAAATACTTATTCTTCAACCAACTCATAAGCTCATTGAAATAAGGTTATACTTCTGAATAGAGAAGGTTTCCCTTAAAATCTCATTAACTTTCCAGCAATATTATTGAGGTCAGTGTATAAGGTCAGAAAACATTCCCTCCCCCCACTCTGGAAGAGGACCTGCTAACCCACAATAGAATAAACTCCAAAATCAATTTCCCAGTGAGTATTTGATATGGATTTCCTTCTTCCCATTTAGTTTTCATGAATTCTATTTCCTGACATTGAAAACATATTTTTTTCAAAAAAATTATTTTGTGAAAAATTTTGATATTTTTATTTTCAAACTGTAAGAAAATTTATGCTGCTTTCTTGATTATTGTGATTCTATATGTTTTTATCTCAGACACAATTTACATAAAGGAGTAGAAAATTATGTACGAATCATGGACAGTTATTTTATTTTTATTGAAATTGCTTCAAGGGAAAACATTATGTAATGTTAGGTAACAGATCTTAAAAATATCCTAGTATAGAATTTCAAAAATATCTTGATTTCCTTTTTCACTAGTTGAATACTGTTGTGGTTTTAGATTATAATAGAAATTAAATTCAACAGCCTTCTTTTGGTTGTTTGACTGTTTTAAGTGAGGTTGTCAATAAAAAAATATTTTATATATGATTAACTATATTACTATGTTTTTCTGTATATTCCAACATCTTAACTTGGAGACACTTTGTGTTTATTCTCTCCTACTTGTATGCTCAGAACTCTTCATATTCCCTTTGCCCATTCTCTGCTCTTATTACTCATCTCTTGTGATGTGCAACCATAAAGACTTGCCGACTTCATACATGCTGATACCATACCTACTCAGTCTATACCTGAGGTTTTCAGTGTGGGCTGGGCATCAGTATCTGGTTGAAAGTTTCAGAGATTCCTAAGAACATCTGTGAGTGAGCTATAGGCTATTTGGGTGATCAAGATATAAATTCTTGTGAATGGTGATATTAGTTAAACTTAATTTAAGGCAGATTTTTCAAATGTCTAATGTATTTTACTGATTTGGAAGCATTTGTTTAATGGACCTAACAGTTTTAATGAAATCTAGGCAAATATATTTCATTAATCCATGAATAACAACTCAAGGAATGTAAAGTTTCAGTTATGCTAGATAAATACATTTTAGAGATATGCTGTAGAGCATAGTGCCTATTGTTAACAATACAGTATTTTGCACTTCAAAATTTGTTAAGAGAATAGATTATGTACTTACCATAAAAAAATTTGAGAGAGAGAGAGGGAGGGAGAAGAAAGCTTTGGGAGGTGTTGGACATGTCTATTACATTGATTGTTGTAATGATATCACAGGTGTTTGCATATGTCCAAACTCATGAAATTTTACATTAAATATGTACAGTTCTTTGTGTATCAATTATACCTCAATAAAGTTGTGAAATTATGTAATTAACATTAAGATTTTGGCATAGTTGTTTATGTATGTGGGGGAAAAAAGATGGAATTTTACCTCACACCAAAAAAAAAAAAAAAAGAGAGATTTTTTGATGTATGTTGATATTAGTTGAAGTATCACAAGTCATTTAACAAATAGATTTTTCATATGTATTTCATTTAACAAATAGATTTTTCACAAATGGATAATTGTGAAATATTAGGTATATCTCTTAAAAGTGACTCACTGTAAATGCTTCCTAATTAGTGGGAGACAGACTCTAGAATTAACATGGAAATGAAGAATAATATCTTGTGACCTTTATATTTTTAGGTGCTGCGTATCACTTTCACCTTTTTCCAGTTAGAATCAGTGAGCAACTGTCCACATGAGTTTCTTCAGATTCACGATGGAGATTCCTCTGCAGCATTTCAGCTTGGAAGGTTCTGTGGCTCCAGCACCCCACATGAACTCCTCAGTAGTGACAATGCTCTCTACTTTCATTTCTATTCTGAACATTTAAGAAATGAGAGAGGCTTTACAATAAGATGGGAAACACAGCAACCAGGTAAGTGTAAATATGGAATACAATAAAGCAAAATCTTGAGGTTATTAATTTTTTAATCAATATTAATCTTTTTGATACATTAAATATTTGGAGACCCAGTGTTATATAATACTAGAGGCCTGATGCACGAATTCGTGCACCGGTAGGGTCCCTCGGCCTGGCCTGCGCCCTCTGGCAATCTAAGGGGGATGTTGGAGAACTGGTTTTGGCTCAATCCCCGCTGGCCAGGCCCAAGGACCCCACCGGTGCACAAATCCATGCACTGGGCCTCTAGTATGCATATAAGATCTTTGATTAATCTCTTCCTGCTCTCTCCCCTCCCCCCTTCCCTCTGAGATTCATCAATCTGTTCCATGTTTCCATGCCTGTGCGTTGAGTGTCTGCCTCCTGGTGGTCAGTGTGTGTCATAGCTACTGGTTGAATGGTCACTTAGGCTTTTATATATATATAGATTTTTATAATTACTTTTATATCAAATAAATCTACATGAATTTGTATTTGATTTTGTTTTCAGAGATCCATAAAATATGGATGAAATGGAAGAGTTTAAAAAACATTAGTCTAAATGAGTCCCTTCTGAAATTACTGAAATAATTTTTATAAGCTCAACTAGTAAATTATTGCAAAGATGTTAGTGAGGACACTGACCTCTCCTTCACTGAGTATTCCTTGTCTTATGACTATTTGATAATTTGTTATTGTTGTATTTTAGTTTTAATGGTATATTTAAAAAATTTACTGAGATTTTTTTCAACATACAAAAAAGTAGAAAAAACATTATACCAAAACTCCAATTCATTTAACAGTAAATCTGTAGAACTATTTCTGGAATTTCTCAGTTTTTCTACTGGTCTATTTATCTACCCTTGTGCTACATTGGCTGAGTTCCTGAAGCTTGAAGTCTGGTTGTGTAAATCCTTTAACTTTGTTCTTTTAAAATATGCTAGCTTCTTTACATTTCCATATAAATGTTAGCATCAATTTTCCCCAACAGTCTGTTGGGATTTTGTTGGCATTGCATTGGATCTATAATCATTTGGGAAAGTAATGACTTTTTAAAAATTCAGATACTATCAATTCATGAACTTGGATTATATATTTGTTTAGTTTTCTTTTAATTTGTCTTAGTAGTGATTTATGATTTCAGTGTTTACTTATTTCACATCTTTTGTTATTTCTTCCTAGATATTTGATATTTTATTATGTTAAATGACATTATTTTTCTAAGATTTCTTTTTCCATTTGTTGTTAGTATATTTGTATTTTCCTTATTATGAATGAGGTTGAATATCTTTTCATATATAATTTTAAAGGGTATTTGAATTTTTTCAGTGAACTCTATTTATATCACAATTTTTGTAGAATCTCTTCAGATATTAGGAATATTAATTTTTTATATTATATATTGCATTTTCCCAGTTTGTCACTAACATTTCACTCTGCTTATGACATTTTAATTTTTTTACCCATATGATAATGTTTTAAGTACTAAGTTTTGAAAAAGTCTTTTCCTCTGAGCAACTGTGACGTTTTCTCATTAGAAACAATGAGAATAATGTAACTTATTTGTTTCTCTTTTTGCCTCCGAGGCAAATGTTTTTGTCTGAATAACCTGCATAACTATGTAAATATATCTTGCATATCTGAAATGTCATCTTCATTTGTTATTTTCTAATTTTTATTTATGGCAGTAGAGATTTTTATTTAGTGGTTTTATTTTTTTATTTCGCAGTAGCACTTTTCATAAGCATTTTTCATAGGTTTTCTGTTAAATAAATGTGGATATTAATAAAGAAAAGATTCCTCCCGTCATTGATAAACAACTTTATAGGGCTGATGGGGTTTAGTGCAGATGATGAAGTGGGTGTCAGAAAGCCTGGCCCAGTCCTTCACTCACTCCATCCCTGGGCAAGTGGCTCAACCACTATAGATATTTGAATTTCTCTCTTTTAAAAAAAATATATTTTTATTGATTTCAAAGAGGAAGGGAGAGGGAGAGAGAGATAGAAATATCAATGATGAGAGAGAATCATTGATTGGCTGCCTCCTGCACGCCCCCTACGAGGTCGAGCCCGCAATCTGAGCATGTGGCCTTGACCAGAATTGAACTCGGGACCCTTCAGTCCACAGGCCAACACTCTATCCACTGAGCCAAACCAGCTAGGGTGGTATTTGATTTTCTTCACTTATAAAATTAATATTTAAATAAACTATATCATAATGCTAGGAAACCTCATGTGAAAATTATGTAGTGCTTACCTATTCTAATGTATAAAATGATCTGGTTTGTAGGAAGACATAGGAACTGACATAATTTCCAGAATTTGAAGAGTTAAAGTGAACCTATCAGCCTATTATTTGTCCCTCAGACAGTTAAGCACTGTGTTTTAAACCATATAGCACCATATGATGGTTGATAAGTGTAAAGCTCAATACATGGGTGATTTGTTTATTTATAAATTGGTACTTCTAGGTTTATAACTTTATCAAACTGGAAAACCAAAAGTCTTGTTTAATTTAAGGGGGTGTCTGAAACTACATATAGTTATTTAAATAAAACATGGCTTCTCACAGCAAGGACTATGGTAATTCTACATGAATTATAACTTGTACACAAATGTAAAGTTATTTTTTCTCCTTATTTTAGAATGTGGAGGTATACTGACTGGTACTTATGGTTCTATTAAGTCTCCGGGGTATCCTGGAAACTATCCCCCAGGAAGAGATTGTGTCTGGAGAGTTATAACCAGTCCTGGCCTTCTGATAACATTTGCTTTTGGGACCTTAAGTCTGGAGCACCATGATGATTGCAGCAAAGATTATCTTGAGGTAAACAATTGTATTTAGATAGAAGTTCTTATGATATAATTAGGACACAAGAAACTATAGTTTGGTGATGCCCGTGGATGACCACAATTTATTAGCAGTAGTTGGATGTGTTGTTCAAAAGGCAGCCAATGTCGAAGTCTTGCTAAGTCCTTATTATTAATTGTGCCAGATTGTTACTTCTTCTGAGTCCCAGTTGAATCTGGGAAAGAGACTGCCTTGCTTGCTCCTGTCATTTCCTAGAAGCCCAGTGCCCATGGGGATAGCAGAATTAACGAAATAATCACTAGGTGATGGCTGTCTTCTCCAATGCAGATTCCTATCTTCAGTTGTTTGTGGTAAACTGTTAAGGTATTTCACAATTTGACCATAGTGTTCCATGAAGAAATTTAATAGCCATTGTGTTGAAATGAAATGATAGAGGATGAGCCTTGCTGGAATAATATAGTCATTGGGAGGAACAGAGTCAGCCTGTGTCCCTCCTGTTTACCATTAGTAAAAGCTTAATATATGAAAAAAGAAAAGGCTATTATAGTCCAATGCAATATGCATGTAGGTACGTAAAAATATGTGCTCTCTACTGTAGACTGAAATATCATTGAGAAGATTCTGTTCTTATGTTGTTCCTGTCTTATCACCAAGTCTCAGTACCTCTTGCAGTAGTGATAAAATATAATATGCTTTTCCAAGTCCATTAGAGGAGAATGTAACACTATGGAATTATTCATAAAGGACTGAAGGGGGGGGGGGATGTCAAACAGGGATCTCCACAAGTTAAAGTCATTAGTAATTTAGCTGTTGTAATGGATTTTAAACCTTTGTAATGACTGGAAGATCTACCTACCTCTCCCTGGAAAATTTCATCAAGACAATCTTTTGAATATTGACATTAAAGCGAACTTTCTTGAAATTAGTTTTCAATAAATTCCATCAAATTAATATTGGAAGCATTTTTTTCACTTCTACATATTAATTCAGATATAAAGTTAATAGAAAGTATCAATCACTGACAATATTTAAATGTCTCTCATTTCTCAACAAGCAATAATATTTTTTGGAATGAATTAAATATAGAAATAAAGTCATGCTGCCCTATAACTTTGCTGACAATAGTAAAAGTAATTTAAATGGACAAAATTACATTGTGCCTAGATGAGAATTTCCTTTGATACCTTGGTGTTCTATGTAGTATAGAATTTGCAATTGGAATACATGATATTTAATAGGTTAAAAACCAACAATTAAAATGATTTAATTTCTAAGGCCACATAGTCCTTGTTATGCTACTTACTAGTAATCACTATTAAAGTTGCACTTTTTAAATTTCATTAATCCATCTTTCTGTTATGTCTAATCTGACTTTACTTCCTTTCCCCTTCTGATTCTCCCAGATACCTAAACCAAGCTGTAAGTTAACTGACACTGCTGGTATTCTTTCTCCTATTTTCTATGCATATATTTATTTCCTTTTTCTAGATTACTAGGGGCTCATAATTTCCAAACGAATAGGTAGGGAGAAAACCTAGGAAAGAAAACATTGAGATTAGTAACATCATGAGAAAAATTCAAAGTGTAAGTCCAGCTTCTGAATTGAAATTGAGACAGAAGAGAAGGCATCAGGGATAATGGGAGAAGGAGACTATCCTTTACTGATCCCCAAGCTTGTGTTAGCTATGTATGTGAATGGAGAGTGTTATGCTAAGGAAAATAAGCCAGTCAGAGAAAGACAAGTATCACATGATCTCACTCATATGTGGAATCTAATGAACAAAATAGATCCAGAGACATAGAAGCATGGAACAGACTGACAAATCTCTGAGGGAAGGCGGGGGTAACCGGGAGAGATTAACCAAAGAATTTGTATGTATATATGCATAACCCATGGACACAGAAAATAATGTGGGGAAGACCTGGGGTGAGGGCAGTGGTGGAGTCAATGGGGGAAAAAAAAGAGGGGGAAATCTGTAATACTTTCAACAATAAATGTAAATTAAAAATAAAATAAAATGCAAAAGGTTAAAACAAACAAAAATAAACAAAAACACCTCCCAGAGCCATTACTTTTAAATGATGGATTATCTGAAATTAATGTCTAAAATGATTTGGTTTGTTAGAATATGACCGTTAGAGCTTAGTGATTAGTTTTGTTGTGGTTTTAGATCCGAGATGGCCCTTTGAGTCAGGATCCTGTTCTTGGGAAATTCTGCACCACTCTGTCTGTCCCTCCACTCCAGACGACAGGTCCCTTTGCCAGAGTTCACTTTCATTCGGACGACCAGGTTAATGGCCAAGGCTTCTATATCACCTATGTAACATCACCTTGTAAGTAACCTGATAATTGGGAGCTTAATATGAGTGTGAAGGACATGTTATGCTTATAGCTGTTCGTTTGTTTTTTTTAGTGTGATACTGCAGATCACTTACTTTCTTAGACTAATAATATGTGTTTATAAACATTTCTGTCATAGTTCCAGAATTTTCTTTATCTTCCCAATGTTCTATTATTAATGCTACAATACCCCTCTGTTCCTAAATTATGGGGTCCATATCATGGTAACTATGTGTGAGGCACCTAAAATTAAATAATTTGCATTTGAGTTCCCTGGCTGTTATTCAGTTTTGTTATGAGATGTTATTCATGAAATGCAGTCTATCTTGAATTATGTCAGGTTTATAGCTAGTATGCCTTTAATTTGCATTGATACCTTAACACAAAGCAACAAGCCAACAAAAAAACGACTAAATGTTCTATGATTTTTATTTTAGGGCTGTAGAGGATTTTGTTCTTTTTAAATTATTATTGATTTCAGAGAGAGGAAGGGAAAGGGACAGAGGGATAGAAACATCAATGATGAGCTCACAACCTGGGCATGTGCCCTGACCGAGAATCGAACCATGACCTCCTGGTTCATGTGTCAATTATCAACCACTGAGCCACACTGGCTGGGCAAGGATTTTGTTCTTAACATACATCATTGTGCCTTGATGAGAATTCACAGGAAAAACATTGTTTAGGTCTCAATATCAGGAAACTAACAATGACCATCTTTTTACTGGTTCCCTTTCTCCATTTACTTTGGCTTCAGGCAGAGTGTGCAGCTGCCCTTCTGTAATTTCTGTGGGCCATCAATTTCTATGCCTATCAACCTTCCCTGTCCACATCTTGCTATTCTGTATTTATTATTCCTTTAATCTGAATCATTTTTCTAGTTACATATTTATGTTGTTACATGTATTTTATACACTGCCTCAGATCTTTTTGGAATGGAGGAGATTATAAATATATTTAAAAAGCAATTTGTAGAAGAGGATGTTAGGTTGGAATTTAGATCACACATCTATACATCTATTTCCTTAGGCACTACATGGTTGTCCCACAAACACACGTGAATTGGAAATCTCACAATCAGATGAGGTATATAAATATACTAGAAGCCCTGATGCACGAAATGCATGCAAGAGTAGGCCTTCCTTCCCCTGGCTGCTGGCACTGGCTTCCCTCTGGCACCCGGGACCCAGGCTTTCCTCGCAGCCCCGGCTTCATCCAGAAGGTTGTCCAGAAGGATGTCTGGTCTAATTAGCATATTATGCTTTTATTATTATAGATAAACCTGTGCAGGGTGAATAAAGTTGGTATGTGACTGCATGTATATGTGTAAGTTTTTGAAAATTGTATCTAATTCCTGGGAGCCAGAGGAATGGCCATCCACCTGACCTTTTCCTTCTTCTCCCTTTTCTTTAGCGGATCCACATTGTGGAGGGAACTACACAGACCCAGAGGGTCTTCTCTCCCTTGACTTGAATGGACCTTTCACTCAGAACAAACACTGCATCTATATCATACAGCAGCCCCTGGGAGAACAAATACAGGTCAACTTCACCCACGTGGAGCTGGAAGGCCAGAGTGGCTGTTCTCCCAGTTACATTGAGGTAATTTTTACCACTATGGCCTTAGATGATGTTTTTTTCAATGTTTTTCTGTTCCGTAGAGCTATTGTCTTCAAATGGTTGTTGTGTAACTGGACAATCAAGGGGTCCGGGCTGCCTGTCACTACTTCAGCCAAGAAGTAGTGACACGGTTGAATCATATATGAGGTTTATTTCAATAATGCCAGCAGTATGGGAGACCAGCAGGTCATCCACAAAAATCTGCTCTGCACCCCACCATAAACCAACAGCTTATATTGGGTAGAAGGACAAGATTATGTGGGGAAGTAGGAATTACAGGTCTGCACCCCACCATAAACCAACAGTTTATATTGGGTAGAAGGAAAAGATTATGTGGGGAAGTAGGAATTACAGGTCTGCACCCCACCATAAACCAATAGCTTATATTGGGTAGAAGGACAAGATTATGTGGGGAAGTAGGAATTACAGGTATGGGAAAGTGGGCATGGGATAATCATTACAGGTTACAGGTCATGCGGGCTGGGTGCCGGGGGAGTCACAGAGAGCGGGTGCCCCAGGACCAGATTACAGGTAATAGGGGATGGGGGTTGTAAAGAGCAGGAGCTTCTAGGACTAGGTGCCACGAGGTTGTAAATCTTTCCATAATGATAGGCAGTTCTCGGAAGGAGGACAGACTGCTTTCCGATGTTAGTTCCCATGTCCCAGTGCATACAACTCTCAGCGAGGTTAGTGTGCTTTCTCTAATCAGAAAAGAACAATCATGTTTATAGAGCATGATTAATCCTATATAATAAAGAGCTATTATGCTAATTAGACCAGACAGTGGAACGACCTTCCGGAACGACCAGTAGGTGGTGGGGGGGGGTGGTGCCAGGGCTGCAGCTGAGGCCTGAGGCAGCTGGGGCTGCGAGGCAGCTGGGGCTGCAAAGGCCTACTCTTGCACAAATTTTGTGCATTGGGCCTCTAGTATTTTTTATAATTATAGTTAATTTCTAATATTCTATTTCTGCCCCTAACAGTTGGGTCAGGAGCATCCAGATCACCCTGGAGAAAAGCAATTCAATACCCTATTTCAGGTGGCCTGAGTCAGAACCTCCAGGGGTAGGCCAGACACCTGCCTTTTAACAGACCCTCTAGGTCAGTGGTTGGCAAACTCATTAGTCAACAGAGCCAAATATCAACAGTACAACGATTGAAATTTCTTTTGAGAGCCAAATTTTTTAAACTTAAACTTCTTCTAATGCCACTTCTTCAAAATAGACTCGCCCAGGGCGTGGTATTTTGTGGAAGAGCCACACTCAAGGGGCCAAAGAGCCGCATGTGGCTCGTGAGCCACAGTTTGCTGACCACAGCTCTAGGTAATTCTGATGCAGGCTAGAGTCTGAGAACAGCTGCTTTAGAGCGTTTGGAAGAATTTGTCAAAAATAGATCTATGGATGGCGGAAACAGGAAATTGGTGATGAAATCGCAAAGGACAAAAATGAAAGCTGAAACTAAAAACTCATAAAAATGCTAAATTACAAGCTATTAAATTGAGCTCTAGTAACTAAGGTGACTGCAAATAAGTAGGAATGATAGGATTCACTATTGGGATACAGGTTTCAGAGATTCTCCAGGACAATTTCTATGTGAGGGGACTCCACCCAGAGAAGTAAAAGGATTTGCCCAGGTGAGCCAGGTAGTCAGTGGCAGAGAGTTAAGTTAAAGCATTGAAAACTCTTGTTATAAAGTTTATTTATTTTTTATTTTTTTATTTTTATTTTTTTAATATATTTTATTGATATTTTACAGAGAGGAAGTGAGAGGGATAGAGAGCTAGAAACATCGATGAGAGAGAAACATCGATCAGCTGCCTCCTGCACACCCCCAACTGGGGATGTGCCCGCAACCAAGGTACATGCCCTTGACCGGAATCGAACCCGGGACCCTTCAGTCCACAGCCCGACGCTCTATCCGCTGAGCCAAACCGGTTTCGGCTCTTGTTATAAAGTTTAGATTATTTTCTTCATTAGTTCTGCTTACTCTCCTTCAGAAAAACTTAATTCTGGTTAAGTGTGTGTAATAATTGTAAGAAGAATATCTGAAACAAAAAGGCAGTTTTCATTTTCCTGGCCTGGTATTTCTTTTGCTTAATTATTGGTCAAGCCACAAATTAAAGTGCTGAGCAAATGAACCAAAACATTTTTTGTTAAGCACAATCATTTTATGTAAACTCAGAGAGGCATTGACAATTCTGTTTGCATGTTAGACTAATTCAGTGTTCTAGGGAAAACCTGTATAACCTCTGCTCTCTTTCCTCCTTGACATGTAGAGAAAGAAAACGTAGGATTTTAGCAGCTAGATCTAGTACAGCTTTGTAGCTGGAGATGAAGAACTTAGCTTTGGTAAATTAAAAGAAAAACAATCAGAATGTGCTTGGTTCAATGCCTTGCACACCAGTGATTGGCTACTAAATGTTAACAGATGATGATTATGATGATGATGACAATGATGTGGAGGAGAAGGTGATATATTGAGTTTGCAATCATGTAAGAACACATTTCTATGTAAAACTAGACAAGTATTTCTGATTATAGAAAAGCAGTTTTTTAAAACAACATATAAAAGATAAGTTTATTGACAGATATATTAAAAGGGGCACTGTTTCATGAGGCATAAAAAGCTTTAAAATTTTAACTATGAAATCATGAAACATAATAATGAATAACAAAAGATAATAACCTAAGAAAATAATTTTTGGTCCCTGTGTAGCTTCTCTCATCTCTTATCCCTCACCATCTATTCATTCATTTCAAGTGGGACTGCATCCCCTTTCCTATGCACCCAGACTAACCCATAGCTGGTCTCCAGGATCATCTTTATTTTATACTAGAGGCCTGGTGCATGAACTTCATGCACAGTTAGGGCCCCTAGGCCTGGCCAGCGATCAGGGCCTATCAGGTTCCCCGCCTCCCTGCCTCCCCGCCTCCTCCTTCCCTCACTCCCACAGCACCCAACCACCACCGGTGGTCACCCCCACAGTGGTCAGCGCACATCATAGCGAGCAATCAAATTCCTGGTCTCCCGGTTGAACTCCTGAGGGAACACTTTGCATATTAGCCTTTTATATATATATAGATAAGGGGCATTTCAACCTGAAGCTCACTCTGCAAGAAGCCACATGTTAAACACTGCTGTGTGGTAGGATTCTATTTTCAGCTCTTGGTTGGGTCAAGCCCAATACCAGCATATTTGTCTTGTTTTGTATTAAAATTTAATACTAAATTAGATTTTTAAAATTATTACATAAAAACAAATATGGATATATAGCAGATAAAAAAAATGAACACATGCATTAAGATGGCTGTGGGACCTGATCCACTGCAGATGTTAAAGCTTAACATCTGGCGGGATGCTGGATTTCACTTTTAACATTTCAGAGAAACTGTGTTTTTTGGCCCGGTTAATTTTAGCTCTTACCATAGGCTAAAAATTATGGGTCACATGTTGTTATTGGGTTTCTGGGCATGCAACAATCAGTGTTTGCTGGATGAATAAGGCAATCAATGAGAAATCTGGGTCTGGTCCTCAGAGCACTAGAACATTGAATTGATCCTTGTCATTTCTTTGTATATGTGATGCGGTATAAAGACTGGATTTGGTGTGACACTGAAAGTGACTATGGCATGGCTTCACCTGACTTCTTAAGAAAAACTCTTCTTTAATACAAACCATGTTCAAACAGGAGTCATTTTTCTCCAGATGGTGCTATAATAACAAATAGTCAATAACAATAAGACAAATCAAAAACAGTAACAAACAAAAAATTCCTCTGGCTTAGAACAATGTTCATTTATTTATTCTTTGCTCATGTTAACATGTTGGTGTGGGGTCAATAGCAGGTCTTCTGATCTGTTCCCTGTCCCAGCAGCCCATGGGACCCAGGCTCTTGGTCTTGTGAGCGGGCAAGTAAGAGACTGTTGAATCATGTAGTAACTCCCAAAGCTTCTACTCAGAAATCGTACACCACTTCTGCTCACATTCTGCTAGCCCTATGGCCAAGCCCACAGCCAGCGGGAAGGATAAGTCTTTATTCGCCCTGGGGAAGCATTGCAAGTCACATGGCAGTGAGTGTAGGGAAATAATACAGTCTATTCCAGTGCACAAGCACAAAGGAGAGAGGGCTTTGAGGGGAATGGGGAGTTGCAAACTCATATGTCCTAGAATACTGAATGCAAGAAGTGCTACAAAAGCATTTGGGGTCACTTTAGAACGTTTAATGGATTTTATTTGAATGTCATTTTCAAAGAGGTTGTGGTTAAGATATTGCTATGTCTGGAATCCAGGGAGAATACAGGCTTTCAGAATTAATGAGGTTTCATTTTCACACAGAGAGAAACACAGCTAAAATCAATTGTGCCTCTAGGTTTAGGGCCCTCGAGCACGATAAGTTCCTCTGCAAACATTTGGACTGCAGCTGCCTTCTCCTTCCTAATGCCCTTGAATTTCATTAGTGGGGCCCAGGGGAAAGGCCCACTTTAGCTGGCTCTGATGCTATTTGGCTGTTTTTCTTCCTTCTTGTCATCTTCTTATGGGCAAAATAGAGAAAAGAGACTACAGTCTTAGCAGAAGCAAATGGAACCCTGGAGAATTAGAAAGCAGGAAGATATCTTACTCTGTGTTCATGCTTTCTGGTTTCTAAGAACTGCCCTATGTCTGCATCTCTAACAGATTTCTAGTTCAGTGTGTATTATAGCTGGGCAAAAATATTTTGTGTTTAGTTTGTCAGATAGAGTTCAATTTTACACTTTAATGAACTATCTTGCCCTGTCTTAAAATGAATGAATCAACAAGCATTTGTTAAATACCTGTTTACAAAGTTCTGTGTTTAGGTGCTAAAGGGGATACAGAAATTTTTCTTCTTTCAGAGAATTGCTATTTGATTAGAGAGGTATTTAGCATAACTTAATAACAGTATGCAAAAAATGTGTATTATAGCTCATAGAAAGGAACTGATTTGATGTAAATCAGTGGAGAGGTGTGTGATTTTTTAATGTCTCTGTAAGACTGTCATATGGCTGAGCCATAATTTACTTAATCACCCTCCTATTATGAGACATTTGGAATATTTTCAATTTTTGTTATCATAGAGTATACTTTGATGTGGATCCTTGTGTGTCTTTGCCTGTATCTTGAATGATTTCCTTATGATAGTGTGTTAGAGTGGAGTTACAGGGTCCCAAACTAGGACTATTTTGAAGACTCCTGATACATACTGTCAAATTATTTTCCAGAAGTTTATACTTTCACAGTTACAGAGGAGAGTAACTGTGTTACCATATCCCCTCCAGGTTTGAGTATCATACTTTCAAAATCTTCCCTGTACTGCCTGCTCCCCTCAGCCTGGGTAATCCTTTAAATCTCAGTCTAAAGGTTATCTCTGCTGAGTATTCCCTATTCCTCGTTAGGGGTTCAGAGTGTTTGGCTAAGTCCAACGTTCTCTACACTTTAAGACCTTTTCATATCACCTTTTCACTATTCTGAAATGAAGCCCATGGATGATAGAACTTCAATATACACATTTATATGAAACATTTTGGTTCATAGTATAATATTTAGGAGAAATAAACTTAAAAAAAGCCTGGCCAAGATGCACTTGAAGGCCAAGTGAAAGCAGTTAAGTTGCTAGCTCCCTGAGTCACTGTGAATGCTGGCATGGCTGGGGAGGTTAGTGACCAATTTTCTGAAATGGTGACTAACTCTTGGCAGATTTCCGGGGAAAAAAAGAAAGAACTTCTTTCGATTTACACTCTACTTGTCATCCTGGAAAATTCAGTGGGATTTTAACTGGGAAAAATATGTTGTGTTTAGTATGTCAGATAGAGCTCAATTTTACACTTAGCAGCGAACTGTCACTTACATGAATGTCACAGGGCATAGGAGAATTCTTGTTGTATGTGACTGTCTCTCACATTTCAGGATAGTTAGTATCTTTGGTCCCCAGCCATTACATGCCAATAGTGCCTCACCACCATTGTGTTAATAATGAAAACAAAAACGAAAAATGCCTTCACAGATGTCCAAGATTCTAACTGTGGGACCGACTGAGAACCATTGTGAAGTAATAATATAGTACCCTTCACTTTTCAGACATGACGTTCATGCTTTTTTTAAAAAAATGGGCTTGCTTGTGGTAAGTTCCTTGTGAACAGTGTCTCTCGTGTGGTGCTGTCCCCAGCATCAGGCGCTGGCATGTATTGATGCCTTGATAATGCTCATGGAGAGGATAAGCTAATATTTAGATGGCTAGGTCATCCAAAAGAATTCTATGTAAGGAGTAGCATGTATATCCATGGAAGAATTTCCGATTTTGGTGAGGAAGCTCTAGTGTCAAGAATAACAATAGTCTACATATTTTATTAGTAGGCATTTTGCTATGGAACTCACACTATTGTTTTATCTACTTACTTCAACAACTCTTTGAGCTAAGCTGAGACTTAGTGAGTTGTTCAAGCTTTTAAGTGAGGATATTTTTGACAGATTTGAACCCAGGTCTATATGACTCCATAGATGTTGCTCATGGCCATTACACCAAAGGATATTGACTATTGATTAAGCCAATTAACCTTTATTATATAATTTTTTTTTCTTTTGCTCCCAACTTTCTAAGAATTTTATTTCTAATAAATAGAAATGCTAACAAACTTTCTGACATCTATGGAAATATATGATTTATCTTATTGAACCTATTGATAAGCTTAATTTATAGTTTCTCATTTCAGATAATCATTTATTCTTTTTTTTTTAAAATATATTTTATTGATATTTCACAGAGAGGAAGGGAGAGGGATAGAGAGCTAGAAACATCGATGAGAGAGAAACATCGATCAGCTGCCTCCTGCACACCTCCCACTGAGGATGTGCCCGCAACCAAGGTACATGCCCTTGACCGGAATCGAACCCGGGACCTTTCAGTCCGCAGGCTGACGCTCTATCCACTGAGCCAAACCGGTTTCGGCAATCATTTATTCTTATATTTAATTTGGTATATAAGCCTAATGATGGAGTGAATTCATTTTTCTAGGACTGGATCTAGAATTTTTGTATTGATGTGAATAGGTGAGATCAATCCATAGTTTTCCTTTGTATTAATGTTGGGATTTGGTAAGATAGTTCTGAGAAAAGTTTGTTGGGAAATGTTCTATGTTTGAGGGTGTCTTAGAATAAATTATATATGGGAATTATCTGTTCCTTAAAAGTTTAAAATAACTTACCAAGCAGAGAATCTTCTGTGATAATGTTTTCAATTTTATCTGTGCCTTGTCTATTCAAATTTTATTTTTCTTTCTTGAGATAATTTTAGCAATTTATATTTTTTTCTGGAAATAACGATTTCAAAAATTCAACAATATTAACATAAAGTAATACATGGAATTATCATATTAAACAAATTCCTCAGTATATGTGCATTTATATCATGTTTGTCATTTTTTAAATCCTCACCTAAGAATATGTTTATTGATTTTAGAGAGACAGGATGGGAGAAAAAGAGAGAGAAAAAAACATTGATGTGAGGGAGAAACATTGATAAGTTGCCCCCCACACAGGCCCAGACTAGAAATTGAACCTGCAACCTTTTTCGTGTATGGGATGACGCTCCAACTGAGTCACCCGGCAGGGGCTCATCTTTGTCATGTTTAATTTTGTGTATTTGTACTTATTTTTTTATTTCATTTTTCTTTACTTTTATATTTATTGCCAAATATATGTCTTTTATCTTCCCACACCCTAACCTTCCTTGATAAACAGTTCATGAATATATTCATGAATTCCTTTTTTGTATTTTATTTATTAGACTAGAGGCCCAGTGCACGAAATTCGTGCATGGGGGTGTGTGTCCCTCAGCCCAGCCTGCACCCTCTCCAATCTGGGACCCCTTGAGGGATGTCCGACTGCCCGTTTAGGCCTGATCCAGTAGGACTGCTGGCTACCAACTGCTCACCTGCCTGCCTTCCTGATTGCCCCTAACTGCTTCTGCCTGCCAGCCTGATCATCCCCTAACCCAGCCGTGGGCAAACTACGGACCGCGGGCCAGATCCGGCTGTTCTATCCGGTTCTCTTGCTCTCCCCTCTGCTCCTTTACTTTGAATTTATATTAGTTCACACAAACACTCCATTCATGCTTTTATTCCGGCCCTCCGGTCCAGTTTAAGAACCCATTGTGGCCCTCGAGTCAAAAAGTTTGCCCACCCCTGCCCTAACCTCTCCCCTGCCAGCCTGATTGCCCCTAACTGCCCTCTCCTGCAGGGCTGGTCACCCCCAACTACCCTTCCCTGCAGAACCAGTCACCCCCAACTTCCCTCCTCTGCCAGCCTGGTCACCCCTAATTGCCCTCCCCTGCCAGCCTGGTCACCCCTAACTGCCCTCCTCTGCAGGCTTGATCACCCCCAACTGCCCTCCCTTGCAGGCCTGGTCCCTCCCAACTGCCCTCCCTTGCAGGCCTGGTCCCTCCCAACTGCCCTCCCTTGCTGGCCTGGTCTCCCCCAACTGCCCTCCTCTGCCGGCTTGATCACCCCCAACTGCCCTCCCTTGCAGGCCTGGTCCCTCCCAACTTCCCTCCCCTGCTGGCCATCTTGTGGTGGCCATCTTGTGTCCACATGGGGGCAGGATCTTTGACCACATGGGGGCACTCATCTTGTGTGTTGGAGTGATGGTCAATCTGCTTATTACTCTTTTATTAGATAGGATTTAAATAGTCCAAAACTGTACTTTCATTTTCTCTTTGACATTGTGGCAATTATTAGAAGAACATTTTTTTTTTTTTTTTTTTTTTGCTTATGAATCTGATGCTTTTGGATCCTTTTGGCTTAATATTTTATTAGTGTTATTTGATTGTGTGAATAATGGCCCACATACTACTTTCAAGTATAATATAAAAATGAAACCCAAATTCATTATTTTGAATCTGCCATCTTCTCATCTCCAAAGAATACCACCCTGCCAAGGTAATTTTGTCCATTAGAATTACAGATCTATTTTATTTTTCTGTTTAGGTTCGAGATGATGATACCTTACTTGGAAAAGTTTGTGGCAATGAAACCCTCTCTCACATTAAATCCATTACTAATAGTATCTGGATCAGGGTTATAATCGATGCTTCTGTTGTAAGAGCTGGTTTCAGAGCTGTTTATCAAGTGGGTAAGAAAACTTAAGCCTCAACTTTTAAATGTATAATTTCCTTGATTATAACATTTTAGTTTCTTGAAATAATTTTGTCATTTTATGTCCTTACACAGCAAGGAAAAAAAAAATCTAATAGTAATGTCACATTCAATTATATCCTTGCATATAATTAGAATTTACAATAAAATTGAGGGCAAAGGTCATTTCTCTCTGCACAAATACCACTATCATTTTCACACTTACAGCTTGTGGAGGTGAATTAACTGGAGAAGGGGTCATTCGTTCACCCTTTTATCCTAACGTGTATCCAGGAGAAAGGATCTGCAGGTGGACTATTCACCAACCCCAAAGCCAAGTAGTTCTTCTCAACTTCACTGGCTTTGAAATTGGAAGCTCTGCCCACTGTGATACAGATTATATTGAGGTAAGAGTAAAACACCTTTGAGTATTTATATTTGGTTGGATATTATTAAAATACTAGAGGCTCGGTGCATGAAAATTCATGCACTGGAGGGGGGTCCCTCAGCCCAGCCTGCCCCCTCTCACAGTCTGGGAGCCCTCAGGGGCGGGAGGCAACCTGGTGATTAGGGTAAGGTGATGCCCCTATCACACCTCTGCTGCTGCCACTGCCGACAGCACAAGCCTCGGCAGGCCCTGGTTACCTGAGCCTCGGGTGGCCCTGGGCAGCTGGGCAGCTGCCATCTGAGGCTTGCCTGCACCTCGGGCCAGCCCTGGGTGGCTGGGGGGGCAGAGGCGACTGGGGGACTCCAGAGGCAGGTGCGCGGAGAGGCTGGGGGTGGGCCCAGCTGTGCCATGCACCTGCCACCCCAGTGGGGCTGAGTGGACTGGGTGCCGCCATCTTGTGGATGTGGATGCCACCATCTTTGAGGGATGGTAGTCATTTAGCATATTCCCTCCTTATTGACTGTGGGCACCACCATCTTTGTGAGGGCGTGGTAGTCGATTAGCATATTCCCTCTTTATTAGATAGGATTGTGTTATATTATCTTCAAATCAGTTACATGAAACAAAACTAGTTTGTACAGACCAATATATCTTATGAATATAGATGTAAAAATCCTTAACAAAATACTAGCTAACTGAATGCCTCAGGATATAAAAATGATTACATATGATTAGAGGTCCGGTGCACGAAATTCATGCACTGGGAGGGGTGTCCCTCAGCCCAGCCTGTACCCTCTCCAATCTGGGACCCCTCGGGGGATGTCTGACTGCTGATTTAGGCCCGATCCCAAACCAACAGTCATACATAATCTGGGACTGCTGGCTCTAACTGCTCGCCAGCCTGCCAGCCTGATCACCCCCTAACCACTCTCCTGCCAGGCTGATTAACACCTAACTGCTCCCCTGCCAGCCTGATCACCCCCAGCTGCCCTCCCCTGCCAGCCTGATCTTGCCTCCAAATGCCCTCCCCTTCTGGCCTGATAGCCCCCAACTGCCCTCCTCTGCTGGCCAATTTGGCTCTGATTGGTCAGTTTCTATGCCAGTCAGCGTCTCTGGGCCTATCAATGTGGCCTGATCAGAAAGGCAGGGCTGATCAGCAGCCCCGGGTGGAGGCCTGGAGAGAAATGGAGGCACGGCTGCTGGCCAGACTGGGAGAGAAAGAGAGAGGCAAGTGCTGATCAAAAGCTGCCACAGAGGCAACAGATCAGTCCCTGCTTCTCTCTTCAGGCCTGATTCGCAGCCCCCTCCACAGTCAGTGCTGGGTCACTGTGCCTGCAGCCATAGCTGGGTCGCCATGGCAACCCAGAGCTGACTGCAGGACTGACTTACAGTCGGTCAAGCCTCTGGTCATGACAGACCCAGGGTTTTTATATATTAGCATAGCTAAGTGGGACTTATCTCAGGAATGCAAGCTTGGTATGCATCCCCAAATCACTTAATGTAAAATGAAATAAAGGAAAAAGCCACATGATTATCTCAAAAGATGCTGAAAAGGCACTTGACAAAGTCCAATACCTTTTCATGATAAAAACACTCAACTAATTAAGAATAGAAGGATACTTCCTTAATCTGATAAAGGGCATCTGTTATAAACATCCTCCCCTCCCCCCACAACTAACACCACATTTAATGATGAAACACTAAACGCTTTGCCTCTATGGTCAATAAAAACATAAAGATGTCTATTCTCACTTCAACATTGTACTGGAAATTATAGCTAGGGCAATTAAACAAGGAAAGGAAATAAAATGCACTCAGAATGTAAAGGAAGGATTTAAACTATCTCTATTCACAGGTAATGTGATCTTGTATATAGAAAAATCATGCACACACATGAACTATTAGAACTAAAAAATTCAGCAAGTTGCAGGATACAAGATCAAAATGTGAAAGTCATTTCTTTTTCTATACATTAGCAATGAAAATAAAATCAAGGAAACAATTCTATTTATAATATTATAAAAAGAATAAATATTGATGAATACATATTGAAAAAGATGTGTAATACTTGCACTCTAAAAACTACAAACCATTGTTGAAGGATATTAAAGTCCTAAATAAATGGAAAGACAGCTCATGGTCATGGATTATAAGACATAAAATTGTTAAGATGGCAATACCTCTCAAATTTATCTAAAGATTTAATTCAATCCCTATCAAAATCCCAGCTAGCACTTTTGCAAAAATTCACAAGCTAATTGTAAAATTCATATGGAAATGCAAGCGAATCAGAATAACCAAAACATTCTTGAGAAAGAACAAAGTTGGAGACTCACAATTATTGATTTTAAAACTTAGAACAAAGGTGTGGTAATCAAGTGTTTTATCTGAGTAAGAATAAAAATATGAAACAATGGAACAAAATTTGAATATCTAGAAAAAAAATCTATGCCTTTGTGGCTAATTGATTTTTAAAAACAGTGCCAAGCCATTTCAATGAGAAAAAAAATAGTTTTTCAACAAATAGTGTGGAATAGCTACATGCAAAATTATGAACTGGATCCCTTCCTATACCATTCACAAAAATTAACTCAAAATGATTCATAGAACTAAATGTGGGAGCTAAAACCCTGTACTTTTAGAAGAAAACAGGAGTAAGTATTTGTGACCTTGGGTTAAACAAAGCCTTTTTAGATAGGACACAAAAAGACAAATGACAAAAGAAAAACTAGGAAAATTAGACTTCATCAAAATTAAAAATAACCTAATTTTTAAAATATGCAAAAAATATGAATATATATTTCTTCAAAGAAGATATACAAATGGCCAATAAGTACATAAAAAGTTGCTCAACATCACTAATCATCAGGGAAATACAAGTCAAACCACAATGAGGTAGTGCTTCATACCCACTAGGATGGCTGTAAACAAGAGGTCAGATAATAACAAATATTGGCAAGCATTTGGAGAAATGGAAACCCTTTTACACTTGTACCTTGCTGGAAGCATTTAAAATGGTATGGCTGCTTTGGAAAAGAGTTGGAAGTTCCTCAAAAAGTTAAATCTAGAGTTATCATTTGATCCAGCAATTCTACTTCTAGGTATATACCCAAGGAAAATAAAATGTGTCTACACAAAAATGTGTACATGAGTGAATACAATTATTAGTCATAATAGCAAAGCAGTATAACAATCTATGTGTTCATCAACTAATGAATGAATTAATGTAATGTGCTTTATCCACACATGGAATATTATATGGCATTAAAAAGGAATGAAGTAATGACACATAACTTTGAAAACATTATTCTAGTCACAAAAGCCACATATTATATGATTCCATTTATTTGAAATGCAGACTAGACTATGGAGATAGAAAGTAAATTAGTGGCTGCCTGGAGCTAGGGGTTTGAGGAGAATGGGGAATGACAGCTAACAGGCATGGAGTTTCTTTTGGGATGACAAAAATATTCTAAAATTGAGTTTTACTATATTAATAAGAAAACATTTCAGAAATAATTATTCTTAAAGCAATTTTTAATAATAAGTATTTAATAATAAATTTGAATATATCTTTTTAACCTTAGATTGGTAGCAGTTCTATTTTGGGTTCTACTGAAAATAAAAAATATTGTGGCACAGACATACCTTCGCTTATAACATCTGTGTACAATTTTCTTTATGTAATATTTGTGAAAAGTTCTTCTACTGAAAATCATGGTTTCATGGCTAAGTTCAGTACTAAAGATTTGGGTAAGTGATTGACACTTTCTTCTGTTTTGTTTCCCAGGTTTATATCAAAATAAGTAAACAATGGAAATAAACTATTATAAAAATTATCTATACTGTAGATGTATACTTAACCTACACTGTAAATTTTTAAGGTACACTCTAAAGAAAAATATATATTTTGTAAGCAGCACAAAGCAAGAGTTAATTGATGTCTATTAATAAGATTAAAACCAAGTTATCTGAAGTAGCATATAAGGAAACTTTTTCTTTTTGAGCTTTTAAGAAGTTATGATCAGATTATTTTATCTTGATTTTCAGGTAGCTTGTTGGTTACTCATTTTAACAATTATTATTTTTACTTCAATAGCATGTGGAAAAATTCTTACAGAGCTAACAGGAACTATTCAAAGTCCTGGTCATCCAAATATCTACCCCCATGGTATCAACTGTACCTGGTATATATCAATCCAACCTGGCTTCCTGATAAATTTGATATTCAGGAGATTTCATCTGGAGTTTCATTACAATTGCACAAGTGACTATCTGGAAGTTTTTGACACTGTTTCTGGGACATCTCTTGGGAGGTGAGATTATTTTTTTTTAGATTTTTTTCTCACAGAAATTTTCTTGCGTCATTGAAGGATGTTAAAGTCTACCATGTTGTGTTATAAAAACCAGGTCAAATTAACATGCTTCTCAATGGCCATTCCTGCATTACTGCTCTGTAGCCTTGGCACTTTATATATTTACTAGAGGCCCGGTGCATGAAAATTCATGCGCTGGAGGCAGGGTCCCTCAGCCCATCCTGCCCCCTCTCACAGTCTGAGAGCCCTCAGTGGTGGGAGGCAACCTGGCGATCAGGGGAAGGCGATGCCCCCATCACGCCTCTGCTGCTGCCACTGCCGGCAGTGCAAGCCTCAGCTGGCCCTGGTTACCTGAGCCTCGGGCTGGCCCTGGGAGGCTGGGGGCTGAGGGGACTGGGTGCCGCCATCTTGTGACTTTGGATGCTGCCATCTTTGAGGGTGTGGCAGTCAATTAGCATATTCCCTCCTTATTGGCTGTGGATGCTGCCACCTTTGTGATGACGTGAGGGTCAATTAGCATATTCCCTCTTTATTAGATAGGAAGTTTTGACATACGTGTATACCCATGAAGGCATCAAGAAAATGAAACTAATTCACATGTCATTATCCCCAAATCCTTCTTTCTGCCCATGATAATTTCTCACTTTGCCCCCATCCCCATCCCTATCCCCATTCCTAGGAAACCACTACCCTGCTTTCTCTCACTGTAAATTGGTTTGCATATTCTGGAAGTGGAATCGTACTGTACATACTATTTTTTTTAACTGGCTTTCCTGGTCAGCATAATGTATTGGTTGAGCTTCTTGGATCTGAGAGCTCTATAATTTTATCAAGTTTGAAACATTTTTGGTCATTAGTTCTTGAAATAATTTTGAGGACTCGACTCTGATTACTTGTATCTTAGGCCATTTTTATATTGTCCCACAACTCACTGCTACTCCATTCATTTGATTTTGAGTCTTTGCTTTGTGTGTGTTTCATTTTGGAAAATTTGTATTTTTATGTATTCAAGTGCCCTAATCTGTTTTTCTGCAATGCCTGTTCTGCTGTTAACCCTACCACGTGTAGTTTTCATCTCAAACATTATAGTTTTCATTTCTAGAAGTTTGCTTTGGGCCATCTTTTATATCTTCCATGTTTCTACTTTGCACATTAATGTTTTCCTATAGCTTCCTAAATCTGTGAGATTATAATGTCTTTGACTGCGAATTCAGTCATCGGTGGCATTTATTGCTATGTTTTGGTGGGTCCGTCTTTCTTCTCATTATGGTTTATACTTTCCTCTCATGTCTGGTAATATGCCAGACATTTTTAATTTTGTGTTTTTGTGCACTGGACACTATTGTGTTCCTGTATGTATTTTTGAGGTTTGTTTTGGGATGCAATGAAGTTATTTGGAAACAGTTTGATCATGTCCAGTTTTGTTTTTCAAGTCACTTGTTTACCTTTGCTGCTTGATATTCAGTGTCTTGAAAGCCATTGTTTTATATATTTTAGTTTTTTTCAGGTGCAGGGTTACATCCAGCTCCTGTTAGTACCTTTTTGATAAAAATGGAAATCTCCTAACGTTTTTTAATTTTCTTTTTCTTGCATTTCATTTTTTCATCTATTTTTTAGATTTTTTTTCTTTACCAATTATTTTCTTAAACTTATTTCTCACCTGCTTTTATTCTCCCTTTTAATTTTTTGCTCTTATTTGTCTTAATCTTTCATTTTTGTAACTATTTATTTTTAATGGTACTTGACTCATAATCACTGAAAAATACATATTTTTTGCTGAATGGCATAAACTACAATAATGTTCTTGCCCAGTCTGGCAGACATGGGCGTATACAGAGACATTTAAAATATTAATGAATTTAAAAAAATATTAATGAATTAATCCAATTTTATTTTTATCAAGATATTAAACCTATTTTAACACTGAAATAGTATTACACACCATTTTTTTTCTCTTTCAGAAATTAATTAATCTGTTTTCCATATTTCGGTTTCTATTTTTTCCCTTTGTCATTGTATTTGGTTAATCTCACCAGTATGCATTGATTTGAGATTTCTTTTTCATAGTCACTCTTTTTTTTAATTCTTTATTGATTAAAGTATTATATAAAGTCTCCTTTTTCCCCCATTGATCTCTCCCTGGCCACTCACACCCCACAGCACATGCCCTCACCCCCCTAGTGTCTGTGTCCATTGGTTATGCTCATATGCATGCATACAAGTCCTTTGGCTGATCTCTTACCACACCCCTCCTCCCTGCCTTCCCTCTGAGGTTTGACAGTCTGTTTGATGTTTCTTTGTCTCTGGATCTATTTTTGTTCATCAGTTTATATTGTTCATTATATTCCACAAATGAGTGAGATATTTATCTTTCTCCAACTGGCTTATTTTGCTTAGTATAATGCTCTCCATGTCCTTACTATTGTGAATGGTAAGATTTCCTTCTTTTTTACAGAAGCATAGTATTCCATTGTGTAGCTGTACCACAGTTTTAATAGCACAATTTACCATAGCTAAGATTTGGAAACAGCCTAAGTGCCCATCATCAGATGAGTGGATTAGAAAATTGTGGTACATCTAGTCACTCCTTCTTACAAGTGTTTCTCTAGAAAACTACTCCTGCATGGTTTTTCTTTATATCACAACTCTACTTTTAGCATGACTAGAATAGTTTTTCTGACTAAAACTGCTTTTATTCAGCCAGAATTTGACATGGCTTAGTAATCAAACTCTTACCTCTGTATCGGCCAGCTGTCTAAGGAGAATAGATTTCACCTATATAGGGTTTGTTATTCTAGGCACTATTTTAAGTCTTTTATATTCAGTATATTAACTCATGAGATTCTCAAAACAACCCTATGAAGTAGTTACTATCATCATCCTCAGTTTAGAGGTGGAGAAACTGAGGCATAGCGGTTGAGTGACTTGCTCAAAGTCACAATGGCTGTAAATGATAGAACTGACTCAAATTTATGCTCTATGCATTTATGATATATGGTTTTCCTTTGTTGTGAAAGTTTATTACATTTCTGTTAATAAGTTCAATAATATGCTATATGGTGACCTAGCATAGCTTGTAATTTCTAATTTCATTAAACTTATATGACAAGTCATATAGCCAGGTACACACATAAAATTTTTAGGGAAGTAATCATGAATAGGGAGATATTTGCAATTTTGTAAATGTTTGTGCCTATAGGTAATAGGGTATATTATTATTATTTTTACATGTCCTAATTTTGGTGCATCATTTAAAGTGCACTAAAAGATCTTAAACCTGTGTTCTTTTTTTTTGTTTCAAATAGATATTGTGGAAAATCGGTCCCGCCCTCTCTTATCATCAGTACCAACTCATTAATGCTTGTGTTTGTGGCTGACTCTGACCTTGCTTATGAAGGCTTTTTAATAGACTATAAAGCAACTAATGCATCAGCAGGTAACAAAACAGCATTTGTATACTTGGATTCCTTTACTCCATTATAAAATGGTACTATGAAAATACTTCATCCCCAAATGAAAGCTATATTTAGAACAACATGTAGTGACTTCAGTATCTTCCCTATTAAAAATAGAGTAATGTTTAAATGAGGATTGTTTCAATGATAAAAAATTTTCTAATTTTGAAAATTAGAAGGCGGTTTTGTAAGAGGATGTTTTTGTTCTTAGGAACTATACACTTACGTTTTCAGGGCTACAGATATGTAGTGTTTTCAGATTACTCTTAAGTGGTTCAGAGAATAAAGGAGTGAGCAAGTCCGAGAGGAAGAAAGGGTGGGGGAGGAAAAGCAATGGGGGCAACATGCAAATATGTAACAAATCTGGCTAAAAGGAATTCAGGAGCTATTTCTTGCAATTTTTCTATGAGTTTAAAATTCTACCAAAATAAAGTTAAATTTCTTCTACCAAAGAAATCAAATATGCATTTTAAGAAATTAAAAAAAAACAACAGTAGATAAAAATAAGAGGCTACTTATATAGAATTTTATGGCAGGAAATAGAAGATTTCTTGACAAAATAGACATTTCTAAATTTGACTTAATAAAATTGAACCTTTTCAGCATTTATAACTTTTATTATATATTTCTTATTAATTAATTTTCATCATTATTTTGCTGTAAGTGCGGTGTAGGAAACAAATAACCATTTGCAAGGAGGGTCTTTGATGTAATACAAGCATGTCAAACTCATGGCCCACCAGCCATGAGTTTGACATGTTTGATGTAATATCTAAACCAGAGATGCCCCAACCCCAAAACCTGTGGGGTTTAGGAGTGTTTTTTATGTTTGTATTCCCATGTGGGATGTGTACCAGTTTAGAGAGTCTGGGTTTTCCTTTTTCATCACATTTAGAAAGAGATTTAATGGTCCAAAATACTAGCCAATGTAAGTCTATAGTGGACAGATGCTCAGCTTTCCAAGCACATCCCAGCCTTTGGCTTCCCCAGAAACATGGTGTGACTCACTGATGCCCCTTTGGAAAGCACTGGGAGCTTTTCCTGTGCCAGAACATGCTCCCTCTGACAGCGTCATGTGTCCAGAGATCCCTGGTGCTCATCTTTTAAAGCTCCCACTCCCATAAACAAACAAACAAACAAACAAACAAATCTATATATATATAAAAGCCTAATATGCAAATTGTCCCTGCGGGAGTTTAACTGGGAGACCGATCATTTGCTATGAGGTGCGCTGACCACAGGGGGCGGCTCAGAATGAAAGAAGGCCCCAGCCAGCAGCTGGAAGGCCCCGATTGGCCCTGATCACTGGCCAGGCCTAGAGACCCTATCCATACACGAACTTTATGCACCAGGCCTCTAGTAAGTAAATAAATAAAAATTTAAAAATCTCCCACTCTGAACCCCTACCCAATTTTTCATTTATTTCTCCTCAGAGTGGCCAGACACTACTTTTCATTTTAGGCAAAACTGCTGTTCTGTGTAGTAATTGAAGTTCTATGTCTTGGTAGCTTGGCTTTAGAGCTCTTCAGAATCCCGAGTGTGAGAAAATCATTTCTCTCCTGCGGGACCCTCTCTATGAAACAGTTTATTTTCCAGCCTAAGCTCATGGGAAATTGAATCCCCAATGATTTAAACAGGTTATGTTATACAATTGACTTAGTTACTGGACTTTTTTCAGTTGTTTAACATCCAATGACCAAAACTGATTTTTCAAGAAATTCCAGTGTGCACACAATTTTCCATCCTTCTATAGTTTCTCCTGCCTCATATATTTGGCCAGAACCACACTGAATATTAGATTAGGTTTTGCAAAAAGTCACTTGAACTCTCTGGGCCACAGTTTCCTTATCTGTAAAATGAAGGGATTAAATTTGATGGCCTTTGAGATGTCTTCTAGCTTTAATCAACTATATGAACACAGTTTAATTTGCTGCATGTATAAGCTAGCTGTATCTTAGATAACATATGATGCAGGCAGGGCCTCCTGGAAATGTTATGGGAATATTTGTAACAATATGCAAAGTAAGACATATCTCTGTAATGACTAAAACAGCTCTGCTAATACCACACTAGCTTGTAAGGCAATCAATATCTAGTGCAATAAGAACCCAGAGCAATCAAAATAATCTGGCAGGGAGGTGTTAAAGTTAAATTCTAATTACATAATTTTTTCAGAAAAATAAGACACGGGGGAAATAAAAGTAAGTTGAGAAAAAGGAAAGGAGCAAGCTGGACAGAAAGGGAAACTGATGAAGACAGGGTGTTACAGAAAACCGGAGAAGAACCAAGCAATACTTAGAGAGATGGAGTTACATTTATTACGCGTGGGTCCAGAGGAAAATGTCTCTCAAATTCTGGGCCCCAACATGAAGGAATTTTCCCTATTTATATGTTTTTATCTTCTTTATCTCCCAAATATGGGGTGTTTCCGGCCCCCTTTGCAAGTTCTTAAAGAGTCCCTATGTGCTGGGGCCTTGAGACCTCAACCAAAGGCTTGGCCTGGTGCCAGCACTGATAATTTTGTCTGGGGAAGGTTTAATGGCCTCTCTGAAGTGGGAGTAGTCTCATTTTCCTTATTATTTAAGCAAGTAAGCATTTACAGAAGCCAAATAGCAGGGTTAAAATTTCAAACAGCAGTTTTTATATAAGATGGATGCTTCAAGAGGACATAAGAAAAGACAAGTGATGAAAGAGAGGTGGAAAACTGGACAGGCTCACCCATCGCCTCCCCGGGTGCTTACCACTACTTTGGCCTCTGGTCCAGTCAGGGCTGAAATCACAGACCAGGGAGCGTTCCCTTTCTGCCCTTTGGCTAAGCCTGGCCGCTCCCTGGTTGCATGCTGTTTTTTTTGCTCAGGGACTAGACTAGCCCAGGAAGGAGGCTGCTGTGGGGGTTGGGCTGGTGACAACCAGGCAGCGGGGGAGCCTGTCAGGCAGCCGGAGTCCAAGTGCATTCCCACCTGGAAATAGGCAGGTGTTAGGACACTTACTTTTCAGTTGTTATCTTATTTTTTTATACTTCAGCATAATGAAACCTTATCACAGAAAAGCATTAATGGATGCTCAGTCATTGGCGCTCATTCTATTTTATGGCTTTAGCAGAAGTTACTTTCAGACCATTAATGAGATTTTTGGTTCTTAATTTCTAATTCCTCAGCACAACAGGTGTGAGTTTCTTTCCTGTCTTTATCTGATAAAGGCTAAATTTCCTGACGGGACTCCAGTTCCGTTTCCATCTGCAGTGCAGACTATGGGGCTATGATGTCAGCCTCTAAGTATGTGTGTGGGAGGAAGAGATTGGCTTCTGGTCATTGCTTTGACTCCCTCCCTCATCACTGTTTCTGCCTTTATCCAGATGTGCCTGGGAAATAGAAACAACAAACTAACAAATAAAATGTCCAAGGGTAGAAACTCTTATGATTTGCTTAGTAACTGATCATAAGATTAGTTTTTAAATGTTTGCTTATTTAAAGTATGAAATATTTGAATTCTGAGAGATACTTAACTTTACTCATTTAATTTGTAAATTAGGTCTAGTAATGCAGTGTTTCCAAACTCTATTGTTCATAAGAAATTTGGGGTGGAACTTTCTTGTTACAAATTTCCTTGATTAGTTAACTTTACTGATTTAAACTGCAATTTTATATTCTATTAACATTTACTTCCTAGACATTAATATAATATTATAGAGAGAATTTTAAAAGTATAAGAGTTGAGAAATGTACCTGATACATTTTCTACTTTAACATTAGATGAAAACCTACATAAAATCTAATTTAATGTTTTTCAAACATTAAAACATCCATGACTCATTAGTGGGCCATGAAATTAACTTAGGTTACTACCTACATTTGTTAAAAGTATGGAATAGAATAGAAAGTATCAGAGTTTATCATACTGAGTTAGGTATTATTTCACCAAACCTGTTTGCTATATCTATTGTGTGTGTGTGTGTGTGTGTGTGTGTGTGTGTGTGTGTGATTGATGTAAATGTATTTTTATGGTGTGTCAGAAAGTTCAAAACACCAATCTAGTTCAATTACCTAATTTTTTAAATGAGGGAAATTGAAATCAAGAATTGAATTTATCCTCCCAAGAATACACAGCTAGTTGGTTTAGAAGCCAAAACCTAACAATCAAGTCCCAACATCCAATCTGTTCGTTTTGCCATGTCTACTTTAGCTCTTGGAAATGCCCTAGATGAACTGCACATTGTGTGGCTGGTAACATTCAATTCACAGCTATGGTAAAACTGTGGTAGACTTTCCTATTTTCTTCAAAGAGAAGTGTTTTATAATCACCTAGGGAAATGACAGGAAGTATCAGAACCACATCAACATAGGGTTTAAAGTGTGCCCTGGTGGGATTTCTCAGTCTGCTTATTCCCAACTAAGAGTGCCCGCCTACCCCCACCCCTGCCCCAGTGTGTGTTTAGTGCTGTTTCTCATCAGTCATCTTGGAATGGGCGTAGAGGCACCTAAGAGTTAGAGGTCAGAAATGATATTCAGCCCTGGCCAGTGTGATTTAGTTGGTTGGGCATCCAACTGAAAGGTTGCTGGTTGGATTCCTGGTCCAAGCACATCTCTCAGTTGTGTGCTAGATCCCAGGTAGGGGGTGTGCTGGAGACAGCCAATGGTTCACTCTCACATCTGTGTTTCTCCCTCTCTCCCCCTCCCAGAAGGCCTGATTCTATTTTAAAAGTTAAATCCAATAGAGCAGTATTCCCAAACTCTCTTGTTCATAAAAAACTTAGGGCAGGATTTTCTTGTTACACATTCAGGTAGTGGGTTTTCACCAAGCAATTCAAGTTATTGTAATGAAATTTTGCAGTTCCCCAGAGACTCTGAAAGTCAAGTCTTAGTACATAAATTGCAGCGTATAATTAAAATTGAGATGTAATTGTGGACAGGATTGTAACTGCTCATGGTTGAAAACACTTTCCATGACAGGGTCAAAGAAGACTGAAGACAAGTCAGAAGTCTTGGTTCTTGTCTTGGCTTCGATATTAAGAATGCTTTGGGCAACTCAGAATCCTCTGCTTCTTTCAATCCACCTTGAATTCTGTGTTTTCTGCTGTGAGATATTCAGATATTTTTCCCTCTGGAAGGGTGTTAGTAAGTCTATTGATCTTTTAAAGATTTATTTTCTTATTGGTCAGTATTTTCTCGTACTTTTGTGTATATGGGTATCCTGGCACTTCCCAGCTCAGGCATATTTATTATTTGATTTCTTAGTCCTTAGAATGGAAATGCTAAAGAAAACATCTAATTGTGCCCTGCTGCTGCACCGTGGGTTTGCACTTGGGCCCAATGAAGGCGGTGGGGAGGTGGTGGGCAGTTTGGCCCCCTTCCAACACCCTGGGTGCAGGGCCAGGTCTTGGCCTTCCTTGGGGCTCCTTCTCCGCCCTCATGGCAGATTCAGGGAGACAGGGGCTGGAGAGGGTGGCTGTGTGCTCCCCATCTCCATCTCCACTGCTGAGCTGCAGCAATTCCTTCATGAACCTGTTGTCTCCCTTTCGCCATTAGAGCTTCCTGTTTGACAACGATGGTGATGGAGACGGGTGGGTGGGATGAAGAATAAGTGGATGAAAATGCCCAAGACTCAGTGGCCAAGGAGGAGCCTGGGAGGAATGGAGTGACAGGGGTGCACCAGTGTGGTTGAATCCAAAGATAACCAAGAAGAGCAGAAACTGGTGAGCTTACCAGAAAGTGTGGTTTGTTGGCAAAGAAAAAGAAGAAAGTGACTGTCTGTAACAGAAAGCTCTAGATGAATTAAATCAGAAAAAAAGAAAAGAAATTAAAAGGCAGAATGTGAATAAAGATAACTGCTGAAGAAAAGCACAAAGACTGGGTTGAGAAAAAGAATGAACAGAAAAGAAAGGGAACAAAAAATTAGTGAAATGGAGGAAAAAGCAGCAAAGGCATTCGAGAAAGATCATTTGCAAGAAAAAGCAAAAGAAAAATATAAAGAATGGTTAAAGGAAAAAAATGCTGAAGAATGTGAATAGAAGAAGAAAGAAAAGGAAAAAGAAAAACAACGTTAAGCCGAATTACAGAAAAAAAACAGAAATAGCAGAAAAAAGTTTAAGGAATGGTTGGAAAATGCAAAAAATAAACCTCCTCCAGCTACAAAGAGCTATGGTTATGCCAATGGAAAAACATTCAGGTATTTACAGTGGAAATTCTTATCCAGAACCAGCCCTTTATAATCCAATTCCTGCAAACCAACTCATATGCCTCCTCGCAAAGACACCAAGGATCTACCAGGAAAAAAAGACTAAAGGCTGGTGATAAGTCAGCCACACAGGTCTTCATCTCTGGTAATTCATAAAGCCAGAACCAACCTTTGCCTTGGAACTCTGTGCAGAATACAAAGACAGTAGATGTGGGAAGCTGCATGCTTTTGCCTGTAGATAATTAATTTTAAAATCAGAAATTGTGTTCTTTTTTTTTTAATATTTTATTGATTTTTTACAGAGAGGAAGGGAGAGGGATAGAGAGCCAGAAACATCGATGAGAGAGAAACATCGATCAGCTGCCTCCTGCACACCCCCTACTGGGGATGTGCCCGCAACCAAGGTACATGCCCTTGACCGGAATCGAACCCGGGACCCTTCAATCTGCAGGCCGACGCTCTATCCACTGAGCCAAACCGGTTTTGGCAGAAATTGTGTTCTTTACTGCTTGGTCAGTAGCTCAGCATTTGATATGATTATTGACAAGTTCAAATTTTTGCATTTATATATGGAGTCCTTAGAACTTTTTAAAGAAGATATTTTTAACATATTTTTATTGATTTCAGAGAGGAAGGGAGAGGGAGAGAGAGATAAAAACATCAATCATGAGAGAATTATTGATCAACTGCTTTCTGCACGCCCCCTACTGGGGACTGAGCCCGCAACCTGGGCATGTGCCCTGACTGGGAATCAAACCATGACCTCCTGGTTCATAGGTTGACTATCAACCACTGGGCCACGCCAGCTGGGCAAGGAAGATATTTTATACAATCCATCTTTGAAGGATAGGTGATTGACTATCTAACAATTGTGTTTGTATTTAGCTTGTACTAAAACCACTGTGATACTAATAAAATCAACAATTTTTCTTGTGGGGGAAAAAAAGAAAACATCTAATAGTAATATTTCTAATCTTCTACCCATCCTCATTTCTGAATTGGCATTTCCTGCACAGAGAATCCAGGGATTATTAAAGAGTACAGGATTTGGAAAGGGAGGACTTGGCTTTGAATTTGTATCTTTGACATGTTGAAACTAAGTGATTTTAAAACTTAACCTCTGGGAGTCTCAGAACCCCCCTCATCCATACCTCTCTAAAAAGTGGAGGGTATAATAACTGGCTCTCTCACATAGTTGGGGATAATAAAAGGAGACATTCTATGGGAAAATCACACAGTCGCTGTGAAACACGACAACTGTGCCAGGTGTAAAATAGAATGACTGATGTCCAAGTGCAGTTTTTTACACTAGCGGCTATAGTGAGTTAGCTTACATTCATATCCATTTGAATTGGTTACCTGTGAGGGAGAATCAAAAGCCAATTCTGTGACTGCCGAACAGCGAATTGTAGAGCAAAATGTTAGATTTTAATTAAGGAGGCTTCTTCTTTCCTAAAGGGAGCAATGGAACCTGTAATTTTATCTTCCCTCAAGGCTTCACTTGGAAGAATGTTAAGCCAAAGATGCCAATAGAAGCTGATGATGGTTCCTGGTTTGACTATTATTTAGCACATATCTAGAAAATCTGAGGTCAGATGGATTCATGCAGACACAAACGTCTCATAAGTGATTTCAGAAAGCACCACTTATAGATGATCCCTAATGTAATTCGATAATCATGTTATTGCATAAGGCTAGGAAGGGAGATGGTGGAGCAGTTCCCCATAATCTAGGGTCTCTCTAAGAGATTCATTCTCAGATCCCTTTATTCTATTCCTGTCGCCCAAATTGTATGGGGCTGACATCATCACTGCTTGTGGGTTGGAGGGATATTATTCATGTTTTGGATTTTCCCCTTTCATAATGAGTTGAATGCTGTTACTAAAACTTTTTGAAAATGCTTTGTGGAGGCAAAGAAACATCATGATTTTTAGAAAGATACAGCTTTGTGATTTTGTAATGGTCCACCGAGGAAATTTGTATATTTTCTCTTTTCTTTCTTGACATTTTTTTCTTTTTGAGGTTGGTCAGAAAGAAAGATCTGTGAGGCCTGTCAATAGTTGTCTTTGATCTTCAGAGATATCCTTTTCCATTGCAGCTCAGTTGAATATACTAGTAGTGAATGGGAGAAATATACTTACCTTTTTCATCTCTTTGTAAATGTTGTTAGACTATCACAAAAGGTGAAGAACCATTGGAAATGAGTCTTCCTTTGCCAACATGAGTTATAAACAAGAGGCACTTTTATGTTTGCATTTTGTATTGATGTAATAAGAATTATGCCAACAGATGATTGTGGGAATACATTCAATTTTACTTATTTGTGCTTATTACAAAGCATAAGATGAAACAAAAGCATAGCATTAATATTTCTCTGTATTAATATTATTCTAAAAAGAGTCTTTTATTCTGACAAGGGAAGAAAACATGAACATTGTATACAGACTTCAGTGTTAGATAAGAGGAGTTACTAGCCTTTCAAGAAGTAGACATAGTAAGTTCAGAGAACCATTGTTCTTTTCCCTATAAAGTTGCGAACCTCATAAAACTGCAATCAAATTTTAACATTAAATATTATTGTTAATATTTATAGCAGGTGTACCTTCAAATATTTTGTATTGATCTATTTTAATTTTATTTATTATTTATTTGATATCTGAATTATTGGATTTTCTTTAGAGAGCCAACTTGTTTTTGCACAGCACTTTTAAACTTTTAACATAACATAGATTTAAAAATAATCCTCACCCCAGGATATATTTTTATTAATTTTAGAGAGAGAGGAAGAGAGAGAGAGAAAAATAATACACTGGTTGCCTCTTGTATACGCCCCCTATTGGGGATCAAACCCGCAACCCGCAACCCTGACCAGCCTTTTGGTGTAAGAGACAAACCTCCAACCAACTGAGCCACCTGGCCAGGGCCTTAACATAGATTTTTATTTTGCAATTATTGTAAGTAATTTAGTAAGTAAAATTCACCTGGAGTTTTAAAAATGTGTATATCCATGTAATCACTACTCCATTCAAAATATATAGCACTTTTATCATCCAAGAAAATATCCTAGTGTTTCCTTGATCAATCCCTCCACATGTTCCATCTCAACAACTGAAGACCTGATTATTATCACTATTGATTAGTTCTGCCTATTCAAAAGGCAGGTATGAGTAGGAACACACAGTATGCACCCTTTTATCTTTGGCTTCTTCATTTAGCATAATTCTCCTATAATTTATGTTGTATTTATAACTAGTTTTTTTTCTTTTTCTTTTTCTTTATTTTTTAAAAATATATTTTATTGATTTCAGAGAGGAAAGGAAAGGGAAAAAGAGATAGAAACATCAATGATGAGAGAGAATCATTGATTGGCTGCCTCCTGCACACCCCCTATTGGGGATCGAGCCTGCAACCCAGGTATGTGCCCTTGAGCAGAATTGAATCTGGGACCCTTCAGTCCGCAGGCCAATGCTTTATTCACTGAGCCAAACCAGCTAGGGCTTTTTAAAAAATGTAATACTTCAAACGATTAAAAAAAATAAAATTAAAAAAAAAAGAAAAAGAAAATTAGGTGGAAAGAAAAAAAACTAATGAATAAGCCTTTGTATGGATATATCATAACTTGATTATTTGGACAGTGGGGTTATTTCTAGTTTTTAGCTACTATGAAATAGGCTACTGTGAACATTGATATATAAGTTTGTTTTTTTTTGTGGACTTGTATTATCCTTTCTCTTGGGGCAATACCTAAGAGTAGAATTTCTGCATGATATGGTAATATTATGCTTAACTAGAGGCCTGATGCACGAAATTTGTGCAAGGGGCTCGGCCCTTGCAGCCCTGTCTGCCTCGCGGCCACACACCCCATCCACTGATAGTTCCGGAAGGTTGTTCCGGAAGGTCATCCCGCCATCTGGACTAACTGGCATATTAGCTCTTTATTATATAGGATTTTATGAGAAACTGCTAGACATTTTTAGTAAAGTGGTTATATCATTTTATATTCCCACTTACAATGAATGAGAATTCTACTTTCTCCTCATCTTTGCCAACGCTTGGTATAGTCAGTCTTTTCATTTTTAGCCTCTAGTATTTGTGTAGTGGTGCCTCACTATTGTTTTAATTTGCATGTCTCTGGTGATTAATAGTGCTGAGTACTTTTTAATATACTTATTGACAATTTATATATCTTGTTTTGTGAGGTGTACAATTAAAATCATTTTGTTCACTTATGTTTGTACTAGAGGCCTGGTGCATGAAAATTTGTGCACTGGGGGTGGGGAGGGGTTCGTCAGCCCAGCCTGCCCCCTCTCACAGTCCAGGAGTCCTACGGGAATGGGCCTAAGTCACAGTCTGGCCTCCCTCTGTGGGAGGCGACTGGGCTGATCAGGGAAAGGCGCCTCCCCCATCACCCTGCTGTTGCTGCCACTGCCAGCCATGGCTGCTGTGAGCCCCGGACCTTGCTGCCACTGTGGCTTTGTCCAGATGGATGTCTGGATGGATGTCCGCCCTAATTAGCATATTACCCTTTTATTAGTATAGATTATTTGTCTTATTATTATTGTATGCTATATATTCTGGATACAATTATGTCCTTTGTCAGATAAATGTATTGCAAATATTTTCTCCTAGTATGTACAGCTAGCATTTTATTTTTCTTAATGGTATTGTTTGAAGAGCAAAAGTCTAATATGTCCTTTTCTTCTGTTATGGTTAGTGTTTTCATATTTTGGCTAAGAAATGTGTAGCTATTAAAGTTGTGAAGATTTTCCTCTGTGCATTCTTCCACAAATTTTGCAGTTTTATTTTTTTACATTTATGTTTATAATCCACTTTGAGTTAATTTTTTTATATCATGTGAGTTTTGTATCCAGGTTTGTTTCTTTGCTTGGCAAATGGCGTTTAGTTGTTCAAACACTATTTTTTTTTTAAGATTCTTATTTTGTATTCTGTTTCTTGTTAAACTCATTTATTAGATCTAGTAAATTTTTAGTAGATTCCTTAGTATATTCTACAGTCGATCATATCTGTGAATAAGGACAGTTTTATTTTTTTCCTTTTCTTCCTTCCTTTTTTTAAAATTTTATTTTATTGTTTAAAGTATTACAAATAGTAGTACATATATCTCCTTTATTCCCCCATTGACCTTCCCCCAGCCTCCCCTACCCCCTGGCACATGCCCTCATCCCACCCCACCCAGTATCTTGTGTCCATTTGTTGTGCTTATATGCATGCATACAAGTCCTTCGGTTGAACTCTTTTCCACCCTCCCCAACACTCCTCAGCCTTCCTGCTGTAATTTGACAGTCTGTTTGCTGCTTCACTGCCTCTGTATCTATCTTTTTATTCATCAGGTTATAATGTTCTTTATTATCCATAAATGAGTGAGATCATGTGGTATTTTTCTTTCATTGCCTGGTTTATTTCACTTAGCATAATGCCCTCCAGTTCCATCCATAGCATCATAGTATTCCATTGTGTAGATGTACCATAATTTTCTAATCCACTCATCTGCTGTTGGGCACTTAGGCTGTTTCCAAATCTTAGCTATTGTAAATTGTGCTGCTATGAACATAGGGGTGCATATATCCTTTCTGACTGCTGTTTCTGTTTTCTTGGGATATATTCCTAGAAGTGGGAATACTGGGTCAAATGGGAGTTCCATTTTTAGTTTTTTGAGGAAACTCCATGATGTTATAGGTGATAACATTGGCAAATATGTTCTCTCATGCAGTGGGCTTTCTTGTTTTGTTGATGGTTTCTTTTGCTGTGCAGAAGCTTTTTATATTGATGTAGTCCCATCTATTTTCTCTTTAGTTTCTATTGCCCTAGGTGTGGTATCGGTGAAGAAATTGCTTCGGCAAATATCTGAGATTTCACTGCTTGTGGATTCCTCTAGTATTTTTTATGATTTCCTGTCTTATGTTTAAGTCGTTTATCAATTTTGAGTTTATTTTTGTGTATGGTATAAGTTGGTGGTCTATTTTCATTTTTTTGCATGTATCTGTCCAATTTTCCCAACACCATTTATTGAAGAGACGGTCTTGACCCCACTATATGTTCATGCCTCCTTTGTTGAATATTAATTGAGCATAGTGGTTTGGGTCAATTTCTGGGTTCTCTATTCTATTCCATTGGTCAATATGTCTGTTCTTGTGCCAGTACCAGGCTGTTTTGAGAACAGTGGCTTTGTAATACAGCTTGAAATCTGGTATTGAGATCCCACCTACTTTGTTCTTCTTTCTCAGGATTGCTGTGGCTATTCGGGGTCTTTTTTTTATTCTAGATGAATTTTGGGGGAGTTCTTTCTAGGTCTGTGAAATATGCCATTGGTATTTTAAAGGGAAGTGCATTGACTCTATAGATTGCTTTAGGTAGTATGGACATATTAATGATGTTGGTTCTACCAATCCATGAACGCGGTATGTTCTTCCATCTGTTTATATCTTCCTCTATCTCTTTTTTCAGTGTCCTTTAGTTTTCCATGCATAGGTCTTTTACCTCCTTAGTTAAGTTTATTCCTAGGTATCTTAATTTTTTTTGGTGCGATGGTAAATGGAATTGCTTTTTTAGTTTCTCTTTCTGTAAGTTCACTATTGGTGTATAAAAATGCCATAGATTTCTTGGCGTTAATTTTGTATCCTGCTACATTGCCAAATTCATTTAGTAAGTCTAATAATTTTTTGATGGAGTCTTTAGGGTTTTTTTATATACAATATCATGTCATCTGCGAATAAGGACAGTTTTACTTCATCTTTTCCAATTTGGATGCCTTTTATTTCTTCTTCTTGTCTAATCGCAATGGCTAATACTTCCAGTACTATGTTGAACAGGAGTGGTGAGAGTGGGTATCCCTGTCTCATTCCTGTTCTTAGGGGAAATGATTTTAGTTTTTGCCCATTGAGTATGATGTTGGCTGTAGGTTTGTCATATATGGCTTTTATTATGTTGATGTATGATCTTTCTATTCTGAGAGTTTTTATCAAAAAGGGTGTTGAATTTTGTCAAATGCTTTTTCTGCATCAATTGATATGACTATGTGGTTTTTATCTCTCAATTTGTTCTTCCTTGAATGTTTGGTAAAACATTTTGTTTGCTGGGAGGTTTTTGATGACTGTTTCAATTTCTTCCATAGTTATCAGCCTATTGAGATTTTCAGATTCTTCCTGATTGAGTTTTGGAAGGTTGTATTTTTCTTGGAATATGTCCATTTCCTCCAAGTTGTCCAGTTTGTTGGAATATAGTTGTTCATAGTATTTTTTAACAATCCTTTGTATTTTTGTGGGGTTTGTTGTTATTTCTCCTCTTTCATTTCTGATTTTGTTTATTTGGGTCCTCTCTCTTTGCTTCTTGGTGAGCCTGGCTAGAGGTTCATCAATCTTGTTTATCCTTTCAAAGAACCAGCTCTTGGTTTTGTTGATCTTTTGTATTGTTTTTTTGGTCTCTATGTCGTTTATCTCCACTCTGATTTTTATTATTTCCTTCCTTCTGCTTACACTGGGCTTTTCTTGTTGCTCTCTTTCTAACTCTTTGATTTGTAGGGTTAGGTAATTTATTACCATTGTTTCTTGTTTTTTGCAGTAGACTTGTAGAGCTATGAACTTCCCTCTCAAGACTGCTTTCACTATGTCCCATAGATTTTGGATTATTGTGTTTTCATTGTCGTTTGTTGCCATGATGCTTTTTATTTCTTCTTTGATCTCTCTGGTAAACCAGTCATTGTTTAATAGCATGCTACTTAGCCTCCAGCTGTTTGATTTTTTTGGATTGTTTTTATTGTTGTTGATTTTCAGTTTTATGCCATTGTGATCTGAGAAGATGCTTGATATAATTTCTATCTTCTTGAATTTGAAGAGACTGCCTGTGACCCAACATATGGTCTATCTTTGAAAGTGACCCATGTGCACTTGAGAAGAATGTATATTCTGTGACTTTTGGGTGAAATGTTCTGAAGATGTCAATTAATTCCATCTGATCTAGTGAGTCATTTAGGATTGATGTTTCTTTGCTGATTTTTTGTTTAGAGGATTTGTCCAATGGTGATAGTGGTGTATTAAAGTCCCCTAATATGATTGTATTGCTGTCAGTCTCTCCCTTGATCTCCTGCCCAGTGGGGCTTGACAGGGGACCTCAGGCCATGTCCTCCACTCCAGTGCTGGGCCGGGGACCTCAGGCTGCTTCCCCCACCCCGGGCTGGGGGACCTCAGGCCGTGGTCCCCACCCCAGCACTGGGGGACCTGAGGCTGCACCCCCCATTCCCAGCAGAGCTTGATGGGGTACCTGAGGCTGCGCCTCCCCACCCAGCAGGGCTTGATAGGGGATCTCAGACAATGCCCCTCAATTGGCGATGCTACAGGGGGCCTCAAGGCGTGCCCCCTGCCCTGTGGGGTTTGATGGGGGACCTCAGGCCAATCCTCAGTCCGGTGGGGTTTGACAGGGGACCTTAAGGTGTGCCCCACCCCCACCCCAGAGCCAGGCCGGGGGACCTCAGGCTGCACTACCTGCCCTGGCACCGGGCCAGGGGACCTGAGGCTGTGCCCCCCACCCGGCAGGGCTTGACAGGAGACCTGAGGCTGTGCCCCCCACCTGGCGGGGCCTGAAGCTGTGTCTTCCACCCTGCAGGGCTTTGTGGGGGCCCTGAGGCTGTGTCCCCCACCTGGCGGGGCTTGACGGGGGACCTGAGGCTGTGCCCCCCGACCGGTGCCAGGCCAGCAGACCTGAGGCTGGAACCCCTGCACAGCGGGGCTTGACGGGGTGGGGCCGGCCGGGTCTGGATCTCACCCAATGGGGGTGGGGCTGGCTGGTTCTGGGTCTCACGCAATTTTTAGGTGCCATGGGTGGGTGGGGACTTGACTCTTGGTCCCGTGGCACGCCCCAGACTCTGACAGGAGGAAGATTTTCATATAAATTTTACTAATTTTCTTTCATCTCTGATACTTCTATTATAGAGAAAGGGCAAATAGCATTATTAAAATATTTCCTCTAATTAAACTCCTTTGAATGTGCATTAATTTTGTGCACTGGGCCACTAGTATAAATATAATTAAATGATAGAACTAAAATTGCATAAAGAAGAGGGCAGGTAGACAGAATTGCAATATTATTATTATCGCTATGGACAGGGACTAGTTTAGTACCAGTTACTCATCAGGGCTGGAAGCAAACAGTTTCTATAATTTAGAATTAATAGACATTATAAAATATTAATGAATATCATCTTACTTGGGAGAGAGTAGAGGGGGTAATATGATGGGAGATTATATAGTTATCCTACCCCTCTTAGTTTTCAATATATTATGTAATACTAGAGGCCTGGTGCACAGATTTATGCACCAGTGTGGTCCCTTGGCCTGGCCTGTGGACATCCCCCGAGGGGTCCCTGATTGCAAGAGAGTGCAGGCCAGGCCAAGGGATTCCACTAGTGCATGATCGGGGCTGGGAGGGATCGAGGGAGGGGTCCAGGGCATGTCCTGCCCATCTCACCCAGTCCCAATCAGCTGGACCCTAGCAGCAAGCTAACCTACTGGTTGGAGCACTGCCCCCTGGTGGTCAGTGCGCATCATAGCGACTGATGGAATGGTCGGACACTTCGCAAATAAGGCTTTTATTATATAGGATAATTTTAATGTATATTTACTAGATGTGATCTTGGCCAATAGTATGATAAGTGAAAATTAATAATGGTTGATAAATTCCTATTTGTATTTGAAGGCCTAATAGAGGAAATATGTTCATATAAAAACAATCACAATAAAATAGATTTAAGACTCAAATTACCATTTGCTTAAAATTTTATTGAGCAAAAGGAAATTAATTCTACTTGATTAGGAAAGGCTTCACAGAGGAAGTGATATTTGAATTTGACCTTAAATGATAAGTTAGAATTTATTTGTTAAAGGGTGTGTTTGGGGAAAGGGGGAAGTTGTTAGATAAAACATTTCAGACAAAGTGAAGTGTGAAGATCATTTGAATACATTAGGGACTGTGTTTACCTTTGTGCCAGTAACAGAAAATAAGATTAATATGTACATCAAAATTTCAGCAGGGATTAACAAGCAACCACCATTATGTAGCAATAATGACTTGCATCTGGACAAAGTACAGGAAAATTACTCATCATTACTTCTCAAAAATTTCATTAAATTAGGTTTCTTTACACATGAACCTGATTACACATACCTTTCTCCTTCAGAATAATTGCAAGTTGCATTAGAAATAGTCAATGGGATTGCATTTCCCTTCTGGGAGCAGAGTGGGTAAGCAAAGAAAAATTATCTCTTTAAGTACAAATGACATGAACCGATAATTTGCTCTAGATATTTGATATACTGGCTGAAGCTGCCTGAATGTCAGGGTGGTCAGTGAGTCTCAGTTCTGCCAGCTCGGGATCATAGCCTTTACTTAATGTCCGTCCATGCGATCCATGAATTTTTTATCTTAGTAATACTTATTACTGGGTCTGAAATACTTAATCTACCACCTCTCTCCCACTTCTCTGTCTCTCTGATCCCTCTCCCTCCCTCTCCTGCCTTCTCCCTGTCTTTTTCCTTCCTCCCTTCCTTCCTTCCTTCCTCCCTTCCTTCCTTCCTCCCTTCCTTCCTTCCTTCCTTCCTCCCTTCCTTCCTTCCTTCCTTCCTTCCTCCCTTCCTTCCTCCCTTTTTTCCTCCTTTAAGTAATATCCTAGCTGATAATACAAATATATGGAAAAGTATATGACATTCATCTTTGAAGCTAAATATCACTGTCGATTCCTTCAAGACAGTAAATCCTTGATTGTTTGCTGCTTCAAGCTGAGTAAACCAAATAGTTGGTGAATGCCTGGTACTCTGAGGGTTATATGGAGGTAGTAGAGCCTATAATATTTGCTATATGTCTCTGTGCTCTCAATGTCAGCAATTCCTCTGTTACTCTAGTATGATTACACAACAGTGACCAGGGAAATAGCATAAGCATCCTCATTTTGTTTTTTTACTCATAATTAAGTAGAATAGTGCATTATCCCCCAAAACATTTCAGTAGATCTGTGTCTACTCCTGGACCCTGGATTTATATTATTACTGGGTTTAATTGAATATACCTTAAAATGCATTGACACCAGATTTTCTTTGGGAACTATCTCAGATTTGGAGAGCATAATAGGTTGAGTGGATTGGTTAGTAAATATGGAATCTGAAGGACTGAAAAGGTAAAGTTAAAACTCTTAAAGTGGAACAGTTAATATTTATTTAGGACATAAAATTGTCCAAATACTATCAAAATGTTTTGTGTGATCTAATTTATTCCCCATAATTTGTGCTCTGTTTTTCTTATACCTTTCTGGTCTATTTTGAAACCTAATGATGATTACTACCATTTATTGAGCACATACCATGTGCCAAGGCCTTTAACTGCATTGTCTCTAAGCCTTAAATGTGTACTTAAAGATAGTTACCATCTCCATTTTAGAGATGAGGCTCAGAGAGGTGAAGTAACTTGCCCAAGGTTGCATAGCTTGTCAACATTTGAGCTGGGCATTGATTCATGGTCACTCTGATCTGAGTCTCATCTCCTATTCTTCACCCTTATGACTGAGATACCTGCTTTGTCATTTCTCAAAAATGCATGCTTTGGTTAAAACCATTTGAAATGAAGCTTGTGAAAAAGAAAACAGAACTAAATTATTTCTAAGCCCCCTTTATGATTTCTGTAGTTGAGTCTCATTTTTAATGTTCATGGTAATTTGCCTGAATTAGAAACATTATAACACTTCCAAGAACATAAAACATTTGTTTACTTTCATATATATAACAAATTTATACTACTTAGCTTAGGTTTACTATTAAAAATTGTTTTGCCTTTGAGATTTCAAAACTTCATTTTGAAATGAAATTACTCTTTGAACTTTCCAAAACAGCCTATTAAAAATCAAGTAAATTGGCACAAATTAATCAAGTGTGTATTACTGAATGTCTTATGAATTAAATGTAGCATAATATTTTTTACATTTTTTATTTTCTCTCTTGTGGTCTATTTCTTTTCACAGTATGCTTGGAAGACTATACAAAAGAATCTGGTACATTTACTTCTCCAAACTTCCCCAATAATTATCCCAACAACTGGCAGTGCACTTACAGGATCACAGTGGGAACCACCCAACAGATTGCATTGCATTTCACCAACTTCTCCTTGGAGGAGGACATTGGTGGAAAATGTCTAGCAGATTTTGTGGAAATTAAGTAAGCACCTTTGTTTCATCATAATGCTTTTCATTATTTCCATTCACAATCTCTCCTGGAAAGGTTAAGGAAAATATGTAGAATTTCTGTATAAAACTCCTTGCAGTTCTCTTTCTTATAAGACATAATGTTTTTCATTTGGAGCCTGACTTACCAGAAGAAAAACAGAGAATTGCATAAGATTCCAATTATTTTGAAGTGAGTCTTTTATTGCAAATATTTGAAAATAAACTCCAGATTTTATTTGGGCAGAGTAAACAAATGTACTACCACTTTGAAATTAGATACTAGTTATTGTTGCATATCTACTTTATATAAAATTAGTTTATATTTTAGGCTGTTCTGTGTCCATTTAGTCTAATTAGATCATAAAATGATGCTAAGATAGCAACCTTATCTTAAGGTTTTCACAAAGTTTTTTGTGTTAAGTAGTAAGTCTAGGCTTGTCAATTTCAGTGCATGGCATTTTTTCTTTAATTCTTTGAAAGAATGTGTTTAAAAAGTTATATTTATAGTAAAGGTAAGTTAGCTTATCTATTGATATCTCTCCAGATCATTAAATTGAGTTAAATTTGGCTAATCAATTTGGCATACATCAGTTTTAAATATTTTATTGGCATTTCAAAAGCCTAGAATCTTATACTATTTGATGGTAAATTTTATTCTATGATATAAAGTAAGGTACTAAAAAAGTCATACTTCTACTATATCATGCTAAAATAACATAATTGTCTTTATTTATAACAGTTAAACATTGAACTTTTATATTGAGTGAATCATGTGTTTATTTTTTTAAATTTCTTTATTGATTAGGGTATTACATATGTGTCCTCATCCCCCTATTATCCCCCCAATGCCCCCACTCATGCCCTCACCCCCCTGTTGTCTGTGTCCATTGGTTAGGCTTATATGCATGCAAGTCCTTTGGTTGATCTCTCCCCCTTAACCCCACCCTCCCCTACCTTCCCTCTGAGGTTTGATGGTCTGATCGATGTTTCTCTGTCTCTGGATCTGTTTTTGTTCATCGTTTTATGTTGTTCACTAGAGGCCCAGTGCATGAAATTCATGCATGGGGGGTGTGTGTCCTGCAGCCCAGCCTGTACCCTCTCCAATCTGGGGCCCCTTGAGGGATGTCTGCTGCCCTACCGGGATCGGGCCTAAACGGGCAGTCGGACATCCCTCTCACAATACAGGACTGCTGGCTCCCAACTGCTTGCCTGCCTGCCTTCCTGATTGCCCCTAACCACTCCCCTGCCAGCCTGATTGATGCCTAACTGCTCCCCTGCCAGTCTGATTGCCCCTAACTGTCCTCCCCTGCCAGCCTGGTCCCCCCCAACTTCCCTCCCCTGCAGGCTTGATCGCCCCCAACTGCCCTCCCTTGCAGGCCTAGTCCCTCCCAACTGCCCTTCCCTGCTGGCCATCTTGTGGCAGCCATCTTGTGTCCACATGGGGCAGCCATCTTTGACCACACAGGGGCAGCCATCTTGTGTGTTGGAGTGACAGTCAATTTGCATATTACTCTTTTATTAGATAGGATTATATTCCATAAATGAGTGAGATCATGTGATATTTATCTTTTTCTGACTGGCTTATTTCACTTAGTATAATGCTCTCCAGTTCCATCCATGCTGTTGCAAATGGTAAGAATTCTTTTTTACCGCAGCGTAGTATTCTATTGTGTAGATGTACCACTGTCTTTTAATCCACTCATCTGCTGATGGGCACTTAGGTTGTTTCCACATCTTAGCTATGGTGAATTGAGCTGCTATGAACATAGGGGTGCATATATCCTTTCTGATTGGTGTTTCTAGCTTCTTGGGATATATTCCTGGAAGTGGGATAACTGGGTCAAATGGGAGTTCCATTTTTAGTTTTTTGAGGAAACTCCATACTGTTCTCCACAGTGGCTGTACCAGTCTGCATTCCCACCAGCAGTGCACGAGCGCTGCTTTTTCTCCTTATCCTTGCCAACACTTGTCATTTGTTGATTTGTTGATGATAGCCATTCTGACAGGGGTGAGATGATACCACATTTTTAATTTGCATCTTTTGGATAATTAGTGACTTTGAGCATGTTTTCATATGTCTCTTGGCCTTCCTTCTGTCTTCTTTCGAAAAGTTTCTATTTAGGTCCATGCCCATTTCTTGATTGGATTGTTTATCTTCCTTTTGTTAAGTTGTATGAGTTCCCTGTAAATGTTGGAGATTAAACCCTTATCATTGATAACATTGGCAAATATGTTCTCCCATGCAGTGGGCTTTCTGGTTGTTTTGTTGATTGTTTCTTTCACTGTGAAAAAGTTTTTATTTTGATGTAGTCCCATTTATTTATTTTCTCTTTAGTTTCCATTGGCTGAGGAGCAGTATCAGTGAAGAAATTGCTTTGGCATATGTCTGAGATTTCGCTGCCTGTGGATTCCTCTAGTACTTTTATGGTTTCCCATCTTATATTTAAGTCCTTTATCCATTTTAAGTTTATTTTTGTGTATGGTGTAAGTTGGTGGTCTAGTTTCATTTTTTTGCATGTATCTGTCCAATTTTCCCAACACCATTTATTGAAGAGACTGTCTTGACTCCATTGTATGTTCATGCCTCCTTTGTCGAATATTAATTGGGTATAGTGGTTTGGGTCGATTTCTGGGTTCTCTGTTCTATTCTATTGATCTATATGTCTGTTCTTGTACCAGTACCAGGCTGTTTTAAGAACAGTGGCTTTGTAATACAGCTTGAAATCTGGTTTGAGATCCCACCTACTTTGTTCTTCTTTCTCAGGATTGCTGCAGCTATTCGGGGTCATTTTTTATTCTAGATGAATTTTTGGAAAGGTCATTCTAGATCTGTGAAATATGCCGTTGGTATTTAAATGGGGATTGCATTGAATCTATAGATTGCTTTGGGTAGTATGGACATTTTAATGATGTTGATTCTACCAATCCATGAACACAGTATGTTCTTCCATCTGTTTATGTCTTCCTCTATCTCTTTTTTCAGTGTCCTATAGTTTGCACATATAGGTCTTTTACCTCCTTAGTTAAGTTTATTCCTAGGTATCTTAATTTTTTTGGTGCAATGGTAAATGGGATTGCTTTTTTAGTCTCTCTTTCTGTAAGTTCACTATTGGTGTATAGAAATGCCATAGATTTCTTGGTGTTAATTTTCTATCCTGCTAACATTGCTGAATTCATTTATTAAGTCTAATAATTTTTTGATGGAATCTTTAGGGTTTTCTATGTACAGTATCATGTCATCTGTGAATAAGAACAGTTTTACTTCATCTTTTCCAATTTGGATGCCTTTTATTTCTTCTTCTTGTCTAATCGCAATGGCTAATACTTCCAGTACTATGTCAAACAGGAGTGGTGAGAATGGGCATCCCTGTCTCATTCCTATTCTTAGGGGAAATGATTTTAGTTTTTGCCCATTGAGTATGATGTTGGCTGTGGGTTTGTCATATATGGTTTTTATTATGTTGAGGTATGATCCTTCTATTCCCACCTTGCTGAGAGTTGTTTTCAAGGAAGGCTGTGTATTTTGTCAAGTGCTTTTTCTGTGTCAATTGATATGACTATGTGATTTTTATCTCTCAATTTGTTTTTGGGATGTATCACGTTTATTGATTTGCAGATATTGTATCATCCTTGCATCCCTGAGATAAATGCTACTTGGTCATGGTGTATGATCTTTCTGATGTACTGCTGGATCCGATTTGCTAGAATTTTGTTGAGGATTTTGGCGTCTATGTTCATGAGGGATATTGATCTTTAATTCTCTTTTATTGTCTTGTCTTTATCTGGTTTTGGTATTAGGATAATGCTGGCTTCATACAATGAGCTTGGAAGTGTTCCTTCCTCTTGAATTTTTGTAATAGTCTGAGGAGGATAGGTTTCAGTTCTTCCTTGAATGTTTGGTAAAACTCCCCTGTGAAGCCATTTGGCCCTGGGCTTTTGTTTGCTAGGAGCTTTTTGATGACTGCTTCAATTTCTTCCAGAGTTATTGGCCTATTGAGATTTTTAGATTCTTCCTGATTGAGTTTTGGAACGTTGTATTTTTCTAGGAATATGTCCATTTCTTCCAGGTTGCCCAGTTTGTTGGAATAGAGTTGTTTATAGTAGTTTTTTAACAATCCTTTGTATTTTTGTGGGGTTTGTTGTTATTTCTCCTCTTTCATATCTGATTTTGTTTCTTTGGGTCCTCTCTCTTTGCTTCTTGGTGAGCCGGGCTAGAGGTTAAACAATCTTGTTTATTCTTTTAAAGAACCAGCTCTTGGTTTCATTGATTTTTTGTATTTTTTTGTTGTTGTTGTTTGTTTGTGTGTGTGTGTGTTTTGTTTTTTTTTTTGTCTCTAGGTCATTTATTTCTGCTCTGATCTTTATTATCTCCTTCTTTCTGCTCACTCTGGGCTTTTCTTGTTGCACTCTTTCTAATTCTTTGAGTTGTAGAGTTAGATGATTTACTACCATTTTTTCTTGTATTTTTTTTATTTTATTTTTTTTTTTTTTAGGTAGACCTGTAGAGCTATAAACTTCCCTCTCAGGACTGCTTTCATTGTGTCCCATAGATTTTGGATTGTTGTATTTTTATTGTCATTGGTTTCCAGGATGTTTTTCATTTCTTCTTTGATCTAATTGATAACTGTATCATTATTTAATAGCATGCTATTCAGCTTCCAAGTGTTTGAGTTTTTTGGATTGTTTTTATTGTAGTTATTTCTAATATTATGCCATTGTGGTCTGAGAAGATGCTTGGTATGATTTCAATCTTCTTGAATTTGGGAAGACTTTGCTTTTGACCCAATATGTGGTCTATTTTTAAAAATGTCTTATGTGCACTTGAGAAGAATGTGTATTCTGTGGCTTTGGGGTGAAATGTTCTGAAGATGTCAATTAAGTCTATCTGATCTAGTGAGTCATTTAGGATTGCTGTTTCTTTGCTGATTTTTTTGCTTAGAGGATTTCTCCCGTGATGTCAGTGGTGTATTGAAGACCCCTACTATGATTATATTGTTGTCAATCTCTCCCTTGATATCTTCCAGGAGTTTTATTATGTATTTGGGTGCTCCTGCATTGGGTGCATATATGTTTATCAGGGTTGTATCCTCTTGTTGTATCGATCCCTTTAGTATTATGAAGTTGCCTTCCTTATCTCTTGTTATGGCCTTCACTTTGAGGTCTATTTTAGCAGATGTAAGTATTGCTACCCCAGCTTTTTTTTTCATTTCCATTTGCCTGAAAGATATTTTTCCATCCCTTCACTTTCAGTCTGTGTGAGTCCCTTGTTCTGAGGTGGGTCTCTTGTAGACAGCATATATATGGTTTGTGTTTTTTTATCCATTCAGCCACTTGATGTCTTTTGATTGGAACATATAGCCTATTTACGTTTAAAGTTATTATTGAAAGGTACTTGTTTATAGTCATTTCTATTTTTGTGCCTATGTTCCTTCTTACCTTTTTATTTCTTCTTTTTACAGAATTCCCTTTAGCATTTCTTGCATTGCTGGCTTGGTAGTGATAAACTCCCTTAGCCTTTTTTTTTTGTCTGCAAAGCTCCTGATTTCCCCTTCAATTTTGGTTGATAGTCTTGCTGGATAGAGTATTCTTGGATTCAGTCCTTTGCTTTGCAACACTTTGTATACCTCCTTCCATTCCTTTCTAGCTTGATGTGTTTCTGTTGAGAAATCATTTGATAATCTGATGGGGGATCCTTTGTAGGTAACTCTCTGTCTCTTTCTTGAAGCTTTTAAGATTCTCTCTGTGTCATTAACATTAGCTATAGTAATTATGACATGTCTTGGTGTGGGTCTTTTGGGATTCATCTTGCTTGGGACTCTCTGTACTTGTGTAACTTTTTTCTTCCCCATATCCAGAAAGTTTTCTGTCATTATTTATTCAAATAGATTTTCTAAACCTTGCTGCTCTTCTTGTCCTTCTGGCAGCCCTATTATACATATGTTACTTCATTTCTTGTTGTCCCAAAGCTCCCTTAGGCTCTCCTCCTGCTTTTTAATTTTTTTCTCCAGTTGCTGTTCAGATTGAGCTTGTTTCTCTACCTTATCTTCTAACTCACTAATTCGGTCCTCTGCTTCTTCTAGTCTACTGTTGAAATCTTCCATGGTGTTTCTGATTATAGCTATATCACTTTTGATTTCTTCCTGATTTTTGCATAGGTTGTTGATTTTCTCATCCATTCGGTGTATGAATTGTATGACCATTATTCTTGTGAATTCTTTTTCTGTCATGTTCATGCTTCAATTTCACTAATTTCCTTTCTTGGCGACTCCTCAGTTTTTTTCCTCTGGGGATTGTGTCATCTCCCCATTCTGACTCTCACCAGAAGGTTCCAATGTTGAGTTGCGTGGGCCTGGGTCATGTGCAGTTGGAGCTTTGCACCGGCCGAGTGTCACTGAAGAGCTCTGACATAAGATGTGTGGCTGCCGTGGGTTGGTGTGAACCAGAGTTGCCCAGAGTCAGCGTTACCAGTGCTCAGTGTGGCCTCATGTGTGCACCTAGAATCAGGGACCCCGCCTGCACCACACTGAAACAGAGACCTCGCTGGCATGTGCCGAAAATCAGAGTCCACTAGCACGTGTCAGGAGTCAGAGTTCCCATGTGCCTGCACCAAGATTCCAGTATCAGAGTCTCTATTGCTTTGTGTGGCCTTGCGCTGAGAATCAGGGTCCCTGTGTGCACATGCACCAAGAATTGGAGTCACTGGCTCTTAGTGTGAATGCACTGGGAGTCAGGGATCCCAGGCATACACGATAAGAAACAGTCAAGTTACTGGTGCTCAGTGCTGCCTCCTGCCGAGAATCAGGGTCCCCGTCAGCTTGGGGGACTGGGTTGCACAGTAGCACTATGTCGGCAGAAGGTCCACTCCTGCGCTGCGGAAAACAGACTTCCGTGTGAGCTTGCCCAGAATCAAAGTCAGGTGGCACTGCCGCCCTGCGTGGGCTTCGGGTTTGGTCGCCCGATTGTGTTGTGGGGAGCAGATTCCCAGTGTCCTTGAGCTCCCAGGCTCAAATTCCTGTAGCGGTACTGGGGCCTGTGCGAGGAGTGGGTCTATCAGTTACTATGGCATTGCCTGCAAGCCTGCGAGGAGGGGGATAGGCTCCTTGACTCACAGAAACCTGCAGCTGGGATGTCTGGATTCTTGGTGTCTGTGCATCTGCAGCTGTGGTTGCAGGTCTCTGTCCCCAGTGGCTGCAGGGTCCTGGTTTGCATCTGAGACCAGACTGGGTGGTGCTGAGGCCTGGATCCTAGTCTCAAGCAGCTCTGTTTCTCAAGATGGCGTGGTCCCTGTGCCCGTGCTGGCCGCCCCTAAGTGTCCACGGTGAGAGCGGGGCTCCACCGTCTAAGACTGCCTGGCAGCCCCTTGGAGGACCTGCAGAATCTAACTGTCCCTATCTCATACACACACACACCACACACATCCACACACTCCTTTATTGCTCCCTCACACTCTCTCCCTCCCTACCTTCCTGCCATTCGCCATCTTCCTTCCCTGAATCATGTTTTTAAAAAATTCATCTTTATTGTGGAAAGTATTACAGATGTTCCCTTTGTTGTTTTTTTCCATTGACCCCCTCCACCGCGCACCCACACCTCCCAGGCCTTTACCACACTATTATCTGTGTCCAAGGACTATGCATAAGTTCTCTGGTTAATCTTTCCCCACCCCACTCACTCTCACAACCTGCCTTCCCTCTGAAATGCATCAGTCTGTTCCATGCTTCTATGTTTTTGGATCTATTTTGTTAATCAGTTTATTTTGTTCATTAGATTTCACATATGAATGAGATCATATGATACTTCTCTTTCCCTAACTGGCTTATTTCACTTAGCATTATACTCTCCAGGTCCAAAAGAGCTACAGCCCTAGCTGGTTTGACTCAGTGAATAGAGCATTGGCCAAGGACTGAAGGGCCCTGGGTTTGATTCTGGTCAAGGGCATGTACTTAAGTTGCAAACTCAATCCCTGGCCCTGGTCAGAGTGCCTGAGGGAGGCAACCAATCAATGTCTCTCTCTCTCTGTCTCTCCCCCTCCCTTCCACTTTCTCTAAATATCAATGGGAAAATATCCTTTGGTGAGGATTAACAAGGGGAAAAAATAAACCACTACAGATTATAAACTAGAGTTAAGAACCCAAAAGTTATTGAGAAAAGAATTATTTTAAAAATTTGGTAGTTAGTTCAGTTGTTCATTAAATTCCACATGTGAGTGAAATCATATGGTACCAAAAGAAAAAAGGGGAAATAACTCATTGACATGGACAACAGTGTGATGATTGTGGGGGGAGTATTGAGGGGTGGGTGGAGGTGGAAGAGGGTACAGGAGAGTAAATGGTGATGGGAAAAATAAAATTTAATTAAAACATGTTGCTATATAAGTCAAATATGATATAGTACATTTTGAAAATTTTCATAGAAGAAACATTTTTTAGAAGAAAAACATTTAAGGCTTCTCTGTAAAATTAAGCAACATTTGTTTAAACTTTAATAATTATGAGTTCTGCCTAACTGGTTTGGCTCAGTGGATAGAACATCGGCCTGCAGACTCAAGGGTCCCAGGTTCGATTCTGGTCAAGGGCATGTACCTTGGTTGCGGGCACATACCCAGTAGGGAGTGTGCAGGAGGCAGCTGATCGATGTTTCTCTCTCATCAATGTTTCTAACTCTCTATCCCTCTCCCTTCCTCTCTGTAAAAAATTAATAAAATATATATTTTTAAAAATAATTATGAGTTCTCTGCCTGGTGCTCTCTGACATTTGCCAGACACTTTATTTGAGAAGAAGACTGTACACTTTGTTGCAGTTGGCCGTTGATTATATAAAATGTTATGCCAACCATAACTGATGGTTATTCTTTATCAAATTATTCAAGTACTATTTGATAAATTGAAAACTTAAAATGATGTTTTTTGAGAAACATTGATTGACATAAATTAATGTATTTCCAATCTGAAAGTTCAAATAATGTTAAATGTTTATACAGTAATATTATCAATAACCTGATGAATGTTTACATCTGTATTTTGTCACAGAGATGGAGGCTATGAAACGTCACCACTCCTGGGAAAATACTGTGGCTCAAATCCACCTCCAAGAATCATCTCTCACAGTAATAAATTATGGTTGCAATTTAAGAGTGATATCATTAACTCAAGGTCTGGATTCTCAGCTTACTGGGATGGATCATTAACAGGTAAAGAGCAAAGAGCTATCTTTTATTGGTGAGTCCAAATGGGTTGGTTTCTTAGTTCTTGTATTGCCATACTCTTATCCATATTTTTCCATCTGTGTCTTGTGATTACTATCTATAATAATAAAATGGTAATATGCTAATTAGACTGGACAGCCAGACAGCCTTATGGATGTCATTCTGGACGTCCTTCTGGACGAAGCCGCAGCAGCAGGGGCTGAAGCAGAGGCAGAGGCAGTTATGGGTGATCAGGCAGGTAGGCGAGCGGTTAGGGGAGATCAGGCAGGCAGGCAGGCAGAGGGGTTAGGGGCGATGAAGCAGGCAGGCAGAGTGGTTAGGGATGATCAGGCAGGCAGGCAGGCAAGCAGTTAGGAGCCAGTGGTCCCAGATTGCGAGAGGGTGCACCCATGCATGAATATCGTGCACAAGGTCTCTAGTCTGTAATAAACTTCAACATTGTAAATACTTCTGAATTCACAGCAGCCTTTTGTTTTTGAATACAAAGTAAGGGAAAATGGTTTGATTCCCTGGTATATTTAATCAAACTGGTCATCTTGGTTAGGAAAAGGAAAGTACATTGATATGAATTAAGATTCTAGGCTAGCTACTCTTTGGTGATGTAGTTGTTTTGTCTTGGTTTAAAGAGGTGTAATCGTAGCACCAGTTTGATATAGAGAAGAAGATTCAATGTGACCAGAAAGAAAGTTATGAATCATTCCATCTCTTTCTCCTGTAGGTTGTGGGGGCAATCTCACCACTCCCACTGGCACCTTCACATCTCCCAACTACCCGATGCCCTATTACCACAGCTCCGAATGCTACTGGTGGCTGAAAGCCAGCCAGGGCAGCCCATTTGAACTGGAATTTGAAGAGTTTCACTTGGAACATCATCCAGACTGCACTTTAGATTATCTGGCCGTATGTATACAGTTTCAGTTGTATCATTCACTGCTTCCTCTTTGCCCAACACACATAAATGCATTTATTTTATTTTATTTTTTTTTGAGATTTGAGAAAGGGGAACATTTAAACATAAACAAAACATCCACATAAACATTTTAAGCAAAATAAAAAATTAAAAGAAAATTTTATAAAAATGACTTGCCTTCTAAGTATAGCATGTATTACTCAATGTCTTGATATTTATATACTTAAGTATTAAAATACATTGAATATGAACTATATATACTAAGATATTAAAATATATGCAATATGGACTATTAAGATATAAGACTACTGAAAGGGGGGTTATGAGATTTATCGTAATTATTATCAATGTGCTTTCTATATATGCAGTGCAAAATAACAATGTAGAGGACTTTATTGGTGAATTAGGATAATTGAAGTCCTCCAGGTACAACTTTTTATAGAACCAGCTATTCAGCCTTTTCCATTAAAAAACAATCTACATTTTAAAATTTATTAAAGTGTCATAAATGATAAACTATAAAATTAAAAACAGCAAGGAAGACTACTGATAACAGCTATAATCTCAAAATATGTATTAATCTTTTATTTTCAATCTTCAGATTTCAACCTGGGTTCACACACAACTATATTCTGCCATGGCTAAATGACCAGAGTTCATGGCCCAAGTTTATTGACAATTAGCTATAATTTTAAATATATTTTGATTCAGGATTATTCTTTTATTATGTCATATATATATATATATATATATATATATATATATTCCTTTTCCAATTTTTTAGATTTACAGAGGCCTTTACATAATGTTTATAGCCATAATCATTTGACATTTAAAATATTTTATTAAAGGTATATGATGGTCCAAGTACCAGCTCTCACCTGCTAACTCAGCTTTGTGGGGATACGAAACCACCTCTAATTCGTTCTAGTGCAGACAGCATGTTTTTAAAACTGAGGACAGATGAAAGGCAACAAGGAGGTGGCTTCCTGGCCAAATACCACCAGAGTAAGTATGTATATTGGCTGCTTGATGCCCGTAGGGTCTTCAATATATATATATATATATATATATATATATATATATATATATATATATATGTATATATGTATATATGTATATATGTATATATGTATATGTATATGTGTGTATATATGTATATATGTATATATGTATATATGTATATGTATATGTGTATATATATATATATATATATACATATATATATATATATATATATATATATATATATATATACACACTATATTTTAAATCCTCATCCAAGGATATGTTCAGAGAGAGGAAGGGGGAGAGACAGAGAGAGAGAGGGAGAGAGAGAGAGAGAGAGACATCCATATGAGAGAAAAACCAATCAACTGCTTCCTGTACTCACTCCAGCCAGGGAACCAAGTGAAGTGGCAACCTTTTGGTGTATGGGAGGACACTCCAACCAACTAAACAACCTGGCCAGGGGGAGGGGGGGGTCTCAATCTTTTGATGAATGAAATCAATGGAAATAAGTATAAGCCATTGGTTTGAGCCATTAAAATAAATCTTATCTCCTTATTGAGAAAAATTTAACTCTATTAGGAAAGAAATGCTTATGCATTAAATTTATCATCTGACTAAAGCATGTGATAAGCTGTAGAAACTTAGAGGAATATTTAATACTAGAGGCCCGGTGCATGAAATTCCTGCATGGAAGGGGGGTATCCCTCAGCCCAGCCTGCACCCTCTCCAATCTGGGACCCCTTGAGGGATCTCCGACTGCCCGTTTAGGCCCGATCCTGGTGGGATTGGGCCTAAACGGGCAGTCGGACATCCCTCTCACAATCCAGGACTGCTGGCTCCCAACTGGTCACCTGCCTGTCTTCCTGATTGCCCCTAACTGCTTCTGCCTGCCAGCCTGATCACCCCATAACCACTCCCCTGCCAGCCTGATTGATGCCTAACTGCTCCCCTGCCAGCCTGTTTGCCCCTAACTGCCCTCCCCTGCAGGTCTGGTCACCCCTAACTGCCTTCTCCTGCAGGCCTGGTCACCCCCAACTGCTCTCCCCTGCAGGCCTGGTCCCCCCCAACTTTCCTCCTCTGCTGGGTTGGTCACCCCTAACTGCCCTCCCCTACAGGCTTGATCGCCCCCAACTGCCCTCCTTTGCAGGCCTGGTCCCTCCTAACTGCCCTCCCCTGCTGGCCTGATTGCCCCCAACTGCCCTCCCTTGCAGGCCTGGTCCCTCCCAACTGCCCTCCCCTGCTGGTCATCTTGTGGTGGCCATCTTGTGTCCATATGGGGGCAGCCATCTTTAACCACATGGGGGCAGCAATCTTGTGTGTTGGAGTGATGGTCAATCTGCATATTCCTCTTTTATTAGATAGGATAGAGGCCTGGTACATGGGTGGGGGCCAGCTGGTTTGCCCTGAAGGGTGTCCCGATCAGGGTGGGGGTTCCCTTGGGGTATGGGGTGGCCTGGGCAAGGGGCCTGTGGTGGTTTGCAGGCTGGCCATGCCCCCCGGCGACCCATGCAGAGGCCCTGGTATCTGGGATTTATTTATCTTCTATAATTGAAATTTTGTAGCCTTAAGTGGAGGCCATGGCAGGCCAGGGCTTCAGAAGCTTGGCTTCCTCCATTGCTGTGGGCAACCCTAGCCTCCTGCTCTCTCCAGCTTCGTGGCTGCCGCCATTTTTGTTGAGATTTATTTATCTTCTATAATTGAAACTTTGTAGCCTGGAGTGCAGTCCTGGGCCAGCCAGGGTGTGCGGAAAGCTTGGCTTCCTCCATCGCCAGGGAAACCCAAGCCTCCCTTCTGCTCTCTCTGTGGCTGCAGCCATCTTGGTTGGGTTAATTTGCATATTCGCTCCTGATTGGCTTGTGGGTGTGGCTTGTGGGTGTACTGGAGTGATGGTTAATGTGCATATTACTCTTTTATTAGATTATAGATTATTAGATGCTGAAAGAATTGCAATTCAGCTAACAGGTTAACAGCTAATCAGTTTTTATTTGTATCAAACATTAAGATCCTCTAATTAGACATTATTCCATTGTACATAGTGTTTCTAACACATTTTTTTGGTCATGTATTTCAAAAGGTATTAATTTTATTAAGGGAACTATTGTCCTTGTGAGTCACACGTGAAGTAGGCACATTCTTTACTGGAGAAAAATCTGGTCTTTGTAGAGATGCCATTTTAAAATCTGCTTTCCGATGAGGCAACCTGGTGGGATTAAAGGAGTATTGAACAGAAGTCCAGGGGCTCAGAGGTTTGTCCTGCCTGGGAAGGTCACTTTTCTTCTCTGGGGTTCCATGATTTTTTTCTCTTAAAGAAAGGAGATTAAATTCGGTGATTGTGAAGGCTGCCTTCTAGCTCTAGAATTAAATACTTTCTAAAGTTAGCTTTAAAATGGACATTCAACAAACAAAATTTTCTTGAATTTATGTTATTTAATAAACACTTTACTTGTATGGTTTTATATTTTGTTAATCCTCACCCAAGGATATTTTTTTTCCATTGATTTTTAGAGAGAGTAGAAGGGATGGAAAGAGGGAGGGAGGGAGGGATGGAGGGAAGAAGGAGGCGGGGGAAAGAGAGAGAGAGAGAGAGAGAGAGAGAGAGAGAGAGAGAGAGAGAGAGAGAGAACATCAATATGAGAGAGGCACATCAATTGTGCCTCTCTCGCACTCACCCCAACTGGGCTGGGGATCAAACCTGCAACCCAGGTACATATACATCCCCTTGACCGGAATCGCACCTGAGACCCTTTGTGTGTGAGCCAACACTAACCATCGTGCACACTGGCCAGGGCTACTTGTGTTTTGAAAATACAGTTCCTTGCCCCCATTAAATCTATGTTTACCCATAATTTTGACACAATTACCTAAAAATAGAACCAAAAGTCACAAAATCATAATCAATATACAATATCCCTTTGGATTAGTTGAGAGGATTAATGTTTAACTTTGATTCTGTGTGAATTTGAGGATTCACACTCACTTATATATGGGGTTAGAGTGAACGCTAGTTTTGAATACTAAGTTTTAATATTATATAGCTTTGTTCCTCAGAAATTCATCATTAGTGCATAAAAAGCCCTCCCAAATTCCAGCAGGGATATATCTGCTTGGTTGAGCATATAATCGTATCTCCCATTTTATGATTGTTATCTGAATTTGTTTCTCAGTTACCTTTTATTCCTATGATATTTTATTCTCTCCCATACTTTCAGAACACTAAAGACGTAATTTAGTGCACTTAGGTCCTTAAAGGTAAAAACCAGAGGAGCCAGTGCGATTTTCCATATAATTTGATATTTGAAATTAGAGGCTGGCAGATAGTATAATTCTTAAGCACTGAGAACAGCCCACGTGGTTTAACGGAATACATTTTCCTCTGCCCTGTTTTGTCATCATTGGGGCACATGATACTTGTCTGCCTAGTAGGTTTCATTTCTTGCAAGCATCTGAAATCACAAAATCATTCTTTGGAAATCCTGTGTGGACAAAAGTGTTACCTAAAAATATTCAAAGAGAAATAGTTTGAGTACCCCCTGCTCTAGCAAAGGAAGATATTTGAAGAGTCACAAGTATATACTTTACAAACCAAAGTTTATAAATGGTGTTCCAGCCACCTGCCAGGAAGCTGTATTGTGGTAGGAATGCATATATGAACCACAGTCTTTGGAGACAACTTTTTCAATATAACATTTACTTTGCCATTCTCTTGTATTCCATTTCATACAGATAATATAAGAAAGGCTTGAGAAAACATTAGGGCTGGCTGAATTTGGCTCTGATTCCCAGGACAAGCCATACCTAGTCTAGAGGTACCTAGTGTAGTCTTGTTGAAAATTAAGCTGAAGAAAATGCCACCATTGGATTGAAGACTGTTATAAAAATTTAAGATTTTCATTTTTCTTCAAATCCTGTGCGTTCCCTCTAGGCCTTTGGTACTTCCTGATGACTAACTAGAGGCATAACGGAGTCTTTGTTATGAATTACATGCTGAGTTTTTAATTCAACAAAGCCATGTTGTTATTTATGTTTAGCATTCACATAGAACTTTGTGTTTTTAAACTATTAGATTTAAAGGTCAAGATTTCTGTCCCTTCCAAATGTTAAAGTTAGAAAAACAGAAGCATGGGATGTTTAACACACTTCTCTAAACAAACAGATCTCTGAGTAGTGTTAAGCTATTCGGCTTTCCATGGGTTCACAGGAATTGGATGTCTATTCTAACATGGGCAGTTTTCATGACAGTTTCAAGTTGCTGAATTCACTTAAGCAATATTTTACCTTGTTCTAAATGGAGACCTTTTCACTATAAAAATGCCTCACCAAATATACTAGGTGTACAAAAAAATGTATACACGCTTTAACAGCTGATAGTTCTATTGATATTTCTTTCTTTTCAGATTTAAGCCATCTGAATTGATAATTATTTAATACTAGAGGCCCGGTACATAGAATTTGTGCATGGGGGGTGTCCCTCAGCCCAGCCTGCATCCTCTCCAATCTGGGACCCCTCAAGGGATGCCTGACTGCCCATTTAGGCCCGATCCCGGTAGGATTGGGCCTAAATGGGCAGTCGGACATCCCTCTCACAATCCAGGACTGCTGGCTTCCAACTGCTTGCCTGTCTGCCTTCCTGATTGTCCCTAACTGCTTCTTCCTGCTAGCTTAATCACCCCCTAACCACTCCCTGCCAGCCTGATTGATGCCTAACTGCTCCCCTGCCAGCCTGTTTGCCCCTAACTGCCCTCCCCTGCAGACCTGGTCACCCCTAATTGCCCTCCCCTGCAGGCCTGGTCCCCCCCAACTGCTCTCCCCTGCAGGCCTGGTCCCCCCCAACTTTCCTCCTCTGCTGGGTTGGTCACCCCTAACTGCCCTTCCCTTCAGGCCTGGTTGCCCCCAACTTCCCTCTTCTGCTGGCCTGGTCACCCCTAACTGCCTTCCCCTGCAGGCTTGATCGCCCCCAACTGCCCTCCCTTGCAGGCCTGGTCACTCCCAACTGCCCTCCCCTGCTGGCCATCTTGTGGTGGCCATCTTGTGTCCACATGGGGGCAGCCATCTTGTGTGTTGGAGTGACGGTCAATTTGTATATTATTCTTTTATTAGATAGGATAGAGGCCTGGTGCATGGGTGGGGGCCAGCTGGTCTGCCCTGAAGGGTGTCCCAGATCAGGGTGGTGGTTCCCTTGGGGCGTGGGTGGCCTGGGCAAGTGCCCTGTGGTAGTTTGCAGGCTGGCCACGCCCCCTGGCAACCCAAGTGGAGGCCCTGGTATCTAGGATTTATCTATCTTCTAAAATTGAAACTTTGTAATCTTGAGCAGAGCCAAGCCTCCTGCTTGCTCTGTGGCCACAGCCATTTTTGTTGGGATTTATTTAGCTTCTATAATTGAAACTTTATAGCCTTGAGTGGAGGCCTAGGCAGGCCAGGTGTGCGGAAAGCTTGGCTTCCTCCATTGCCCGGGAAACCCAAGCCTCCTGCTCTCTCTGTGGCTGCAGCCATCTTGGTTGGGTTAATTTGCATACTCGCTCCTGATTGGATGGTGGGCATGGCTTGTGGGTGTAGCAGAGTGATGGTTAATTTGCATATATTTTATTAGATAGGATATATATATATATATATATATATATATATATATGAAGTATATGCATAAAAGTGTGTGTGTGTGTGTGTGTGTGTGTGTGTGTATTAGAGGCCTGGTGAACGAAATTTGGGTTAATTTGCATACTCGCTCCTGATTGGATGGTGGGCATGGCTTGTGGGTGTGGCAGAGTGATGGTTAATTTGCATATCTTTTATTAGATAGGATATATATATATATATATATATATATATGAAGTATATGCATAAAAGTGTGTGTGTGTGTGTGTGTGTGTGTGTGTGTGTGTATTAGAGGCCTGGTGAACGAAATTTGTGCAGGGGGGGTCCCTTCAGCCCAGCCTGCACCCTCTCCAATCCAGGACCCCTTGGGGGATGTCTGACTGCAGGTTTAGGTTCGATCCCAGGGATCGGGCCTAAACTGGCAGCTGGACATCGCTCTCACAATCCTGGACCACTGGCTCCTAATTGCTCACCTGCCTGCCTTCCTGGTCGCCCCTAACTGTCCCCCCACTGCTGGCCTGATCACCCCTCACTGCCTCTGCATGCTGGCCAGATCGCCCCTAACTGCCCCTCACTGCCGAGCTGGTCACTCCTATCTGGCCCCCCCACTGGCCTGGTCACCCCTTACTGTCCCCCCTGCTGGCCTGGTTGCCCCCAACTGCACCCCCTGCCAGCCTAATCACTCCCAACTGCCCCCCTGCCGGCCTGATCACCCCTCACTGCCTCTGCATGCTGGCCAGATCGCCCCTAACTTACCCCCGCTACTGTCCAGCTTGCCTCCAACTGCCCCCTCCCTGCCGACCTGGTTGCTCCTATCTGCCCCCCCCCCGCCAGCCTGGTCACCCCTTACTGCCCCACCCCCCCGCTGGCCTGGTCGCCCCCAACTGTCACCCTCTGCTGGCCTGGTCACCCCTAATTGCCCCACCTGCTGTCCTGGTCGCCTCCAACTGCCCCCCCCCCCACACACTGGCCTGGTTTCCCCTAACTGCCCCCCCGCCCGCCTGGTCACCCCTAACTGCTACCCCCTACCAACCTGGTCATCCCCAACTGCTCCCCCTGCTAGCCTAATTGCCCCCAACTGCCCCCCCCACCCCCGTCATCCTGGTTGCCTCCAACTGCCCCCCCCCGCCATTCTGGTTTCCCCTAACTTCCCCCCCCTTGCCTGCCTGTTCACCCCCAACTGCCCCCCCCTCCCAGCCTGGTTTCTCCTCACGCCCCCCCCCCCAACTGGCCTGGTCACCCTATGCAGCCTGCTATTCAGTCGTTTGGTCGTCCCTCACTAACACCCCTACCGGCCTGGTCGCCCCACACAGCCTGCTTGTTCAGTCGTTTGGTCGTCCCTCACTAACCCCCCTGCTGGCCTGGTCATTGGCAGGTATCTTGTGAGGGAGTAAGGGTTAATTTGCATATTACCTATTTATAATATAGGATATACATACATTTTAAAACTAGAGTTTTAAAAGGCAATATCACACACATCTTGGAGTAATTTTGATATGTTTGATGGTTGTTCTTAACAATCATGATTATTTTTTCCAGCCTGTGAGAACGTGATGATTGTGAATCGAACCTATGGCATCCTAGAGAGCATACATTATCCAAATCCCTATTCTGACAATCAGCGTTGCAACTGGACCATCCAAGCAACAACTGGCAACACCGTGAATTACACATTTTTAGAATTTGAATTGGAAAAACACCCAAACTGCTCCACAGACTATTTAGAGGTATGTATCCTGAAGTTAAGTACATTACTGTATTTTCAAATAAAGTTAGGCAAGCCAAACTAGAAGGCATTACACTTTGAAGAAACAAATCCCTAACCCTGCCTTACACATCTTTAATATGTTACTAGCCATGGTGTTTGAGCAGGAATATTTCATGCCTCTTTCTCAGCATCATTGATATATTAAAGATATTTAAGCTCTTAAATTATATACATGAAGAACTATCTATGTTTTTAGTTTCATTATAACTTTTGGACTGACCAACTTCATGTTAATTAAATAATGCAGAAAAGGAAGAATCACTTCTATTTTTGGTTGGTTGTTTTTATGTTTGTTCTGTATAAATAAGAAATCAGAAACATGTTTGGGTATCACAGCTTTATTTAATGTTTAATTTGCCTTACATTAAGAATCATGATTTAGATTTTTGTTTTTATTTAAATTTATGCTCATTTAGTTAACTTTTCTTTTTGTAAAACAGAAGTTTCTATTTGTTGTAATAATGACCACCAGTGACACTAATTCCACTCTCCATATACAGTACAATGCTATACAATAAAAATTGCTTGAAAATTAGGGAACCCAAAATATGAGGTAATCTGCTATTTTTATATTTTATTTACAACATTTTTATATACTTTATATGCAACATTTTAGGGCTACAGATTGTAAAGTTAGGCACCTACTTATTTTATTAATGTAATTATTCATTCACACATAAAATTGTGAGCTAATATGTTAATTTAAAAATATTGATTTCTACTCTCATTAGGGATTGCTTCATAAAGCATTTTTACTCAATTTACATATATTTTGACAACTAGTTTTCATCATTAATGAAATCACTTTTCAGTCATCTAACACATTAACTTTATCTCTATTTACATTGGTAATATATAATGCTTTTGAATCCACACTATGATGTTTTCACTAGAAATCTTTTCTGAAGTGAAGTACTAACTCTGATAACATTAGGGCATTCCTCCATCCCACCTGTCCACAAGGCAATGAGTTGGTGTTTATTTTTTAAGGTGATCAATGATTTTTAGAAGCCTTGCTTGTAAAGACTTCCAACATCCAGCATTTGTAATGTTGAGGACATATTCTCAGTAAAAAATACTTTATCCTTGTAAAAAAAGTTTCACTCTCTTTTTACCAATTCTTTAAAAAAGTATCACTGATTGAGGTTGTTTGAGGTTAACATATCTTTTCCAAATAGCACATTTCTTCCTCAAAACACGTAAGAGAAACTTCCTGTACTTTGAGAGGCTTTCTGAGGTTCTGAAATAAGGATTACCTTGTTTTTGAGGGATAATTTTATAGGTTAAAGAAAACGTTGCTTTATATTTAGAAAACAATATTAAAGAAATACTAACCATAGTGTTTACCCATTAGAAAGTTACATTTACTAGTATTCAAAATGTGATACAACATAAAACAAAATTATAAGCATGAACTTGACAATGGTTTTAAAGACCCTTTTCCTTGATTTAGTGATTAGGTAGTCTTTACACACTTAATAATGGTGTGCTTGTCTCATTCCATTTATCTGGAGTAGCCTCTTTTTTGTTTCTTCATGTAGCAAATCTTGATCATTCTTTAGAAAAATAAATGGAAAAGTTGATATTAAAGCCTTTATCATACCAAAAGCACAGCAGTTTATCATATTATATTTTTACTGGTTGTGACTGTGTCCACATGCCCTCCGGGACTCCGAGCTTTGTGAAGGTAGGAGCCGTCTCACTTTATGACCCAGGCACATTATAGAGTTGGGAATCTTATAGGAGCTCAGTAAGTTAAGGTTAAATAGAATAAATATCACACAAAAAGAAGATAAACAACCCAATCAAAAAATGGGCAACTGATCTAAATAGACACTTTTCGAAAGAAGACAAGGAAGGCCAAGAGACATATGAAAACCTTTTCAAAGTCACTAATCATCACAGAGATGCAAATCAAAACAACAATGCGGTACCATTTTACACCTGTCAGAATGGCTATCATCATCAAATCAACAAACGACAAGTGTTGGCGAGGATGCAGAGAAAAAGTAACTCTTTTGCACTGCTGGTGGGAATGCAGATTGGTGCAGCCACTGTGGAGAACAGTATGGAGTTTCCTCAAAAAACTAAAAATGGAACCCCCATTTGACCCAGTGATCCCACTTCTATGAATATATCCCAAGAAACTAATAACACGAATCAGAAAGGATATATGCACCCCTATGTTCATAGCAGCACAATTCACCACAGCTAAGATTTGGAAACAGCCTAAGTGCCCATCAGCAGACGAGTGGATTAAAAAACTGTGGTACATCTACACAATGGAATACTACGCTGCAGTAAAAAAGAAGGAGTTCCTACTATTTGCAACAACATGGATGGAGATGGAGAGCATTATGCTAAGTGAAATAAGCCAGGCAGAGAAAGATAAATATCACATGATCTCACTCATTTGTGGAATATAATGAACGGCATAGACTGATGAACAAGAACAGATCCAGAGACTGAGAAACATTGATCAGAACCTCAAACCTCAGGGAAGGAGGGGGTCGGTGGGAGTAAGGGGGAGAGATAAACCAAGGGACTTGTGTGCATGCATATGAGCCTAATCAATGGATGCAGACAACAGGGGGGTGGGACATGAGTGGGGGAATAAGAACACATATGTAAAAAAATAATAATAAAAATAACAAAAAATGGAATATCACAGACACATTTTAGGATCAGCCTAATGACAGCTATTAATTAGTGAGAAATAACTGAATTCCAAACTGGCCTTTTGGTATAAGCCCTACATAGTCAATGCAATCCTATCACCTTGGGCACAAACCAGAATAGAAGTGATGGCCTTGCAGAACATTGTGTGTGCTGCAATATTCTAGGCGCCACGTTGTGGTGTGATAAAGCACAATGGGGAAAGCTGCAGAGAGGAGGAAGCTCTGAACTGGACTTTAAAGGAGTCTTAGGCAGAAAGAGTGGGGAGGAAATGAGAGGAAACCTATCCAGGGACTGGATTCCATCTCGTTGGACTTACTTGAGGATGGCATGGTAACAAGGCCCATCAGATAATTTTTGGAGGCATTTGAAAACCATCAAATAAAAATTATTTGTTCCAGTAACTGCAGAGCAGCTCATGAGAGGCCCTTCATAGAAGGTGTTACAGGCATGCCATCTATCTTGTGCAACATGGATGGTGAAAGCAGCAAAAATACAGAATGAGAACCAGAAGTTCAGCAAAGGCTTCCAAAGAATGATGCTGTTGCCAGAGGGAGGTGACTTTTTTCCATTTCTTTAAGCCAAGGGGCAAGACCAGAGTGATCTCTGCAGCGGCTGATCCAGGAGGGAAATGTAAAAGCACAAATAACCATTTAAGGAGAGCAGGACCACAAACACAAAATCCATTTTCATTATTTTAATAACTTGTTATTATTTCAAGTGATTTAGCCAACTCTAAATTGAGCGACCATTACTACAGCCAGCATTGCGTTATTTTGAATTAATAAAACTGAAACTCTGAAAGGACTTGATTAGGTGCTGGTAGGACATTGTGCCCAACTTTGCTGAGAGGTATGGGCCTCTAAGGAGCCTACTGGGAATCTAATCCATCCTTCATTATTTTGTCTTCTGGGCAAAACAAAATGATTGAGATTTGGAAATAAAATACTCAGTGGGAGGAAGGCTCATTTGCTTAAAGGAGTAACACCATATTGCTCATACAGTTATGGGAAGCCAACTTTAAGAATTATTCTTATACTAGAGGCCTGGTGCACAAAATTTGTGTACGGGGGGGGGGAGGGGGGGGCTCAGCCCAGCCTGCACCCTCTCCAATCTGGGACCCCTCAGGGGATGTCCGATTGCCATTTAGGCCCTGTGGGATCGGGCCTAAACCGGCAGTTGGACATCCCTTTTACAATCCTGGACTGCTGGTTCTTAATCGCTCACCTGTCTGCCTGCCTGGTCGCCCCTAACTGCCACTCCCCCGCCAGCCTGATCACCCTTCACTGCCACCCCCCTGCCAGCCTGATCACCCCTCACTGCCTCTGCATTCCGGCCTGGTCACCCCTAACTGCCCCCCCTGCCAACGTGGTCACCCCTAACTGGCCCCTGCTACTGGCCAGGTCACCCCCAACTTCCCCCTCCCTGCCATCCTGGTCGCTCCCAACTGCCCACCCCCAGCCAGCCTGGTCATCCTTTACTGGGCCCCTGCCAGCCTGGCCGTCCCCAACTGCCCCTCCTGCTGGCCTAGTTGCCTCTCACTGTCCCCCAATAGCCTAATTGCCCCCAAATGCCCCCCCTGCTGGCCTGGTCACCCCTAACTGCCCCCCCCCCCGCTGGCCTGGTTGCCTCTTACTGCCCCCCCTGCCGACCTGGTCACCCCCAACAGCCCCCCTCTGCTGGTCTGGTCACCCCTAACTGCCCCCCCCAACACCGTCCTGGTCACCCCATGCAGCCTGATGTTCAGTTGTTTGGTTGTCCCTCACTAAACCCCCTGCTGACCTGGTCGCCCTATGCAGCGTGCTTGTTCAGTCATTTGGTCATCCCTCACTAACCCTTCTGCCGGCCTGGTCACCCCAAGCAGTGTGCTTGTTCAGTCGTTTGGTCGTCCCTCACTAACCCTTCTGCCGGCCTGGTCACCCCATGCAGCGTGCTTGTTTAGTCGTTTGGTCGTCCCTCACTAACCCTTCTGCCGGCTGGTCACCCCATGCTGCGTGCTTGTTCAGTCGTTTGGTCGTCCCTCACTAACCCTTCTGCCGGCCTGGTCACCCCATGCAGCGTGCTTGTTCAGTCGTTTGGTCGTCCCTCACTAACCCCTCTGCCAGCCTGGTCACCCCAAGCAGTGTGCTTGTTCAGTTGTTTGGTCGCCCTAATTAACCCCCCTGCTGGCCTGGTCATAGGCTGCCATCTTGTGAGGGTGTGAGGGTTAATTTGCATATTACCTCTTTATTATATAGGATTTTACAACTTGATTTAACTTTGTCATTTTTACTTTGGGTCTGAGACTCCATGTGGAAGAGGAGATTTGTTATAGGTGATTGACTACACAAACATAAGTGATGGATTTGGGAGAAATCATCACAGAGATATACAGGGAGGCCAGAGCACATGTTATAGATCAACAGGGAGGAAAGGAAAGAAGAAAACTAGGAGGTTATTATGTTATGGAAGCTGAGGGAAGGGAGTATAATAGAAGGTGACAGAGATCAATAAGGTGAGATTCTCCCAAGGGGTCAAGAAAGGTCTGTTGAGCAGTGTCCCTTGGAGACCAGCGTGACTATGGGCAGAGCCCAGTTTGAGGGATAGTGGGAGCAGGAACAAGGCTGTAGTGTTAAGGGGCATGAAGGGGAGAGAGTAAATGTACAAGTCTAAGTCCATGAATTCAATGTTAGTTCTGTCTAGAAAATCATTAAGTCTTGGCCTCTTTTCTCCAATCCTTATCCTTTATTTCCCTAACTGGTCCTCAAACGACAAATTCTCATGGGATACCCTCCTTTGCCTGTTCTCTTGTATGTCAGTGTCTCTTAAAATGTGGCCCAGGATTGGATGCAGCACTCCAACTAACCTATCCAGGACCAGGTATGCTGGGACTATGTCATCTGCTTCACATACGTCTGGTATTGTAGGCTGAGGTTAAATGAGTTTATCGTCAGTCAGGTCGTAATGTTGGACTATATTAAGACCTATAATCTCCAGGTCATTTTTACATGAATTGTAATGGCTTTACTAGTATAGCCATCCCCAGGATATTACTCCTAGTAAGTTATATTAATTTGACTGTTCTGCCTGAGAATTCCATCACTTCATGACTCCTCCAAATTCTGATTGTCTGGTCTGTAGAGCATTATTCATTTGTACATAGACTTTTTGGCCATTGGATGATGCTTGTTTCAAATACTCCAAAATGATAGGTTTCTTTCATTAAAATTATCTATTATTGACAGCAGCCTTCTAATGTTGGAAATATACCCATCTGACAGGTGAGACAATTGAGGTAAATACAGGTTATCCACCATCACAAAGATTATATGGGGCTAAGCCAGGCTTTCTAGCAGGTTCTGTGGCTCCAGGCTGATGCTTTTAGCTGTAATACTACACACCTCTATCTTTACACTCTTTCATAATTTTCTGTCCCCCTCAAAGGTGATCTGAAGGAGTGGCCATGAAACCCTTGGTCTACCACTCCAGTGACACTGTCACAAAAAGAAATTTGTTATTTTAGCAGGGCTTCTCCATAGATAAGCAGTGGCCATTTATTATAATCACCCCTTTCTCTGCTAATTGCTGACAAATTATTTTTAGTGTCTAATTTAGAATTTTTTAAAAAAAATTTACTGTCAATCTTACTCATCTGTGAAGTTCCAGAATAAATCTTTCCGAAATTTTGGAAATTGACTACTTTTTCCTTCAGACCTCTGGCAGTCCTGTGTTTCGTTGTTCTGTTTTATATTATTTGTTGCAGGTACACACTCAGACTAAACCATGTAGAAAAGATTAGTGTTTGTGAAAGGACTGTTACTCTGAGAAAAGTAAGAAACCTCCTACACACAGAATAAATGAAAAAGCTGAGAGAAAGCAGGAACAGAGGCAGCTTAGTGGATTCTCTTCTCTGTCTTACTGCTTTGTGGCTTCTACCAGCATTGCATACACCATTCCCATCTCTCTCCCTCCAAACTTCCTCTGAGTTTTTGCAACTTCATAATTTTAGTTTCAACATCGCCACCCCAGCCATGACTTTACATATTTTTTTAAATCCTCACCTGAGGATATGCTTTTTTATTTGAGAGAGAGAGAAGGGAGGGGGGGGGGACAGAAAGAGAGAGAGAGAGAGAGGAGAGAGAGGAGAGAGGAGAGAGGAGAAAGAAACATCACTGGTTGCCTCCCATACTTGCCTGACCAGGGATCGAACCTGCAGCTTTTTGGTGCACAGGACTACAACCAACTAAGCCACATCTGCACATGACCATTTACCTCAAGCACTTACAAGCAGCTAGACTTTCCGTTGTCAACAAATTACTGCACAGGTGGCTCATCTTGTTAAGCTTGACAGCAAAGGCATGGATGTAACCTGTTTAGGGATGGGTGCCCCTCCAGGCAGTACGATAGGATCACAGATCTCTCTGGTCACCGATCGCATGTGTGGGCAGAAGCAGACTCTGTGAGGAGGGGCATGGATTCTGCTGTTGCCTAAAACATTTGTTATACACATTCAGCAAGATTACAAAATTAGTTCTGTAGTGACTGTACCTTTCAGTACTAGAGGATATAATTTCTTTAGACTTCATTGTCTTTCTTCCAGTTTCAAAGTCATACCAGGCAAGTTTCCACTTGCCCTTTATCATGGTATGCTATCTTCTGCAGGTGTCAGCTCAATCCACATTTTTATCTTTCTTTTGCCCTAATGATACCTTTAAAAAATAGACTTCTTTTTCCTAACTGTGCTGTTTCCCACAGTTTGTATTTGTGCTCAGAAAATGGTCAGGAAGCTCCTGTGAGCCCCATGGGTTTCTTCTTAATTGATTTTTTTCAGAGATTTCCCCTTTTATTGTTGTAAAAGTTATCCCTGACTTTGTGGACAGAATTTAATTTTTTTTTAGAATTTGTCATTAAAAAATTCTTTCCTTTTTTCATTGATTCTCTTTTCTTTCATTGCTAATGTCTGGGGTCTATGGACTCCTATCTTCTTTTGAAGTCTGGCTCCTTAAAACCTGAGGCTTGTGATGATGTGTGCATCATTCAGGCTCTGAGGAAATCGATCCACTCTTCCCTTTTGGTCTCTTCTTCATTAACCACCATTTCGTTGCTGGTCAGAATTAGTCCAGGGTAGCACTTTTCTTCACTATTTACTTTCTGAGAGAGGAGAGCATAAAAAGAACTCATCAGGTGCCATGCTTTTTTCCAGAAAATGACATCTCAGAGATGTCTAGATGGTTGAAATGTTCTCCCCATGGTCACCCCTGTTTCTCTCTTTTTGTTTTACTTTTTTTCTCCATAAAAATCTGTAGTCTCTACTGAGGAAGAAGCTGATACTAGAAGATCAAGTCCCTACAACTAACTGCTAAATCTGGCTGCATTCCAGAATCACCTAGGGATCTTGTTAGAAAAACATATCCCTAAACCTCACCCCAGACCTACTTAATCAAAATCTCTGGGGACCCCCACAAGGTCCTGGTCCAGCACTTGATGACACTTTCTATGGGCCACTTCTTCCAGGACAGCTCTCTCCTCACTTCAAAGCTCTCTCCTGGGAAGTTATAAATATTTTACCATAATAGTATCCTCTTAACATATTACCTTTGAATACCACTAAAGTTTCTTTTTCAACAGGTCTTATTTTTCCATTGGTAGAGCTGAATTATATGCTTTGTTTCATCAAGGCCTGGTGATACTGTTATATTTATCTCATTATGTAAATATGTCAGATTACTTTAATTTTTTTGGATTCTGATTCTAAACGCCCTCCTACCTTTCCTTGTTTGGCACCTTTGCCACTATTGTCTTCCATTACACCCTTCTTTTTTCTGTGCCTTTTCCCTTTCCACTTATGTCATTTTCTAGTCCTCTTGATTATGTCAGTGACTTCTGTCAAATGCATTTCCCTCTAGTCTTTATAAGATTCATTTCGTCTCTTGCCAAATCCTCTTGCTGATGTCATCATGTTCACCAGATGTTTATATCATTGTTTGTTACACTCCCATGTCCTCCTTTCAATGACAAAATAATGCATTTTAAATGAAAGGATGGATGAAAATATCAATATCCTTGAACCTTTCAGCTCTACATCCATGTTTTCTAAGTCTGAGCAACAGTTTCCAACTGCGACTTTAAAACATCAGGGCCACTGTGATATGTAGTTAGTGAAGGTAATGATAGCTGTTGTGGAGAGCTCCTAAATTCTCAGATGCTTGATAAAAGTTTATTTCTCAATGACATCAGAGTTCAGTGTGGGTGTTCCTTGCTTTCCACATGGTGATTCAGGAACCTAGAGAAAGAGGAAGTCCGAAAGAACTACGCGGAAACCCCGTAGCTCGCTCTTTGACAAATGTTGATAGATGTTTCACAAATAAAGAGACTTAAATTCTAATAAATCTGGGAAAGCTGGAAAAACACAAATAAGGTTTGTTTTTCTGTTCAGTTTTTGCTGTGGTACTGCCTCCAGCTGTTACTGTCATAACTATGCATTGCTCATTCATTTATCCATTCATTCAGTTATTCAAATATGTGTCAAATTTTAGACACATAGGCCACAAAAATATGACTGTTTTAGCATCAGTTTTTCTTGTCTTCATGGAGGAGACAGGTATTAATCAATTTATCACACCATACAAATTTAATTACAAGCTGTGTTAACTGCTATTAGGGAATATTATTGGGTGCTCTGAAGACATGAAACGGGAGAACCCAGCTCATCTGTGGGTCAGGGAAGTTGCCCTGAAGAAGAATAACTGAACAAGATGAGAAAGAAAATTAGGGAAGGTGTGTTTAAAGAACTGTTGAGGATAAAGCCAGACACTAGTTTCAGTGGTAAGGACAGATTTTAATAGAAATATACTGCTGCAATAGGGAAGGGAGCCAGCCCAGTATGAACTGAACTCATAAAGGGAGAATGAGGGAGACTGGAGGGCACCAGCAGGGGTTGCAGCAGAATCAGGGAAGTGAAAAATTCCAAAGGCTTGTGCTGTGTAAGTGTGATTAGGCTGAGTCTGTTGCAAGTTAGGCAATGATGGAAGATAAGAGTTTTCCTCCCACAGAGACTGGGAGACAGGGTCTTATTCTTTCTGATGATGACATTTCAAAGGAATGGTTTTCAGATCCTTTAGAAAGATACTCCTGAATGTAGGAGATGCATGTACCTCCCAGAGGGAGAGAAGAAGGACGCACAGTTCTAAGCCCTTTCCAGCAGATGCTCTAAGAAAGGTGGTCAAGGCCTGTGCTCAGGGGTTGGCTGGTGGTGGCAGTCTTGAGCGTCCGCGGGCAGGCACTTTAAAGGGGATGGGGGCGTCCTAGGGATGCTGCCTAGAGCTGTTAGCAACTCTGTTAGGGTTTAAGTCGTCAATGTGGGGGAATGAGGAGATGAAATAGTTTGTGCTGAGAGTTTGTAGTTTTTATAGGCCAGGTTTGAGGCCTAGTAGAGATGGCTGCCTGACTAGAGTTGGGTCAAGGAGTGAATCGTTGTCAGACCTTAAAGAAGACCAGTGGGCTGATGCCCAGTGAGCTTCCAGGTGGGCTGGACCTGCAAGCGTAGAGTGTGGGCATGTGTAGAGTTTCAGTGACTCCCTGAAGAGCAGCAAGAGATCTTTCAAGGGTGACCAGGGAAATTGATTGCTCAGAGTGACACTTTTAAAAATTCCGGTTTCCAGAATAAATTGAAGGGAGTTAAGGGTAACTGTGGAGATCCAGGGAGGGGTTGCTGCAGTCTAGGGGAGAGAGAGAATAGCAGTTCTTCTCCTTGTATGGGGAAGACTGTAATAGACAGACTCAAGAGCACCTAGGAACTAAAATCCACAGAATTGGATTAATGGTTGGATAGGAGGTAGGTAATACAGTGAAGGAAATAATGATGTCAGGATACAGCCTCCTAGAACTGCGTACAAGCGTAACAAGCAAGGGAGAGAGTGGGGCTGCCCCTGAAGGAGGGCATACTGGGGCGGGGTGGGGGGGGGGCAGCGGGGAGATACCAAAGGCAGAATTCTGACTCCCTAACATCTATTGGACATTTGTATTCCACAGAACATTCTTAGGAAAACATTATTCTAGGGATAGTTTCTAAATTTTTCCCGTTTTAATTCTCAAACAAATAAGTGAAACTTTTAAGTTCATGAGATACTAGAAAGTTCTCCTTCACATCTCAGATGTTTATTTTGAGAATGACAATAATAAATGTCTACTATGTACTAGGTACTATTATAGACTCTTTCATAAATATTATTGCTTATCCTCATGTTATGTGGATAGTTCAGCAATTGGTTTTTTTACACTCATTTAATAGCCAAGAGAACTGGGACTCGGATAAGTAATAATACTTAAGACTACATTGTCCAGAGGTTATGAAGCTCTGTTCATGCTCAGGTCCTTCTTACTGGAGTGAGGGTTCTGAAGCCACCTGGGCCCAAAGCTTGGATTCTCTACATTAGCTGTGACCTTGGGCATGGAGTTTAGCCTCTTGCTGCCTCAGTTTACTCATGTGTAAAATAAAGGGAACAAGTACACTACTTATAAAATTGCTATAAGAGAATCTATACACCTGGAAAATATTCAGTACTCAAGAAATGTTTCTTATTATTCTCCCACACTTTTCTGGAGGTAGCACAATTCCCTCGTGGCCATTCATATTCTGCCTTCAAACGTTCACTTGGGCAGTGTAAGTGTGATTAGGCTGAGTCTGTTGTAAGTTAGGCAACATCCATTGTTTCTTATCCTTATAATAGCCTCTCTCTTGCAAACACCATCTCCATCACTTGTGACCTGTCACTTATGAACGGCCACTCCTCCCTTGTGAGATCTGACCTCCTCTCTCAGGCAGAGCCTTGGTCTGGTCTGTTTCAAAGCTTTGATAATTCAGAATTTGTTCTCTTTCTCTTCCAAGTTCCCTCCCTCCATGTATTCAGCACTTTATAGGACTTTGATTTCTTTTATCTTTTAAAGACTTTGCATCCTGTCTAATAAGTGAAATGTAAATAGTTTGTGTTTGCAGCACACATCACTGTTGGTCACACGATTCTGTAGAGGTATCAGAAACAATGACCTCAGTTTCTAAATATGTTGGTTTAAAGTTAAACCAAAATTGGAAACAACTCCAGATGCTACTCTTTCTGTTGTGACGCTTCCTGTCTTTTTCTGGGGGATTCTCTGGAATTAGAACTGCTTAAACCAGCTCTCTTATATCTGCTCACTACTATGGGAGGCTACTAATAAGCAAAGATTTAGTAACTCATCTATTGCTCACTCATAAGAGAATGCCTTATAGGTGCCCAGGCTACACAATAGAATGTACAACCTTGTTCAGTAGTCTTGATACTTGTTCAGTCTAGCCTAGTGCTTAAGATTGAAAATTGGAAACAGATAGACTGGGTTTAAACCAGACCTCATCACTTAATAGCCAGGTAACCTTGAGCAAGTCACTTAGTTTCCAGGTGCCTCACTTTTTCCATCTATAAAATGGGATAATCATTGTAAATGAGAATATATCTAACTATATCTATATTTACTTATATATAGATATAGATAGATAAATGAGGGTGGGCAAAAGTAGATTTACAGTTGTTTGTATGGAAAGAAACATGCAGATTATGATTATCACAATAAGTTTAACTCTGTTTTGCATACTCACAACTATAAACATACTTTGCCAACCCCTGTATAGATCTATCTATCTATATCTATCTATCTATATTTAGTCAGAATAAAGCTTGGCACATAGTAAACACTTACATAAATATTCACTGCTATTATTTGGAATAATCCTAATATAAGAGAAGAACCTCAGGTATAGAGAAATTTGCAAATAAAGAGCATTTACTTTTTTAGGTTGAGATATGATTAATGGTTTATTTTTTAAGACACTTAATTTCCCTCTTGCTTTCTGTCTTCAGATTACTTCATTAATGCATTTTGACACTTCTCACATTTTAGTCCACTCATTGTACTAAAAGCTCTGTTAAGAAATATAATGAAAAATATGTTGATTCCATTGACTTACAGGAGTTTTTGCTATTATCACTGTAACTTAAAATAGTTTTCATTATTCTCTATTATTACAGAGAATAAGGACTTCAATATATATTTGACTTTAAAAATTCTTATTTAAAAACAAATAATTCCTAATGAAGGAAACAAGAAACTATTCTTGAAGAGTTGATGCCTTTTAAAATGTTGAATTACTAAACTTTTACATACCTCAGTTTCCAGAACTCTATAATGGGGATAATAATACCACCGCATTATAGAACTGCTAGGAATTTTAAGTTAGGTAATACATATAAAGGGATTATGGAGTTCCAAAATGGTGGCACAATAAGTGGAAGCTACAATAACACTCTTCAAGGACAAAACTGGGATTACAACTAAAATACGGATAAACAATCCTAAATCACAAATGAAGACTATCTGGAGAGAACCCTGATAACCAAGGATGGAAAATGGAGACTGCATAGAGACTGGCAGCCAAAATGAGGAGACAAAAAGAAAAAAAAAAAAGCCAAATGAAAGAACAAGAGAATTCTCTAGAAGAACAGCTAAATGAGATAGAAATAAGAAATTTATCAGATATAGAGTTTAGAATAATGATTACAAGAGTACTCAACAGCATAAGAGAAGATATAGAAACTATGAAAAAGACCAGTCAGAAGTGAAGAATGACATAGCACTAATAAATAACAGATTGGAAGGAATACACAGCAGATTAGGGGGAATTCAGGATTGGATCAGTAAATTAGAAGACGGGGTAGAAAAAAATCACTTGATTAGAGAACCAAAAAGAAAAAGCAATTAAAAACCCGAAGAACAGCTTAAGGGAGCTCTGAGTAAACATGAAATGTAACAATATTTGCATTATAGGAGTGCCATAAGGTGAACAAAGTGAGCAAGGGATAGAGAACATGTTTGAAGAAATGATAGCAGAAAACTTCCCTAACACAAGTTCAGGAGACACAGAGAGTCCCAAGCAAGAAGGGCCCAAACATGCTCACACCCAGACACAACATAATTAAAATGCCAAAAATTAAAGATGAAGAGATAATCTTAAAGGCAGTAAGAGAAAAGCAATCTGTTACTTACAAAGGAGTGCCCATAAGGCTGTCAACTGATCTTTCATCAGAAACTCTACAAGCCAGAGGGAATGGCATGAAGTATTCAAGGTAATAAAAGCAAGGATCTGAAACCAAGAGTACTATATCCAGCAATATTTTAAAAAGATCATACACCATGACCAAGTGGGATTTACTCCAGGGATGCAAGATTGGTCCAATATTCACAAATTAATAAATGTCATACATCACATAAACAAATTGAAAGATAAAAGTCACATGAATCAATAGATGCAGAAAAGGCATTCAACAAAATCCAGCACCCTTTTTAAAAATATATATATTTTATTGCTTTTTTACAGAGAGGAAGGGAGAGGGATAGAGATTTAGAAACATTGATGAGAGAGAAACATTGATCAACTGCCTCCTGCATACCTCCTACTGGGGATGTGCCCACAACCAAGGTACATACCCTTGACCAGAATCGAACCTGGGACCTTTCAGTCTGCAGGATGATGCTCTATCCACTGAGCCAAACCAGTTAGGGCCAGTACCCTTTTTTTGATAAAAACTCTCAGCAAAGTAGTAAAAGAGGAATCAGACCTCAACATAATAAAGGCCATATATGACAAACCTACAGCCAACATCATACTCAATGGGCATAAACTAAAACTATTTCCCTTAAGAATAAGAACAAGAGAGGGATGTCCCCTTTCTCCACTCTTATTCAACACTAGAGGCCTGGTCCACGAATTTGTGCACCAGTGGGGTCCCTCGGCCTGGCTTGCGAGATCGGGCTGAAACTGGCTCTCTGACATCCCCTGAGGGGTCTCAGATTGTGAGATGGTTCAGGCCAGGCCAAGGGACCCCACTGGTGCACGACTACGGCTGGGGATGGACGCGGGAGGTTGGCCAGCCAGGGAAGGCTCTAGGGCACATCTGGTCAATCTTGCTCAGTCCCAATTGGCCGGACTCCAGCAGCAAGCTAACCTACCAGTTGGAGCCTCTACCCCTGGTGGTCAGTGCACGTCATAGTGACTGGTTGACCGGTCGACAGTCTGCTCCCTGGTGGTCAGTGTGCATCATAGTGAGCAGTTGAGCAGCCTTAGCATATCATTAGCATATTACACTTTGATTGGTTGAACAGCTGACCAGACGATTGGACACTTAGCATATTAGTCCTTTATTATATAGGATGGTATTAGAACTCTTAGACTCAGCAAGAAGACAAGAAGAAAAGATAAAAGGAATCAAATTGTAAAGGAGGAAGTAAAACTGTCATTATTTGCAGATGACATGATATTTTACATGCAAAACCCTAAAGACTCCACCAATAAACTACTAGATTTAATAAATGAATTGGCAATGTAGCAGTATACAAAGTTTACACCTAGAAATCAATGGCATTTTTATATACCAATAATGAATTCCCAGAAAGAGGAACTAGAAAAATAATACAATTTACCATTGCAACAAAAATAAATTAAGATACTTAGGAATAAACTTAACCAAGGAGGTATAGGATTGGTACTTGGAAAACTATAGGATGTTGAAAAAGGAAATAGAAGAAGTATAAATAAGTGGAAGAATATATTGTGTTCATGGATTAGTAGAATTAACATAATTAAAATGTCCATACTACCCAAAGCAATCTATAGATTCAATGCAATCCCTATTAAAATACCATCGGCATATTTCATAGACCTAGAACACATGCTTTGAACATTTATATGGAACCATAAAAGACTCCGATTAGGAATAGCTGCAGCAATCTTGAAAAAGAAGAACAAAGTTGGAGGGATCATAATACCAGATATCAAGCTATATTACAAAGCCACTGGGCTCAAAACAGCCTGTCACTGGCACAAGAACAAGCATATGGATCAATGAAACAGAACAGATAACCCAGAAATTGACCCAAGCCATTGTACTCAATTAATATTTGACAAAGGAGGCAAGAGCATACAATGGAGTCAAGAGAATCTCTTCAATAAATGGTGATGGGAAAATTGGAGAGATACATGTGAAAAAATGAAACTAGACCATCAACTTACACCATATAAAAAATAAACTCAAAATGGGTAAAAGACTTAAATGTTAAATCATCAAACCATAAAAAATCTAGAAGAAACCATAGGCAGAAAATCTCAGATATATTGTTCATAGCAATATGTTTGAGTATACAGCTCCTTGGGCAAGGGAAACTAAGGAGAAAATAAATGGGACCGCATAAAAAAATTTCACAGCAAAAGAAACCATCAACAAATTGTAAAGGGAGCCCACTGGATGGAAGCACATATTTGCCAATGATGCACTTGATAAAGGGTTAGTATCCAAAATATATAAGGAACTCATACAACTTAACAAAAGGAAGACAAACAATCCAATTAAAAAATGGGCAAAAGCCCTATACACTTCTCCAAAGTGGACATATAGATTACCAAGAGACATATGAAAAAATGCTCTAAGTCACTGATCATCAGAGTGATGCAAATTAAAATGACAGTGAGCTATTGCCTCATACCTGTCAGAATGGCTACCATCAACAGATCAACAGGTGACAAGTGGTGGCGAGGTTGTGGAGAAAAGGGAACTGCTGGTGGGAATGCAGCCACTGTGGGAAACAGTATGGAGTTTCCTCAAAAAATTAAATATGGAACTGGCGTTTGACTCAGTGATCCCACTTCTACGAATATATTCTAAGAAACCGGAAACACCAATCAGAAAGAATTTATGCACCCTTATGTTCATAATAGCACAATTAATAATAGCTAAGATCTGGAAACAGTCCAAGTCCCCATCAGTAGATGAGTTGATAAAAAAGCTGTGGTACATTTATACCATGGAATACTATGCAGCAGTAACAAAGAAAGATCTCTTACCCTTTGAGGCAGCATGGAGGGACCTGGAGAGCATTATGCTAAGCGAAACAAGGCAGTCAAAGAAAGATAAGTATCACATGATCTCACTCATATGTGGAATCTAATGAACAAAATAAACTGATGAACAAAACCGATCCAGAGACATAGAAGCGTGAAACAGATAGTTGAATCTCAGAGGGACAGCAGGGGTGGGTATGTGGGTGGGAAGACATAGACCAAAGAACTTTTATGCATATATATACATAACCCATGGACAGGGACAACAGGGTGGTCAAGGCCTCAGATGGGAGCTGGGGCGGGCTAGAAGGGATTAATGGGGGCAAAAAGGGACATGTGTAATACTTTTAACAATTAAGATTAAAAAAACGAATGGCTTATAACAATACTCAGCTAATAAATATTTATTAAATAAATATTGTTTATTACTACTTCAACATATACAATTTCATGGGTTAATTTTGTTCATCTAAAACATTTTGTATAAATGAAGAGCTATTTCCCAAGCAGCTTCCCAATTGTGATGAGCACAGATTGGCCTCATGTGCTGAAAGCAGGGCTTCTGTCCTCCTTCCAGTTTACTACAGAAGCCGCAGGATTCTCTGTCTGAACCTAAGAAGTGTGGTCTAGTCCTCTTTGCCAGCTGGAGAAAGGCAGAGAAGCAGCTGAGATTTATAGGTCTGCACGGACTTTCATCATCATGGCACCTCCATAGCCACTTCCTGGGCAGATGAGTCATGCTTCTTGGAAATGTCTTTCACAGAAAGTTCTCTTCTAGGAGGCCTGGCATTTGGCTTAGAATTCAGAGATAAGTTATTTCAACTCTGTGTACAACTGCTATTCAAACACATGCATAAAAGTGACAACAGTATTCCAAACAACTCAGTTTATGTCTCTATACCAGATGAGTCTAGCATTGCACAAAGCATGATCTGGATTCAAAAGGAGTTTAGGATGAAGTTTATCTATTGGTTAATTAAGCCAAATACGTTGTAGTGTCAATAAGTGTAACCAGAAGCATTTTTTTTTAAAATATATTTTATTGATTTTTTACAGAGAGGAAGAGAGAGAGAGGGATAGAGAGTTAGAAACATCGATGAGAGAGAAACATCGATCAGCTGCCTCCTGCACACCTCCTACTGGGGATGTGCCCGCAACCAAGATACGTGCCCTTGACCGGAATCGAACCTGGGACCCTTCAGTCCGCAGGCCGACGCCCTATCCACTGAGCCAAACCGGTTTCGGCAAACCAGAAGCATTTTATAAGAAATTAAAAATGCTAAAGGTGCCCAGATAAAATGTTATTTAATTATAAAAAGTTAAAATGAGTGATATATCAGTGTGATTACAATCCCTTTTCTCAAAAGGGAATGCTGATCTTTCCTGACCATCCCTCACAATAAAAGATCTTCATGCCATTGCTTTAATTTGCTGCAGTTAATGAGGCAAACCCACCAGCCTTCCAAAGAGAGCCTTTGCTCTCAGATTCCAAAGAAAGTCTGTGTGTTTTCCCCTCACTATTCTCTCAAACATGAATACAGAATCCGGATGAGTAATAATGAGATCTATCGATACTTTCCACACAACCTGGAAGCCAATAACATGCATTAGATGCTCAGAGCTCAAATTGCTCTCTCTGCATTCCTTTCCTAGCCTAGGTCTGCTCAGCAAGGCCAGGGAGGCAAGTAATGGAGGCCTCTTCCACCATCTAACGGGCACACAACGATCAGAATTCTAAATTTTAAAGTTAGGAATCCTTGTGTTTTAGTTAATTATATTGATAATATAAAATAGTAAAGATTTCCTATTGTAATATCTCAGAAGTTTTTTTTATTTTTATTTATTTATTTTTTAATGTCTACTCTACTCTTCAGTTCTTACATTTACTGTTTAACAGGCTTTCTTTTCCACTGTCCCCCGTGGGGACGAGTCTGCATGGCAGGGCGCTAGGGTCTCTGGCTCCGGGATCTGTGATTTCACCTTCCCTGTTTCTGAGTCCATCTGTAGCAGATGGTGAGGCTTTTAGGAGGCAGAATAATTCTTTTAAATGTTTAGTACTTCACTGTAGAGATACAGTTGGCAGAGGGAAGACTGCGGTTCATGGAATTAAATGTTTATGTACACACGGGAGCGTGTGCCTGGCTTTCAAAGCACTTCCCTCACCACGAGGGAGGGAATTAGGCATCTAGTGCTCCATCAGTGACTATCACAATTTATGTTTGTAAGAAGTCTTTAGTCCGTGAACATCTCAAGCTGTGTTTTTAAATAAAGAATTAGTCTAATTAATAATAAAAACTTAGTTACTATAATAAAGGAAGCACTAGGGACAAAATATGGTTTTAAATTAATGTTGGGGGAGACTACCTTATATAATAACATTTTAATGGACTCATTTTCATGCATAATCTTGAGATACATCTAAAAGACTATGGAGATAGACAGAATAATATTTTTACTAGACCAGCTGGGTACGGAGAACCTAAAAGGGTATGAAATTTTGAGGTTGGAAAAACATTACCAGTGCATATCTACATTGCTATGTTAATTGGTCCCCAAAGATAATGCTTCAAAAGTAGGCTTATCTGATCACACCAGAATCCACATATTGTCATTGCAGGAAATTTGGAAAATATAGAAAAGCCTAGATAAAATAAAAATAACCTAAATTACATCACTGTTGATAATATTTGGCTGTATTCTTTCCTGTAGCCTCTCCCTATGTATTTACTTTATGTTAATATTCTAAGGGGATCATCCTGTACATACTCATCCCCCCCATAACTTTTTTCCCATGAAACAAGAGCTTGTGAATGTTTCTCCATGTCACTTATTATACCACATCATTTACAACACTGCATCTTCCAGCATCATAATGCAGCCACCAATTCTTGTCATAGAGAATTTAGAGTCTTCAAATACCTATTGTTATAAACAATGCTGCCATAAACATCTTTGTACTTAAATCTATGCACACAATCATGATTAGACAATGATTAAAAAAAAAAAAAAAAGAACCAAATCAGCCTCGGTGGCTTCCAAAATGAGTAATAGAAAGAAAGCAGAAATAAAAATGCAAATGCACTACTAAGAGCAGACAACAACCAACCACTGCCTGCAAAGGAGACTATATGGTCTATTTGTGACAGACCTCTAATGCTGAGTGACACAAAGTAATGTGGTCTCTCGATGGGTTTCATGTTGTCATGCAATGCCCAGCACTGTGAGTAATTCTTTAATTTTAGAATGGTATTTCACATTTCCTGCCCCACCCTGTCAGCACATGGCTGCATGGCTTTTCCTGTGCCTTGGGGAAGATGTGTGCCTGTGTATCAGAGTGCTCTGTGTGGGACCACAAGTCTAATTGTTGGCGGTGAAATGGCACCGGGTGTTACCAGCGATTAGGCCTTGGTTCAGCAACCTTGATTCCTGAGTTCAGCTACCAGTAAGAGAATTCAGAGCCAAGCAACTCAAATCATAGTAAAAGTTTATTTAGAACGTCCAGTGGGAGGAAAAGTGAACCAGCTGGGTGGGGGCTCAGGAAACAAGTTACAGAGGCAAAGAAGAGCCCTTGGAACTTAGGAGAAAGAAAGAAAAGCACACTGGGGAAAATTCGAGGGGCGTGCTCTAGAGAGCAAGAGTGTGCCCTGGGTTCTTTGACCTCACGGTGGGGATTTAGGGGAGGTCACAGGGGGAGGATCTCAGTAGAATATTCTTCAGCTTTCCAGGTGTGTCCCCTCAAGGTACGGGTCTCCACTGATTGGTTGGTGCCAAGGAAGGGGTCATTAGTCATCACAGCTGGTCCTGATGTCAGCCATGGCATTGCCCAGCCTGTCCCTGCTGCTTTTCTGGGCCTGGAGCTGAAACACAACTGAGGCCTCAATATTATCTCTAGTTTGACCAAAACTCTATCTCTGTGGGCAACAGACTGAAGGCTCTGCTTCCAAGATCATTTGATGCTGGTCAGAACCTCATTGTCCGAGGGTTTAGTGCTTAAGGGACTGGTTGTACAAGGGATTGCATGGGAGTTGTATGAAGCTATTCTCTGGGCCCCCTGTTCCTCCTCTAAACGGGCTTACTGTGTGACCAGCAACATGCCAGGGGAGGAAACGTTAGGGGAGGGTCTGAACCGCATGACCAGTGATATGAAAGGTCAGGAGGTCTAAAGTGCATGACCAGCCTTATGCTAGGGGAAGAAAGGTCACCTTGGGGGTGAGGTCCTTGTTTTCTCAGTTTTTTGTTGCTAGGCACCCGGGGCTTTCTGCCGCAGGCTTGTCATCCCTTCTCTGCTCATGCCTGTCCAAGTGCCCACCACATAACGGAGGAGACTTCGCCTCCCGGGGCCATACCAGAGCCACCTAGAGTCCACCATGCTCTGTGTATTGCTCTCCTCTCAATGTTCGTGTAATTTATGCTCCACAGTTTGATTAGTTTTCATCCCTGAGCTTTTCTCACCCACGTGGGAGCCTTTTACCCCACTCTGTGATGCTTGTTGGACAATTCCTACTGTTGTTACAGGGCCAGTTCAAAGCCCTTCACATTTAATGTTAACTCCAAAAGTTCCAAGTTTATCCAGGAGATTTGTGAATAAACTTCGGCAGCAACATTCTTAACAACTACTCTAAGAAGGCAGTTCCCATGGATCCCGTTACAGTTGTTTTTCAGGGTGGGAAGTCCGCAGAGATGCTCCAAAAATTCACACATCTCCACCCCTTTGGAGCTCCAGTGGCTAAGCAGGGAGAACCGTAGGCTGGCCCGACAGAAAGGGCAGAGGAGGCTGCAACAGGCAAAAACACATGTAGAGCCATTTTCCTTACAGTTGTCTCTCCCCTCTCCACCTGCTGACAGACTTCCTAACGTTCCCTTTACCACCATCTCCTGCCAGGATCCACCATCTGCTTCCTCCCTGACACAAATACCACGTTTTCATTTTCCTCCACAGTATGATTTGTGTAGGGCTGTGCACCACACACATCAGGAAAGGGCTCAGTCTCCGCACACCAATAGGTTGTCTTAGCAACACATGGTAAGTCATGGCTGTCCACCTCCTCAAAAGTGATTCATCGATTTGTTGCCTCCCTGTTTGGTCGATCAGGGATGATTTCTGTGAAATGTTGTACATAAGTCAGCTCAAGTTCTCTCTAGCCACCATATTTTTTTTTCCTCTCTCAAAGCTATTTCTGGAATAGTTTCTTTGGGAAAAAATGTTGGTTCCCTTTGCCTCTGACCAAGAGTTAGAATAACATTTTGAGCATATTCCACATGCCAGGCCTCACACTTAAACTCGTACATGATTTGTCTCACTTGCTAATTAAAACAACCTTATGTGATAAGAACCATCATGAGGCCAAATGTGTAAAAATACTTTTAATTAAAGAGATTAAGTAATTTTTGCAATATGATATTCTCAGCATATTTTAGAGCTGGGCTGGACTGTGAACCTAGACAGACCCTGACACTGACCATATTGAATATACCCTACTGTGTTCCTACAGTGCAATTTCTTTCCTGCTTCCAAATGAATTCTAATCTTCTATTAGTGACATTGACTTAAAAAACACACCATTGTATGAACTCATTAAGTATTCCTCAGAAATTTAACTATTTTTCTTACATTGACTAGAATTTTTGTTCTCTACAATTATTAAGGGATTCTCTATTACACTTAGAACTCTCCTAGATAAGTTATTTCAATTACATATTAAACTCTGAAGGATAAACTTTTTGGAATTTTTAAAGATTTATCATAGAAAATGGACCAAAATTTTTTTTCCCGGAAGTGTCTCCATATTTCAAATCCCAAAGAAACTTTTGTTTTAATTTAACTACATTTACTATATTTATTTAATTCTTAAAATTAGTACTCTACTGTAAAAAAGGTATGACCTTCCAGAAAATTTTCAAGTAAATAAGAAAAACAATAGTTTTTAAAAGTATGAATTAGATGCCAATCTAAAATAGAAAAGACTGAGTTTTAGTTGTTACTGTGTTTCTAAAATGTGTTTTGAAGTCAGCCTATATACATCCCAATCTCATACATATGAGATAATGTTATAATTTTATTCTTTCCAGTTACACACATACCAATAATTTAGCAGCAAGAGACACTTTGAAAGCACACCCTGTTCTGAGAGTTCTTACAGTTCATGAACTTGATTCCACTGAGGGAGCAGGCTGAGGTGCACATTAGCTTGACTGGGTTCCTCCAGACTTGAGTTCCAATGACTCCTAAAGTTCCTATAAAACCCTTCATCTTATAAAAATTGTTAGATATGTTTTCTGTCAGCGATGCATTTTTGCTTTCATATTTTCCAACTTAATATTTAGTAGGAATCCACAAATCATTTTATATTGCAACTGAAGTCTGAAGTCACTAATGTTCTGATAGCCTATGCATGTGTCAAATTATCAAAGGAAGTAGATAGAAATTGGTAAATGTGGCTAGGCAAGAGATTTCCTTCCTCTTTGAATGTCCTAAGAGTGCTTGAGATATCTCATTGTGGGGGAAGGATCCAAACCACAAAAATCCTAAATGAATAGTCTCCTTAAGGGAATAACTAAAAACATTCTACAAAAGAGGTTTTGTGTAGACACATATCCATATTTGAAGACACATTTAATGGCTAACTTGAAAATATAAGTATTATTCCAGGTATTTAAAAAAAACACCTCTAAACACAGTTACACAAATTAGAAGTGCATATTCAAAGTGAGAATCTCACTCTTTCTCTTCTTAATTTCTATTGGTTGCCTTTATATGGATTTAAGTCCAACCTCAAATATTTGTTCAGACCTAATTGATCTTTAGGCTTTCCAAAAGAGGGGAAATCATACTCTTAGCAGGACCAAAGCTTGCCAGTAGTTGCAATGAGTCACTGCTGGAATGTCCTGTGGTTAACATTTTGCTCTGAAAACAGAATCAGAGGGCTCCAAGGGGTTACCATGGTAACCAGTATTTGTATACTTTGAAAAATGACTGTTCCTGTTTTGTGTGGTAAATTTACCCGGGAATGAATTGCAGAGGTGACGTTAGCCATCTGTGTGAATACAAACAAAAAACCTGATTTAATTAAGTGTAAACTTTAGAAGGACATAAAATTGGGAATATGAGATTACTTTTTGAATAGAGGTATTATTTAGTACTAATTAATTTACTAATTTATTTGACATTACATTTAAGCATTTTCATCAATGTCTATTTGATATTTATTTTAATGTACCATTCTCTCCCTTCCAAAGGCAAAATTAAACTAATCATCCTTCATCAGTGCTCCCCCCAAACCCACTCCCTTTACCCCTGCTCCCATCCCATTCACAAAGTGTTATTTAAAAATGACTGGGATTCAGGTATTCTCCTTCAATGAAGTAATCCTATCTGCAAAGAAAAAAAAAATCCGGTCAAAATCATGTGAAAATGTCAGGTTTCTTAACCTTGCTGAGCTGGGAGACAAAATTACTATACTGCTTAGGACCTTGAATAGAATCTAAAACATGGTTCCTCTGAATGTCACTGGCTATTATTTCAGAAGATCCACCAAGCTTAGAGCAATATGGTTACAGAGAAATCTTACCTATGTTTTATTGGATGAAAATGAATAATTAAAGGTTTGGTCATTGGACTACAAAGTTAAGAATGAGCCTTTTGGAGTGGAAAACAGTAGAGTGTTTTCTTGCTTATTATGCCTCTGCTTGGGAACAGTATGTTTATTTCTGAATTAATTCATTTTGATTGGGATTCATATGCTGAACTTAAAAAGAGTGAAGCTGAGATAAATACCCTACAGTGAAGCAGTACTTTAGCAGTAAACAGATTGCAACATGGACCTCCTGCCCCACCTCCACCTCCACCTCCTGCATTGGAGTGGGACCTGAGGGCTGTGGCCAGAGCTTTGGTTGTGGTTACCTGTTCTTTTTACTAGTTTGTTGCTTTATTCTTTTTCTTAGTTTTGCTTCTTCATTATGGCTTCCATCAAATATCTAGAATATTAGACACAATAATAAATATACACATTTGAAGCAGCAATATTAAAAAGATAAAAAGGAAACTGAATTGATAAGCCTGAAAAATAAATTTTATCTTTATTCCTTTGCTTCAAATGCTTAGGTTTACAGTGATTGATATAATAGATTTCTGAGCTTCTTTTTAAATCTCTGCTGACCTCCCTCCAAATCTCGCAAGCATGTATGTCTATTGAACAGCCAATTTTGAGAACTCAGAATGAGACAAGCCAAGATTTATGAACCTGAGATTCACATGACCTTGAACAGATCCAGACCCTTTGCTGCCTAAATGGAGCTGGAATTTAGGACTGTAAGACCCTAATCTGTAACTAACTTTGCAGTTAGTTTTATATCATAACATTTTAGTAAATAAAAATAATTTGGTCAATTTGGAATTTGTTGAATCCAGATTATACATTTTCCTTCCAGACACATGCAAACATATACACTCTCACATACTCTTACATACGTGTAATCTTCAAGATAATAATCAAGTCAGTCCATGATCAGTACCTTTCGCTTTGTTCCCATTCGAAGGATAACTGGAACAACGTGTTTAAGTGAACAGTAGGGGGGTCAAAAGAAAATATAATGGCCTTTACTTTTTCCATCTGACAAACCATGAGGAAGACAGTACTTTTGGAGTATCTTTCCTGATTGGAGAAATATGGCAGAGAGGTTTATTTTTTTAGTTTAAAGGTATACCTGATGAAATTATTAAATGAGGCAGGTAAAGGGTGCACAATAGGATATATAAATACCTCAGTGGTAAAATGGGCCTTAGCAAAAAAGTTCCAAGAGAAGAATACAAATGGGCAATAAACATGAAAAAAAAATTCAACCTCAAAATAACACAAATTAAGACAATTATTAAAAACACACACAAATTTTCACTGTCAGCACGAGCTTTAAAAATAATAGCCACAGTTGTCAAAGTTCCACCACACAAAGCATTTCTGTAAACTGCTAGTGGGAGGGTACATTGCTTTAAACTTTCTGGTAAGTAATTAAATAATATACATGAAGAACCAAGAAAGATTATACTCTTTGATTCATTTCCCTTATAGGAATCTTTCCTGGGGAGAACTTTAAATATTAGACAAATATTTATTTTGGCAAAAATATTGGAAATATCCTAACTGAACAACAATAGAATTGTAATGTAAATAATATCTTATTCTACCATTAAAAACATTTACATGGATTATATAATGACATGCTTAGTATAAAACAGGGAACACAATGACATGGTAGCCCAAATTATACATACATATACACTTACACACATATGTATATACACACATTCAAATGAAAAAAATATTGGCAAGCTAAACTTCTGGTATTAACAAAATATCAACAGTGATTATCTTCAATGTGATTAATTTTTTATTTTCCATTTTCATAGCTTTCTAAAATGTCTGATTTTTTATAGTTAGTACTTATTTAAAAATTTACATCTTACAATTACATTTATTGAGCTTCTCTTATGTATCAATATGTGAACACATCTCATTCAGCCTACTATTTCCTTATTCTGTGTATGAATTATACTTTGGAGGGAATTTGCTAGGCTGACATGACACTAAACAATATTTGGATTTCCAAATTATTTGGCTTAGAAATCATCCCCATGACTCTCTCTAATTTTCTATTTTGCATTCTTATGTTAAACATCTGGTACTCGACCCACCTAAGCAGATTTAACCTTAACTTTTGAACCAAGGAACAGATTTTGCTATATGAGTAGACTTTACTTTTTTCATCTGACAAACAGTATGAAGCTTTTTTACATCGGGAGGTTTCCTTTAATTTCAGCTCTATGACGGCTCACGGAGGATAGGACGCTATTGTGGAGCAGATATGCCACCTTCAGGGAGTACGACAGGCTCCGTTCTTCAAGTGCTGTTCCACACCGATGGGGTTGGTAACAAGGAGAAAGGATTCCAGATGCAGTGGTTCGTTCACGGTAAGCCCAAGGCCGATCTCAGTCATAGTTCACAGTTGCTATTTGACAAGAACTGGCCCTGTTCCAAATCTATTTGGAAACTATACCATCAACACTAATTAAACTGAGTAGTAATCTTGTGCTGGGACTTAGAAAATTTTACTCAGTCATTGTTGGCTCTTGGAGAGTTAAAGCCTGTTAGGGCTAAGAGAGGAAGTGATGTCAAAGTGGACAGGATTTGGATAACTGCTTAGGTAGGTGCAGTGATACATTGCTTAAGAGGAAGAAAGAAGCAGAATGAAGTTTCTAAGAGTGAAGAACTGTATGTGGGTGTGGCAAGGAAATTGCAAGGTAGGATGGGGGCCTCTTAGACTGAGATTTAAGGCTTACTCTGATATAACGAGAGAAGGAATGATGGGATAGAAGGAAAAGAGAGTCAATCAGAGAAAGAACGGGAGGAGCAAGGATTGCACTGCCAGGGAAGCAGGAGGAGAACTAGTGATGCCCCAAGCCAGGAATGTGTGTTGTACCTGCCACATAGGTAGGGCCACGTCAGAGCCCATCAATGAACTGGTGGTTCAGGAAGCAGGTAGGGTCGCTCAGATGATTAGAGCATTGTCACAATATACCAAGGTTGTGGGTTCGATCCAGTCAGGGCCACATACAAGAATCACCCAAAGAATGCATAAATAATTGGAACAACAAATCGATGTTTCCCTCCCCATTTCTCTCTAAAAAAATCAATAATTAAAAAAAACTTCATTTTTCAGAAGATGAAAATTCATTTTAAAAATATTTATTTATTAAATTGATTGGGGTGACATTGGTAACATGAACCAGGTTTCAGGTGTGAGTTTCTATGTTACAAGACCTGTATATTGCACCGTGTGTCCATCACCTGAGAATTCATTTTTAACAGCAGTTCTGAAACTTCTAGACTGACCTCATGTGGCCCAGTCTAAAGGGAGTGATTCTCTAAACCTACTCCCAAAAGCAGCAGCAAAGTCACCTGGAACTTGTTAGAAATGCAAATTCTCAGGGCCCATCCCAAGACTTTCAAAATCACAAACAGGAGGCCCAATAATCTCTCTTAACTGGTCGGTCCCCCTGGTGATTAATGTTTGAGATCCACTCTCCTAGAGTGATCCAGACTTGAAAATTACAGTCCTTGTGAAAATTATAGTAGCAGTTCTCAACCACCGTTCAGGACTCACTGCTCTGTTTCAACCAATCTGAAAGAGAAAAGGAGTTGCAGTGTTATACCAGGAACCACACACAGACATCCAAGCTATGGCCTTACTGTCAAAACCCAGGGTGAGCCCATGGTGAGGGCCTGAATGTGTGTCATGGTTGACCCTTGAGGGTTGTTAACATCATAGTGCATTTATTATATGAATCTCATGCTATATATAACTGAATAGCCCTGTTATATATTTAAGAGTGTTAGACATTCTGAGACTATGAACTGGAGACTGAGTATATTTGTGTTAAAAAATAAGAATGGGACTTCAGTGTTTAAAACTCTTCAGTGGTTATCCACAGAGCCACTTATAGCTTGAAATACAGATTATGAATTCCCAAAGTAAATGAACTATAATGATTAAGCTTGTAGAAGTTCTTGACCATCCTCTTCACCAAGTAGATAAATTTAACCTTGGAATGCCATTTTGTGGATCTATTAAATGAAGGGACTGGATTGATTCATCTCTATAATACAATTTGTCTCTAGTAGTCTGTGACTTAGAAATGGTGTGATTCTAAGGAAACGGGAGACAGTGTGAAAAGACCTAGAAGACATGAAAATCTTGGGAAATGACCCAGATCTTTAAGGACAAGTGTTATTTTCCAGACAGCGATTCTCAGGCTTTTATATACAGTACACATGAATCACTTGTTCTAATGCAGGGCTGGGGCAGGGGTGGCGCTGAGGTAAGGCCCATAAACCCTCATTTATAAAAAGGTCCCAGGTAATGTCTGTGGCACTACTCTGTAGACCACACTTTGAGGAGCAGGGAAGAGCAGATATTAAAGCTGGAGAAATAAAATGATAGAAAGACAGCATTCATTGAGTCTAGAGGAAACTTTGGGGTGCTCCCTGGACTCACTGTAATAGCAGCAGAATAATATCTTAAATTTTTCTATGTTAATAGGGTAAGAGTGGGGACCCCTGTAAGAAAAAGAACCTTACTGCTTAAGAGATCCAAAGAGGTGAAGGCTTTCACCTGTGACAGAAGATGGAAATGAAGAAATGTTAACAAAATGGTTCTTAGCCCTAGATACACCCTGGATTTGCTTGGTAGTTTCTAAAGCGTTCTGTGCCTGGGTTCCAGTTTCCAGAGGGAGGATTCAATTGTTATGCAGTGGGATCTTGACTATTGCTGACTTAAAAAAACAACAACTCCCTAAGTAATTCTGGAAGGAGAGTTTTAGGAACAGTTACTTTGCTGGTCATATCTTTCTCCTCAATGGGCTGCTTCCCCTCCCGTCCAGGCTGTTCTATCTATGCTAGCCCAAGGCCACCTGAGGAGTATGATTTAATGGTCATTATTTTTTAAATAATATATTTTATTGATATTTTACAGAGAGGAAGGGAGAGGAGGGATAGAGAGGTAGAAACATCGATGAGAGAGAAACATCGATCAGCTGCCTCCTGCACACCTCCCACTGGGGATGTGCCCGCAACCAAGGTACATGCCCTTGACCAGAATCGAACCCGGGACCCTTCAGTCTGCAGGCCGACGCTCTATCCACTGAGCCAAACCGGTTTCAGCTAATGGTCATTATTAACTGTACCAGTTACTGTGTCACTGGGTTCTTCCCACCAACATGCTAGAGGTGGCTGTCTCCTCTGCTGACAGCGTTTCTGTTGGGGAATTTTTTTCTATCAGCTCTGTTTGAAATCTGTCTTCATAGGAGGAGTCAGAGACACCCTCTGTCTATTGTCTTTTCCTGTTTACTATTTCAAAACTTTCTCCCAATTGCTGAAAACTTGCTAAGCTTGGATCTAGAATTATGCAACAAAATTTTTGCCAGCTGGGACCAGAACTGAAAAAATATTTAACTCTGTGTTACCCACTGTATGTAAATTATGCATGGGAAAAACCTTCTGGAAGGGGATAGTTAGTGGTCTGGATCAGTGAAAAATTAATGAAATTATTGTGTATGATAGTTATGCGACGGCACAAGGACCCCCGAACCCATACTCTGCATCTGACCAGGCCTGTAGCTTGAGATGGTAGCCTGAGAATAGGGGCCAACAGAATAGCTTGGGGTCAGGAAAGAGGTTTCAATGGGACACATCCCCCCCACTTCCTACCCACTGGAGGTAAACTGAAGACATAAATCTGAGTTCTCAGTTATCCATGTCTTCATTCCAGAGATGTTTAAGGAAGTATGGGGGCCATGTGCTGTGTAAGAGCTGGGGACAGAGTGTGGCTGCAACCAGCAGGCCTGTTCCCACTCTCCTAGAGCAGTGGTCGGCAAACTGCGGCTCGCGAGCCACATGAGGCTCCCAAGCCTCGGTTTGCCGCTCTGTTGACTAATGAGTTTGCCGACCACTGGGATAGGGGCATAATCACAAGGAACAACAACAGCCTGTAATTATTGGAATCGAGAGTCTAGGTCAGTGGTCAGCAAACTCATTAGTCAACAGAGCAGCAAACCGCGGCTCGTGAGCCACATGTGGCTCGCGAGCCGCAGTTTGCCGACCACTGTCCAAAAGCTTATAGTAATTGGGAGAAGTAGCCATCAAGCAAGAAGCACACAAATACATATCAATGCTAAGTGCCAGGAAGCCCAGAAAAGAGGATTTGACATTGACAGGAGGTCAGAGAAGACTTGCATGAAAATGGGCCCTTTGAACTAAAATCTAAGAGTAAGCAGGCGTCAACTAGATAAATAGGAGGAAAAGATTCCAAGTAGAAGGAAGACCCTGTGAATGGAGCGAGAGGAGTGAGTGTGAGGGACCCCAAAGTCCAGAGTGGCTGGAGTCCAGAGTCAAGGGGAGCTGTGCTGAGCTAAGCGGCGGCCAGAGCATTAGGGTCACACATGACAGGCAGAGGGGCCCCATGGTCTCTTTTATGTAAATCTGTGAGATTTCAAATAATCAAGTTTTGAGTGGGATCTTGAAGGACTGAAGTAACATAGCATGTTGTGGGACTCGGAATATGAAATAAAATACAAAAACAAAACAAAACAAATGCAAAATAACTAAAAATTAGTCTCGATTTTCAAGTGTAGTAGTAACACTTTAAAACTGGAGAATGAAATTACTGCTACAGATTTGAAGTAACTGAACTTTTATAATAAGTCTATGTTACTTTTATAATCAGAAAATGAGATTTCAATTTAAGAACGGTGACAGTAGTAGTGCTCTTGAATGTGTGTGTGTGTAATGAAAGCGATTGTTTCTGCATCACCTTTCTAAGTCTCACTCTCAGAATCAGGTTCCCATGCTGGGGCCCAGGACACCCAGCCTGACACGTCATTTCTGAGCATCGCTGCTGAGGAAGAAACCCCACATGCTTCATGGTGCCAATTAATAAATAACCCCGTTTGCAAAATGTGCTTCTTTGTTGACTGCACAAACCTATTCACTTTGAGAAAATGGATCCACAATCGGGCTTTATTTGTGGGCTCATTTCTAAAGTGGCGCTGTAGACCCGAGATGAAAGCACACTGCCTTGCTTTTATTCCAGCCCTCAAAGGGAGTCCCACCCTGCAAAGAAAGAAATGGCCACAGTGCCCTGCCTGGCTCAACTGTTGACAGCATTGTCCAAAGGCTGAATTCAGCCCGGGGCCTCCGCCCGGGTGGCTGAAGGCAATCTAGAGCTTTCTGCGAGCTGTGTGAATAGGGGCCTCCCGCCAGCTGTGCACACCCTCTCTCCTCTGCTCCTTTCTCCCAGAGGCCTGCTGCTTTCACTTGGCAATGGAATCCCACATACAAACAAGGTCAAGGAGCTTTGTGAGAGAAAGAGTGACATTTGCAAAGGAAGAGAGCCCCTCAGCTGGGAATAGCAGGGGGAGGGCTAAGTGGTATGTGATCAGGAGGTGATGTCACCCTGGACTCTCACAAAGGAAAGTGTAGCCTTTTCTTTGGGGAGGATGGATGACATCAGCCTCTCGAATGGGGGCTGCTTTCGTTTTATCTTCTTTTCAGCTATTAATGAGACTTCTCAAGCCTTGAGGGTTTTCAAAAATTGGCCCAGGGAAAACATTTTAAAAACTTTGTCAAGATCCTCCGTGGCTGGCTTGGTTTGAACCTGAGCCAGCCCTTTCCTGACTACCTGGGGACATGCAGCACTGTATCAAAGGGCTTTACAAAAATATATCTAGAGAGAGCCCTGGCAAAGAACCTCCATGAGGTCAGCAATGTTTCTCTTAAACCTTCCCTCCAGTTCTCTTTCGCTCGCTCAGACTTTTCAACAGTCTTTGTTTATTGCTGGTCTTTCAGGGGAAGTCCTTCTGACTTGTAATGTTTATTACTTTTGGGACTTAGAGTATGTGTGTGGGATGGGAGGCGTGGTGGGCGGGGAAAGGGGGAGGCATTCCGGGAGTTTGACCCTTTGAGGACAAAAGTTTTGTCATTTCATTATCCATTTGCCTTTAATGTGAATGCTGGGTAGTCACCTGGAGGGTGTGAAGGTGAATAAATTGGGCTCCATAAGGAGAACTGCAAAGGACAGACATTTCACCATTGTTAATAATGTTATAGTGATTACACATACCCTCTGTAAGCAGATATTTATTGAGAATGTTTTTCATTCAGTCATTCATTCAGCCAACCAGCCAGCACATATTGATTCACTACCAGGTTCTGGGCATGGTATTTATAACAGAGAGAGTGTATTAGCTCAGGAGGCCATAACAAAAGACATAAGGTTGGGTAGATAAACAGCAGAAATTTACTAGTATTTCTCACACCTCTGGAGGCTAGAAGTCCGGTCAATTTGCAGGTTTCTCCTGAGATCTCTCTAGTTGGCTTGCAGATGGCCTTCTCGCTGTACCCTTCCATGACTGTTCTGTGAGTGTGTATCCTGTGTCTCTTCCTGTGTCCAGATTTTCTCTTCATATTAGGGCACCGTTCAGATTAGATTAGGATTCACCCTAGGGGCCTTATTTAAACTTAATCACCTCTATAACTATCCCTATGTCCAAACACAATGACATTCTGAGGTACCTGAATTTAGGTGGGGGGATGCAATTTAGTCCATCAGAGAAGAAGGAGCTAGCACCTTTGACTTCAGGAGTTAGTCATGTAGTAAGGGAAACAAACAAATAAACAAATGTAGAAATAAGTCCATAATTCATGACGCTGTAGGACAACAGAGGAAATCCAGGAGAGCCTGAGAGAGTTCAGGAGGCCCTCCAGGCAGTTTTTGTACAAGGATCATTCGCCAGACAAAGGACCTAGAGGAAGACATTTTAAATGTCTTAGGATGACACCAAAGCTTTGCCACCGGCAAGTGTTTCAGTTAGCACACATATTCTCAGCATCAATCCCAAGGTGGTGAAAACTGGTCCTTGGAAGTATGAAAAAAATCATACGCTTTATGTATAGAGTACAGATATCTGTAATACATAACAGATATATAGTATATCTGTGATATTAAATTTTTATGAGGGTGAATTTGGGAAAAAAATATCTCAGAAAGCTCCTTAGAAGGGCAGTAGTGAACCAACAACGGTTGAGAAATAACTGAGCTAGAGGGAGTAATAGAAGTTGAGGCAGGGCAGGTGTCAGAGACCAATTGATAAGACCCATGCAAAACTTGGATTTATGTCTCATCTGCCCTGAGCCTTGCTTCTGCACAGTGCAAGCATTCACAATCTGGAGGTATGATGTTTGCAGTGAAAGTGAATTTATGAATTATGCTTTGTAAAGATTCCAAGGGGGGTTGTGAATCACTGTCTGGTCCTTTCTCTCTGCTGGTGACGAATCGCTTTCATAGTGTCACTTCCTGCTAGGTGGTTAATACGTAATACCACAGAGAGAGAAGTGGTAAAACACCTGTCCTGATCTGCCTCTAAAGTAACCTTATTTATGATTTTAAAAAAAAAGCATCCTTTGTTCAGTAGTCTGTAAGCAATCTCTTGGTTTAGACAGACTCCTGGGGTTCTTTTATTATATGGTGTGATAGAAGAAAAACAAATCCTGTTCAGTTTGAGTAGAAATTTAAGCCCATTTCTGTTTAAATTAAAACTTAACTTCCCCAAATGCCGACTAGACTTTCTTTCACATTCATAGATGCTATGTCCTTCCTGCTTATTCTAGCCACTTCAGCCTATTGGATACCTTGAACTTTTGTCTTCGTGATATTCCTAGGAAAATTTTAAGCATGGAGACTGCAAATGAATACAGTCCTAGTGTAGAACCAAAGCAAAGATTTCTGCATTATGGCACTGTGTCTGATTTTTATTTTTGGAAAATTCTCACTTATATCTTTTTTTGCAAAAAAGTTCTTAATGAATGATGCCAACTTTAAAAAAAAAATCTGTTTATAAAGTAATTTACATTTGTAAAATTGAGATAATAATTTACAAAACAACTCTTGTAGCTCTTTGCCTTGGCTCTGGGACTTTTCCAGCAAGGTCAGAGATGGCAATAAGCAAATGCAGACATTTCAGAATGAGTGGAAAAGCTAAATCCTGATGTTATTTGCCTCCTTGACAACAGCAGGAGATACACATACACACAGTTGACCTTCATTTAATGTTGGCTCTGGGTCTTGTAACCAGTGGGGGCCTTGTAGGAGTCTTGCATCTCAATTCCCATGACACTACTTTTGAAAAAGTTGGAGGTCAATTTCCATTGCTACTTTTTGAAACAGTTATAAAAAGAAAAAAAATCTCCCTCAAACAACCATGACCTTCCCAAATCACGTACTGCACAATTTGTAATCATCCTTGAGATTTGGGCCAAAGGAAGGGTTTTTGGAATCTTCTGTTTGTGTTCGGGTTCCCTAGCAACAACATCTCTGAGAGAGATTGCACTACTTTCTAGGGGATTCCACAGTTTTTCGTACATTGAAAAAGAAACTACATTTTTTTTTCAGTTTCAAATTTTGTAGCAACCAAAAATGACTAAACATAGACAGAACAAACATGAGGTTCAATATAGAACATTCATTTTTTTTTTTTGTCGTCAGAGGTTTCTTTTCTTGAACATTTACTTAAATATTGCTATATTTGTCTCTAACATTATGTTACCAAGGCCTTGTTTTATGTGTATGTTGCTGTGTGCTCAGAGGAACTGGTGCCAGCCTTCAGTGGCAGTGACTCCCAAAACAAAGTATAGGAGAGTAATTCCATTCCAGAAGATTTAGTGGAATTTTATACTCTCTATATAAGTAATGACATTACTGTACTTTGTCTCTGATTTTTTCTCCTTCTAGTTATACTTACAGACTACTTACAGGCTAAATAATATTGATTTGACTACCTAAATATAACTTAAAATTTATTTAAAGATATTAGTTATAATAAAAACAAACCATGTTGCCCTATATAGAGTGAATGAAAATATTACTACTAGACCAAGCAATTATTTTTAAAATGTTGATATTATCATTTAAAACTGATGTTATCACTTTAAACTGTTGAGAATCATTTTAAAAATAACACTTGATATTCTCATTTAAAAAGATAATACCATGTGCTGGGCCCTTTGGTTAGCACTTTAAAAATCTTACATGTCTCCTCCCAAGAATTCTCTAAAATAAGCATTATTATCCCCATATTATGGATAAGAGAACTGAGGAAAGAGTGGAAAAGAAGTTAATTAACTTCCCCAAACACACAAATCCAGTAAGTGACAAAATCAGGACCCAGAACCACCTGTCTGTGTGTCCCACCCCACGGCTTGGCCTTTAACAGCTGCACTTTGCCTGGAAGCAAGTAGTTTTTCCCCACAACTTTTCACTGCAAAGGTTAAATGGTACCATAATGCAGAGAAGGTTAGCACTTAGAGTCAGTTATTTTGTAACTAAATTCCCACGGAGAAAAATGAGTGTTTTTAAATGAACCGATGCTGTCTTTTCCAAGTGAAAAATGTCCTGGTTCAAGCTCTCCCCACTAAAATGCACAATTCATTCTTTCTTCAGGTTTAAGTAGCAATAATGCCAGGAAGCACATTACTTAGCAAATGACAAGTTCAAAATAACAGATGTTTGTCTGTTCTTCACCACAATATCTGCTTTATTAGGTATTTGAAAGTACTCTTCTTTTTGAGCTGCTATGTACGGCTGATGGAATCAGACACTTCTGAGCTGATATAGACCCCAGAGATTGTTCATTATCACGATTTAGTTACACAAACTAGTGTACCAGAGGAGTTATAAGGAGAGCTGCCCCCAAAGCAGATTGGTTTGACTAGAGGTAAACAGTGCGGATGGAGTGGCACACTTGAGGATTTGGTTCATTTAGGAGCCCAGCCAGAGCTACACCTTGTAAGCTAAGGACCTTGGCTGCCTGGCTGCCTGCAGCATGTGCCCTGCGAGGGACCCTCATCCCTGGCATTACTATCACAGAAAACACTCTCCTGGCTCAGGCTTGGGCAGGGGCAGAGCATGGGTCGGAGAACATCACAACCACTGGCATGGTGCTGCCCACATCTATCTGTTCATTTGTCATGTGGAGTAACTTCCTGTGGAAAACCGGTTGGGAGTTGGGGAAAGATGAAAAGAGGAATTGGGGGGCGGGCGGGGGGTGACAGTCAGTGATGCAGAGCCCTTGGTGGGGGGTGCTGGTGAGCTTTTTCCTATAAGAGCACTCTGTATCAAAATAATTACATTGAGAGAAAGCAGGATTAGAATGAATAGTTTTAAGTAGAAGCATGAAGGTTGAACATGGAAATCACAGAAAGAGAACATATGTACTCTGTCTTTGCCAGTTTGGGGATTTCATAAAGTAGCCTTAGGCGTGACTACTTATACTAGGGGAAATTAGTCCAGTTGCCTTGGTCTCATTTCATTTCTTGGAAGATATTCTTATACTTTTAAATATATATATATACTAGTGGCCCAGTGCATGAAATTCGTGCATGGGGGGGAGTTCCTCAGCCTGGCCTGCACCCTCTCCAATCTGGGACCCCTCGAAGGATGTCCTACTGCTGGTTTACAGGGATCAGGCCTAAACTGGCAGTCGGACATCCTTCTCGCAATCCGGGACTGCTGGCTCCAGCCACTCACCTGCCTGCCTGATTGCTCCTAACCACTCTGCCTGCCAGCCTGCTTGCCCCCAATTTCCCCTTGCTGCTGACCTGCTCACCCCCAAATGCCACTCTCCCCCCAGCCTGATCACCCACAACTGCCATCCCATCCTGGCCTGATCAGCCCCTGGTGACCCAAGCTCCCAGCCCCTCCTTTTTTTCTTTTTTCTTTTTTTTTTTTTCAGTACCTCCTTGAGAAAGGACAGAGCAGGCTGGAAGCAAGTATCTGGGATTTATTTATCTTCTATAATTGAAACTTTGTAGCCTTGAGCAGAGGCCAGGGCCAGCCAGGGCAGGCAGGAAGCTTGGCTTCCTCCATCACCGGGGCAACCCAAGCCTCCTGCTCTCTCCAGCTCCGTGGCTGCCTCCATCTTGGTTGGGTTAATTTTCATACTCGCTCCTGATTGGCTGGTGGGTGTGGCTTGTGGGTATAGTGGAGGTACGGTCAATTTGCATGTTTCTCTTTTATTAGTGTAGATTGTTCAGAAATCTTCAATAATTAAAAAAATGTTTTAAGAAAGACTGGTTGATTTGATTTTTCCTGAATTGTAAGCAATGAATTTCTGCTGGGAAAGCATTTTTTAATTTGGTTGGAATGAGCAAGTTAGAAGAAAATATATATAGCTAATCAAAATGAAAAGATGATGAGATTGACTATAATTTTCTGAGTGAAAATGAAAGGTGTTTATCCTTTCATATATAGGAAATTAAAATTTATATTTTATGAAAAGTCCTAAAATATGGTTCATTGTGTTCACTTCTCTTTAATGGTGTACTAAGGTGGAACACTTCAATATTAAGACTTAGGACATTGCCGAAACCGGTTTGGCTCAGTGGATAGAGCGTCGGCCTGCGGACTGAAAGGTTCCGGGTTCGATTCCGGTCAAGGGCATGTACCTTAGTTGCGGGCACATCCCCAGTGGGAGGTGTGCAGGAGGCAGCTGATCGATGTTTCTCTCTCATCGATGTTTCTAGCTCTCTATCCCTCTCCCTTCCTCTCTGTGAAATATCAATAAAATATATTTAAAAAAATAAATAAATAAAAAAAAAAAGACTTAGGACATTTTAGAATGTCAGAAAGCTATGATAATCTTAACTTGGAATATTCATATGACATCTTATGTAGTAATTTAAAAGTCACTTTATAACTATGAACAGCACTGATATTTGAGCTTCTTGTGTCTATTTTACAAGTCATTAACTATGGCCTAATCTTTCAATCTTCTTTAAAAAATATATTTGTCCCTGCCATTGAAAACAGATAACTCTACTTCAAGCATGTCAAACTCAAAGGCTAACATGGGCCAAATAAACAAGGTTTAAGTTTATGTGGGCCACAAAAAAACAAAAACTGCACTTTTCATAGAAACGTAGGTTTATTTAGATAGAGACATGCAGAATACAAAGGGCTGAAATAAATGAGTAATTGTTAACATAAAATAATAGAACATTTTAATAAAGACTAATATTTTTTCTTGAACATTATCTTACCAGACACTGAGAAACTGCACAAATTAATAAGCGTAATGCAAATAAACCTATTTTTCTTGTTCTCCGAAAGCAAAATATTTCCTGTTGTGCACACCAAACAAGTCAGTCCAATACTCATGTTGTGGCAATCGGCTACTAAAATATTTGCTGCTAGTATTAGTGGAGAGAAATGGTATGCCTGTGTGTAAGGTGCGTAAGGGAAATAAATGCAACACAATTATAGTAATCAGTCGTTAGCAAATGTAGTTCATTATTAATAACTAGTGACCCAGTGCATGGATTCATGCACATTGGAAGGAAATTAATTAGAAGGTGGCTGGTGGAACTGGGCAAGACAGGCTAGACATGCCCTGGAGCCAACCTCCTGAGGTCCCTCAGAAAATTAATTTGCAAATCCCTAAGATCATATGAATTCTGGGGCTCCACCCTTGGCTCTCTCTTCAGAGAGGACCAGTGATCTGATTTCAGCCTTCTCTCTTTAGAGAATAGATACCTATCATTTGCTTTTCTCAGGAGAGGGGCATACACTTTTATTCTATTGGGGAATTAACTGGAATTGCTGACTTTTTATGGCTCTTATACATGCTACAGTTACCTTCAGACAACTTTGGTCATTTTAAGGAGCTCACATTCTTCACCTCCACAGCCCACTTCCAACCTGAAAGTTTCTGTTCAAAATCACCTTAATCACATTATTTGCATACTAGAGGCCTGGTGCACGAAATTCTTGCATTGTTGGAGGGGGTCCCTCAGCCCAGTCTGTGCCCTCTCATAGCCTGGGAGCCCTTGGGGAGGTCCAACTGATGGCTTAGGCCCGCTCCCCATGGGCAGTTGGACATCCTTAGCGCTGTCGCGGAGGTGGGAGAGGCTCCTGCCACTACCACTGTGCTAGCCAGCTGTGAGCCTGGCTTCTGGCTAAGCAGCGCTCTCCCTGTGGGAGCACACTGACCACCAGGGGACAGCTCCTGTGTTGAGCATCTGCCCCCTGGTGGTCAGTGCGCATCATAGCAACCGGTTGTTCCGCTATTCGGTCTATTTGCATATAAGCCTTTTATTATATAGGATATCATTGTATCAGAAGTAAGGCCTGTTTATTCTAGAAAATAATTCAATTTTGTCTTGATTTAGATCTTCCCTAAATTCTGAGCTTTTAGTTACCATTTTACATCATACCTGTCCCACCAGAAGAGTCCTTATTGGCAACTTCTCCCTGTGACTCAACACCTTCCCCATGCTTCCTTTGTACCTTTCAGAGGGAAAGTTGACTAACCAGTGAGGACTCTCTTAAGGTATTGAAAAAGAGAAAGATTTTGTTTTTAAATTATAGAAAGGCTACTAAAATATAAATCAGTCATGTGAGAATCATAACGTAGTGTTTAAATTTTATGCTTGTGCTATACATAGGCTTTTCAACATTGACCACTAATATCTCAGGCATTTTCCTCAAAAATTAGACAATGAGGATGTGAAAATGTCTTTTGGGGGGCCATTCTCTATTCCTTTTCTTCTAGCCTAGGTGGGCCATGTCAGTTCCAAGCTGGAAGTCCTCTGGGTGCTATTGGTTTATGGAACATACTTTGAGGAAAATGCCAAGTGTAAAGAGGTGACTGCATTTGAGCAATCAGAGGGAAATAGGGAATGTACCTTTGAAACTCTGTGCCCCTGACTCAACTTAGCTGTTTCATTGCCAGTTTGCATTTTCTTGTTAAATTTATCTTTATTGTTGAAAGTATTACATATGTCCCCTTTGTTTGTTTATATTTGTTTTTTTCCCATTGACCCCCTCCACCCCACATCCACCCCTCCCAGGCCTTCACTACTCTATTGTCTGTGTCCATGGGTGGTTTGCATTTACTAAAGCTTTTTCATTTAAAAACAACAACCCCAAACTTTGAAGATAGAACATAAGTAGACTATACTTAATTTTTTAAAAAAAATTATCACTCATTGCTTGCTTTAGACCAAAAAGAAAAAAGAAAGTGTTAGCAAAGTCCTTTTAAGAAAAAGATTTAAATTATCTTCACTAGTAAACAGGTTTAGTAACAGCTTTTAACTCTTCTTTGGTATGAGTGCAGTACATCAGCATGCTTCCTGCTGATAAAGTAAGTGCTTCCTCTGATCTCCTGACTGGGAGTTTGGCAGAAACTAGGATCAAATAGATTATCAGGCAGCAGTACTACAAGTTTTATAAAGATTAACTAATTAAAACTGAAAAACATATTATACTCTTTAGGACATTATTTTATTCCAGTTCAGGTGATATCTAATGATGCCTCAAATTAAATGAACAATATCTTTGCTGTATTTATTTTTTCAGGTTGCTATGTTGATGATTTCCTCGGGAGATGCACCGAACAGTAATGAGGGCAGTCAGTGTTCAGTGCTGCCATTCCAGTGCCCAATAAGGCATAGTGAGAGAACACAGAACTGGGAGTGGGGTGTTGAGGGTGGAGTGAGAAAGGATGGGGGCACTGGCCCTAAATCTATCCTTCACTATAGGAGCTTCAAATCCAGTGGCATTCCTGAATCTCACTTTGCTCATCTCTAAAATGGGCCCACATCATAGAGTGGTTATGAATTTTCAATAAAATAATAAGCTTGTTAAAAGCCCTTTGAAAAACTGAATTACCATGCAAATATGAGCTTCCTTTATTGTAGCTTAATGGATAATTGATTTTTTACATCTCAGCTATTTATGATGGCTCTTTAACTGGTATGGTAATTTCTCTTCTAGCTCCAAGTATTTTTCTAATATCATTCCATATCTGGATAAACTCCTGTTAAATTACAACACATATAGAGATCATCATATGCAAGACACTTAGCTAAAAACCTTACTGTTGTTATTTCATTTAATCCATATAACAACCCAATGTGCTTAAATACTAATTCTGTTACAAATGAAGAAACTGAGAAATTTCTTTTATATTTTACTAGAGGCCCGGTGCATGAATACGTGCACCAGTGGAGTCCCTTGGCCTGGCCTGTGGAATTGGGCTGAAACTGGCTCTCTGACATCCCCCAAGGGGTCCTGGATTGTGAGAGGGTGCAGGCCATGCTGAGGGACCCCAATGGTGCATGATTGGGGCCAGGGAGGGACGCAGGAGGTTGGCCAGTCGGAGAGGGACTCCGGGAGGGCTCCAGGGTGTGTCCGGCCTGTCTTGCTCAGTCCCAATTGGCCGGACCCCAACAGCAAGCTAACCCACCAGTCAGAGCGTCTGCCCCCTGGTGATCATTGCACGTCAGAGAGACTGGTCGACTGGTTGACTGTCTGCCCCCTGGTGGTCAGTGCACATCATAGGGAGCAGTTGAGTGGCCTTAGCTTATCATTAGCATATTACGCTTTGATTGGTTGAATGGAAGACCATACACTTAGCATATTAGGCTTTTATTATATAGCATGATGAGGAAGAGGATATTGGGAGTCTAAACATCTCTTTCTATTTTATTTCCTGATACCTATTGGTTGATATAACTTCTTTCATCGACAGCTTTGTCTCTCCTCCATCTCTCTTTCCTACCTTTCTGACCCCCCAGTCACCCACCCGAAATCACAGACGTGACTGACAGTGTCATGATTTTTAAAAATTACTGCATACTTGCTAACATGTGTTTTCTCAGGAGTTTCACTTGTTTTAATATTTGCAGATATGTTTGTACCATGTATTTTTCCTCTAAATGAAACGCAGATACCTGAGATTTTCCAGAAGCCTTGTTATTTCCATCCCCCAAATGGGCAGATGGACTTAGAAATAGATTTTCTTCTGTGACTCATTCAGGAGAGAGTGCATTTAACAAGAGGTTTTCCTTTGAGGGGTACACTGAGGGAAATAGTGCAGTGAACAAAACACTTTCCCCCTTTCTAGGCCCCGAATAAAATCAAATTTAATAGGAAAGTAAATTAGGATACTTGTTTATGCAGAAAGTTTTTAGTATTAGACATTAGCAACCCTGATAACAACTACATAGGTAAAACAGCTTACCAAATAAGTTTTTTTTTTAATTCCACAATCTTTATTAAAAATAAAACAAAAACAAATCTTGTTTCTACCACAGGAATTAGAGAAATAGTAAATCAAATGAAATGAAAAGCTTTGCTACCCATTCTGAATAAGAAATTGTTGATGAGGCAGAATTATTTAGCTTTGGGAGTCTTGATTCACTTCTGCATTTAGAACACATTTCTCTTCTTCAGAATTACACACAATAGGATTTTTTTTTTAATTATCAATATTTCTTTTGCTGACAATGGGATAGTACGTGTTGATACAGGTTCTAAATCACATTTTCTATATTGTAACTGGCTCCCTTTTCTGCAGCTAATGAAATGGAAAAAATGCATTAATACAATTCAAAAGACTCACATTATACATTAAAAACTCTACTATCTATTGTGAATTGTAATTGTTAATTGCTTTCATTTATAATTAAAAAGTTCAACTCTTGTGAATTTGATTTTTTAATTTTTATCTGTAATTATACAATTCCAAATTCATGTTCTAATGTTTTACTGTTAGCCTAATGATAGCTTGAACTTATGAAACAAAGTATCAAATAATTTATTACATATTTAATTTTTTTATTAACAGACATTTTCTTAATTTTGTTGTGAATATGTATTCCCTTGTCACTAAAAAAGAGCATAGGAAAAACAGACGTTCATTTTTTTTTCCAGTTTTTAAAATATATACTTTCGTTGTATTTACTTTTGCCTGAGACCAAGTACACAATGTCAAAGTGTCCCAAAATCTAGAAAAAACTGATGATACTCAAGAGAGTGAGCCATAACTGGTTGAGTGCTGATAAAAAAATCTTTCACACCCTAACTGGTTTTGCTCAGTGGATAGAGCATTGGCCTGCGGACTGAAGGGTCCCAGGTTCGATTCCGGTCAAGGGCATGTACCTTGGTTGTGGGCACATCCCCAGTAGGAGGTGTGCAAGAGGCAACTGATTGACGTTTCTCTCCCATCAATGTTTCTAACTCTCTATCCCTCTCCCTTCCTCTCTATAAAAAATCAATAAAATATATTTTTAAAAAAATCTTTCACCTATGGACTAGAAATTAGTATCAAAGAGAATCCTGCTAACTTTGTACTATCAAAACTAACAAATGTAAAAATATCTTTTAAAACCTCAACATGATGATTTTTAATTCTTATTTGTAGCTTATCACCAATTAACATGTGAAGAATAAAGTATAATTCACTGATTGCTTTTTTAAAATAAATACTTATTGAAATTACTCTTTGAAAATTGAAGAAAAAGCAAAAAGAGTTTAATGAGTTACAGGAGGGCATGTGGCAATAGCAGTTTTTATGTCTATAACTGGTTTTTTAAAAATAGACATTAAATACACCTGGCTTCTACAGCAGAACTGTTCTGTGGCATATGCTCAATAAATATTTATTGAATTGATACATGAGTGGGAATTAGAAACTTATTGTTATCTCTTTCAAGATTTAAAAATTCAAAGACAGAGTTTCTACCATAATTACCAGAATTAACTCTATTTTCCAGTACTTTATAGTTTTTACAAAATAGTATCACTAAATTAATTTATACTATTTTGCATTCAATGTGAACTTTTAAATCCAAAAGTTGTTACCTTCTGATGTGTTAAACCTCAGAGGTAGTGAGAGCAGGAAGTAGAAGTAGAAAGCTTCAAAGAGTTTTCAAACTCCAACTGTTTTTCTCTTCTTCTCACAACCACATAATATTTTTCACCAATAAGGTATCACTTTTAATAGTATTGGAAGTTCTCTTTAGAAGACACACATACGCACTATTAATGAGAAAAGAACATGAGAAACCTAAAAGTAATATTTTGTTATGTTTTTATAAACCTTGTTTATATTTGTTTAAATCTTAGGAAAAGTACACGGTGGTTCTTAAGAGCTGTCAGAGAGGGTAATAAGTAATTTTCAAAGCATTAATGAATGCCAAGAATCTGATATTATCATTCCAGTGACTAATAAAAGGGTATTGGCATCCTGTTATTTGCAAAGGAATTTACAAGGAAACCTAAAACAATTGGAAAAGACAATGGAAAAATGTTTTACAGATTTTTAGACAAATCAACTATGATAAAAAAAAATTGAATTAGATTGTCTGTTGAACTGAAGCTAATAAAAATGCAGAGATGAGATATCCAAGCTTTCATTTCCCTGTTCTCTTTTATAGTATTTAGCTACAGAGTTATTTTTCTCCCAAGATTTTTCCGTTGAATTATCTAATATGATACAACTGATATCAAGAACTATAGGAGCTGAAATGTACATTAAAAATATTGGGGTAACAGAATGGCATTGCTTACCTATAATATAATTTAGTAAAAGGTATTTCATGTTAAGATGATTTATATGGGCCCACAGCATTGGAAAACTTTAGAAAGTATCCTTTGATGAAATATTCTGTGACTGGTGCCCCCAGGACTTATTCAGTGGTACTGACCATATATACAATCTGCTGATTTTGGCTTCAGGAACACTTTCCATCTGTTGTCATAGGAGGAAAAATATTTTCTAATCTTTCATGGCATTTATTTTTTTTTTTTTTAACATTCATGGCACTATATAAATAATGCCCACACATCTAATTTTAAACAGCTTTTTTACAGGGTTTTAACCTGAAATAAAGTAGGATGTTTATAGGCTATAGAAAAGATACTGCTCTGAGCAAAAAAATTAAAGTCTGAAAAAAGCAGGTTTTCAAATGGAAGCAGGAGAGTAGCAACTCAGGATGGTAACATGTTGAGCTGGAATCAGATTTCTTTACCACATCAAGATTATTCTTAGAATTCTCAGTTCTTTTTTAGTTTAGTGGAGATTCTATGTAGAGAATATATATTTTTGAACTTTTTAAAAACTTTTTTTTTTAACTCACCATACAGGATGAACTGGCATAGGGTGATAGCAGACTTGACCTTAGCTTTAGTGTCTAACATTTTCAGTCACAACAGTTAAATTTCATTCATGTGAAAATGCACACATATTCATAATGGAATGAGGAAGCACTATCATTATTATTTTTTAAAAATCTTTATTATTAAAAGTAGTACATAATGCCCTCTTTTCCCCCCATTTACCTCTGCTAGCCCACCAGAGGAGGCATTATTATTTTAAAACATGAAAAAGCCTTGATGAAGAGTAAGAGAAGGTATTTGGAAGAATTTACCAATCAATGAAGAATATTTGAAAAAACCGAAAAGGAGGCCCAGATATGTTAGCAAAGCAAACAATATTTTTAAATCACTAAAACTTGCTATTAGAAAATAAGATAATCTCTCCTTTTTTCTAACTTTCTCCTTAAAATTTGAGCCTTCCTTAAATTTTATTTCTTCCATAAGTTTACTCTCCCTCTCCATTCTGAAAGTTCTGTCTGAATCCTACAAACTGAGTCTGTAGAGTGTAGAAATTAAGCACTCTGACAGCCAAATCACCTGCATAGTGTCCTGGCCCCACCACTTACAAGCCTGATGACCTTGGGCAAGCCATGTGACCTCTGTTGATTTGCTCATTTGAGAAAAGCAGATACTAATAGTACCTGCTTCATATGGTTATTATCCTATCTAATAAAAGAGTAATATGCAAATTGACCATCACTCCAAGATACAAGATGGCTGCCCCCATGTGGTCAAAGGTGGTTGCCCCCATGTGGACACAGATGTCTGCCACAAGAAGGCTGGCAGGGGAGGGCAGTTATGGGCAGTTGGGGGTGACCAGGCCGGCAGAGGAGGGCAGCTGGGGGAGACCAGGCCAGAAAGGGAGGGCAGTTGGGGGGAAACCAGGCCTGCAGGGGAGGGCAGTTGGGGGGACCAGGCCTGCAGGTGAGGGCAGTTTGGGGGGTACCAGGCCTGTAGGGGAGGGCAGTTGTGGGTGATCAGGCAAGCAGGGAGGGCAGTTAGGGGTGACCAGGTCAGGAGGGGAGGGCAGTTGGGGGGGGGCAGGACTGCAGTTGAGGGCAGTTGTGGGGGACCAGGCCTGCAGGTGAGGGAAGTTGGGGGGACCAGGCCTGCAGGGGAGGGAAGTTTGGGGTGACCAGGCCAGCAGGGGAAGGTAGTTGGGGTGGACCAGGCCAACAGGGAGGGCAGTTAGGGGTGACTGGGCCAGCAGAGGAGGGCAGTTGGAGGAGACCAGGTCTGCAGAGGAGGGCAGTTGTGGGCAATCAGGCCAGCAGGGAGAGCAGATAGGGGTGACCGGCCCAGCAGAGGAGGGCAGTTGGGGGCAATCAGGCCTGCAGGGGAAGACAGTTAGGGGTGACCAGATTGGCAGGACAGGGCAGTTAGGGGCAATCGGGCAGGCCGGGGAGCAGTTAGGCATCGATCAGGCTGGCAGTGGAGTGGTTAGGGGGTGATCAGGCTGGCAGGCAGAAGCGGTTAGGGGCAATCAGGAAGGCAGGCAGGCGAGCGGTTGGGAGCCAGCAGTCCTGGATTGTGAGAGGGATGTCTGACCGCCCATTTAGACCTGATCCCAGTGGGGTCCCAGATTGGAGAGGGTGCAGGCTGGACTGAGGGACACCCCCCCAATGCACGAATTTCATGCACCAGCCTCTAGTGAGAATTATAATGGAAAACACTTGTAAATAACATCTAAGCGCTCAGTAAGTGGTGACAATTTTTACTGTGTACCAAATTAATTATTTGTTGTAATGATTTGCCTTAATCACTTTTTACTCTATGATATATAAACATTCATAACACATAGGCTGCAGTCTTCTTCCATACTTGTGTTTTATATATTGGTTTTTGTTTGTTCTTTGGTTTTTAGATATAAATTGCCTGGGTCAGGGCCTGTATAATTTTTTAATAGAATGAATTTTTTAGAAGAGTTATAGGTTCATTGCAAAATTGAGTGGAAGGTAAAGCTCCCATATGCCCCCGTTCCCATAAATGAACAGCCTCCCCCATAATCAACATTCCCCACCAGGGTGGGCCATTTGTTACAGTTGATGACCTCACATTAATACATCTTCATCCCCAGAGTCCATAGGGTTCACTCATAGTGTTCTTCATTCTATGGGTTTTGTAATATATTTGGAATCATACCCTTTTAGATTGGTTTACTTCTCTTATTAATATGCACTTACAATTCTAGATCTTAAGCCTGAAAAGCACTTAGAAATAATGTATTAAATACAGGAAACTAAAGACTGAGAGACATAGTGTTCACTGTCCATTATACTTTAAACAAATTTTTTTTATTTTTTAAAGTATTACATATAGTATTACATATGTCTCCTTTTTCTCCCATTGACCGCTCCCTGCCCCCCCGACACAAACACATGCCCTCACCCCCTAGCATCTGTGTCCATTGGTTATGCTTATATGCATGCATACAAGTCCTCTGGTTGATCTTTTACCCCCGTCTCCCTCCCCTGCCTTCCCTCTGAAGTTTGACAGTCTGTTCAATGCTTCTATGTTTCTGGATCTGTTTTTGTTCATCAGTTTATGTTGTTCATTATATTCTACAAATGAGTGAGATCATATGATATTTATCTTTCTTCAACTGGCTTATTTCACTTAGCATAATGCTCTCTATATTCATCCATGATGTTGCAAATGGTAAGCGTTCTTTCTTTTTTTACAGCAGCATAGTGTTCCATTGTGTAGATGTACCCTGGTTTTCTAATCCACTCATCTGCTGATGGGCACTTAGGCTGTTTCCAAATCTTAGCTATTGTAAACTGTGCTGCTATGAACATAGGGGTGCATATGTCCTTTTTGATTGGTGTTTCTGATTTTTTGGGATATAGTCCTAGAAGTGGGATTACTGGGTCAAATGGGAGTTCCATTTTTAGTTTTTTGAGGAAACTCCATACTGTCTTCCACAGTGGCTGCACCAGTCTACATTCCCACCAACAGTGCACGAGGGTTCCTTTTTCTCCGCATCATCTCCAGCACTTGTCATTTGTTGATTTGTTGATGATAGCCATTCTGACAGGTGTGAGATGGTACTGCATTGTCGTTTCGATTTGCATCTCTCAGATGATTAGTGACTTTGAGCATGTTTTCATATGTCTCTTGGCCTTCTGTATGTCCACTTTAGAAAAGTGTCTATTTAGGTCCTTTGCCCATTTTTTGATTGGATTGTTTATCTTCCTTTGGTTAAGATGTATGAGTTCCCTATAAATTTTGGCGAGTAGGCCCTTATTGGATATAACATTGGCAAATATGTTCTCCTATGCAGTAGTCTTTCTTGTTTTATTGATGGTTTCTTTTGCTTCTATTATACTTCCTACTATGAAATTCTTACCTACATATAATGAAAAAAAATCTAAAAATTAGAATGACATTTTGAAAATATTACCAAAGGTTTAATGTGGTGAGAATAAGAACTGAAAATTGTTGCACAAATAATATAATCATGATTTTTATAAATGTAATAACCTGTAGCCATGATTTTTTCCTCATTGTTTTATAGCTGCTTAATTATAGATTTATTGTAACTTTATTGTTTTTCTCTTAAAATAGTCATCTGCATTTTCAATTACCTTTTGATTAGTTGGATTGTTAAATTCTTCCCAATGGCCAGAGCTCGCTTGGAACTGACTGAGCCTTGCTGTTTTAACAGGTTGTGGTGCGGAGTTGTCTGGAGCCATGGGCTACTTTAGCAGCCCCGGATACCCAAACACGTACCCCCCCAGCAAGGAGTGTATATGGTACATTCACACTGCTCCTGGGAGTAGCATTCAGCTCACCATCCACGACTTTGATGTGGAGTATCATGAAAGCTGCGTGTTTGATGTCCTGGAGGTAGGAATTTACATTGTTTTCAGCACATTCCAAAATCTGGGGTAGAATTGGAAATCACTGCAAAAATCCCTACGTTCTTTCCAGTATTCAGATCTGTGTTCTATTAGAAATTTTAATGACATTTGCAGACACATGGGATTAACATCTCAGTTTGGGTTTCTCTGAAAGTAATGCCTGAAGGATGAGGTGGCCAGCAGCTTCCAGGAGGTGATGCTAGAAAGCAGGCGTGAAGGGAGCACGTGAGGGAGGGTGCAGGACGAAGAGCCAGTGAAGGGCGGCTCTGTGAGCAACCCAGGCTTCATCCTGCTGGGACCCTCTGAGCTCCAGTGAGGACTACTCTTCAGAATCATCCCTCTCAGGACACCAAGCTGAAGCACTGGTCCCTGCACTCCTACCCCCAATGATGGAGGAAGTACTGGGGAGGCAGAGTGCAGGGAAGGCCGTGGGCTGCGGGCACTGGGGTGGGGCAGGGCAGAAAGCAGAGTTGTCCACGGTACCTGCAGCTGCAACCTGAGGGGTTCACATGGGGCTAGGTGCGCAACACACCTGCTGCAGAGGCTTTTAACAAAATGGCCACTTAGACAGTTTGAGGCATTTCCCAACATTACTGCAAAGGGTTTATCTCAGATAATTACAATGGCCTTTGATAATCTGTTACAATCAGCTTTTTTTAAAAAAAATATATTTTGTTAATATTTTTTACAGAGAGGAAGTGAGAGGGATAGAGAGTTAGAAACATTGATCAGCTGCCTCCTGCACACCCTGTACTGGGCATGTGACTGCAACCAAGGTACATGGCCTTGACCGGAATCGAACCTGGGACCATTCAGTCCGCAGGCTGACGCTTTATCCACTGAGCCAAACCAGTTTGGGCACAATCAGCTTTTTATTGCAGGAATCTAGTTATTAGGGGTTTATACATATAGTAGACATCCTGAACTTTGACCTACCTGCAAAATTTAAGGCTTCTAAGTATGCACAAAACTGTCACCATGGGCAAAGGGATGCTACCGCACGTGACAGTCACAATAAGTGTTTCTCTCTATATATCTGGTAGAACTTAAACTCCATGAGGATTGGGTATTGGGTCTGCTTTTGTTTTGTTTCACTGCTATTTCCCTAGGGCCACAGAGTACTTGGCAAATAGTAAACACTCTATATGTATTTAATGAATGAAAACACAAATGTGTCTATGATTGACGCACCATAATAGCACACATTTATGGTGATTTACAAAGGGATTTTGACATCCATTTCCCCCATTTAAATATTCAGTAATTCTGTGAGGTAAGGTGGGAATTTTGTCCCCATTTTACCATTGTCAAACAAGGCTCAGAAAGGTTGATGGGTTTTCCCATGACTAAAAGGATGGTGAGTGGAAGAGCTATTGTTATCGGAGGATTGCACAGGTCAAATTCCTCCATTGCTACTGAGAGTGGGGTATCCCTTTCCCCACTGGGAGCTTGGGGTCTGCTTCTTTCGATACCTTAAGAAAAAGAATTTTCTAAGACTCCCACAGGAGAATGAGATGGGGTAGAAAGGTTTATTCACGTGAAATTATATCCTTTGGGTAGCAAACTCTCATATCCCTTAAATCAGTCCTGGAAAATGTGTAGCCAGGGCTTTGGCAGAGCTAGAAGCAGAGTCAGTGTCCAGAATTTCTGTTTCATGGTGGAATTTAGTCTGGTACAGCATCAGGCTAGTCCCAGTCCATCAGTCCACTGTGTGGTTCCACATGGCCCTGAGCCATGTGGGCAAATGCAGCGGAGTGTACCCCATGCAACACGAGAGCCAGGAGCTCAAGAGGACCAAGATCACCAAGAAGGAGTACTTCCTTTGTTCAGGAGTTTAAATATCAAATTTTCCTGTGCTTGCAGTGACCATGCCTAACTGCCTATTCTGGGCAATGCCCTATTCCTAGGTATGAGTGACAGGCAAGCACCTTCCCACATCACCCAAACCCTATTGGGCATGTGTCTATTGTCCAGTCCCTTTCCTCAGCAATGTGCAGGAAACAGACCTGGAGAGTGTTAAACTGCAGCTTCCTGGCAAAGCTGTACAAATGTCATGCCTCTATTATCTGGCCTTTCCTTTACTCCTTTCCTGTTATTAATCAATAGCCAGGTTATTACAGCAGTATTACTATGAACTGAATGCACCCACCACTCAGCACTTCATGTAAGCCGGTATAAAAAGATAGAGGTGGGCAGTATGCATGATATTGAAATGAGTAGCAGGTACTTTATAGAATCTTTAACACTTAAAAATTTAATTACAGCCCTGACCGGTTTGGCTCAGTGGATAGAGCATCGGCCTGCAGACCGAAGGGTCCCAGGTTCGATTCCGGTCAAGGGCATGTACCTTGGTTGCGGGCACATCCCCAGTAGGAGGTGTGCAGGAGGCAGCTGATCGATGTTTCTCTCTCATCGATGTTTCTAACTCTCTATCCCTCTCCCTTCCTTTCTGTAAAAAGTCAATAAAATATATTTTAAAAAAATTTAATTACAAAACAGTTTCTTTACTTGAAAAAAAAAAATGGGGTTTTCAAGTCATGCCCTCACTGAGTGGTTGCAGTCTCTAAGAACTGCATTTAACAGCTCAAGTATCTCTAAAGGAGGATAAGCTGCAGGGAGTGAAATCAGAGACAGAGCTGGTAAGTCCTTGGGCAAACCCATCCCCTCTTCATCATGTAAGTTCTGTTGCCAAGTCATGACTCCATCTTGGAAGAACTGTCTTTTAGGAGGGGAGAACAACGTGGCAACTGAAATTCACACTCACAGTATGCAGTGCAACTAACACTCAAATGTGGAATCTTCAGGTGGTCCCTCTTGCTAGCAAGGGTATTTCTTAGTTGCATAAAACCCTTGACACTTACAAAGGGCTGGCAGCAGACTTTTCCACAATGTGAAATGTTCCAAAACCTTCATGTTCATACTCCACAGTGTAGTTGGCAAATGTAAATAGGTTCATTGTGCCTTGGGCTTTGTCACACCCATTACGTGAGAAAGCAAAGACTGGGACTGCTCCCTGCAAGCAGCCTGGGGACAGAAGGACAAAGCACTCAAGCTGGGCACTTACTGTGCCTGAACAGGAAGGGCTGTGAGAAGTGGCTGCAGTCTGCTTAGCGCTTATGTTTTTAGGACAAGGTAGTGTCCCAATGTTCCATCAAAATCAGCGTTTGGAGGGATACTTTGAGGCCCTTAAATATTTTGTGAGTTTTTTCTTAAGGCTAAAATAAGTATCTTCCTTACTTAAAATATATATATATATATATATATATATATATATATATATATATATATATATATAATTGATTTCAGAGAGGAAGGGAGAGGGAGAGAGAGATAGAAACATCAGTGATGAGAGAGAATCATTGATTGGCTGCTTCCTGCACACTCCCAACAGGGGATGGAGCCCACAACCTGGGCATGTGCCCTTGACTGGAATTGAACCTAGAACCCTTCAGTAAGCAGGCTGATGCTCTATCCACTGAGCCAAACTAGCTAGGGCGTTTCCTTACTTTTTGTTAAAAAAATCTTATTTGACCTCTCTTCAAATATTCAATTCAGGTGGAAAATGCTATAATAAATTGCACTAATAATGATCCTATATAAAGAAGGCTAATATGCAAATCAACCGAATGGCAGAATGACTGGTCGCTATGATGTGCACTGACCACTGGGGGGCAGACACTCAATGCAGGATCTGCCCTCTGGTGGTCAGTGTGCTCCCATGGGGGGAAGGGGAGGGCTGGGGGAGAGTGCCGCTTAGCCAGGAGCCTCTCCTGACCCTGTGGCAGTGCTAAGGATGTCCAACTGCCGGCTTAGGCCTGCTTCCTGTGGAGAGCAGACCTAAGCTATCAGTCGAACATTGCGAGAGGGCACAGGCTGGGCTGAGGGCCCCCCCAAGTGCACGAATTTCATGCATCGGGCCTCTAGTTGTTGATATAAAAAACATCCAAACCTGTAGAGAATTTTTATAAGCTTCTTTGAGCCAAACTGACAATTGCTGAGAAGCAAAAATCTCAACAAATACTCTGGAGAATGGCAGTTTTTCAGCTTATTTTATACATTAGAGTCAAAGGAGGGGGCGTAAGGAGGGTGACATGAAATCCATTGGTGGTAGATTAGGGAGGTGGGAGAAAGCAAAGCAGGGAAATCTCTGGAATTGGATAAAGAGTAAGACAAGAGAGATGCATACTTCTTTTACTTTGGTGGGCTAAGGATAGTCAATAATTAACATTTAGAGCACCATAGAAATGGTTTTGGGGGAACAAGATAACCATGAGCAGTTCTGTGGTCTCTTGCTCTGAGGGGTCTATAAAAGGAGATTACTCTGACATTATCAAAGTTTGTTATCTTAGATGCAAAACGACAATAGACAGGCTCGGTAAGGTAAAGACTGACCTTTGTCAAAGAAGCTACAGGCCTAGGGTGACTACCCATCATGACCGGCTTTTTAGTTAGGAAGTTTTATGTTCAAACCATCCTATTTGGTATCTGAGTTTTACGGCCTTCCGTGCTGGCCTCCCTGGAGCTTGTCAGATTTAGTATGTGGCCTCTTTTTTGTCTACATGATAAAATTATTTTTTCCATCCCTCAGACCACAGATACTGATAACGTGTTAGCAAGTGGTTTCAAAATTTGTTACCCTTGGTAGGTGTGTGGCCTAGAAGCACTGCTGACTATGTTGACCCATCCGTTCTCAGCTTACACCTTTTCCTTTCCTGTCGTGCTGAGAGAGCCAAGTAGGAACTTGCTGTATTGGGCTTACTTAGTTTTCACCAAATTTAAGCAGGAGTCAATGTTTTTCTCCCTCAAAAATCCGTGTCCAGATAGTGGCCAATTGCATTAATCAAAAGCCATTCGGTTACTCATAACCCTGGAATGCTGACTTGATTATAACAATAAATGGAACTAACAGAACAGAAAGAAATGTTCAAAACATATTAAAACCATAGGCTTTGAAATGTTCCATATCCCAAGAATTTGCTAAAAGCACATTTTTAAATCTCTGATCACCAGACCAGTATTCTTTCCCCTAAAGTTTAGTCATATGCTGTAATTGAATGAACCACACCCTGAAATTCTTTCCAACTTTCCCTCTTTTGAAGAGTCATATGTTAACCGTTGGTGTTATTTGTGGAAGCCAAAAGTGCCTTTCTGTTGTTTGGGTCGTGGAAACACTGGCTGATTTTTCTTCAGTCTCTGAGAAAGGAGCCCAAACCGGCATAAAGCAGAAAAGGAAATCCACTCCTTGATGCAATAAACCTAGATAATTGCGTGATGTGGGCAGTTAGCTCCCTCTGGTCTCTGTGATGGTCTTTTGTGAGTCAGCCCAGTAAGAAGGGAAGCAAAAGTGGTAGTGTTTATTCTTATGGAGGCTTCTAGGCCTAGCCAACTCACATCCGTTATGTTTGTATTCTCAAGGGGACCCATGAGCAGGGAAAACAAAGAATATTTTGCCAATGTGCAAGTTTTCTTTGTTAGAACTAAACCCTGGTACCCGATGTTCCCTCCAAATATGTGCTGCCTATTGGGCTTGGATGATTAGGAGCACATGCTGTCAGTTTCATGCTCTGAGAACTGTGCCCAGGGCGAGGGGGCAGGGAAATCTTCAGAATGGGAAAGGACACTCTCAACAAGAAGCAGTCTTGCTTCTTGCATTTGCATATGTGTACGTGGAAAGGGCCACACAGGGCTCTTCCTGAAGTCCTGCTTTGGATGGGACGGAGCGGGCCACACAAACACAGCTCCTCCTAATGAAAATAAACATGAAGCTGTCAGTGCTTCATTCCTTTGCGATTACAGTCCTTGCGCTCAGGCCTCTGTGCAACAGCAGTTTCATTCATTTTGGCTTTCCCGCATGACTGGGGGAATTAATTGGACAAAGAAATCATTATAGATTCAAATCACATCCTCCCCCAAAGGAGGCTTGTTGTTCTTACTCTCTCTCCCCAGAGAACACTTGAGAGTTTTCTCTATCAGTCAACAGCTTCCTTGAGGGTGGGCAAGGGCAGGGGGCCCCAGGGTTGGGGGGAGAGTAACTGGAGGTGGAAAGCAGCACCGATCACAGAGGTGGGAGGGCACAGCACACAAATCTTACTGAGCAATGCTTTTCTGGTTCCCATCCTGAGCATAGAATTATGAGCATACATGTGGGGCAGAGCGAAGGACCCAAATACTAATATGCTTGAAAACTGTTATCCAAAATTGTCTTTCTTCCACAAATTTAAGTTTCTCCAGACCTGACAGTAGCCCAATATATCAATGCACAAATATGGTAAATATAAAAAAGAGAATCATATGATAAACTCAGAAACAGCCTCTGATTCTAAACCCTGTCAGTTTTCTTATAAGATGTCATCTATCTCTCTGAAATGAAGGGAAACTGCCTTATTTTCCTTTTTGTTACTCAAAATCCAGAGCATCCTGTTCAGTGATGTTTTATCCAGTTTCATAAATTTTCAATATTTTATTTTCTACAATCATTTTCTTTTTTTATAGATATGTATTTATTGCCATTTTATTATTCATATTTTTGACATCCCCTCACCCCCTTCTTCTTAAAGAAGACGCTTTAACATTTCATGTAATATTGTCTTGGTGGTGATGAGCTCCTTTAGCTTTTTCTTATCTGAGAAGCTCTTTATCTGTTCTTCGATTCTAAATGATAACTCTGCAGGGTAGAGTAATCTTGGGTGTAGGACTTTGCTTTTAATCACTTTGAATATTTCTTACCACTCCCTCTGGCCTGTAAAGTTTCAGCTGACAGACAGTCTTATGGGTAAGACTGCAAAGGTAACTAACTCCTTTTCACTTGCTGCTTTTAAGATTCCCTTTGCATTTAACCTTTTGCATTTTAATTATGATATGTCTTGCTGCGGGCCCCTTTGGGTTCACATTGTTTTGAGAGTTTCTGCACTTCCCAGACTTGTACATCTATTTCCTTCACCAAGTTAGGGAAGTTTTCTATTATTGTATTTTCAAATAGTTTTTCAATTTCTTGCTCTTTCTCTTCTCCTATTGGCACCCCCAGATGTGAATGTGGGTATGCTTGAAGTTATCCAAGAAGCTCCTCACACTATCCTCATTTTTTTTTTTTTTCTATTCTGAGTGGGTGTTTTTTGCTTCCTTATATTCCAAATTGCTGATTTGATTCTCGGCTTTACTTCTCTACTGCTGATTCCCTGTAAATTTTCTTCCTTTCAGTTAGTGTATTCTTCATGTCTGACTATTTTTTATGGTTCCCATGTCCTTTTTTTGCTCTCACTAAGTCCTCCAGCATCCTTATAACCATTGTTTTGAACTCTGTATCAATTAGTTTGCTTGTCTCCATTTCATTTAGCTCCTTATCTTATTCTTTCACTTGGGAGCTATTTCTTTGTCTCCTCATTTGGGTTGCTTCCCTGTGTTTGTTTCTATGTATGTGGTAGAGCTACTACATCTCCCAGGCTTGGCAGAGCCTTATGAAGTAGGTGTCTGATAGGGTCCAATGGCATAGCCTCTCATTCACTGAGCTGGGCACTCCAGGTGCATGTCCCTCCTCCCCTGTCCCTCTTCTCCCTCCCCCCCGCCCCACCCCCCGCGTGGGCTGTGTGGTTGTAGTTGAGCCTTGGTTGCTGTTGGCAACTAAATGGGAGGGATTTATCCTCAGGTTGAGTGGTTGTAAGGACTGGCTGGGACCACTGTGAAGGATCAGCTGTACAGGCCCCCCAGCCCTGCACAGAGCAGGACTTACTTCAGCAGAGCCCTAGTGCCCACTGAGCCTGACCTTTGTTTGAGTGTGTCACTGGTGGAGGTGATTAGGTGTTGCTTCAATGTGGTCTGAAGCTGTCTACCAGGTGCATTGGCTCTTGGGCCTCCTGGGAGGTGCAGGTCAAGGTCAGCCATCACCTGTGTTCTGCCCAGGGCCTTCTGGCATGAGCTACAAAGTGACCTGCAGATGATTGCTATTGTGTTGGACTTGTGGGTGCCTAGGAGAGGCCAAGCTACAAACCAAGGCCAGCTGCTGCTAATGCTGGGCCTGGGGCTACTTAGCAAGTGTTAAGGGGCATACCGAAGACAGATACTGCTTTTTGAGAGATTTTAGCAAAGTGTAAAGCATAAGCCATGACAGGCCATTTGTATGGAAAAGCCAGTGAAAACAGCTTGGGGAGACCTGAAAGTTGGTGGGCTGGGGGTTTCAGGGAGTTACCAGGGTGGAGCTAACAGTATGAGCAGGTTGATGGAGTCTCAGATGCAGAACAAACTGGTCCCACACCCATGTGTGTCAGATAAAAATAGGGAGAGAGCCTGGTTGGTGTGGCTCAGTGGATTGAGTATTGACCAGCTCTGTCAGGGGAAGGTTAATATAGGAACAATGGCCTTTGCCTGCACCTCTGCTGGGAGGAAGCTGCCCCTCCAGTCCTCTCTCTGATGCCAGACAATTCAGTTCCTCCTCATATGTCCCTGGTGCCTTTTGAGCTGCTGCCCCAGTGCTGGAGCTCAGAGCAAATGAATCCAAGTGCAAACCCTTTAATAGGAACACTTGGGACTCTAGAAGCCCTCCATCTCACTCAGCCCAATCCCTGTTGGTTTTTACAGCCAGATGTTATGGTCTTCTCTTCCTGGCACTAGAATCCTGGGCTGGGGGCCTGGTGTGGGCCTGGAACCCCTTGCTTCTTAGTAGCTGAGATATCCCTCCCTATTTTTAAATGTTTTTTTTAATTGATTTTTTAGAGATAGGAAGGGAGAGGGAGAGAGAGATAGAAACATTGATGTGAGAGGAACATCCATCAGCTTCCTCCTGCATGCCCCTACTGGGGATCAAGCCCCCAACCCAGGCATGAGCCCTGACTTGGAACTGAACTGGTGACCCCTTGGTGCATGGGTTGATGCTCAATCCATTGAGCCACATTGGCCAGGTTCGCTCTCCCTTTTTTATCTGACACATGTCGGTGTGGGACCAGTTAGTTCCACATCTCCACTCCTCCTACCAGTCTTGATGTCACTTCTTCTTTATATGCTTAGTTGCAGGATTCTGTTCAGTTAGATTTCAGATGATTCTGATAGATGGTCGTTCTGTAGTTTAGTTGTAGTTTTGATGTGGTTATGAAAGAATATGAATACTGCATTTACTTATGCCGTCATCTTGACTAGAAGCCTAATTTTATTTTACTTAAAAACTCTTTTTTAAATCATCACCCAAGCATATATTATTGATTTTACAGAGAGGAAGTGGGGAGAAAGAGAGAGAGAGAGAGAGAGAGAGAGAGAGAGAGATCAATGTGAGAGAGAAACATCGATTGGTTTCCTCCTGTACGTGCCCAGATTTGGTATGGAATCGCAACCTAAGTATGTGCCCTGACCAAAAATCAAACCTGCAACATTTTGGAGTACAGGATGATGCTCCAACTGACTGAGCCATCTGGCTAGGGCCTTAATTTTATTTTTTAATATCTTCTGTTTGATTATCATCCCCACCCCCCTCCATGCAATACATACATTGGATAAGCAGGATTCACTGGTACGTGAGGTGTCCTGAAGGCCTGGCCTGGGCTGGACTAGACTTGCTTGCAAGATGCTGGATGTGAGGCCAAAGGGTTACTTGCTGGGAGGAATGCATCACTGGGATGTAAGATCCCAGTAAAATAGACAGTTGCAAATTGGAGGAGCCTAGGTCTGAGGACAACTGAGATAAATCTAGGGGAAACCAGCCAGAGACTGAGGCACAGTGCACAGGGCAACTCCTGAGCAAAGTTGGATGCTCTTGGTCATATTCCTGAGAGTGGGCATGCGGGAAAGGAGAAGGATTCCTTTCCTGAGGATACCATAGAACACACTATGCAGGTTATGTTTCCACTCCTTCTTATGAGATTGGCATGGTCAGGGTGGTATGGCCGTAGACTCACTCCTTCTGAAGAAGCAGAAATATTAATTAAATACCTAATTTTATAAAATATTCAGATTACAAAGTGGAAAATCCTAAAAATATAACTAGGAGATCAATAGCCTTCAATGAACTTGATTTTCACCAACAGATGGCTTTAAAGTACCTAGAAGAGTTAGGAAATCAGACTTGATTCTGCATAATCGGCAATGCCTCTGCCAAAGAAAGCAGGAAATCCTTTGAAGACATGAAAAAGAGGAAGAAGGGAGGTAGGGGACACCCTGGAATCATCTATGCAGTTCAGCTCTGCGATTCTGGCTGATAAAATAAGCAAGCATTTTGTGGGTGGTGGAACTTGTGAGTTCCCAGGGCAGAGGGAGTGCCTTTGAAAATCCAGCTCAAGTTTACAGTTCATCCCCACCCAGGGAGGCTAAGATTGCAATTTCTAGTGATAATAAAGTCCAAGAGCTGGTGGCAAAGTGAGTCATGGAGGACTTATAATTTAAGTCCTTTTTCCCCTGCATCCTATCCTAGATCTATGGAGGCCCCGATTTCCACTCTCCCAGAATAGCCCAGCTGTGTACCCGGATGTCGCCTGAGAATCCCATGCAGATCTCCAGCACAGGACATGAGCTGGCCATTCGATTTAAGACTGACAGCTTCATCAGTGGGAGAGGCTTCAATGTCTCATGGCAAGCTGTCCCTGGAGGTGAGTGAACCAAAGAGAAATCTCAAAGTACTGAAGCTTCGCCCTTGAGAACTTTGATGAAATGATTGGAGAGAGGTATGAAGGCTCCATCCTGACAACTCTGTGACTTCCCAAGTGGTGAATACTGCTTTGGCATACACTCTTCCCTAAAATATGGGATAGAGTTTAACTTCCAAAGAGTCACGGTGCATGTGAAAACAAGGAACATAGTATGTGCATCAATGGTCAGAGCAGGAGTCAGTGACTAGTTAGATTGACTTCCTCTCTAAGGACTTGTGCCTGTTCACCAGGGCATCAGCAAAGTGGTAAATTTCTTCATGCCACAGTTTAGACCTTTGCATTCTTGGCAAATGTCAAAGCTGTAAATGTAAAATTTGTGAATTCCAAGGAATTACCAGGGGTTAGATAGTGACATTCTGCCCAGGCACTTAGACAGTCTGAATAAATTACCTGTTGCAGATTGTTTAACTAAAAAATTAATGCCAAAATAGTTTAGCAGATGTTAGTTAACCTGTACAACTACTCATATTATCTGCATTTATTGAATGCTCACTATGTGCCAGGAACTTTACTAACTATTCTATCAGACTCATCTCATTTCCACCCCGGGAGCGTAGTTCATTTCTTACACTCATCATAGTAAAGAGGAAATCAAAGCTTAGAGAAGTTAGTGACTTCTAGAAAGTGCCAAAGCAAAAATGTAACCTCAAGTTACCTTATGGCCCCACTTTTGTAACTCTTAAGGTAATATAACAAGTATATCTCATGTTTCCTAAAGTCAATAATGTATAAATTTAATTATAATTATATATTATTTAGATTACCTCAAAATGATTTGCAGTTAATAGAAAACTAGAGGCCCAGTGCACGGATTCGTGCACCGGTGGGGTCCCTCCGCCTGGCCTGTGGGGATCGGGGAAAAACCAGCTCTCTGACATCCCCCAAGGGGTCCCAGATTGCAAGAGGGTGGTTCTCTGGTGATGCACCCCAGAAACAAGCTCCCTCCTCTCTGGTTCCGGGTGAGTCACCTGAGAACCACAGCTGCCAAGTCACCACAGCTCAGAAGCTCCTGCATTGAGTGTCTTCCCCCTGGTGGTCATTGCACGTCATAGCTACCTGTCAGACAGTCGGACGGTTGCTTAGGCTTTTATATATATAGATAATACTGAATTTTTCTGTTATTGGTTTGTATCATTATCAATCCAAGAAATAATGGATCACAGAGGTGGACATTAATGGGTATTTGATAACATAAGAATAAAAAATTGAATAAATGTACCAGGTCCAGAATACTAATTTTGTTTATTGTTAACACTATTACAGATGCCCCCCATTTTCAGCCCCTTTGCCCACCTCCACCCAACCCCAGCCCCTCTCCCCTGGCTTTCACCACACGTGGAAATAGTGTTTACTGTGTTCACGGGCTATGCATATGTAATTTAAAAGGCATATATTAAATTATTTATAAAAGCATACATTGCTGAAGTAATCAAAATTCTTGGAAGGAGATGTGTTAGTCTTACAGTTTGCTATATTTTTAGAGAAACATGACAAGGCATTTTATAGCTTTATGAAAACACTAGAGGCCCAGTGCATGAAATTCATGCACTGGGGCAGGGCGGTGTGCCTCTCAGGCCAGCCTGCACCCTCTCCAATCTCGGACCACTCAAGTGATGTCTGACTGCCCATTTAGGCCAGATCCCACTGGGCAGTCAGACATCCCTCTCACAATCCAGGACTACTGGCTCCCAACCACTCACCTGCCTGCCTGATTGCCCCTAACCACTTCTGCCTGCCAACCTGATCACCCCCTAACCACTCCCCTGCCAGTCTGATTGACACCTAATTGCTCCCCTGCCGGCCCGATTACCCCTAACTGCCCTCCTCTGCAGGCCCGGTAACCCCTAACTGCCCTCCCCTGCCAGCCTGGTCCCCCGCAACTGCCCTCCCCTGCAGGCCTGGTCCTCCCAACTGCCCTCCCCTGCAGGCCTGGTCCCCCCTAACTGCCCTCCCCTGCAGGGCTGGTCCCTCCCAACTGCCCTCCCCTGCAGGCCTGGTCCCCCCCCCCAACTGCCCTCCCCTGCAGGCATGATAGCCCACAACTGCCTTCCCCTGCCAGCCATCTGTGGCAGCCATCTGTGTCCACATGGGGGCAGCATCTTTGACCACATGGGGACGGCCATCTTTGACCACATGGGGGTGGCCATCTTGTGTGTTGGAGTGATGGTCAATTTGCATATTACTTTTATTAGATAGGACTAGAGGCCTGGTGCATGAATTCGTGCATAGGTGGGGCTCAGCTGGCCTGTCCTGATGGGGGCTGATTGGGCCGGACCAGCAGGGGCGAGGAGCTTCAGGCAGTTGGCTGGCCGGCCCCGCCCCTGATTAAGGTGGTGTGGGGGGCGATCAGGGACGGGGCCGGCCAGCCAACTGTGAGTCATAGCGGTCAGTCGTGCCGATCATTCTGGTTGTTCTGGTTGTTCTGGTTGCTTGGCTTTTATATATATATAGATGATTTCATTTGCACGTACTTTTCAGTATTTTTTAAAAATATATGTTTTTTATTGATTTTTAGAGTGAGACAAAGAAAGAGGGCTAGAAAGATAGAAACATTGATGAGAGAGAAACATCTTGGATTGGCTGCCTCCTACACAGCATCCCCTGAGGATAGAGCCACAACTTGGGCATGTGCCCTGACCAGAAATGGAACTGGCAATCTATTGGTACTTGGGTTGATGCTCAACCGCTTAGCCACACTGGCCAGGCAACTTTTCAGTATGTTTAAAATAACTTTTGGCATTAGTATTTAAAATATTTGAAGTATTTTCTTAGTTGTTCTTATTTGTTTTGTTTGAATGAATGAATTAATGGTGAATATTCATGTCTTCAAAATGTTTAGCATAGACTACATAAAAGTGGTAGTCAAAGTATCACCTTATTCTAAGCTACCAGGTTATGGGGTAAAGTTTTATGTATCAGGGATTCTTCTCATTAATTAATTGGGCTTTCTACCTGCAGGTTGTGGTGGGATTTTCCAGGCTCCCAGTGGAGAGATTCATTCTCCAAATTACCCCAGTCCTTATAGAAGTAACACTGACTGTTCCTGGGTCATTAGAGCGGAAAGAAATCACCGTGTTCTCTTGAACTTCACTGACTTTGACCTTGAACCTCAGGACTCCTGTATTATAGTAAGTGACACAAATTTCAAGCCTTGTCTCGAGTCAAACCTGGGTCAAAACATTGCCATATGAGCATATTTTGTGAATATATTAGTTATGCGTGTTTTGAACATCAAATCATAGGAAACCTACCAATTAGCAACCTAAAATACGAAGACATTTATTTTTTACATACATACAAATCAGGAGGTAGATAATCTCAGGATTGTTTAGAATTTCCATTTCTGCTCTACCATTCTTAGTCTGTTGGCTTTTTGTTTTGTTACCTCATGGAGCAGACAGTCCAACCTTGGGAGAAGGCAGGGGGGAGGGGGTGTTAGAGATCAACCAAAGGACTTGTATGCATGCATATTAGCATGACCAATGGACACAGACACTGGGGCGGTGGGAGCTTGCCCTCAGGGATGGGAGTGGCAAGGGGAAGGGTTAATTGGGGAAAAAAGGAGATATGTAATACTTTAAACCAGTGGTCAGCAAACCGTGGTTCTCGAGCCACATGCAGCTCTTTGGCCCCTTGAATGTGGCTCTTCCACAAAATACCATGGCCTGGGCAAGTCTATTTTGAAGAAGGGGCATTAGAAGAAGTTTAAGTTGAAAAAATTTGGCTCTCAAAAGAAATTTCAATCGTTGTACTGTTGATATTTGGCTCTGTTGACTAATGAGTTTGCCTATCACTGCTTTAAACAATTTAAAAAAAAATGACTGCAGCAATTCCAAACATTTTTTAATGAGTTCAAATCTGAGAAAAGGGAGAAGAAATATTGTTAGTTGTTTCTATTTTGTATTTTTTTCATCAAAAAGGAAAATTTTTCCTAGAAGCCCTTTTACATATCATTGTCCAAAATTGGCTGCAATAAAGGTTAGGAAAGTATAGTGGAATAGAAGGATGAATTTATCATAACTACTTTAACTCAATTATTTTTAAGCCTCTGGGGGGTTCTCTCAGGGTTCTACTTTTCTTGAGATCAGGATATTTGAAAAACTCTGGCTGATAGGAAAGAATATATTGGGAGAAGGGGGTGAGAGAGAAGGGATATGGCTATTAGTTGTTTAGATGACAGAAAGGTTCTGTTACTGCCAACACCTGTACCTAATGCTATATGCTTAATGTATGAGTAAATGAGATTGAATTTTGAGATTTTCTTTTTGGTTTTAATTTAGTTATTTTTAACAAAAGGTTTTAACAAGAGGTTCCACCTCTTATTTGTATTTTGTAACACTTTATTCAAATACCAACCAGATTCTCCTAGCTAATGGATAGTCCTATTTTTAGTTTCATGGAAGCTTCTTATACAAACTCCAACTGGCTACCTTTCAAATTTAACTTAAGAAAAATCAAAATTGTTTTACATGTTTCAAAGTAGTCCAGTCTAATGGTATAATTGTAAGTGTTATTTTATAAGATTAAATCATTAAGTACTTAAAAGTTCAGTTGAATTATGATTACGTATTAACCTTTTAAATGAGTCTTCAGAATCTAAATTAGCAAAGCATTATACAAACTTAAGGTTTAGGATATCCACTTTCTGTAATGGTAACTTACACCAACTGTCCTGAAAAAGATAATTTAAAAATTTTGGATGATATTTAAAAACATCTTCTTAAGTGCAAAAAAGACCTCCCAGGTAGTGTGAAATTTCTGAGTTGATGTCAGAGAGAGATCAGAGCCTAGTACTGGAACTGCTTTTGCCTATAGGGCATTTGCTGATCCAGAAGGAGGTAGCAACACTACTGAGAGCCTCTCAGGACAAACAGGAGCAAAGTTCCAGTCCAGACCCTGAATAGGTTGGAGGCCCTGGTAAACCATGCTAAATCCTAAGTAAAATGAGAGTAAAACAGCCTTCATAGAGGCTGCTTTTTAGCTTCAAGTCACCTGAGTGGCCCCCCAAATCTCAAGCCATAGAATAATGATGGGAACCCTGTACTGCTCATGCATTTAAGCATTGGACATCCATTAATTTAAGGGAGATAAATATCATCCTACACCTCATTTCTTCCCATAATTTTTTTATATACAATAGCTAGTGTACCATCATATATATGAGAAGATAATATAACATAAATGAGATACAACATTAATAACAGACAGTGGAAACAATACACTGATATGCCAGATACTAAAATTACCAGACACAAGTTGGTAAACAACTATAGTTACAAAGCTTAAGGAAGTAAAGGTAAAACTTAAAACTTTTAGCAAGGGCTGCAAACAATAAAAAGTAGCATTGAAAGAAAGGAAAAGAATTAACTGAACATTTACAAGTGGATAAATTCAGTAGCTGAAATTAAATTCTCAGTGGAAGTTTTTTTTTGCATATTAGATACATTTTTTGCATATTAGAGATGAAGATAGAAATAGTGAACTGAAAGGTAAATCAGAAAAACCTATCTGGCAAAAAATATGGATAAAAAATGCAGAGGAGAGGTAAAGACACACAGAGGGTAGAGTTAAAAATATATAACATACATTTAATTGTAATTCCAGAAGGAAAAGAGAGAAAAATGGAACAGAATCAATATTTGAAGAGCTAATGACTAAGACTTTTCTAAAACTGATGAAAGACATCAACAAGACAAAAACGAGAATTCCAAGGAATCCAAACAGCCAAGCAGAATAAATAGAAATACATAGTTATTTAAAAAAACAACAACAAATAAACAAAATCACCTAAAGATAAAAAAAATGTTACATTCGGCCAGGGGAGTGAGTTGGGGGGAGAACAGATTACCTTTTAGGAAGGGGCAGACTCACTGTTGACTTTGCAGTTCGGATAATTAGAAGCAAAAATGACAATGGATGGTATTTTCAGTTTGAGGAAAGAAAATAATTACAAACCAGGAACTCTGCACTCTCTGAAATAGCCTTTAAAGATGAAGGCAAAATAAAGCATGAAAGCAGAAGAGGGGCCTTCAAAAGAAGTGTGAATGGGCCAGAGACACACTGTCTACCTCAGAGTTTTGCCTGCTGTGGGCATTTCTCCATCACTCGTTCCCTCCCTTTGTATGGTGCCACGTACAGTTTCTTGTCCTTGATAAAGTCCATAAACCATAGAATTCAACATACAATGGTGTGTGACTAAAACAAGACCTAGGTTAAAGGCACACCCAGCATGGATGCATCATTTCCCTCCTGTGGTCGTGAGTAGGCTTCCCCCTCTACCTGAAATATAAACACACAGCCTGGCTTTTCTGTGAACCACTGCCTTATCTCAGAATGCAGCTGGGCTTGGCTTAAACTGAAGTAAGAGGGAACCGATTGGAGGAAGTGAAACCTCAAGTATGATCTGGTCATAGGCGTGGAGATTGGAAAACAAACCCAAAGACAGGTGCTGGGAAGAGTCCAGTCTGGCATATAAGGTAAAAACCAAAAAGTATTAGTCCAAACAAGTTGTTGGAATCAGAACGTTCTGTATGAAGTAGTTGGAGTGTCCCTGCCAGTGGGCAAATTGGGCATTCAGAAGCTAATGCCACTAAGCACTTGGGTAACACACTGATATACAAAGTGCATTACCCCAGCAGTCCCATGGTTAGGAAATCTAGCTCTGAACTGGGGACCTGAACTGAGTCTGGGTTTTGCCACTTTCTAGCTGGGAGAAAGCTAATCATTCCACTTCAGTTTCCTTAACTAGGAAATGGGGATAGTAATAACATCTGTGTCAGATTTGTTATCGGGGTATTTGCAATTATGAACATGACCTGCCTGTCACATAAAAAGTTCTCAGTTCCTGCTACCATAATCGTAATGACACTGATGATGTGTGCCCTCAGAGGCATGTTCAATCAGCACCGAGAAGAGGAAGATGTCCTGAGCTATCAGAAGGGGAGTGGCCTTAGGACCCGGGACCTCCCACCTGTGATCCTGGGCCTCAAGGTCTGCAGTAAAAAAAGAACCTAAATATGAATCTTTGTCATAGCATAGTGCCTAGAATTCAGTGTACCTAGGACTCAAAAAATTATAATAATAATCAGGAGAAAACAAGAGTGACTCATTTAGGCCTGGAAGCCAGAGAAAGTTTCACACTAAAGATTCATTCCCTGGGAGAAAAGTGGTAGTGAGGCCAGGAGAGGAAGCTGTAGGGAAAGAATGAGGGCAGTTGTGCACAGAGGTGTGAGATTGCACAGACATTTGGGAATAGGAAAAGAGAGTGCTGTACTTGGAGTGAGCTATGTGTTGGAGAACATGTAGAGACCACGGGTCTATAGAAGACTCCAAATTGGACAAACTCTTATATGCTCTGTGAAGAATGTGAAATGAAAGTTTTCTGTAAAACAAAGGAGTAATACACGCAAAACCATATTTTACAGTGATAACAGATAGTTGTTACAACACTGTTGGCAGAGAAAGATGGTATAAAGGCTGTTTCGGAAGCTATGAAACCTTGGGCAGTGGCCTTGGGGATGGAGAAAAAAGCCATATTGAAAAACTCTTAGAATGAAATTAGAGGCTAATTACATGGTGGAGGGTGGGTGGGGAGATAAGAGATAGAAGAGTTTAGGCTAATCTCTTGAAGAACAGGTAATGGTGATGCCATTAACTAACTGAGTAAAAAAGGCAGACTACTGAGTTTGGAACCCTTATAGAGTTCAACACATGAATTCAGTGCTCCGGATGGGGTGTGGGCTGGACATATCTATTTGAGGATAATTTCTATATATTTGGCTGGTTATTAACACCACAGAGGTAGGTGTGTCCACTTATAGGAGAATTTTGTAAAGACAAAAGGGCCAAGTAAACTCTGGAAAACAGTTAGGGGCAGATGAAGGAACAGATGAGGAGACCGAGGAAGGGCACTGAGAGAGAGTGGGTAGCATAGGTTGAAACAAAACCACTGGATTTGGTCTTTGATGACCTTGTAAGGGCCAAGATGGTGTGTGTGGTAGTGGAAGACTCCAGACCTTCGCTCTTTCCCAGAATGATGGAAGTGAATGATTTAGAGGGAAGACAAGATCAATGAAAAGTTATGTTTTTAAATATGGAGAAGCATACGCATATCAAAAGAGCAAGCTGCTGGTGGAAAAAGAGCAAATGAACGTAAGAGGTAAATGGAATAACTGATGAAGGCATGTTATCAGAGCAGAGACCTAGAGAAGAGCCAGATTGGTCCTAATAATGTCATACTTTTAGAATGAGAAATTGGAACACACACCAACCATAAGCTATTTTTTTACTTGCATATGTATTTATTGAAAATTATATAAATCATATACAAACTGAAAATCATTTTTGTTTTTACAATTTATACACCACCCTTATAAAAATATAAAGAAACGTGAAAGAGGACTGTTCAGGTAAATTGGGGCAGAGATCTGCTGTGTATGGTTGCCAAGTGGACTCAATTATGGAGATGGGAGGTCGGCAGAGGTTTGGAACCAGGCAGGCAATGTCCTGGCGAGGCTGGAGGCTTGGCTCCAACTTATAGTTAGTTGTCCAGGGATTCATGAAGGCAGGCATTGAGGCACCAGCCATCTATCCTTTACAGCTCGATGGACACTGGATGTGAAACTTAACTTAATGTCCAATATCTTACACAATATCTCTGCAGTTTCAGTTCATACAAAGCCAATCATTCATTCTGGAGACATGCAAGTTAATTTCATGGTCCTGTCGCTTATACAGAGTCATTGGCAAAGAAAAAAAATATTCAGCTGCCAATGATGTTACCAGATAATGTTTGTGTTCATGGAATTTTTAATAGACCTCAAGTGTACTGTTAAATACTGAGGTAAATCGTGTTTGGATGAGACCAGCCATCATGTGTGTGGTTTTTTTTCACATTCCCATAACAATTTGGATTGTCAGAAGCAGAAATATTAATTTTAACAGTCATTATTGTTAATAATCATAAACACATATATACATAGAATGTTAAAGTTGGAACATGAGAGATTAGAAATAATTTGTCATCTCATTTTAAAAAGAAGAAAACTGATGTTCAGATGGGTCAGCATCAATACAAGGTAGAAATTAATAGTAGAATCAGCACTAAAATGCAAGCAAATCTAAAGTAAGAATAAGTATTTTGGTAAAACATAAAAATTATAGCCTATGTACAGGGAACTGAATGGCAAAAAAAAAAAAAAAAAAAGACAAGTAGGAAAATAGGGAGAGAAAATAAAATTAGGGTTACTTTAAGATATTGTGAATTCTCTTACAGATAAGCCCAACATAAAGGAACGTGTTAGGATTTAACTATGAAGTGGACAGTGTCTGCTCTGAAGTGGGGTGGTCTGTGTCCCATCTGTCCATTCTGTCTTTGTTGTCAACTAGGTGCTGGGCACCAGGCACTAGTGTCTGGGGTTGGCCCCACCATTCACTCTCTCATGGCCTGGGGACCTCAGAGTGCTCGCTCACTTATAAAATAGAGTGCCTGGGGAACCCAAGCAGAAAAAGGGAAACTAGGGAAGAGGATCCTGTTTAGAGTTGTATTTATGTGTAGAAAGAGGAGAACACGGTGGGAGTTTGACGGGATGGACACTAAAGGTCAGGTGATGTCAGCAGTGGGTTCATTCCGGAAGTCACAGTCAGACCCGCCCACACTAAACTTCTGGCCACCCTCTGGGGCGCACATCCACCAGGCATTGGTTAGAAGAGCAATTCCACTTGCTATACGGAGGAGAGCTCTTCCTGTAGTTGGCCTAGTCCCCAGTGGTGCCAAGTGGAGGGAGGGAAACCCCACAGGCAGCCCCAAGCTATCACTCCTGGTTTCGTGGAACTAAAGGCAAGGCTCAGCAAGAGGAAGACATGAATGAGAAATTTTAAATGGAGCCGTAAAATACACAGCCTCCATCCCCTCTATTTAACCCATAGCAGCAAGCAGACTTGTATTCCAAAGGCGCCGATCTTTTGATGCATGGCTGGATAAGGGAATAAAGGCATTTTTGCTGTCTCCACTCCTGTGATGATCAGTGGGAAATTGCAGGTGACACATTTGGGAATGTGCTGTGTAGAGTTCACTTCCTGGCACAATTATTGATAGACATTCTCACTATTTTGAGCCACATGAGAACTTAGATAACATCGCAGACGTGTGTTTTCTAGAATTACAGGTTGCCATAGTGAAAAAAGAGAGACACTGAATTTTCTGACTTCTGTTGAAATGGCAATGGCATCATGGGGTCCTAATGACAAAGCTTGACTTGGACTCAAGTTTCAACTAATTTGGTGATACGTTTGCTCCCTTCCTTTACAGTGGCCAGTTTAATTAACCTGGGGCTCCTGAATGACACACATTGTGAGCAGTTCTTGGTGAGGCAGCAGTGGGAGCACTGGTGAGGCAGAACTCTGTATGGTCAACGTGAAATGGCTTCATTATGTTCCCTTTCGGGAAGGCTGTTTTAAAGTGACCTCCCACTGACAGTTTAATTGCTTAATTAGAGTCTCTCTTCTGAGCCTCAAATTCACATAGCCCTGCAAGCGCTTATTGATCGCTGGGACAGGCTGCCTGTAGTTCCCTGTGAGAGCAGGGAGAGAAGTCAGTTCAGCAGCCCCAATGGCCCCGGAGTCTCCAACCTCTGATTTCTGCATCCTCTTTGCTCAGCACAATGGAATGTCTGCCTTGTGAGAACCAGTAAGAAAGAGATAAAAGCAAGCAGACCACAGTCCAGAGCCAGGCTCTCATTTGGAGAAAACACACACTCACTAGGGCTGACCGAGCCTAGAACAAAGAAAGGGCCCAGGATGAGTAGCCGGTTTCTGTTCCGCAGCTTTTTGTACTGATCGAGGAGGAAGAAAGCAAAGGGTCTGGTTAGAACTGAAGAAAACCAGATGCCCCTCACCCCCACCCCAGAGCTGCAGTGTCTGTTTTTATGAACATTATTTGACGATAAGGTGCAGGGTGGAACAGGGCAAACACAGACTGCAATTTCCACATTTTGTTTTATTTTTTTAAGACACTACCCAAGATGTGTTTCCTTTTAAAACATTGATCATATTCAAAACAGATCAAATAGACACAGGAATAATAGAACTCTGGGCTTCAAAGAGACAGTGGAAACAACTCTTCCTTAAATATTTATTGTTTTACAAATAATCCAAGACAGAAATCAATCTCTTCCGCCTCCCGCTCCCCTTCTTATTTCTTCCCTCTCTCCTTCACTCCTCACCACAGAAAATTTACTTTCCCTTTGAAACTTGAGGATGGTTTCTGATGATCTCTTTAAGATGTTTGTGACTTATTTTTGATAAACTGCTTAGCCCTTTTGCACTCCAGCTCCAGAGCAGGCACCGGAAGCTGTGCCAGTACTTCACATCCCAAAGCAAAGAACAATGGAAGGGAAGCCGCTGTTCTCAGTCTGTGGACCCAGGCTCTGTTTTGCTCTGCTTACAAGTCAGCTCAGAATCTCCCTACAGGCTTGTTTCTTTGAGAATAAAATGAATTTTGTGGATTTCTTTTTATATTAACATTGGAGTCACTGCTTAGAACAGTTACAAATTATTAGACTTGGTAGACTGAGTGTGATAATGTAGAACAAAAGACTACGAGAGACACTGTCTATGAGGCGAGTGACTACACATTGCACTTGGTACTAATTTCAGGGCAGGGTAGCTGGAAAGTACCACTGACAGGAAACTGATGCTTCCTACTCCCCACCCAAAAGAAAAGCTGCTAGAATGAGCAATGTTTTCCTCTCTGTCCTCGCATTTATGACTCTAACAGCTTGGATAATTTCCTGAGGGATTCCCTTCCCTATCACTTGATATTTCCTCTATCATAGAGCAGTTCTTATTCCAAAATGGAAATTCCATCAGCAGCTATGCTACCATATGTAATGTGTGAAAATATTTCATGGATTCTCGCCCTCAAAAAGGACTTTGCACCCTCATGGACATGATCTATTCTGTACCCTAAATATTTTATTCTTCAGCACATTTTTTACCCTGTTAAGTTGTAAGGCAATCTAAAGCAGTAGACATGTGTCTCAAGGAGTTAAACTTGAAGTAAAGATGAAAAGCCAAGTTACAGCAGGGCAAGGTGAGGAAAGAGGTCATGCTGGACCAGAAAGAGAGGCTGTGGTTAGAAAAGGACAGGTGTGGATGTATATCTGAATTCAAGAACAGCACTGAGTTTAGGAATCAGGGATATAAGTTTCGGTTTATTATTGGTCCCAGGCACTGCACGCTTTGTTACATGGTCTGCTAAATTAGCCATGCTGGGAATCCCATGCATGTTCAGTGGGAGGGAATGCATGACAGGTGCCAACTACTCTGAAATCCACAGGGGCCCCAAGGAAGCATTTCTCAAATGTCACTAAGGATGCTTTAGTGTAGGCCTGGATAAGTGAGCGGAGACTTCAATTGTACTTCTAGAGCTCCCATAATTATCTTTCTAGGAGGCCAAGGACATCTCACTTAGCTTTGTAGACTCATACTCTCTCAATATTCTATCCTCAATGGATGATACTTGACTTTGTCTTTTCAATTGGTTTAATGATAACTGATCAAATCTCAAAAGGATGGGATCAGATGGATACTGTTTCTACATTACTCAGAGTGTGACTGTGAGCAAGTTAATTACCTGTTTTCTGAGCCTCAGTCTTATGAACTGAAAAATAAAATTGTAAGAAGGATTGAATTTTTAAAATGTATTTAAAGCATTTAACACAGTGTCTGGTACAGATAAGTGCTGGCTGCTACTCCTAATATTTCTGTTACTGCTACTACTACTTCTATTACTACTCATACTATTTTAAAGGTCTTAATTTATCTTCTAAAATTTGTGAACCTTAGGCACACAGAACTACAGAACTGAGTTATAATCCTCAGTTAATTGCTAATTATCATCATTAGTTTTTAAATAGATTAATTTTGTTTTATCTTAAAATATTTTTATATCTTAAAATATACACTGAGTGGCCAGATTACTATGATCTCTGAATGCATAATAATCCGGCCACTCAGTATATACATATACATATACATATACATATACATATACATATACATATACATATACATATACATATACATATACATTAGAGGCCCGGTGCATGAATTCATGCATGGGTGGGGTCTGGCCAGCCTGGCCAGGGGGAGGGGACATGGGTGGTTGGCCGGCCTGCCTGCTGGTCGAACTCCTGGTGGAAGGGACAATTTGCATATTAGCATTTTATTATATAGGATACTAGGGGCCCAGTGCACGAAATTCGTGCACTGGGGAGGGGTCCCTTAGCCCAGCCTGCCCCTTCTCACATACTGGGAGCCCTCAGGGGATGTCCTACTGACGGCTCAGGCCATTGGGAGCGGGCCTAAGCCGCAGTCTGGCCTCCCTTTGTGGGAGGCGACCAGACTGATCAGGAAAAGGCACCAGCCCCATTATCCCACTGCTGCAGCCACTGCCAGCCACTGCAGCTGCCAAGGTATTTTCATCAACATGAACTCCAGTCCCTTCACCATGAAAAAATGACAACTTTCTTTAGGCATTTTCAAGATGTGTCTTTCATAGGCTATGACATTTCTTTCTTTCTTTCTTCCTTTCTTTTTTATCCTCACCTGAGGATATGTTTCCATTGATTTTTTCCCCTTCCCTCCAATCGCCGGCTCGGCCCCTGCCCCTCCAATCCCTGGCTGGGCCCGAGGCTTTAGGCTTGAGCAAGAGGCCCCTGCCCCTCTGATCCCTGGCTGGGCCCGAGGCTTTAGGCTTGGGCAGAGGGCCCCCCACCCCTCCGATGGCCAGCTCAGAGTGACCTGGGTGCCAAGGATGTTCCCGGGGCCCAGGTACATATGCAAATTAACCACCATCTTTGTTGGATTAATTTGCATACTCACTGATTGGCTGTGGGTATAGTGGAGATCATAATAATCTTGCCATTCAGTGTATATCGTTATACACACACACACACACACACACACACACACACACACACACTAGAGGCCCAGCACGTGATTGAAATCACATGAGGAGGTGCCCCCCCCCAACAGTGCAAGGAGGCACCCCTTGGGGGGCTGGGACTGGCACCTGACCAGCATAGTGCTGGCCCCATGTTGTGTCTGCTGGGGTGGGGGCATGCTCTGAGTTGTGCAGCGGCTGCTTGGAACACGCCCCCAGCCGCTGCGTTGTGTCCGCTGGAGTGGGGGCAGGTGCTCCTGTGTGTTGTGTCTCCACTCTGGCCTGCCCCCAGCCCCAGCCTCCCCGTGGCTGCTGGAGCTGGGGGCAGCATGCAGTCCCCTCCTGCCCATCTGTGCACACAGCTCCTCCTGAGCGGTCATGATGCAGCCTCCTCCTGAGTGGTCGTGATGCCTAGCTAATTACCATATTCCCTGTTTATATATATATATATATATATATATATATATATATATATATATATATATAGACTAGAGGCCCAGTGCACAAAATTTGTGCAGGGGGGTGTCCCTCAGCCCGGCCTGTACCCTCTACAATCTGGGACCCCTTGGGGGATGTCTGACTGCCGGATGTCTAAACTGGCAGTCGGACATCCCTCTCACAATCTGCTACTGCTGGCTCCTAACCACTCACCTGCCTGCCTGATCACCCCTAACTGCCTCTGCCTTGGCCCCGCCTGATCAACCCTAACCACTCTGCATGCCTGCCTGATTTCCCCTAACTGCCTCTGCCTTGGCCCTGCTGTTTTGGCTTTGACCAGAAGGACATCCCAGAATGACATCCGGAAGGTCGTTTGGCTGTCCAGTCTAACTAGCATATTACACTTTTATTATTATAGATAATTTTATTCACATATACTTCAAAATCATTTCAGTGAATTTCATCACTTCATAAGTGTGTTATTTTGATACCTTCCAGAATATCCACAAATGAGTTAAAAAGAAAAAAAGTAATAGTGCAGAAAATGAAAATAGAAGCATATTCATATATATTTATAGTTTATTTGCATGAAAAGCTCAATGTTGAAGCCTTGTCATACCTTGGGAATTGTAAAATATGCTGTGTGTTTTCCTTGTGAATTAAAATAGTTTTTGTTTACTCCAGATTTTAATAATTTTAGCCCACACATTTAGTTGGTTTATTTTTTGCATGAGCAAGATGAAAGTTAGTAAAACAAGAAGATAGGAGATTCAGTAGAAATATACCCCCTACCCCCATTTCTCTCCAATAAGCTGAGTAAATATATTCCAGTTCCTAGAAGTGAAAATACAAACATTACTGAGGGAGCTATGTTCATTTTCCCTCCTCAGTCATGTGCTTTGGACAGCAAGTAATGACTGTTTCAGTAAGGTGATCAAGAGTCACTCTGAGAGCCTGGGTTTTGATCCTAGAGGAGAGTGTGGGCTGAAGTGCTATATGCACTGCATCCCTATCAGTCCTTGTTCTTTAGTTCTCAAGCAGAGCACCAGTGATTGCTTGTTTTTATGTAGTGCAATTTTTAAAGTATTAGGATACTCCGCTTTCCTTTTGTATTATATTTTACATTTTTCAAAAGAACACACGCACAGTGGCTGTTGTTTGAATTGAAAGGGGCACATGAGGCAGGGAGAATTTCTGGCTGCTGTGGTGATGAGATCAGATGTGATGAGGTCCCACACCAGGACACCAAGAGGAGGCCCTGCAGGGGTGGTGGTGGGAAGGCATCCAAGAGATATACCAGAGAGAGAATGCACAGAACACAGGATCCACTGGGCTGGGGTGGGGGAGGGGGAGGGGGAGAGAAGGGAGAGATCTGAAATGGCATTTACTGAGGCAAGAAATAAATAGAAAAGAGGAAATAGGGGGAGAGGGAGAAGATCTCAGTTTGAGATGTTCACTTTCAAAGCTTGTGGGATCATACAAGCCAAGAGGTCTGGAATGCCATTGGATATATGAGCCTGGAGCTTGGAGAGGGGTCTATTTCCATTCTAGATATTGGTCAGCTAACAAATACCTTGGAGATCTTAAAACAGAAGCATATCCATTTGACTTGATACATTCCTGACAGGCAACAAAAGGCAAATTAAGTGGCATTAATACCCATCTGGCTCAGATACTGCAGTACTGTTATGTGAATAGCATTTTGTTATGTCTCTGTATGTGATAATTTACATGTATGACTGGCTAAACACTAAACACTTAAGCATTTCAAATATATATGTTATATTAAAAGTTTACATGCTCCTCATATTACATTTTTAGGATACAGAAAAGAAGAAATAAGAAATTGGTGCCATCCATATATTTCAACAGAGAGACAAACTATTAAAAGTTTGGCTTATTTCCTACACAAATATATACATATAAACACACACATGCAGACTTATACACAAATAAACATAGATAGTTGAGGAAATACTGCACATCATTTTGTATCCTGCCTTTTTCACTTAGCATTATTTAATACATTTATTCTTTAAAATATTATCTTTGACTATATAATCAATCATATGGACATACCAGATTCAGTTAGCCATTAGCTTACTATTTTCCACTTAGATAACATTGGGCTTTTTCTTATTATTATAAAAATGCTATGAAGAGTACATTTATATGTGAATCTTAGTCTACATTCCCTATTATTTCTTTTATATAAATTCTCTTTTCTTTTTTAAAATTTATCTTTATTGTTGAAAATATTACAGATGCTCCCTTCCTCCCCCATTGGCCCCCTCCATCCTACTCTCACTGCCTCCCCCAGACCTTTACTGCACTATTGTCCATGTACATGAGTGATGCATATATGCCTATAAGTTCTTTGGTTAATCTCATTCTACCCCCATCCCCCAATTCTCTTTTCTTTAGAATTAATAATATGAAATTATGAAATATTTCAGGTATATGGTAAAGTACAGCCTACATAATGCATGTAAAGTATATAATGAACAAAAACATCCCACTGTTTAGACTTGCCAAATATTAATATTTTACCATATTTGTTTCAAATCCTTTATTTCTCCAAAAGAAATAAATTGCTAAAAAGACAGTGAAGTCCCATGTGTAGCCCACACCGATACCATTCCCTGCCCCCAGTCCCAGAGGAAACCACTTAGCAGAATTTGGGTTTATGATTCTCATGGTTATTTTTTTATTAAACTGTAGTTTACATACAACATTATATGAGTTTCAGGTATAAAACATAGTTATTCTTACATTTTATACCTTATGATATAATTACCACAATAAGTCTGGTAACCATCTATCACTGTACAAAGTTGTTATGATATTATTGACCATGTTCCCTGTGCTATGCATTACATCCTCAAGACTTATTTATTTTATAACTCAAGGTTGTACCTCTTATTTCTCCTTCCAATTTTTCACCCACTCCTCCACTCTCCTTTCTTCCTCTGGAAACCATCAGTTTTCTGTATTTATGACTCTGTTTCTGTTTTGTTTTCATTTGTTTATGTGTTTTTTAGATTCCATATTTAAGTGAAATAATACAGTATTTGTCTTTCTTTGTCTGACTTATTTCACTTAGCACAATATCTGCTAGGGCCATCCAGGTTGTTACAAATGGTAAGATTTTATTCTTTTTTATTGTTCAATGCTAGAGGCCCGGTGCATGAAAATTCATACACTGGAGGGGGTTCCCTCAGCCTGGCTTGCCCCCTCTCACAGTCCAGGACCCCTCAAGGGCAGGAGGCAACCTGGCAATCAGGGGAAGGTGATGCCCCCATCACACATCTGCTGCTGCTACTGCTGGCAGTACAAGCCTCAATGGGCCCTGGTTGCCTGAGACTCGGGCAGCCCTGGGTGGCTGGGAAGTCACCATCTGAGGCTTGCCTGTGCCTCGGGCTGGCCCTGGGTGGCCGTGCAGCCGCCATCTGAAGCCTGCCTGCACCTTGGGCCAGCCCTGGGTGGCTGGGGGGCTGAGGGACTCTGGAGGCAGGCGTGCGGAGTGGCCAGACCCACCTGCAGGCGGGCCTGACTGTGCTGTGCGCCGGCTGCCCTGGCGGGGCTGAGGGGACTGGGCACTTCCGTCTTGTGGCTGTGGGTGCTGCCATCTTTGAGGGCGTGGCAGTCAATTAGTATATTCCCTCCTTATTGGCTGTGGGCACTGCCATCTTTGTGATGGCATGAAGGTCAATTAACATATTCCCTCTTTATTAGGTAGGATATATACTGAGTGGCCAGATTATTATGATCTCTGAACGCATAATAATCTGGCCACTCAGTGTGTGTGTGTATATATATATATTAGAGGCCCGGTGCATGAATTTGTGCATGGGTAGGGTCCAGCCAGCCTGGCCAGGGGGAGGGGACATGGGCAGTAGGCTGGCCTGCCTGCTGGTTGAACTCCTGGTCGAGGGGGTAATTTGCATATTAGCCTTTTATTATATAGGATCATATAGGATATACACAGAGTGGCCAGAATATTATGCATTCAGAGAGCATAATAATCTGGCCACTCAGTGTATATACACTAGGGGGCCTAGTGTATGAAATTTGTGCACAGGGTGATCCCCTCACCCCAGCCTGCACCCTCTGTAATCTGGGACCCCTTGGGGATGTCCGACTGCTGGTTTAGGCCTGATCCCGGGGATGGAGCCTAAACCGGCAGTTGGACATCCCTCTCACAATCCTGGACCACTGGCTCCTAATCTCTCACCTGCCTACCTGCCTGGTTGCCCCTAACTCCCCCCACCCCGCCAGCCTGATCACCCCTCACTGCCTCTAAGTGCCAGCCTGATTGCCCCTAACTGCCCCCCCACCGGCCTGTGTAACCCCCAGTTGCCCCCCAGTCAGCCTGATCACCCCTCATGCCCCTCCCCCCCCAGCCAGCCTCGTTGCCCCACACAGCCTGCTAGTCAGTCATTTGGTCATCCCTCACTAAACCCCTGCTGGCCTGGTCGCCCCACGCAGCCTGCTTGTTCAGTCGTTTGGTCATCCCTCACTAACCCCCCTGCTGGCCTGGGCATAGGCAGCCATCTTGTGAGGGTGTGAGGGTTAATTTGCATATTACCTCTTTATTATATAGTATCTATACTAATAAAAGGGTAATATACTAATTAGACCAGGAGAACTTCTGGGAGACCTTCCGGATGTCCTTCTGGACAAAACCATGGTGGTGGGGCCGAGGCAGAGGTGGTTAGGTGTGATCAGGCCAGGAGGGGAGGGCAGTTGGGGGTGATCAGGCTGGTGGGGGGGCAGTTGGGGCGAGCAGGCAAGCAGGGGGGGCCAGTTGGGGGTGAGCAGGCTGGCAGGGGGAGCAGTTGGGGGTGAGCAGGCCAGCAGGCAGAGTGGTTAGGGGTGATCAGGCAGGCAGGGTGCTGAGCGGTTGCAGTCAGCGGTCCCAGATTGGGAAAGGGATGCTCAACTGCTGGTTTAGGCCCAATCACATAGGGGGGCCAGCCAGCCGGACCCCACCCATGCATGAATTCATGCACCGGGCCTCCAGTAGCTAATAAAAGGCTAATATGCAAATCGACCAAATGGCAGAACGAGCAGTCACTATGACACACATTGACCACCAGGGGGAAGACACTCAACCAGAAGCCAGGCTCACGGTTGGCGAGCACAGTGGCGGTGGTGGGAGCCTCTCCTGCCTCTGTTGCAGCGCTAAGCCATCAGTCGGACATCCCCTGAAGGCTCCCAGACTGCGAGAGGGCACAGGCTGGGCTAAGGGACCCTCCCTTGAGTGCATGAATTTTGTGCACCAGGCCTCTAGTTGTAAATAATTCTGCAATGAGCTTTGGGTTCATAAATATTTTTGAATTCATGATTTTGTTTTCTTTGAATAAATGGCCAGAAGTGGAATTGCTGGGTAATTCTATATTTATTTTTTTGAGGAAACTCCATACTGTATTCCATAGTGGCTGCACTGTTTTACACTCTTACTAATAGTGCATGAGGGTTCCTTTTTCTCTATATCCTTGCCAATGCTTATTATATGTTGACTCTTTGGTAATAGACATTCTGACAAATTTGAGATAACTCGTTGTAGTTTTGATTTGCATTTCTCTGATGATTAATGATGTTGAGCTTCTTTATAGATGTCTATTGGCCATCTGCATGTCCTCTTTGGAGAAGTGGCTATTCAGGTTCCCTGCTCACTTTTTAAATCAGGATGTTTTTGTTTTATGTTGAGTGGTCTGAGTTCTTTATATTGAATATTAATCTCCTATTAGATATATATCATTTGCAAATATCTTCTCTCATTCTGTAGGCTTTTTGCTCATGGCTATTTTTATGCGTTTTATTATATGTGTGCATCCATATTTAATATACACTATTATTTTGCATGTTAACTTTATGTAAATAATACCACATAATACATATACTTCCATTTGCTCTTTTCATTCAACAATCTGTTTTTAATATCTTGAGATTAAATGCCCATTCAGATCTAATGCATTCTTTTTGCCATCATTCAGTATTACATTTTATGAATTTACCATGAGTCATGTACCCATTCACTCAGGTACCCAGTGCACATTAACAGTAGTTATGCAATTCCACTTTTTTGGAAATTGTTCCCAATAATTTTCAATTGCAATGCTTATGACAATGAATACTTTTGTACATATTTCTGAATGCAATCATGCAAGAGTTTCCCTAGTGTGGGCACCTAGAAGTGAAAGGGCTAGCTTTTATATTTACTATATGTTGCCAAATTCCAGTAGAAAATGTATGTATGCAAATTCCTGTCATCAGGTAGGAGAAACTTACCATCATATTCATGATATATATTTTCCACAAAACTTTCACTATGTTGTCTTATTTGATATTTAAAATGATGAGGTAGTGAGGGGGAATTATCCATCCCTGGTTTTAGATGATGTAACTGATAACCAGAAGCTTCTGAAGTGCCTTGGCAAAAACCAATACCCCAGGACTCAGTGGTCGGCAAACTCATTAGTCAACAGAGCCAAATAACAGCAGTACAACGATTGAAATTTCTTTTGAGAGCCAAATTTTTTAAACTTAAACTTCTTCTAATGCCACTTCTTCAAAATAGACTCGCCCAGGCCATGGTATTTTAAGGAAGAGCCACACTCAAGGGGCCAAAGAGCCGCATGAGGCTCGCGAGTTGCTGTTTGCCGACCACGGCCCCAGGTGAATTCAGGACTTCACGCAGGTGTCCTGACTCTAAGAACAGGGTGCTCCTAAGTGTTCTGACCTATGCTGTCTAGGTATTTTGAATCTAAGATCAGTGTGCTCTCCCCTGCGCCTTGCTGGTCAGATGATAAATAGCGGACGGGCTGGACCCTGTACGTAGCTTGTCAGTGAAGGCTGAACAACTGAAAGAACGTGAACAATGTGGTTGGAGCTGAGCGTGGATGTCCACATCCATTTAGGTTCCACGTTTTGAGTATTTATGAAGCTGTGTTGTGGAATGAGCAAGTGTTGTAAGGAAGGTGTTTGGGAAAGAATACAATTTTTAAAAAAAAAATAACTGCCCTTTCTGTACTAGACTGGATGGATACCTTGTCATCCCTGACTTAGCCTAGCACATTAATGGATCTAATAAATTATTGAATAATTCATGACAGCCTTACTTTCCAAAGGACTAAGGAAGAAACAAAGAAAGAAAACCACAGAATTCCCCATAAAGGTAACCGGCATTCATGGAGAAATTATCACAAGCCAGGCCCCACATATTACCCCAGTGACTCCTCACTCTGACCCTATGAGAGCCAACTATTGAAAGGAAAGTGAAGGTGTCACACTTTCCTCCCTTTGCACACACGACTTAGCCCATCAGTTGTTACACAAACAGCACCTGAGACCGCCAGTGACCTATCATCCCACATAATATTTCCAGGAATTCTTGTGTGAAGAAGGAAGGAGAGAGGGGAAGTATCCATTTATTGCCACTGTTAAAATTTCAAGCCATCTGTCTTTTCTTATATGGTTGTTTCCTTCCTCTCTACCCCTTATTAAGATAAAACTGGAATTTAGACCCCTTTTATTTATTTCTCCAAAATGCCACAGACTTGAGACTCTTTCTGTGTAGGAGACTTTGATTAAATATTTTAGGTACTGGCAGGTGATTACAGCAGAAAGTGGAAGAGCAGTTGAATTAAAATGTGATATTAGACTTCCTTGTCCTTAAAATGTCATGGTCATTCATTCTCTAATACTTCATTTCACTCCCCCTGTATTAATTTTCTATTGCTACATAACAAATTATCCCAAAACTTACTGGCTTAAACAACAGCATGTATAGTTCTGAGTTAGGAATCCCTGTGTAGCTTACTGGAGTCTTTCCTAGCTCAGTCACAGTTCTCTGCAAACTATTGGCTGGTGTCCTCCCTCAGCTCCCTGCCATGCAGGTCTCTCTACAGGGTGTATCATAACACAGAGCTAGCTTCATCAGAGCGACCAATATACTGGTAGAATGGAAAAGAGAGTGACAACAGGAGGGAGAGTGCTGGCAAGATGGAAGTGTCCACCTTCCATCACCTAATCATGGAAGTGGCATCCTATTACTTTTGCTTGTAATCTGCTTATTAGAAGCAAGTTAGGACCACTCCACATGCCAGGGGAGGAGAGTGCACAAGAGCACAGATTTTTGGAGCCAGGTCATCAGAAGTTGCAGCCCCCATAGTCCCAACTGAGTAATTTTTGTGGATTATGTCTCCTGCTCAGACTCCTGCTGCATCAACATGGCTGACAAACCTCTGTCCTTGCGACTCTTTGTTTTTGCCTCCATAGGTCTCCAGTTTCCTCCCACTAAGCTTTATTCATTTCTTAAATAGGAATGTAGCTCTCCCCCATCTCACTTTAGTAGTAGAGGCTGATATCTATTAAGTACTTAAAGTGTGCTGGGAACTATCCTAAGTACTGTATATCTTTTAACCCATTTCATTCTGATGAACAATATGAGCTGTGTTCTCATGTCCATTTCATTTTACAGATTGGGAAGCTGGAGGGTAGAGAGGTGAGAAACTTGTCTAAAATAACATTAAAAAAAACACACCAAAAACCACAACATATCTCACAGCCATTCTCTGAGATCCTGAGAAGGTGTTTTGCTATCCAAAGAGTTTTTCTCTCTGAAAGAAATCCTGGCACCAGCTTCTAAGTAATGCATCCTGTAAAATAATGCATGTTTCTCTCAGCATTAAGTGTATGGCAACGGAAAGGGTTCCTTTTGCTTAGCTCCTTTATTTTCTCAAATTACCAGTCTTAGGACTCTGACCATAGGCCTCTATAAATATCATCAGAGAGGGATGCTAGTCTCTGCCTCAGTTTTGCTCCCCATATCACGTTATGCTGGAGATGACATGTGTGAACTTGGAAAAAGGGCTAACGTTTGCCCAGATCTCCTTAAGATTTTAAAGCATCAGTGTTAAAATTCATAAATGATTGGCTTGGTTTTAACTCTGGCTAGAATTTAGGGCAGAGATTTTCAACCTTTTTCATCTCACTGGACACGTAAACTTAATTACTAAAATTCTGTGGCACATCAAAAAATATATTTTTTGCTGATCTGACAAAAAAACACACAACACGTGTAATTTTTATTCATTCACACCAGATGACTATTGCTGTGTTGCCTATTGTCATTTCTTATTTGACAATCTAAGGGAAAAGGTCAGTGCCTGTGACTAAATAGTCAAGTATTGCATGTTTTAAAATTTCTTGTGGCACAGCAGTTGGAAATCTCTGGCTTAGGGTATGGATGGTTCCTGACAGTACTGCATAGGTCATGTGTTCTGCATACTCGTCCTTGGGGATTGGTCTGATGTCCTCCGCCCACCTTCCACTTTCCATGTCCTCTCACAGCTGGTGAAAGGCTGGTACAGTCAGTGAGAAGGCATCTGAGAGCAGTGTGTGTGGCCTGTGCCCTGGGATTGGACCCTCATCCATTGCCCTTTGGGACCAGAATGCAGAAAGCCTGCCCAGAAAGCAGCCCCAATTGACCTCTAACCCACTGTAAATAGCCTCTTTTACCCACAGCCGTGTCTGCTATGCATTTACACACTCTAATCCAAGAGAGGGGACAGTTTTTTCTTAACTCTCAGTTTTTCTCAATCTTATCCTATTTTGGGGGGGCCATAGACTCCTACATGCATTTATTTATTTGAACACCAAACATTTGTAGTCTGTGACATGCACGTTCTTTTCTTTTTAAAAGTCTCCTATTTATACAATAAAATTAAGGTTTGGTATTATGAATATGTATTCTGGTATCTGAAAATTTTACAGAACTCTAGATATTTTCTAAAGAGACCAACTTTTCTGTTAAAATTAGATTACCACTTAACTAGATCTGCCTGTTTTCAGAGCCCCTGTAGTGTTAACTCTCAGGAATGGTGGCTACTTTTCCTTTGGTGTATTCAATTTCAAAATTTTATTTTACTAACATCAGGTCAGAAAAATCAATTCCCAGGCCTAGAAAACTCTCAGCAGTAGACTTCAATAAGAATTCTATATCTATAAGTTATATGACTACACGTGTAGCCAATAGTAGTATAATTTGCTAGCTTTATCTGGGGCACTAAATGGAAGTAAGGAAAAATGCATATTGATAATTTTCATGACCTTAGAATTTTAAATAAATAGGAACAAGTTTCCTATATTTTCTTCCTTGCATTTTTCCTTATAATTTTAAAATTAAAACTTAAATTTATTTGATATTACAAGTGTAATAACACTCTTAAAAGAATTGCTATTCTAAACTATTAAAAAAAATCAACTGTCTCCTTGATAACTTGAGGTATTATACTTTTATATAATAACAATTAGGTACATATAACTTAATAATTCTAAAAAGCATTTTATTATTATTTTTTAAATCCTCACCTGAGGATATTTTTCCATTGAATTTTAGAGAGCAGAAGAGAAAGAGAAAGACAGAGAGAAATATTGATGTGAGAGAAATGCAATGATTGGTTGCCTCCTGCACACGCCCAACCAGGGCCCAGGCTGGGGAGGAGCCTGCAACAGAGGTATGGACCTTTGACTGGAATCGAACTTGGGACCCTTCAGTCAACAGGCCAACGCTCTATCCACTGAACCAAACTGGCTAGGGCCTAAAAAGCATTTTAAAGAGGAGTAACATAATATAATGTAGAAATTGGAGAAAGAATTAAGTTCCTGACTCTTGGATCACTAGCTCCCATTATCACTAGTTCCCATGGTCACTAGTTCCCATTGTCACAAGCTCCCATTGTAACTAGCTCCCATTGTCACTAGCTCTCATTGTCACTAGCTCCTATTGTCATGAGCAGCTCCCATTGTCACTAGCTCCCATTGTCACTAGCTCCCATTGTCACTAGCTCCCATTGTCACTAGCTCCCATTGGATGAGACAATACTTAATAGTTAGCACACTTGTTAAGTCTCACTTTAATCATTTTTTAAAAATCACATGGTGTTGAGGACTAAGTTAGAATGTGACAGTTCTACAGTGTGAATCATGTTTAGGGTGCCATTGCTATATACTTTTGATTTGGGGACATTTGGGATCCTTCTACCTGGGATCCATTCCTTGTGAAACAATGCTTCAGCCATATGAATTTCAGCAGAGGTCCTGCAAATCCAAGGTCTCTGAGGTTGGGGTGGGGGGCTAGAAAACATGGAGACCCCCTGGAAGATGTGCCCTCTCAAAGGATCGCAGGCACTGCCTCCTTCATGTGACTTTCTGAAGTTTCCAGCTTAACTTTCTATGTTACTCTTTCCTTTTTTTTTTTTTTTGCTTAAGAGGATTGCAATCATTCAGAGGAAAAAAAGAGAGTTTAGAAAGGCAAGGAACAATATCCATTCACTCACTAGAGCTCTGAATTTAGGGAGAAATAAAGAAGACTAGAAGAATCTTGCTTTTGTAAGTTCATGGATTTGTAAAAATACTCTTAATGATGTGTTGTTGTTACTTGGGGGTGTCTATAAACTTCATAGAGCCCGAGTGTTCCACTAGAATTTAAGAAATGTTGTTCTATATGAACAAACAAACAAATCACCAAGAGAAGCAGGTAGTCTTGCCCAAGAATCAATTAGTACACTTTCCCAGACCCTGTAACCCTGGACATTCTAGAAGGTAGTCACTAGAGCAAGTATTAATATAACATTACTAAAGCCCTAGGTTGTTATAGTTATCACCTTAAGAAAGTAGAAAACCAAGTATAGAAATAATAAAGTCTTTAATTAAACCAATGATGATAATATTGGAAAGTAGGGTTAAGTGTAAATGTCCTAAGACAGTGGTCGGCAAACTGCGGCTCGCGAGCCACATGCAGCTCTTTGGCCACTTGAGTGTGGCTCTTCCACAAAATACCATGGCCTGGGCGAGTCTATTTTGAAGAAGTGGCGTTAGAAGAAGTTTAAGTTTAAAAAATTTGGCTCTCAAAAGAAATTTCAATCGTTGTACTGTTGATATTTGGCTCTGTTGACTAATGAGTTTGCCGACCACTGTGCTAAGAGGTTCTGTAATATGGTTTATACGTTATTTTGACTACTTTTTTAAGGTGTCCAAATTATTTTTAAAAAAGCAGTCAGACTAGATTAGAAAGTATATTATGAATTGGTTAAGAAAATGTAAGCCCAGATGGTGTGGCTCAGTGGTTGAGTGTCAACCTATAAACCAGGTGGTCATGGTTTGATTTCAGGTCAGGGCACATGCCGGGGTTGAGAGCTCAATCCCCAGTAGGGGGTATACAGGAGGCAGCGATCAATGATTCACTCTCATCATTGATATATCTATCTCTCTCTCCCTCTCCCTTCTCTCTGATATCAATAAAAATATATTTTAAAAAAGAAAAGAATATGTCATCTAGAGTTTAATCCATCTTTAAATGTTGAATAAAAATCAGTTTTAATGTTTATTTAAGAGCTATATAGATTTAAAATTTGACCATTAATCTTGAAAAAGAAAATAATTGCTGTGTCAGAATCACATTTATTTAAAATTCATTATTGTAAAATCTTTAGGTCCCCCTCTCCCACGTGAGCGAGTTACAAACTCTCTAAATGTTTGATTCACATAACTTGTATAAATTCTACTGAGAATAGCCTCCCAATTATATTCATGCTCTAAAAAGAACATTGATTTTAATCATCACTAGATATTTAGTCATTGGTGTATCCCTTCCTTGTATTAAATCCATGAACTTTAAATTTTTTCCTAAGAATTTCTTATTATAGATAAATGACATTTTTTGAGTGAAACAACAGTACTTTAATTTCATATTTTAATCCCACTCTGGTAGTTGGCCATTTGATGCATCTATTCTACTCAATTGGTATCTTGCATTTGATAAAATGAGAGTTTCAATTCTGTGCTCCAGAATCTAGCTGTCTGTTTCCACATGACCTGCTCCCTCGCAGGAATATGTGACTTGGCCACATTATTTGGGCTCTTTGTGCATCAGATGAGGGATTCTTGGGAGGAGAAAATGGGATAAATGTACATGAAGAGCTGAGTCCAGTTCCTGGCACATAGTAAGCACTTAATGAATAGTTGCTATTATTATTATCACTCAAAGAAAAAGAACTCATTTACTACTGGTTTGCACAAAAGAGCATTAAAAATTTCACACAGAGTTCCAAGGAAATGAGCCAACTTCAATTTCACAAACCAATACAGCAATTTTGAGCTCATGTAATGAAAACTCTATTCCATTGGTAAGTATGGGAGGCCACCTAGTTCCAGCATAGTACTGGGTGAACACAGAGCCCAATATATTTTCTTAATTTTTGAGGTAATTTTCTAAATTAAACTCACATCACTGTATCACTTGGATGAACTCTGTCATTTCTCTTCCTTCTTAACCATGACTGTCTGAAGAACAAAAAGTGCTAGCAAATGATGGGTTTCTGAAAAGAAATGGTGACTCATCATTGTTTTTCATCTATTGCTCCTGTATTCGTTCTTGCATCAAAGGTTTTCAGTACATGTTGTGGGTATGGCCTATGATGTGACTGCCTTGGAGTTAGAGGAGGAAGGAGGGCTATGAGAGCAAAGGTGTTTATGAAGACATCCGGGGATCTAATAGTGCTCTGGCAGAGACTATCCTACTGAAATCACCATCATGTCCCTAGAAATGGCCAAAGACTCAGACATTCCCATGAAACTGTGTGACACAACAGAATAAAGCATTCGATCTGGCAAATGTTTTGTTTTCCACTATCTCACCAATGTGCAAATAGTCCATGGAACATAGGCCTTTTAGGTGAAAGTATGAAGTTCTGAACCATTATTTTCCAATTGTCTTTCTTTGTAGGCATATGATGGTTTAAGCTCCACATCTACCCGCCTTGCCCGTGCTTGTGGAAGACAGCAGCTGACTAACCCCATCACCTCTTCAGGAAATAGCCTCTTTGTGAGATTTCTCTCTGGCCCTTCTAGACAGAGCAGGGGCTTCCAAGCTCATTTCAGGCAAGGTAGGTACAGGGTGGGTCTCTCTGGGCACCGGCCATCCCTCCTTAAGTGCCTCTCTTGGTGCTACAATAAAATAAGACCAATCTTTAGAAATTGGTCCCAGCTTTCTACTTCATATGCAACAACTTAAATAAAATCAAGAAACTATGATTTGCAATTATTCCATTTATTGATTTTTTCAATTAACCATTGTCTAGCTTGGTGCCAACTTCCTTTGGATCTCTGGAACTCTCCGACAAGTTTTCAGAACAATACTTACAAGCGGCTTTAATACTAGAGATATGATTTCTAAGTGTCTATCCAAATTCATTTGTCCATAGATAAATTACCTAACATTTATCCAAGGTTGTACATGAAAAGGAGATAAACCACTATAAATTACAACTTGCTTGTAATGTAGAGTCAGATTTTAACCCTTGAATCTTGCCACTGTCCACCTGCCAATGTTGTTTTCCATTGCTTTTTTTCTTAAATCACCACTTTCCAGTTCTTCTGACTGGACCTTTTTATTCATTGCCTTTGATCTGGTAATTCTTAGAAATCAATCCTTTACCCTACTGTCAGAGAGGGAACCCAGAACAAGAAGGTTGTGAGTTGGCTTCTGTAGGCCTCTGATTTTATTCAGATGACCTTTGTCATTTCAAATAAGTTTAGTCTGCTTGGCCACTTGTGTGTTTCAGTGTGCTTGCTTGCATTCCATAGTAGAGAGCCCTGGCTAGGGAGAGTTTCTGGACTGCGGTCTCCCAAAGACATACTGTACACTTTGGAGCAAGACAGACTGCATAAATCAACCACTCTCTGTACTTCCAAAGAAAGAACAGTTTTTTAATACATTTTCCCCATTTAATTAATCACTTATGCTTTGCTTCAGAGTAAAAAAACAGTCCCCAATAGATCTTCTCTTGGACTATTATAACAGCCTCCTCAATCTCACCATCCTTTCTCCATCTTCCTTCAAAGTGAACTCGCAAAAGCCTCGTTCTGATCATGCCCTTGAAAGTGGCAATATCTGTCTGGCACTGCACTGCCTAGGGAATGGCGCCCGAGCTCCTTCAGACGTTACCCAAGGCCCAGGAACCTGCTCTGATCTTTTATTCAGTGTCACTTCCAACTCCCCCAGGGCCCCACACTTCAGCCAAGTCTGTGTAGATGTAGTCCTTACTGTCCTCTGTATTTCTGCTCAGGCTGCCCTCCCCCAGAACTACCCTTCCTCACCCCCAATTCCTCCTCCAGCCACTATCTCCTCCCTGACTCTCCTCTTACACTCTCACTGGCAACAGACTCTCCCTCCTCTCATTCCCATAGAGTTTTGCACTTCTCTGATAACCCACAGCCATTCTTGTGTTCAATTGCATATTGATTTTCCTAGGAAAAAAAAAGGTGTCCATAAAAAGATTATTTCTATACCTATAATTATGAGTAGGCAGAGCAAGTGAATCAATGCCAGAGTTTTGTTTGAGTGATTCAGTCAACTCATAGCCATTTAATCTGCTGTTCTATGTGGCTCCCCACTTCCTGTAATTGAAGGATATGGTTATAAATGTACAGTGAAAAGCCATTTCTCATAGTTTATGTGCAGCTTCCTCAGCAGATTACTTCCTTGGCCTAAATTTTGGAAATAAGGAAAAATCAATTATGTTTTCATTCATCAAATAATTGTTGTGCATAGTCAGTGGACATCCAGAGTACATGACATGTGTGTGTGTTTGTGTGTCCTCAGTCTGTGGAGGCTACATCCTTACGAACTCCTTTGATACAATATCCTCTCCATTGTTCCCTGCCAAGTATCCAGACAATCAGAACTGCAGCTGGATAATTCAAGCTCAACCCCCATGTAAGTAACAAAAACAAAGAAGGAAAGGAATGCAGGATGGATGGTGTCTGTGGGAAAGTCCTACCATGACTAATGTTCTTATCTCTTCCGAGCTAACAATTGATGACCTTCCTCTTTTTTTTGAAGTCCCAATTCCTGCTCTGCACAAGAACAAACATTACCTAATTTGATAAAAAAGTTATTTTACATTTTATTCTTAATTTAAAATTTGTTTTAAGTTCCAAGGCCTCACAAAGGATAAGAAACACCCTATAACCTTATTGTATTGACAGGCATGTGAGATTGGGGGTAAGCAAAACTAATTGATAAATAAGTAAACAATTTTTGACACCTATGCCTTGGGTGTAGCAGATGCACAAAAACAGCTGCCATATGGATAAATAAATAAGAACCATAGACTGGAAAATTAATAACTCATAGTTTGGAAATGCAATGCCTTGAGCATATTGCTCTTTAATCAAAGTGGAAGTTAATTATAAAACCTGATCTCTCCTGCAGTGCTTGTATTTAAAAAAAAAATCCCAGCACAGGCCTGGAAGAAACACTTAATGAGTACTTACATTGTTTTGTTTTTGGAATCCTGGAGTCTTATTTTCGAACCTGGTAAAACCTTACCACATGTTACAGACAAAGAGAATGAGGAGACCCTTCAGGACTCAAGCTGTGACCTGAGAGCCGGTGACCCTGGGGCCATTATGAATCTTGTTTTCCTTGAGGTTTTCAGGAAAAATTTATGATTTCAGACATAATGTGAGAAAGGCATTAAGCTCTTGACTCCACTCTACAATTAATGACCTGGGTGATAACAGGGAAGTCACTTAAGCTAATGAGGCCCCATTAGCTAATCTAAAAAAATGATGAGTTTGGCTTAACTATTCTCTAACACATTTCCTGGGATGTCAAGAGTTAACAAATGGATATCTTTACTGATATGCATAGACTTTGGTGGATGGTGATGTGATCCTTAGTCAATTGCTGCCTGGAGCGTGGAGCCCCAAAGCAAGTTGCCAGCCCTCCAAAAACTGAGCCTTAGGTAAAGAGGTCCCCTGCCTTGAGCCAGCAGCTCTGCGCCTCGGGATAATTTATGATGAATTGTAATGCATTTAGATGAGATCTCACTGGTTCAAAGCCAGCATCAGGGAAGATCCTATTCCGAGGACAGGGACCCTGGAAGAATGACAAAAAGAAAACATACACAGGTACTTGCTGTTCTGCAAGTAATTCAAAGCTTTCTTTTTAAATGACTGAACCACACACAGGGCCCTGGCCTTACAGTGAAACTGACAGTGCTAGGTAGGATATGCGTGCCAGGAAGAAGAATGTGTCTTATTTACAATCGCACATAAAGAACCAAGATGTAAGGAACGATTCTACTGAGAAAAATACTTAGGAGAAGAACATAGCTATGGCTGAAATAAAAATATGTAAAGTCTGCATTTTCTAACAAGATGTTCCCCATAGTGCATGGAGGACCCAGGAGTCCTCTTCTTTACCGGCATTTCAGCATTTCAGATTCTCTAGGTGTTTTCCGCAGAAACCTTGTCACTTTCCCTCTTCATCCCCTCAACCCCTGGGCAGATCTGCCCATTTCAGTGCTTCCTGCTGGAGAAGCCATGCATGAATCATCAGAGGTAAAATTTCCCTCCCTGTATGTTCTATTTGCCAATACGCTATTAAATAGACTTCTCTTTTTCTTACAGTCAATCATATTACCCTCTCCTTTACTCACTTTGGACTTGAAAGCAGCACAACATGCACACAAGACTTTTTAGAAATTTTGGATGGCAACTATGGCGACGCGCCCCTCCGAGGTACCGTGCCTGGAGTCCTCTCGTTTCTGTCTGTGGCCTTGGCTCGGTTTTATTTATATTCTGGCATATCTGTGTGCTGTCATTCAAGGTCAGAATGTTTCTAATAAACATGAAGAGCAGCATAAGCCAAGTAAAGATAATTAGGGGATAAGAAACTGGAATTCAATGTGGGGTTCAAGAAACTCAGCTTGTTCATATTCAAGGACATGAATAGTTTATGCACGTTTTTAAATTTAAAAGTTGCAAACACTTAGATAGCAGTGAAATGCAATCTACCCCAGCATTAAGTAGCATTCTATGAGAAATTTCTCAATATTTGACCACAGTTCTTATATTCAAATTAAGCATGTTTTTATTTTCTGGTTTTGTCCTCAGTGGAAGCAAAAAAATAATTATAAGTAAATAAGTAATCTGGATTGGGTTTGTAAAACACCCCAGTAAAACTAAATATTGCAGCTATCTAGGTTCTAGTATGTCCTAAAAATAATTTCAAGTTATTTGAACGTTCTCCATGAGTTACTAAATATTGCAGCTATCTAGGTTCTAGTATGTCCTAAAAATAATTTCAAGTTATTTGAACGTTCTCCATGAGTTACTTATATTTGAGCATCTCCTGGTAAAGTAGAAGACGAGCACCCTCAGAGAAGGGATTTTGTTGGGCTCAATTCCCAGTACCCAGAACAGTGCCTGAGACAATAGCGGGCAATCAATGAATACGCTCTGCTCTGTGCCCACTTCTGATTGTATTGCTTTTTATCTCTAAGCATTTGACCAAGAATGAGGGTATATTATTTAACAAACACATCTAGAACTCACCTTGTGCTGAGCACTATTGTGAGAACTTAGAAACAGTATCTCAATTAATCCTCATACCCTTATGATAGAGGTTTCATTACTTATTGATATTCTCTTTGCTCAAGTGGGGTAACCGAGGCACAGAGAACTTAAGTAACTTGCCCAGGTCATGTGACTAGTAAATGGTAGAGCTCAGAGTTAAATGCAGGTATTCTGGTTCTAGCATTCACACTTTTCTCGGCTATAATATTTTGCTTTTAAGCACTGGTGCATTTATTTGTACATTTATTACTGTGCTAGAGATTTTAGCATTAGTTATATTTGGAGCCAGGCCATCTACATTGTTCTCAGCTTCCCCTAATATCCTTTATCATGTTTATAAATCATCTCTCCTATGTTTCTATTTGTAGTTTATTTTTAATTCTCAGGCATTGTTTCAAACACTGACCCAATTTAAATGGTTCTCCTAATAGTGATTGCCTCTGTTTGCTTTGGTTTCTTATGATTCTAGTAAATTCGTTTACTAGAAATATTGGCCTATGCCCTGTTATCATTCACTAGAGGCCCGGTGCATGAAATTTGTGCACTGGGGGGGTTGGTGTCCCTCAGCTCAGCCTGCACCCTCTCCAATTTGGGACCCCTCAGGGGATGACCACAGGGATCAGGCCTAAACCAGCAGTCAGACATCCCTCTCACAATCCAGGACTGCTGGCTCCCAACTGCTCGCCTGCCTGCCTGCCTGATTGCCCCCTAACCACTCCCCTGCCAGCCTGATTGATACCTAACTGCTCCCCTGCTGGGCCGATCGCCCCCAACTGTCCTCCACTGCCAGCCTGTTCACCCTCAACTGTCCTCCCCTGCTGGCCTGATCGCCCACAACTGCCCTCCCCTGCCAGCCATCTGGTGATGCCATGGGGGCAGCCATCTTGTGACCATATGGGGGCGGCCATCTTCTGACCACCTGGGGGAGGCCATCTTGTGTGTGAGGGTGTGATGGTCAATTTGCATATTACCTATTTATTATATGGGATTCTCCCTGTCATTATTTAGGCCGATATTGTGGCACCTCCATGCCCCATCCCATTACTTCCTTCAGCAATGCTCTGACACTGAAGTTCATCTCTGATGCTAGTTTCAGTTCTGATGGTTTCCATGCTACATATGCCGCATCATCATCAGGTAAGACACATCAACAAATGGCACTACTAGGTTAACAGGAATGTGGTTGAATTCCTAGGTTTGTTATGTGGGACTGTTTTACCTTTACAGTTGGAGGCTAGTTTCCTGTGTCTAACCTTGCATTCTTCCAAATTAGGTTAACACACTTGTAAATTCTGGCAGCAGTGAACTCTGTACCACACCTTTATCCATTCACCCACCTATCGACATGTAGGGTGTTTGCACACCTTGGCTATTGTGACTAATGGTTTTAGAGAGTGAACTCTAGAAGTGAGCAGAATTGGCTGGAATGATCTTGGATGGCTTGTTTGGCAGTGTATTGGTGTTCTCCTCTGTGACAAGTTGGTTAAGGCAGCCCGTAATTAACAGTGTCTGATGGCATCTCTTAAGAACGGACAACCGCTGTTCTCCTGTCTCCCTGGCCTCGAGGTTGGTCTCAGGCAGGGTCTGTGTGCTGTCACTGATGGCTTGATGGATGGTGGCACATGGGAATGAGAGGAAGGAGGAGCCGCTAGTCCTGGGTCGCTTAGTCAGTGCTGTTTGTCAGCTGCCAGCTCCTTGTTATCAGCATTTAAAAGCCTTCCAACCGCAAGGAGATTTGTGTGTGGCTCAGTCTTCTCTGGAGGGGAAAAGCCGGAACACTGCCCCTGCTGTAGGCCAGGGTTGAAAATCATCCTGGTCAGAAATACTGAGTGGTTATAGGATTAAAACAAGTAATAGTACACAGGGAGAGAAGGCTTTGAGAAAAGGAACTGCAAAGGTTTCTTCTGATCCAGCATACCCTGTGGCTTTTCGTTTTCAGAATTTTTTTCTTATTTTATATGTCATGGTTTTTTGTGTGTGAAATAAATACTGTGAACAGCTCCTCTGGTGCTCCTCCTCCTTTATCTTGTGTGCCTTATATTTTATCTTTGCTCTGGCACTCACTGCTTCTCTTTTCTTCCAGCTTGTGGTGGAGACTTCCACATGGCTGAAGGCACCTTCGACAGCCCTGGCTACCCTGAAGTTTATCCCTCTAATGTGGAATGTGTCTGGAACATTGTCAGTTCCCCTGGCAACCGGCTCCAGCTGTCTTTCATGTAAATCTTTTTTTATGGAGTATTGTTTCAGTGGATCTGCAGGAAGGAAGCGCTGTTACTAATAGGGAGGACAACTAATAGCACATGTGGCCAAGCAACTGTTAGAGAACACGGTGGGAACTTTAGGAACTCTGTTTCCAAAGTTCCTCTGGTTTAGTCACAGTTTGGGTTATAAATAGTATTACAATTCTCTTGAGAATGGTCCTAGAGTCCTGCCTAATATTACCAGAAATACATGCCTGAGCTTTAATTTGTGGAGTCTTCATTTTTAGAGAACAGTAATTTCATCTTTTTTTTTTTTTAAGTTAGGAACATTTATATTCTGCCAGAGAATCACTAACATTCTTTCATCTAGCACAGTGGTTCTCAACCTTTTTAATGCCGCGACCCTTTAATACAGTTCCTCATGTTGTGGTGGCCCCCAACCATAAAATTATTTTCGTTGCTACTTCATAACTGTAATTTTGCTACTGTTAATGAATTGTAATGTAAATATCTGTGTTTTCTGATGGTCTTAGGCTCTACAGCAGCAGTTCTCAACTGCTAGCAGGGTCGCCTAAGACCATCGGAAAACACAGATATTTACATTACGATTCAAAACAGTAAAAAATTACAGTTATGAAGTAGCAACGAAAATAATTTTATGGTTGGGGGTCACCACAACATGAGGAACTATATTAAAGGGTCGCGGCATTAAAAAGGTTGAGAACCACTGTTCTAGCAGAAACTCTATCTCAGTTAAGCCTTCTTACCCACACACCTTATGACCCCCCCTACCCCACCCTAATCCACCTTTCCTTCTGCTCCTGCAAAGAATATTTGGGACATTTTTTGGAGCTAGTGGTTTATTTGTAAAATCACTCTCCTGTTCCTCAGTGAACTGCAAGACTTATGAACATAGGATCCCACAACGATCTGAGTGGTCTTGAAACAACAATGATGTATTTTCTAGAAGTAGATAGTGAAAAGCACGTGCTAAGTGAAGCAGGACTTTTTAATCATCCATAGAAATGAGCCTGTGACATGCCACACTCATAATGAAAGCTTAACAAATATTGAATGATAAGACTAGTATTTAAATTCACATTTTAAATTAAAAGTTATTTATAATACTATATTGTATATTGTTAAGCTTTGGTTGGATGGCTAATTCTGTTTTTGAAGAGAATATAATAAGTTAGTGCTGAGGAAAGAGGATTGTTTTGCTTGGCCTGTTTATTAAAAAAAAAAAAATCTTGCTGCTTCTCCTAGACATGCCATTCTGTGCATTAAGAATGGATAAAAAATGAGAGAACAGTCTTATTTGTGGACCATGTTCAAACATCTCAAGTTGCTTTATTTCAGCCCATCTATCGGACAGGCCTCCTTGGGGACAAGTGGCATTGTGTTAAAACAAAGACACCCTCCACGCCTGAGAGGCAAAGAAAATTTAAGTTGCCACACGGGGAAAGAGGTTTTTGCTTGCTTTTGTCTTTACTAAAAGCAAAGTTCTTTTTGTAATTTTTATCTGATATACATGTATTCCTTTATTCAATATCTATTAAGCCCCTACTATATGCTAGGCACATATTGGGCAAATGTTACTCCCATGCTAGATGCTTAATAAGTAATAGCGAATAAAACATGATCATTATCCTTATGATGAAGTCCGAAGTCCTTCACATGGCTTATTAGGCCTCATAATTGCCAAATAAAAGGGATTTTTTTCCATTTTTTTCCTCTCTGTCTTTACCACATTTACATTGTTGACCAATCTGACATTTGATAGTGCCAGGAATGGGGCCAGGCACTGGGACTGTTTAAAACCAATAAGATTCCCTTTCTTGGTAAGTTACTAATAAGTTAATGTCAAGAAGCTATTTATTTAAAGCCTAAAGAGATGCATTTCATCTATAGCAGATAATCATATAGGGTCACTGTTGAGATTAAAGGTCTGGAGTTTAAAATGTATAGTGCAAGGCTGATGCATCCCAGATGTTCAATGAATGTTAAATTCTCTTATTTGTCATTTCTAAAGTGTCTTGGGTGGTAGTTCACAGTTAAATTCAATTGGATAACACTTGACTCTCCTAGAAGATGGGAGACACAAAAAGCAAGTTTTATCTATTTTACTGTTTAAGGGACACTAAAGTTCTAATTTTTTATAGACAAATTTTAATGGCCCAGCTTTTTCCTTTCTCATGCATAAGAAGTAAATTTTTATTGTTTCCTGTTACTTGCTTGAGTTTTATTTGTAAAATATTCTGTAGAATGCAAGATGGTCCCCTTTATGTGGATGATAATGAGAAAGGCCTGCAAGTTATTTCTGCCATGGTCTAAACTACATCCAGATGGGTGGTTGGAAGTGTTCCTCTGGGGCGTGAGAGGAGCATATGAGAAGCATATGCCATACGTCAAGTTCTAAACCATGGGGTTTGGACTGTGGACACTGTGGTGAAACGGAATAGGGAGAAAAACTGAAGAAATTATGGTTGATCTGCAACAAAAAGGAAGAGGGCGACATAAAAACTAAAAAGGAGTATTTTTGTAAAGGGATTAACAAAAAATATATTTTATGCTTGCAGAGTGCTTTTAGAAAGTGATTGATCTTGGTTCAAGAATCAAAATGAGATAATGAGAAACAGTGATTGTACTATTTTTGTTTCACATCATAGTTTTACTCACAGACCTTAGCCAAAGTGTTTGGAAAGAAGGGAGATTTGTTTCTAAAATGTACTGACCTAAGCTTAATTTGATTCTTGTAAGTATTATCTTACCATCACTTCTAATAAAAATGTGTGGCACTAAAACAGAAAAGGCCTGCACTTAATAATCTTCTGGACCTATGGACCAAGCTTTAATATGCATCCTGACCTTGCTGAAATCCACAGTCCGGTGCACTTGGTTGGTGGACTCTGACTCCTCATTTCACACAGGCTCTCCGTGAGGCTGGGGCTGCTGGAGCACGTACCGCACTTTGAGGAGAAAGGTTTCACGTAAATCACCTGCTGAAGAAAATGATCTCCCTTTATCCTTTTTTTCTGAGAAGCAAAAGAAAACAGTTTTAGCATATTTTACAGTTTTGATATTATTAAGGAATATAAAACCAAGCACCAAACTTGGCCATCATCCTAAAGATGGATTTGGAACAGCTCCTTGCCAAAAATGACTGTAAGCATAAATTTTGTATTGTAAAAAATCAAGTTGTCAAGGAAGACAGTGAGGGTCAAGACTAAAGTACAGTTTGCCTCGCCTGACATGGGTATTTCTGATTTCTTTTGCTCCTCAGCTGTCAGTCATAGCTGGCTGCTAGAACTATGTCCAAAACACAGGTCCAGAAGATTTATACCATATAACCCACCTTGATGGGATTGTGAGAGCCACAGACTCCCTGTTCCTCTGGCTAGAGACCTACGGATGTTGGTATCTGGCTTGAGAAACTGGCGGTAGAACAGAGCTGACCAGTCAGTCTGCCTTAGTGCTCTGGTTGGCAGTGAATGCTCAGAGGTGTCCCGGATACATTGATCCATCCCATGGTGGGGCTTGAGGTGACCAGAGCCTCCAGGCCATTGTATCTACCGTAAGAGCATCCTAATCCATGAGCTGTGATAGAGCCCCAGGAGAGCACTATGCTTACGATCCTGTGAAATATTGCAATGTTGGGTAGTGACTGAAAGATACACACACTAGAGAAGTACTTTTCTATGATTGAGATGATTTTTTTTCCTTCTCAACAGTTTCTTTTCTATAGTCTTACTAGTCGTTCTTTCTTCTCTTTATCTTGTGTTTTCCCTTCTCAGCAAAAACTCCCTCCAATTACTCCTGAAAAAAGGATAGTTCCCACTCACTTACTTTACTTTTTCTTTAACCATTTAATTACATTTTTATTTAAAAATTAATTTTAAATAAATAAAATGTAATAGGGCAGCAAAGTCCCCATCTACATCCCTTTACTTTCTCATCACATAAGTAACCCATATTTTGAATTTTATGTGTCACTTCCAAGTTTATTTTATACTTTTATTATCTACATACATATATATGTATATGTTATTCAGACACACTGCGTAGTAGATTTTTCTGTTTTATATTTTGCATAAATAAAATCATATTTATTTTACTGGAATTTTAATTTTTAGATTCGTTTGGGGAGAATCTTTATTGACTTCATATTCTTTTAAAAAATTTATCTGTATTATTGAAAGTATTACAGATACTTGTACCCCTTTTTCCCCCATTGACTCCCCTCCACCCCACACCTGCACCCCCAAGGCCTACTACACTATTTTTTGTGTCTATGGGTTATGCATATATGCATATAAGTTCTTTGATTAATCTCTCTCTACCCATCCCCACACCCTTCTCTCTGAGATTCCTCTGTCTGCTCCATGCTCCCATGTCTCTAGATCTATTTTGTGCATTAGTTTATTTTGTTCATTAGATTCCACATATGAGTGAGATTATGTGATACCTGTCTTTCTCTGACTGGCTTATTTCACTTAGCATAATAATCTCCAGGTCCCTCCATGCTGTCTCAAAGGATAAGAGATTCTTCTTCTTTATAGCTGCATAGTACTCCATGGTGTAAATGTACCACAACTTTTTTATCCACTTGTCTACTGATGGGCACTTGGGCTGTTTCAAAATCTTAACTATTGTAAACAATGCTGCTATGAACATAGGGGTACATATGTGTTTTTTTCTGATTGGTGTTTTGGTATTCTTAGGATATATTCCTCAAAGTGGAATCACTGGGTCAAATGGCAGTTCCATATTTAATTTTTTGAGGAAACTCCATACTGTTTTCCACAGTGGGTGCACCAATCTGCATTCCCACCAGCAGTGTAATAGGTTTCCCTTTTCTCCACATTCTTGCCAGCACTTGTCATTTGTTGATTTGTTGATGGTAGCCATTCTGGCGGGTATGAGGTGATTGACTCTTCATATTCTTAGACTTGAAATATGTCTACATTTATATCAATCTTCCGTTATGTCCACTAAAAATTCATATTTTTTCCACAAAAGTCTTACTGGTATTTTGTTATGCTTATTCCTAGACACCTTATATTTTTGTTGCTATTGAAAATAACACCCAACAACCCCTCCTTAATTACTTTATTTTTTTCACCTAGAAGTTATCACTGTCTCACTAAATATCTATTTATTTGCTTATTATCTATCTCTCCCTTTAGAGTATAATCTCCCATAAGGGAGGAACATTGTCTATTTTCTTCATTGTTCTATTCTTAATCCCCATGACAGTGTCTAGCAATATAGGAGAGTCAAATATTTGTTGAGTGAATATTGCCTATGTTACAGTTTCTAAATTTTTGTTTGCTAATATAAAGAAACCCAGTTAATTTTTATATACTATGTTATCCAGCAATCATTCTATTCTTTTTTTAAAATATTTTTTATTGATTTCAGAGAATAAGGGAGAGGAAGAGAGAGACAGAAACATCAGTGATGAGAGAGGATCATTGATCAGCTGCCTCTGTTGGGGATTGAGCCCATCACCTGGGCATGTGCTCTAGACCGGAATCCAACCTGGGACCCTTCAGTCCACAGGCCAAGGCTCTATTCACTGAGCCAAACCAGCTAGGGCAATCATTCTATTCTTTATAATGACAAAAATTTTTGTCTGTCTTGTGTACTGCTGTATCTTAAGTGCCTGGAAAATGATCTGACACACTAAGTACTCAATACATATTTAGGAATGAATGAGCTCTCTTGAATATCTATTTATAGCTTTTTTTTTTTCCCAGTTCTTACAACCTTTACCCCCTTTTCCTTGTCTTATTGCCCTGGAAAATCCTTCAGTAGAATGTGGAACAAAATAATGAGAAGAGGCTTCCTTATGTTGTTTCTGATTTAAAGGAAATGTCTTAAAATTTTTACCTCTAAGTATATTTGCTGTAGGTTTTGGTAGGCATTTCTCATCCAATTAAGAAAATTTCTAATTTTTTAAGAGTTTTTATGATGAATAGATGTTTAGTTTTATCACATGTCTTTTTGCTGTTTACACTGACTCTGCTTAATATATTTTTGCATCTATTTTTCTCTTTTAATCTTTGTGTGTGTGTGTGTGTGTGTGTGTGTGTGTGGTGAATTGTTCTTCTAGAGTTTCTAACTTTAAACCATTGTGAATTCAACTTGGTTAAGATTGACATGTTTTACAAATTGAAGGGTTCATTTCGCTAATATTTATGTAAGATTTTTAAATTTATATTGTTGAGTGAGATTGACCTGAACTTTTTCTTTTTTTGATCCCTTGATTGGTTTTGCTATCAAGGTTATACTAACCTCATTTAAAAAGTTAGAGACTGTCCCCTTTTCAATTTTTTTTTATTACAGTTTGCATAAGATTGAGGTTGAGGTATTATTGAAGCTTTGGTAGAGTTTCCTATAAAATAATCTGGATTCAGATATTTGTTTTGTTTTGTCTGTGGGCAATCCTATATAATAAAACTAATATGCAAATAGACCGAATGGTGGAACAACCGGTTGCTATGACGTGTGCTGACCACCAGGGGGCATGTGCAGAACATGGCGGGCATTGGCCATGGTGAGATGGTGGAGCAGGTGAGCGGGAGCACCAGACCAAGGTGGGGGGCCAGTTGCTGTCATCAGGGCGAGCTTCTGGTAGTTACTGAAAATTCTTTGCTCCCGCATGCCGTCGTCCCACCCAGCGCTCACACCTGCTGCCGGCGCCAGCCCTGCTCACACCCACTGCCAGTTCTGGCCCCACTTGCACCGACAGCTGGTGCTGGAGCCACAGCTCGCACCTGCTGCCCATGCCCAACGTCAGTCCTGACCACTCAGTGCCATCAGTGAGTGCAAGAGGCAGGTGCTGGCCCTGATTGCCCTTGAGGGCTTCTCCACTTCCCACTGCTCCTGAGGAACAATCGGGGCAGCAGCCACTGCTCACACCCACTGATGGCGCTGGCCCCACTATCACTGCTGCTGGAGCCAGCTCCAATTGCTCTGCACTGTCAGCAGGTGCGAGTGGAGCCAGCGCCGTCAGTGCGTGGGAGCAGCGGTGGTGGGATCAGGGCTGCTGGCAGACAGGGGTCAGGGGGCCAGGGCGTGAGGGGCTGGGCTGAGACCCACCCCTGTACCTAGCGCAGCCTCGTGGCCCACAGTTCCTTTCAAGGTGCACGAATTCATGCACTGGACCACTAGTTTTTAATATTGATTTTTATTGATTAACTCATCTTTTTAAGTTTTTCTTTTTTTCCTTCAACTAATTACATTGTATTTTTAAAAATCTAATAATTAAAATGTTTGGCATAAGGTTGTTAACAGATTGCATTATAACCTTAACAATTTTTAGTGTCTGCAATTATGTACTTTTGTTATTAGTAATATTTCTCATTTAAGCTTTCTTTTATTCTTTTTTAAAATATATTTTTATTGATTTCAGAGGAAGGGAGAGATAGATAGGAACATCAATGATGAGAGAAAATCATTGATTGGCTGCCTTATGCACATCCACTACTGGGGATCAAGCCTGTAACCTGGGCATGTACGCTGACTGGAATTGAACCTGGGACCCTTCAATCCACAGGCTGACACTCTATCCACTGAGCCAAATCGGCTAGGGCTAAGCTTTCCTTTATTCTTCATCAGTCTTACTAAAAGTTCATACTGTATGAGCCTTGTCAAAATAGCTTTTTATTTTTTGTCTTTTCCAATATTTTCTACATTTCTATTTCATTAATGCCAGATGTTGTCTTATTTCTTCTACTTCGTGTGCGTGCGTGTGTGTGTGTGTGTGTGTGTGTGTGTGTGTGTGTGTGTGTGTATGTTTCTTCCTTGCTTTTAATAACTTCTGGGATTAGACACCTAGTTCATTTTGCTTGGTATTTGTTCTTTTTTACTATAAGCACTTAAGGCAACAATTTTCTCTAAATATTGCTTTGACTACACCCCATAAATTTTAATACCTAATTTTTTCACTCTCATTCAGTTCTAAATATATTATAATTTTCATTATGGTTTCTTGCTTAACACATGGTTTATACAGAAAGATATTTTATGTTATCAAATTATTGGATATTATTGTTATATCTTTGTTAATGTGTTCTAATTTTATTCTGTAGTGGTCAGAGAACATGGTTTTAATAGCTTTAATATTTTCTGAGACTTGATTTATGGTCAATTATATTGGTACACTTTTATACATGTTAATGGGCATATGAAAAGTATAACTATAGAGAATGTGTGAATTCTATTGTTAGATGTTATAGAAATCTTATTATTCTGTTGCTGCTTTTATTGTAATTTACCATCTTGTGGAAATCACCAATTTACTCCTTATTATGTTTGAAAAATAATTCTATAGTTGACTCTCTGAAACTGCTTCTTTAAAATTTACTAATTTATTTTGAGGAACCAAATCTATGGCCTATTCCTAAGTCCTGGATCTTTGCATCATTTGACATTCTTCATAACTCTTCATTGGATTTTCTCTTGGCTTCTGTGATAGATGTTGGATTTGTTTTTATCCTACTTCTCAGACCACTCCTGTGTCTATTGTTTTCTCCTCCTTTCACTGTACTCAAAATATGGGTATTTTCTAAGCTGCTGCTCTCATCCCTTATCTCTCTCTACCTTTATTCCCAACCTTTCATTTCTAAACCCCCAATCTGGCCATACTTTCAAGTATTACCGTATACATATAGGTAATTTCCAAGTACAGCCCCAAAGTCTCTTCTAAAGTCCAAACCTGCATATTGGCTCCTATAGATAGCTTCACTTGAGTGTTATACCATTCTATTAGATTCAATAAAGCAAAAATAAAAAATATACTTTTCTGCTGCTCACAGTCATTATTATTATGTTGCTGCAAGATAATATTCTCAAGCAGAACTCTGATTATCTTGTTACCACTCAGAATTCAATATTTTTTAATGTTGTAAAATATACATAACATAAAGATCAGCATTTTACCCATTTCTATGTGCATATTTCAGTGGCATTACATGTGTTCACAATTTTCTGTAGCCATCTACTATCCATTTCTAGTACTTTTTCTTTTTTTGTAAGAGAACATTTATTGGGTAAATTAGAGAGGTAGATAAAGTCATTCCTTGGGCTTAGGAAATAAGTTATGGAGGTAAAGGAAGGGCCCTTGGAGCTTGGGAGTGAGGAAGCTAATGGTAAAGTGCCTGGGGTGGGAGAGAGGGGAAGGGGAAGGGGAGAGAGAAAAGGGAAAGGGAAAGACAAGGGCTTGCTCCCAGGAAGGAAGGGCACTGGGTCCTCCATTCTAAGGTTTTAAGGGTGGAGATTTTAGAGGAGGTCCCAGGAGAAGATCTCAATAGAATACTCAGTAGCTTTCCAGTGTGTCCTTTCAGGGTTGTGGTCTCCACTGATTGATTGGCTGGCACCAGGACAGGAGCTCATTATTCAATGCAGCTGATCCTGAGGGCAGGTGACTGGTTTTGCTGCTTATCTAGGCCTGGAGCTGAAACACAACTGAGGCCTAGATGTTATCTCTAGGGAGAAAAGGTCTGGGGGTCCAAACTTCATGACCAGAGATATGCTAGGAGAGGAAAAATCACCCTGGAGGCAAGGCCCCACCCTATAATTGATTGTCCATGGCCAGGCACCTGGTCCTTGTTCTTCTCATGTCTGTCTAACTGCCTACAACAAGCATGTCAAACTCAAAGGCTAACATGGGCCAAATAAACAAGGTTTGAGTTTATGTGGGCCACAAAAAAACAAAAGCTTCAATTTTCATAGAAATGTAGGTATATTTTGATAGAGACATGCTGAATACAAAGGGCTGAAATAAATGAGTAATCATTAACATAAAATAATAGAACATTTTAATAAAAATTAATATTTTTTCTTGAATGTTAACTTATCAGACACTGAGAAACTGCACAAATTAATAAGTGTCACACAAATAAACCTATTTTTCTTGTTCTTCAAAAGCAAAATATTTCCTGTTGCGCACACCAAACAAGTCAGTCCAAGACTAATGACGTGGCAATCGGCTGCTAAAATGTTCACTGCTAGTATTAGTGGAGAGAAATGGTGCACCTGTGTATAAGGTGCGTAAGGGAAATGAATGCAACATGATTATAGTAATCATTCATTAGCAAATGTTGTAGTTTGTTATTAATAATTATGTATAACAGGATATTGTAAAATTCAGTTATGAAATTTTTATTAAAATGTTCCTTACATACCGTTATATTGGCTGGGCTGCAAAATTATTTGTTGTCAGCCACATGTGGCCCGTGGGCTGCGAGTTTAACATGCTTTGCCTACAATATTCCCCCTCAAGGATCTTGGCTCTGAAATCTTTCCAAGAAAAGGGGGGCAGGGTCTCTTCTGTAGCTGCTTCCTGCTGAAGAGGGTGATATTTTTCTTCAGAGCCAAGAGATACTTGCTCTACTTTTTCATCATACTAAACAGAAACTCTGTACCCATTAAATAATAACTCCCCATTTCCTCTGCCCCAAGCCCCTCATATAAGTAGAATCAAACAATATGTGTTCTTTTGTGTCTGGCTTATTTCACTTACATAATGTTTTCAAGGCTCATATATCTATGTTGTAGCATATATCAGAATTTCACTCTTTTTTAAGGCTGAATAATATTCTAGAGCAGTGGTCGGCAAACTCATTAGTCAACAGAGCCAAATATCAACAGTACAACGATTGAAATTTCTTTTGAGAGCCAAATTTTTTAAACTTCAACTCCTTCTAATGCCACTTCTTCAAAATAGACTCGCCCAGGCCGTGGTATTTTGTGGAAGAGCCACACTCAAGGGGCCAAAGAGCCGCATGTGGCTCACAAGCTGCAGTTTGCCGACCACGGTTCTAGAGTATTTGTGTATATATAAAATGTGGTATTACATATATAGTTGTATATGCGTTTATATATTGTTTTGTTTTTTTATCATAAAAGTTATACACATATAATTGCCTATATAGTTTTGTTTATCTATATTGTATACAGGTATATAGAGTTTTACTTGCTTATATGTTATATATATATACTAGAGGCCCAGTGCACGAATTCATGCACCAGTGGGGTCTCTTGGCCTGGCCTGCGGGATGGGGCCGAAACCACGTCTCTGACATCCCCCGAGCGGTCCTGGATTGTGAGAGGGTGCAGGCCAGGCTGAGGGACCCCCACCGGTGCACAACTGGGGCCGGGGATGGATGCGGGAGGTTGGCCAGCCGGGGAGGGACTGTGGAAGGACTCCAGGGCATGTCTGGCCCATCTCACTCAGTCCCAATCGGCCGGACCCCAGCAGCAAGCTAACCTACCAGTTGGAGCATCTGCCCCCTGGTGGTCAGTGCACGTTATATTGACTGGTCGACTGGTCAGCTGTCTGCCCCCTGGTGATTCAGTGCATGTCATAGTGAGCGGTTGAGTGGCCTTAGCATATTGTTAGCATATTACGCTTTGATTGGTTGAACAGATGACTGGATGACCGGACACATAGCTTTATATATTTTAAAATATATCCTTTGGGTATATTTAATTATATATCCTTTGGGTATATGCCTAGAAATTGAATTACTGGACCTTATGATAATTCTATGTTTAAGTTTTTGAGGAACCACCTAATTGACTTCCACAGTGGCAACACCATTTTATATTTTCACCAGCAATGCAGAAGAGTTCCAATTTCTGCACATCTTCATCAATACTTGTTAATATCCATTTTTTCAATAAAAGCCATCCTAATGGATATAAAGTACTATCTCACTGTGGTTTTGATTTCCATTTTTATAATAACTAAGGATGATGAGTATTTTTTTCATGTTCTATTGGTCAGTCACATATCTTGTTTGGAGAAATGTTTAATCCCTTGCCATTTTAAAATAGAGTTGTCTTTTTACTTTGTAAAATATTTTTAAAAAATATGTTCTTATTGATATCAGAGAGAGGACAGGAGAAAGACAGAGGGGTAGAAATATCAAGGATGAGAATCATTGATTGGTTGCCTCCCACATGCCTCCTACTGGGGATCGAGCCCACAACCCAGGCATGTGCCCTGACCAGGAATTGAATCAGGGCCTCCTGAATCATGGGTTGACACTCAACCACTGAGCCACACCGGCCAGGCTGTCTTGTTACTTTTGAGCTGCAAGAGTTCTATTATACTCATGATATTAGCATGGTCATCTGTTTTTATTTCTTTTGGATAAAAACCTAGGAGTGCCGAAACCGGTTTGGCTCAGTGGATAGAGCGTCGGCCTGCGGACCGAAAGGTCCCAGGTTCGATTCCGGTCAAGGGCATGTACCTTGGTTGCGGGCACATCCCCAGTGGGGGGTGTGCAGGAGGCAGCTGATCGATGTTTCTAGCTTTCTATCCCTCTCCCTTCCTCTCTGCGAAATATCAATAAAATATATTTAAAAAAAAAAAAACAAAAAAAAACCTAGGAGTAAACTTTCTGGGAATTAATTTTATAAGAAACTGCCAAATAATTATTCAAAGTGCTTATATTAATATACTTTCCTACAAGAAATTTATGAGACTTCCAGTTGCTCTGCATGCTTAGAAACCTTTGATCTTGTCAATCTTTATAATTTTAGCCATTTGATGAGTGTGAAATGGTATCTTATTGTTATATTTAATTTATGTTGCTCTGATGACTAATGATGTAATGTACTTTTCACAGTTTCATTGACCATTCACTCATCATCTTTTATGAAGTGTATGTTCAAATCTTTTGTTCATTTCTAATTTGACTATTAGTTTTGTTTTGTTTTCGTGTTTGTTTTTTTTGTAGGAATTCCTTTTATATTCCAGATCTGCGTCTTTTGTTAGATATATGTTTTGCAATGATCTCTCCTTTCTTCTTCCCCAAACTCTGTGACTTGCCTATTTATTTTTTAATTCATGCATTCTATAAGGATACATTTTTATTTTTATGAAGTCAAATTTACTAAATTTTTAATTTTATATTTAGTGCCTTTTCATTCTAAGAAATATGTGCCTATCCTGAAGTTATAAAGATAGTCTATATTTTATTCTAGGAGTTTTATGGTTTTAGGTTTATATATATGGGAAATATTAAATTAATTTGTGTATGGGGCAAGGCAGGGGTTGATGTTCTTTTTCTTCTCCTCCATAAGAATATCCAGATATTGCAGTACCACTTGTTAAAACAACCCCCCTGCCCCCACCCATTGACTTATCTTGACACTGTGGATTGAGTTATATTGGCCCTATATTTGTGGATTTTTCTTTGGACTTTCTCTTCTATGTCATTTGTCTACCTTACACCAATTCCATACTATCTTGATTATATCCAGGTTTTTAAAGCATTAAAGTTTTGAAAGCATTCATTTAGTACCTATTTCAGACTCTATATATGTTGCTAATGACCATCATATAAAGTAGACATTATTTCCTACCCTCTATTTCCTCATATCATCATAATTAGAATATAATACAAATTGAATAGGACATGCTTGAACTAGTCTATGTTATTACGAATGCTATATTTCTTTCTACCTTTCTAAAAATTAAGTGCATGTGCCTTTGATCGACATTTAAGCTCTGTCAAAATTAGCCCCTCATACTGCTCTAGCTATGTCTCGTAACTTTTCTTAAAAGTACTGAAAGTTCTAAGCAAACTAGACCTCTCACAGATTTCTAAATATACCTCACCTTTTTTGCATGTGCTATTGCTGGCATACAATCTCTGTCCACTATTTCTGCACATAAATTCAGCTAATATTTACATTTCCATCTCCAAAAATCTCTCCATCAAGCTGTTACTGAGCCTAACAAACAAATGTGATACCTTCACCTCAAAGTTCTTACTCCATGTTGTAGCTCTGATGGCACTTAGGATATCCTGCCTTATATTTTTTTTCTGTATTCTTGACCAATTTTACCCCTAGAGAAAAAACCTCTTCTAGAAGGCAGTGTATTAATTACCTTTGTATCTCTTGACTAGACATTTCAACAAATTTTAGTGAAGAAATTTTTTGTTAGAAAAAGATATTGTGATTAAAGATATTGTGATTAACATTTTAAAAAGTGACCAGGTTAACCCAGCATGGGTTCAGGATAATCCCAAAATTTATTTTGTTAAATTAATCCCCCTATTCTTTTTTTCTTTTCAAATCAGAACTTTCCAATTGGAGGATTCTCAGGACTGTAGCAGAGATTTTGTAGAGATCCGGGAAGAAAACGCCACCGGTCACCTGTTGGGACGATACTGTGGAAACACCCTCCCCCTCAATTACTCAACCATTGTTGCACATAGCCTGTGGATCAGATTTGTATCCGATGGCTCAGGCATTGGCCCAGGCTTCCAGGCCACGTTTGCTAACAGTAAGTTGGTTCTGTTTTAGTGATGGCATCCAGAATGAATCCTACAAACTGGAAAGGCTAACACTACTTTTAGGAATGCCCTGGGAACAGTCCTGAACTCTACACAATTCTCCTATATTTATTGTCCTGTGGGATTACTTCATTATGTAATATATTAGAAAAACTAAGTTACATATGAATGGCTCATTAAGAGCCAGTGAGAATGCTCAAGGGTTCTAATATTTTTCTTAAGCTTAGTTCTACCTAATTGTTAAATTGAATTTTTCTTGATAGTATGGTATTCTTTGAAGGTATTATAGTTCAGGGTTAGTATATTTATAATCAAATGTGTTTGATCCCATAAAATTTATATTCTTCAAATTAAAAAACATTTAATAATACTTTGGAATTGACTAAGCTGCTCAATTATAACAACAGGGTATTCTTCTAATAGCATAAATGTTAAATATTTTTATTTCTAACTCAACTTTTCCATAATTAGCTAATGTGTGTGTGTGTGTATGTTTCCCAAATGTCAGATCCTCTTATCTTATATAATTTTTATAAACATGTTTTAGTCTCTTATAAGACAAAGTAAAGTAGATAAACCAAAATTAGAAAATGGGGCTGGTAACCCCTTTCCCATGCCCACAAGTCCCCTTAGGTTTGGGAATCCCTTTCAAATCAGAAGTTATCCTTTGTTTTCACACCAGCAACCTTCTAAGGAGATGGAATTCCATTCACAAAATTACCCTTCTCTAGCATTTAATAGATAGCACAGAAACCAAAAGGGAAGCAGTATTTCTTTCAGTAGTCAGAAAAGAAATCGCAGCAGATTAAAAGTGCATCCTTTTCAACACCCCTTGCCTTTTTCTTTCATTTGACTAAAGAGCTGTTCTAAGTAGGTCTGACTTATTACTTCGTTTTTCCTCCTAGTATTTGGCAATGATAATATTGTGGGAACTCATGGGAAAGTTGCCTCTCCCTTATGGCCTGGAAATTACCCCCACAACTCTGATTACCAATGGATAGTAAATGTGAATGCCTCTCAAGTTGTTCATGGTAGAATCTTGGAGATGGACATTGAATCAACACACAACTGCTATTATGATAAATTAAGGGTGAGTTTCCAAGTGCAACTGATGCTTATAACAGGTGAATTGCTATTGGCAAAAACAAATCCAAGTTAGTGTTTATTCAGCATTTGCAAATTGTATGGAATGGTCTATCTCCCTTAAATCATGATTACCCCCTCTATATTTCCTGTACCAAAGGTAATTCTGGTATTATATTTATTTGTATTTTTATCATTATTGTAAAAATACCTCTTGAGCTTTGTCTAAGTATATATGTATTTCTTAATTATTCTATCTTATGTCCCATTTCCTGTTTATTCTTATGTTAGAGTATTAAAATTTAAAGAATCTTTTAAAAATATATATATATATATATATATATATATATATATATTAAAATTGTGATGATCATTGCCATCTGGACACTGATTATTGTATCAATTTCAGAAACACCATCAGATTTTATCCCCAGCTGTATTGAAGTATATTTTAGAAACAAATATTGTACATATTGAAGATGTACAACTTGATGTTTTGATATATGTGAAATATATGAGTTTCTTGAAGGCCATGATTCTTGGGTTCACAATGGCTAAAAGATAGAATTCAGTACCTGATAAATGCTCAGTACATGAGAATATAACTATTACATATAGTAGCTTACATTTCAGTAGAGAAATTTATGATAATAATTATAATGAATTTGTTCCAAATTATTTAGGAGAAGGTGGAGGGAAAGATAGGAAATGTGGCTGGACAGCATCCATCACATGTGCAATAAAGAGAAAGCATGCTCCATGCTGCGTGTTTGGCAACTAGCATAAAATGTGTCTCTAAATAGGTACTCAATATTTTTAAACCAAATGAAAAAGATTTATTGAGTGCTTTGAAGGTGTGCTGAGCAGTTGCAAGCTACAATTCTTTTGTTGTTATTAATTCTGCATCTTTGCTTCTGTGGCGATAGGAATTCCTTTAGGATACCTCTTTACTTTCTCTCATTAAACCTTTCTTCTTGTTTTTTTTTTTATTTCCTTTCTTCCTAATTTCCTTTAAGGCCCCAAAGCACATTCAATAACTGCTAGTTTTGCATACCTCTCTTGGTTTCTACTTTCCACCACCAAATTTTACTGTGTCATACAATGAGCTATATCACATAGAATATATTTATTAATATAATTCAGCAGTAAAGATATAAATAATTTTAAAACTTTAAAATATTGCAAGTATGCTACATATTTAATGGCATTTATTAATTTTAAAACAGATATGTTTACTCACTTATTGTTTCCATTATGATAAATTATAATAACAATACTTTCTTTTAATTTTTTTAGTGAAGAAAAATAGAGGTAATTGCCTTAATTCATTGTCCTATTATCTGTGTTTTACCTGCAGATTTATGATGGCGCTGGCATCCATTCTCGCCCCATTGGAACATACTGTGGTGCTCAGACTGAATCTTTTAGCTCCACAGGAAGTTCTTTGACATTTCAGTTTTCCTCTGACTCTTCAGTCTCAGGGAAAGGATTCCTTCTAGAGTGGTTTGCCATGAATACTGCTGTTGGACCCTTACCTACCATTGCTACAGGTATGTTTGGTAACAAATGAAATTCTTTTTAGGGGATGATATGTCTAGACCAGCATTTCAAAGGGTTCCAACATAATAGGGCCAAATATGCAAATGAGTAAGAATAATAAATACAGTCCCCAAACCTCCCTCCATATAGACAGGTGTTCTTTTAATTTCATAGATATGTAAAAAATGTATGTTTGCCCTGGCTGGTGTGGCTCAGTTGGTTAGGTGTCATCTTATGCCCAAAAGGTTGCTGATTCAATTCCCAGTCAGGGCACATGCCTGGGTTGTAGGCTAGATCCCCGTTGGGGGCGTGCAAGAGGCAGTTGATCAATATTCTGCTCTCACGTTATGTTTCCATTTCTCTCTCCCTCTCCCTTCCCCTCTCTCTAAAAATCAATAAAAATATTTAAAAATAATAATAATAAGCCCTTCTGGTGTGGCTCAGTGGTTGAGCATCAAATTAAAAACCAGCAGGTCATGGTTCAATTCCAGGTCAGGGCACATGCCAGGGTTGAGGGTTTGGTCCCCAGTAGGGGACATGCAGGAAGCAGATGATCAGTAATTCTCATCATTGATGTTTCTATCTCTCTCTCTTTTTCCCTTCCTCTCTGAAATCAATAAAAATATATTTAAAAAATTGTATGTTTATTTCTAAAAATGCTAGTTTCCCATATATTTTTCATATTAATTAATGGTTTAATATCCATAACATATTCTACTTACAATATCTAGAGACCACCTTAGAGATTTCTGAAAATTTGATTTTCAAATACAATGCACACACACACGTGCACATACACATATATACACACACACTAGTTAAGGATCCACTAATAAAAAGAACTGCTTTCCCTCTGTATTTCATTTTAAATTTGCCTTCAGAAATGCTTCACTTTACCCTTTGCTGGTTGTAAACCTTCATGTTTTAAGGTAAAATTGGCCTATTTTTTTTTTTTTTTAAGAGAGAATGGAAAGGAGGGGAAGAAAACATCGATGTGAGAGAGACACGTCGACTGGTTGCCTCTTGTATGTGTCCCGACTAGGGCCAGGTATCAAGCCTGCAACCAAAGTACAAGCCCTTGACTAGAATCAAACCCAAAAACCTTCAGTCTTAGGGCCAACACTCTTTACCACTGAGTCAAACCGGCTAAGGCTAAGAATGGAATTTCTTTTTTCCTTTTTTTAATTTATTTCAGAAAGGAAGGGAGAGGGAGAGAGAGGGAAACATAAATGAAGAGAGAAAATCATTGATTGGCTGCCTCCTGCATGCTGCCTACTAGGAAATGAGCCGCCAACCCAAGCATGTGCCCTGACCCGGAATTGAACCATGGCCTGCCGGTTCACACGTCAACACTCAGCCACTGAGCCACACCGGCTGGGCTGGCATAAATTTTAAGCTTTTATTTTACTACTAGAGGCCCGGTGCATGAAATTCTGGGTTCCTCAGCCCGACCTGCACCCTCTCCAATCTGGGAGCCCTCAGGGGAGCCCTCTCCAATCTGGGAGCCCTGACAACTTAGGCACCCACTCCCCATGGTTCTCTGCACTCTGCAAGGCCTGGGCACTCCATGCCCACTGCCCAGAGGCTCTCCGCTGCCCAGAGGCCCTCTGCGGCTGGTGCACAATGCTTGCCTCATTGCTGCAGTGACAACGCAAGAATCCCACCCTGGCTGCTCTGCATGCGTGCCTCCTGCCCAGAGTCCCTCCACGGCCGGGGCGGAATGCTTGCCTTGTCGCCACAGCCACGAGGCAAACATTCCACCAGGATGCTCATGCTGCCCGCTCTCAGCGGCCGCCACCCCAAAACTGGGGGACTCCAGTGTGGCTGAGGGGACTGGGTACTGCCATCTTGTGGCTATGGGAGCCGCCATCTTTGTGACAGAGTGATGGTCAATTTGCATATTACCCTTTTATTAGATAGGATTTTTAAGACATCCTTAGTTCCTTCAATGGACAGTGTTTTGGGAGACTGTGCTTTTTCCTTAAAAATTTGTTTAAACAACTTTGAATGGCTTTTATAGATGTGAGGATTGACATAGAAGAAATTCAACAGATATTTCTTGGAGGATAGTCTTAGTTCTTGAAATATTTGATTGGGACACATTATCACAGGATTTCATTGAAGAATATTCAAACTGTGAACTTATTGTAGGAATAAAGGGACCTTAAACAATTAGAAACTACTTGTTTCTAACTCCTTGAGAGTTTGTATTAACAAAAATTACTGAAGGTATAACTCATAGTTATTTTTATTTAGTGACTCTTAGTATTTTCTTCTGAGATATTATTTTCACCTCCTTTATAAAGTACTTTTATAACATTGAATATGAATCTCTTCCTTAACATATTAATCTATTCTAGAGCAAAGAACCATTGGCAAGATTGCTAAATGTAATTTAGAGCTATTCATTTAAGTCTGGATAGCTCTTGTAAGTACAATTGAGTTAAGCTTTTTTATATCCACAAATATCAAGTTAGAGAAGGAATCACTAACTCATGCAAAGCATTGTATCAGCAAATACAATTTAGTACTCACAAAAAATGTTTTCCTCTTACACATGTATTTTATAATCATATAGTGTTAGTGGATGAGTAAATACAATATAATAAATCTCATTTTTCTTAATCAAGAACAAGGAAGGAGAAAGTAAGAGGGTGAGAGAATTTTATAACTTACTTGTTATCTAAATAGTATAAATGATTATCCCATAATGAGATCACACTCTGAGATTTTTATTAAAATGAAAAAAGAGCTTAACATTTTAAAATGTATTAATATATTGAACATTGACTCATCAGAATTTCTTATGTATACATACAATACATATTCAATATATATTTATTGAGGATTTATTATAGATACACTGACTAAGAAATGAAACCAAGATATATTATCTACCTTCTAGAAGCTTAACAGTATTTGGAAAAGATAAAGCATTAATTATTTTAGTTAAGTAACAATATAGTAGTTAAATAACAAATCAGGTGGTATAAACAGCAAAAAAAAAAAAAAAAAAAATTCAATAGAAGGTAAAGAAGCCTAATGTGGCTAATGTGGACTAAGGTCACCTGAAGGATATAAACATGTCAGGTTTGGGTCCCTGTGCATTGCTGGTGGGAATGTGAAATGGTAGAGCCACTTTGGAAAACAGTTTAGCAGTTCCTCAAAAATTGAAATACAGTGTTATCACCAATTAATCTAGCAATTTCATTCCTAGTTATGTACTTAAGAGAACTGAAAATGTACATCCACCCGAAAATGTATAGATGGATATTTAGAGAAACATTATTCATAATCATGTATAAAGGGAAACAACCCCAATGTCCAACAAGTGATGAATGGGAAAGCTAAATGTGGTATATTCTTACAGTGTAATACTACTATCTGGCCTTAAAATGAAGGCAGTACTGATACAGGCTAGAATATTGGTGAAGTTTAATTGTTATGTTAAGTAAATGAAGCCAGTTGCAAAAGGCCACATATTGTATGGTTATATTTATTTTTTGTTTGTTTTTGTTAATCCTCACCCGAGGATATTTTCCCATTGATTTTTAGAGAGAGCGGAAGAGAGAGGGAAAGACAGAGAGAAACATCAATGTGAGAAAAACACACCGATTGGTTGCCTCCTGCAGGAGCCCTGACCAGGGCTCAGGCTGGGGAGGAGCCTGCAACCAAGGTATGTGCCCTTGACGGGAATTGAACCTGGGGGCCTTTGGTCTGCAGGCTGATGCTCTATCCACTGAGTCAAACCAGCTAGGGCTGTATGGTTATATTTATATGAAATGTCCTGAATAGGCAAACCCATGGAGATAGAAAATAGATTGGTGATTTCCATGAGCTGGTGGAGTGGAGAATAGAGAATGGTAATGGGTATGGAGTTTCTTTTCAGAGTGGTAAAAATGTCCTAAAATTAAATACCAGTGATGGTTGCAGAACTTTGTGAGTGTACTAAAAACCACTGAACTGTACATTTTAAAAGGCTAAATTTTATGTGTGAATAAAAGCTCAATAAAGCCATTATTTTAAAAAAAACTGAATTAAAATAATGAAGCCTGTTCTTGTTATGAGCTCATTTACTTTTTAAAAACATATTTCAGTTTACTAAATTGAAAATTGTTTCAAAATTGCCTAGATAAAAATGCATGATGAATAGTTATACTAAAAAGGTAAAGATTAAAGTACATAGGAATCAGAGTTCTATTTAAATAATAAGAATAAGAATAAGAATAATAGGGTCTTCTATGTCAACTTGCTTCATGCTTAATAAACAATTAATGAAAGGGTTGTATGGCAAAATTACAGTGAAAAAGTAGAATACAATGTGGTTTTATTGACAAAAAAATAAATATTTTAGCCACAGCTGTCTGAATCAGTGAGTTTAATAAATATTTATGGATAATTGTTTTAATTGGCCCTTTCATTTCAGCACAGGACAGACACCTTACAGTGAAAGTACTAGTGTCTGTCCTCAGAGCCATTTCAGAGATGTTGCCTTTCACTCTGCAGGTGCCTGCGGTGGATTCCTGAGGACCGGAGAGGTGCCAGTCTTCCTTTTCTCCCCAGGCTGGCCCCAAAACTACGGGAACAGTGCTGACTGTGTGTGGCTTATCCAGGCTCCTGACTCCACTGTGGAACTCAACATCCTCTCCCTGGACATCGAATCTCATGGAACATGCAACTATGATAAACTTGTGATACGAGATGGTGAGAAACCTTTAAAACACAAAATACAACAAAAAGCTACTAAGTTTCTACCTTACCACATATTAAACTACATTCCATTATAATAATACTTGTTTACTACCTTCATCTGTTTGTATGGAATTTCACAGATATTATTATGGCCAATGAAGGCATCAAATACTGGAATCAGCTACTGTTTCTGAAGAACATAAGGAAACTATGAAATTGTTGCTAGTAAAATCATCCACATACTATGTCAGGGACAGCACTACATTCTGAAGAAGAAACACTACCTTTGGTTTAAGTAGGAACTAACAGTCTGAGTTTCCAGGGAGCACTGCTGTCTTGTTGAAAGGCTTTGGGGATAAATCTTGATATTTTATACCTATGACTTTAAGATCCAAGTGTGAAAAGTATTTGTAATTACAATATATTTAATTCTCTTTGTCTACTGAATCTCTGGGTGGAATGGGTAGAATTAAGGGCTAATAATTTTCACCTTTTCCTCCATACACAGGCATGGTATTGCTATGCACTGGTTGAGGGATATTAATGATGCTGACATACATCTGTACAAACCATGCTTCACCATTTGCATGGGACCAAGAAGATTAAGGAGGCCATAACCTCCAGCCAGTGTTTCCCACAGTGTGGTCCCTAGCCCAGCAACATCACCATCACCTGGGAATCTGTTAGAAATGCAAATTCTAAGCCCCATCCCAGACCTACTAAACTAGGGAGTCTCTGGATGGGTCCCAGATCTGTGATTTCAAAAGCTCTGCAGGCAGGGCCAAGATTAGGGTCAGGAGAGTAAGGCAGGAAGGACCAGGCAGACATAGTCAGGTCCTGCCTTTATTTAAAATTTTATTATTTTGTTCATTATGCATTAAAGTCAATTTTTAAATATTGCACTAAAATATTATTTATCTTGATTTCTAAGCTCTTTAGCACCTCCTCACATTTTGCCCTTGATTTGAAGTGTTCACTTGCCTGCCCCCCATCCCTGCCCCCAGGTGATTCTGATGGCCTCTAAAGTTTGCAAACCACTTCTCTACATGGTAGATGTTGCAACTCCAAATGCCTACCTAGACAACAGGTAGCATAACCAGTGAAGTGTTAAACTGGAGAACAGAACTGAAGGGGCAGCTATTAGGAATGCAGGCTTAATGTTTTGGGTCTTATTTTTGAGGAGATGTGAGAAATATAGAATTTTCTATGAATTTTCCAAATGTTAAATTAATGAAAAATGCTTCAGAGTATTTTGGCGGGTCAAACAAACATGTGCTTGCTTTTGGCTCACAGGTTGCTAGTGTGCAAGCTCTTGGTTTAAACAGTGGAGGTTGGATCCTAAGTGAAGACTCAAATTAACCATACAAACAGGATGACATAATAAATCATAACTTTCTCCTCTTTTCCTATCAATAATCAACTATCAGGACATTGCCCAGAGGAACTACCATCTTTCCTCATATCAAGGCATTCCCATGGATGTTATTTTTTCATGCAATAACATTTGTGCATCCTCACACACATATTCCAAATATTCAGAACCCAGTGGAAATTTTAAAAATATCTTCAGTAGGTAACTATGTCAATGGGTGAATTATGGTTATTTTAAAAAATCACTTTTATTGATTTTGTTCCACCAATAACTTTTCTTCTGGGTGACCTTGCACACATTACTAAATGGCTCCAAGATTCTTCTATCGTCTGTGAAAGAGACTAACATCTAACTCAGGAGGTTGTTGTGAGGATCAGGGAAAGTAATGATTGCAAAACCCTCTAGCAAAAACCCTGGCCTTTGGTATATGGAGAATTTGAATAGTTTGATTTAGATTTCAATTTATTTTGAGATATTTCTAAAAGAGTTTTCATCATATTCTCTTTATAGAATGAAGGTGTTCTTAATGAGACATAGAGCTGCTTTAAAGAACTCCGTTAATTGGAGTATATGCCAAAACAATATGTTTAATTGGTTGTGTGAGGTATCCATATAGATTCCTTTTTGTTCACCAACAGTGTGAGTAGATGCCCAATAAGTTAATTCTTTCTGTATCTGTTTATTTATTCATTCAAGAAATAGTTATTGGCCAAAACCGGTTTGGCTCAGTGGATAGAGCGTCGGCCTGCGGACTGGGGGGTCCCAGGTTCGATTCCGGTCAAGGGCATGTAACTTGGTTGCGGGCACATCCCCAGTGGGGGGTGTGCAGGAGGCAGCTGATCGATGTTTCTCTCTCATCGATGTTTCTGACTATCTATCCCTCTTCCCTCCTCTCTGTAAAAAAATCAATAAAATATATTTAAAAAAAATAGTTATTGAATACCTACTATGTGTTAATTGCTGGGTGTTGTTTTTTTTTCATATGCACAGTGGTAATATATTTTAGAATTAAATTTTAAGTCCCACTTCAATTATTTGTTCTTTGTCCAACCATATTTTTACTTCTGAGTAGCAAGGTCATAGAACATTTTGAAGCAAATATTCAGAGCCCATTGGCCAGTCATCATAGCCTCAGGGCCCTCTGGTGGCTGTGGGCATTCCTGGGCCCCCACAGAGGCCCCTGGGGCTTTCCTGGGAGAGCTGAGTCACTCTCCCACCTGCTTACTCATTTTGCAGTGTTGTCGTGCTTCAACATTGAATCAGTCTTTTGCAGACCATGCCCCAACAAATTCTGCATACCAAAGGTTTCCATAAACTGAAAGGGCTCCATGACAGTACATTAGACCTAAAAAAAAAAAATTAAGAAAAGAAGGAAGGAAGAGAGGAAGGAGAAAGAAAAAGGGAAAAGAAAAAAATGTACCAAAAATCAGTAATCCCTTTATTCCTAGATCTTTCTTTATGATCTTAAATAAATCATTTAATAGCATAGTTTGGGCATCTAGAGTTAATTGGCTAAGGTTTCAAACTCTTGTTGACTTTTATGCTCAATGCCCTTTGACAAATTATGTATCTCCTCTACGACTTTTTCCTGTCTACAAAATGAGGATAATAGTGACACCTCCCGGATAGTGTTAATGTGGGGATATAATCAAGCATTACATGTGAAGCACTCAAAGTGGTAATAGTAATTGCTCAATAAAGGTCAGCTACTAATATTCTTGGGACCTTAGCTTCCACGTCTCAAAAATGATGATGCTGGGCTAGAAAGTGAATCCCCAAATGACCTTCTAATCCTATTCCTTTACTGTTCTTTGACTTGGCCCTCTCTTCATTCCTGCTGCAATCCATAGACTGAGTATGTGGGAAGCCTAGAAATACTGCAGTGTTCATTAGGGAGACGGGGGGAGGACAAACCATCTTGTGGTTATTGGGTTATCTACTAAGTCTTTAGTTAATCAATAAGTAGTTATTTAGTGACAAGCATTGCTTCAGCAGTCTTGGAGAAATTTAGAAAAAAAATCCCCAGTCTCCCTGAGAGGTAAAATATACACATATTAAATAAATACTAATGTAAAATAACTTCAAAATTTGGCAATACACATGATTACAGAATAAGCTAACAAAAATAATTTTGTGTGAAATGTGTAGCAAAATAGCATAGTGAAGATAAATGCAAAAATAGTTAGAGATAAAATTTTAAACTATAAAAAATACAAAAGTTCTAGAAGTCAGAAACCCTCCAAAGAATGCCTTTTCAAGCATCTTGTGTTTATAGCTATGCCATTACATTTGTAATTACAGAAAATAACTTGTTTACTGAAGTAGTTAATAATGAGTTTTAGGTAGTGGTCAGTGTCCAAAAGGACTCATTTTGCTGGTTATGTGAAAGGGCAAATCTCCTCATGTCTCATATCCTATTTTTTTTAATAAGCTTGAAATTTATTAATTCTCTGCTTTGGGAAAAAATATAATGTGTTTTCCCAGTCAAGGACTCCAAGTCTGTTATAATTTCCTCTGCTCCATTCCAGCTTGGACTGGCAAGTTGTTTTGACTAATACTTATCTAAGAGAAGCCGAAGGAAAAGGGCCATGAGGTGACCCAGCCTCCTCCGTGTCTCTGGAGGAGCACACTTGCTGAACCTATTTTTTTCTCATCCTCCACACATGGACACTCATGTCCTTTTAACAGCAAGACAACAACTAACAAATGAAGAGTAAAACAAGAAAAACTAAAAACACCTCTAGAGCTGAAGGCACACATCTTAGTAAATGACCCTATAACATTAGCATAGGATCTGAGGCTGAAGAACCAACTTTTTTCCTGTTTTTATTTATTTATTTATTTATTTATTTATTTATTTATTTATTTATTTATTTAATATATTTTATTGATTTTTTACAGAGAGGATGGGAGAGGTATAGAGAGTTAGAAACATCGATGAGAGAGAAACATTGATCAGCCGCCTCCTGGACACCCCCTACTGGGGATGTGCCCGCAACCAACGTACATGCCCTTGACCGGAATCGAACCTGGGACCCTTCAGTCCCAGTCCGATGCTCTATCCACTGAGCCAAACCGGTTAGGGCCCTTTTTTCCTGTTTTAGATACTTGACCTTCAGCAATAGGAATCATTTAGATCGGTGTCTAATGCACACATCAGCACTGGTCCACAGTCACTCCCAATCCATGTACTCTGATTTTGAGTTTCAACATCAGCAAGCTGTCAGTCAGTTTTTAGAAAGACAGTGGGGACTTTCAGAGAAGTGTTTATCAAACAACAACAACAAAAAGACAACAACAACAAGAGTAAAGAAGAAGGCAGGTGATACCATTATGAACTGGAGCCAGAAAAATGTAGTCCCTGGACTGCCCTTCTATTTGAGAATTGCATTTTGTGTTAGGGATGCAGATGTTCTGAGAAAAATTGTGATCCTCTTTGGCTGGGTTGCAAATGATGGTGGAGGAGATTCTGAAGGCATATTTTTATGCTGGTGTTTCCTTTCCTTGATTCCAGGAGACAATAACATGGCACAGCAGCTGGCGGTTCTCTGTGGCAGAGAGATCCCGGGACCCATCCGGTCCACTGGAGAGTACATGTGGCTCCGGTTCACCTCGGACTTCAGTGTGACAAGGGCGGGTTTCAATGCCTCCTTTCACAAGAGTAATGTGACCTAATTCACTTAGTCTGATCTCCTTCATTTCACCTATCTTTTGCTCTCTCCCTAATCTACTCTGCTCATTTTTCCACGCTATGACACAGGTTTGTTATAAGTCAGAGCACACGGTCTCTGCCCAGCCTCTGGATGGCTATCCTTATGTCAGGTACTGAGTCCTGATCCAAGAAACTGGACAAGTTATACAAAAGGATGGGCTGTCTGGGTGGGGTATCTTCCCTCCACAGTAGGCACAAGAGTAAGATCTTTAAAACAAAATTTTAGCCTAGCTGTGGCTGGAACTAGGAGACAGCACAAAGTCGTAACACATCAAAGGAGCAGTAAGTAAGAGTTATCATCAGTTCCGGAAATAACCCGTCAAAGCAATACAGAAAGTATCTTCATAAATCCCTTGGTCGAAATAATTCATTTGGAGGGTGACAGGAAGAGTTTGCTGGTCTTGAAAGAGGAATTTGATGAGTTAGAGAATGTGCACAGTATATGGCAGGCTATCAAGTGTAGTGTGATTGAGACTTTCAAATCTTGACAAAATGTGAAGTCCAATAATAACTTTCAATTCAAGCTAGATTAAAGTTCAAGAAGTATTTAATGGAATATGAAATATCAAAAGGCTCTCGTGCTTTTAACTGAAAAAAACATAATTTTAAAGTAGATTATCAATATTGACCTTAAAAATTAACATTCTCTCACTATTTATGTCTTTTCTAGAGTAGAGAGCGATTGAAGATATATTGTCTTTCTCAAGAGAGGCAGGCTGCATAGTGGTTTAACAGAATGGGCTTTGGAATCAGACAGACCTAAGATAAATTCCCACCTCTGAGATTTAGCTGGTTGTGTGAACTCTCAGCTCTCACTCACTGATGAGCTGTTCAGTGCCTGACAACTGGCAAATTACTGCCTGCTCCGACCATTCTCTTTCCTGAACTCCCAGCCT